>NC_058091.1:35179375-35800000 GCF_020171115.1 Neogale vison
TATCAAATAAATAAATAAAAATCTTTAAAAAATATATACATAATGACTATTAAGGAAATTTATAGTGAAGTCTACAAGTTTGTTTTACCTTTTGGGCTTTCAGATTAGGTACCCTCCTAGGACCTGTCAGGAATAGAGAATACATAAGAGCTCATGCTCAGGTTCAATTATCCCAAAATGTATTTGAAAATATACATGTTAGAAAAAACGTATTTGGTAAATGTATCTTAATTCTCTATTTCCCAGCTACTGGTTTTTTATTTCACTTTTATTATTATTATTTTTTTGCCATTGACTATTTACCAAAATCTTAGGTACTAACAATATGCTGCTAATTTTCTAATTTTCCAATACCCAAGAATCAAATTATAAGTCCCATAAAAACTCCCAGGCTATAATTGAACATTTGGAATTCATGAAGTGAAATCCTGATGTCTCAGTAAATCTAGTGAATATGCAGGCTGCCTTTCAATGAGCTTGGAAGTGATTCTGGGCATTGTTCATACAATATAATATTGTTGTTAATAGGGCAATATGGTTTCAAGAGAAACAGATTAATGGATCAAATTAATGTCTCATGTTTGTCTTCTAAGAGAAAATTTTGTGTAGGGATAATAATGTACCATCCCTACTGAAATATTATCAATTTACTTAAAATAAAACAAATCTTTCCTTCCTTAGAAGATCAAATGGCCCAGAAATACATAATAGCTCACAATTGCTCAGTAATATGTGGAATTTGTGTCTTCTCTCATATGAAGTTTCTATGATTTTTTTCTCCTTGAAATTGTTGAAGGAAATGGCATTTGTGTGATTAACTTTGAGGTAACTATTAATGAGCAAACCCAGGCAGTAAGGTCCACCAATTATAAAATGATACAAAATAGTCTTGGTAAGACACTACAAGAATATATAGCTAAAATCTTGTGGTTCAATGTCCTTTTCTACTTGCTTACCAAAATGTCATATGATGTTGAATGCAGAAACTGGAGTTATGCAACAACAACCCAAAATAAAACAAAACAAAAATCACCAAAAACTGTCAATAAACCATCAGGGCAAGAAGAGGCAAAGAAGGATTCCCCTAGATGTTTCATAAAAACATGGCCCAACCAATATCTCAATTTTAGACCTAGATCTGTGAAAAAACAAATTTCTGTTCTAAGCGACCCAATTTGTGATACCTTGTTACAACATCCCTGGGAAACTAATTCAGCCCCTTCAAGTATAACCTAGAAAACTTGCTTCTATCTTTTTTCTATTAAAGTGTTACCAAGCAAAACTCCCAGAATCATCTAATGTATGAAAATTATTTTGGAATTTAGTATAAAATGAAAAAAGGACATTTTCTTTACTGAAAATGAGAAATTCACATCTGAAATGATGAATCAGAAAAACAGTGTAAAATTTGGGATTAACATTTTTGTTTTCTCACATATATATGTATGTGTATGTTACATTAAATATGAATGAGAAAAATATAAGTAAATCCTTTCAATGTATTGGTAGCACATCAAATTTAATTGTATAATGGACATTGCTTGCAAGACTTTTCAATTATCAAGTAAAACCCAGTTATTACAAAGTCAATCATTTGAAAAACTGTAATCAAGAACCAGAAAATAAAAAAGCCAACCACCAAAATCCTTATAAATTGTTCTCATTTAAAACTCCATGTGCTTTTCAAAATATTGCTTTCATGTTTGAGAAACTAATTACAAAATATATCAGAGTACATCTAACTGCAAGTTCCACTCCTCCAAGCAGAATATGGCTGTTATAATTACCATCAGATAGTGGAAAAAATAATTTCCTGCCATCAATAGTATAGTTCCTCTATTAGAGCCAAAGATAATGAAATTAGAGGATACATAATTTTTTAAAGAATATGATTGCATTCATGATGCAAGTGGCCATATTATTTTCAGGATTATACACACACACACACACACACACACACACACACCTGCTCTCTTCTTTTCTACATTAGGCACGTGGACCTTAATAAGAGCATGTTGCCTGCCAATATTATCATAATTTTCTCTTAAAGTTATATGCCATAACTTCTGGTAATTAAACCAATTCAGTGATACATTGTTGTCAATTGTTTAAAAAACAAATTATCCCAATTTTCCCTCATCCCCTCAAAACTTATAACAAGAAGCATTCATATTGATTAAGTAATCAAAAATTAGATTATTTATGAGCACAACTGCAAAATGGAAGTGAATGTGCCATCTTGCATTTAATATTTTGAACTACATGCCTATATTTTGAAGTTTCTACTATAACTTTAAAAACAAAAGATCAGCTTATATTTCATTCAGTGCCAGGCACTGAAGATAGGTTTTATATTATCACACTTTTTTTTTAATGTATGAAGTTTAACATTCACTTTAGAAGTTATTTCAGAAGTGAAGATGTATTGCTAAAATGGCATATATCTAGTAGGTACATGCAATCATACCCTACTTGCATGTAAGATGCCTTTAAATAAACCGAAAGAATGCACATGATTGAAATCCAAGACCACTAGTTAACCCCATATCCTATTAAATGGCTTCTACTCTTATGTTAGGAGTGCATGTTAAAAAATATATATATAAAATAAACAACAACAACAAAACAATTAGTAGGCTTCAGTTTTATAATCTGCATCCCACCATAATCTGCACATAGTCTGTTAAAAGTGTGCTGTCTCTTGACTAAGTTGAAGGGTCTTAAGGTTAGTCATCCTAAAAGACTTCCAGGGGCACCTGGGTGGTGCAATCTGTTAAGCGCTGACTCTTGGTTTCAGCTCAGGTCATGTTCTTTTGGTCATTAGGTAAGAGCCTACCATGGGGTTCCACACTCAGTGCAAAGTTGACTTGGGATTTTCTCTCTCCCCCTGCCCGTCTCACTCATTCTCTCTCTCTCTCCCTCTCCCTTCTTTCTCCCTTTTTCTCTGAAATAAATAAATCTTTAAAAAAATAAATAAAAGCCTTTCAATGAAAATTGAAAATAAGGAAATGTGTTTGGGAAGCATATGGTAAACCAAAGACTATAAGATTATGATAGAGATGATCTAATAATTTTCTGACAGCATTTGACATCAGTGCTGACCTCTGGCTTTCTAGCATCTGTCTTGCTCTCCCAAGTTATTCTCTTTCCAGTATCAAAACACTTCACAGTGTTAATATGTGGTAGAGTTACATTCTATGACAGACATTGATAAAAAAAAGTTGAAAATATATTTAAAACTCAGAATTATATAGATAAAATTTATCTCTCTGCCTAGGAGAGAGATTTTATTTATAAACAAAAATTGTATATATTTAAGGTGTATAGCATGATTATTTGATATAGTGAAATGATTATTACAATCAAACAAATTAATATATCACCTAGCAATGTGATCACTTTAATTTTTTGAGGAGTGCATCTGAAATCTACTCCCATCATATTTCCAGTGTTCAATATGGTATTAAGTTTATCCACCATGCCTATACATTAGATCTCTATACTTACTCATCTTCTATAACTGGAAATTTATACCCTTTGATCAACACATCTCCATAACATCAAATTGCCCAGTCCCTGATAAAGCCTGTTCTATTCTTTACTTCTGAGTTTGATGTTTTTTTCCATTTAGATTTTAGATTTTTTGCTATTTTTGATCTTTTGAGGTTCCATATGAATTTCTATTTATGTTAAAAAATGCCACTGGAATTTTGATAGGGATTGAATCTGTAGATTTCTTTGATTAATATGGACATTTCCACAATATTAATTTCTTGAATTCATGAATATGGGCTATCTTACCATTATTTTCTCTTCAGTTCCTTTTATTAAGGTTATATCATTTTCAGTGAATAGGTCTTTCACATCATTGATTAAGTTTATTCCTAAGTGTTTTACTGTTTTTGATGTTAATGTAAATGGGATTTAAAATTTTTAATTTACTTAAAAACAGTTCACCTTTTCTCCTGCTCTGCCTCTAGCAACCACCAAACTGTTCTCTACATTAATAAACTTGTTTATTCATCCTTTTGCTCATTCATTCATTCATTCATTTATTCCACACATAAGGGAGACTGCATGATATTTCTTTTTCTTTGTCCAAACTTTTTAATTATCATAATGCCCTCAAGGTCTGTTTATGCTGTCACAAGTGACAAGATTTCATTTTTCTTTGTGGCTGAATAATATTCCATTTTAAAAATATGCATGTCACATTTTATTTATCTATTCATCAATCAGTGGATACTTAATGTTGTTTCTATATCTTGGCTATTATAAATAACGCTACAATGAACAATGTATAGGGGTACATATATTATTCTGAGTTAATGGATTTTTGCCTTTGGATACATATCCAAAAGTGGAATTGCTAGATCATATGGTTCAGTTTTTAATATCTTGAGGAACCTTTATGCTCTTTTCTATAGTGGCTGCACAAATTTATATCCACACCAACAGTACATGAGAGTTCTCTTTTCTTTACATCCTTGCCAACACTTATTTCTTGTCTTTATAATTGTAGTCATTCTAACAAATGTGATGTGATATCTCATTGGGATTTTGATTTGTATTTCCCTGATAATTATGTAGAGCATCTTTTGTGCACTTTTGGTCCATTTCCATGCCTCTGGAAAAATGTCAATTCATATCATCTGTCCATTTTGTGGGTTTTCTTTGCTGTTGAGCTATATGAGTATTTTTTATATATTTTAGATATCAGTGCCTTATCATATATATGATTTGAAAATATTTTCTCCCATTCAGTAGGTTGCTTTTTCATATTGTTGATAGTTTCCTAGACTGTGCAGAAGCTTTTTAGTTTGATGAAGACTCATTTGTTTGTTTTTTCTCTTGTTGCTTTGCTTTTGATATCAGGTTCAAAAAATTATTGCCAAGACCTATGTCAAGGAGCTTACTGTCTATGTTTTCTTCTAGGAAATTTTATGGTTTCAGATATTAAATTAAAGTCTTTAATCCTTCTAGGTGATTTTTGTGTATGGTAGAAGATAGTAGTCTAGTTTAATTTTTTTGTATATAGTTGTCCCATTTTCCAGCACAACTTATTGAAGAGACTTTTTTTTCCATTGTATATTCTTGTCTCCTTTATCATAAATTACTTGACTATATATGTGTATTTTTATTCTGTGCTCTCTCTTCTGGTCCACAATGTGCATATCTACTTTAATGCTAGTACCTTACTATTTAAATTATAGTAAGTTTGTAATATGGTTTGAAATCAGGGAGAGTGATGTATCCAGTTTTGTTCTTATTTCTTATGATTGCTTCAACCAGTTGGGGTCTTTTATCATTCCATACCAGTGGTTCTATTTCTGTGAAAATGCCATTGGAATTTTGATAGGAATTTTTTTAAAATCTGTATATCACTTTGAGTAGCATGGACATTTTTAAAATCTTAATTTAAATTCAATTTCTTAACCTGTAATAGATCATTAGTTGAAGATCAGTAATTCACCAGTTTCATATAATACCCAGTGCTAATCACATCATGTGCCCTCCTTTATATCTGTCACCTAGTTGCCCCCTCCTCTTACCCATCTCCTCTCCAACAAACCTGTTTGTTTCCTATAGTTAATACTCTCTTATGTTTTCTCCCTCTCTGATTTCTTCCCAATAAGTTTTCCTCCCTTCCTCTATAATTCTCTGTGCTATATTTTATACTCCATATATGAGTGAAACCATATGATAATTGTCTTTCTCTGATTGACTTATTTTGCTTAGCATAATACCCTTCATTTCCCTCCATTGATGTAAATAGTAGGATTTCATCTTTTTATGGCTGAGTAATATGCCATTGTGTATTTATACCACATCTTCTTTATCTATTCATCTGTTGATGGACATCTGAGCTCTTTCCATAATTTGGCTATTGTAGATACTGCTGATATAAACATTGAAGTGCAGGTGCTTCTTTGGATCACAACACTTGTATCTTTGGGGTAAATACCCAGTAGTGCAACTGTTGGATCATAGGATAGCTTTGTTTTTAATTTTTTGAGGAACCTCCATGCTGTTTTCCAGAGTGGCTGTGCCAGCTTGTATTCCTACCAATGGTAAAAAGGGTTCCCCTTTCTTCACATCCCTGCCAATGTTTGCTGTTTCCTGACATGTTCGTTTTAGCCATTCTGACTGCTGAGAGGTGGTATCTCACTGTGGTTTTGATTTGTATTTCCCTGTTGCCAAGTGATGTTGAGTATTTTTTCATGTGTCTGGAACAAATAATTCTAAAATATGTATGGAGCCATAAAAGCCCCTGAATATCCAGAGGAATGTTGAAAAAGAAAAACAAAGCTGGTGGCATCACAATGAAGTTATAATCATCAAGACACTATGGTACTGGCCAAAAAACAGACACATTGATCAGTGGAATAGAAGAGAGAACCCAGGGTGCCTGGGTGGCTCAGTGGGTTAAGCCGCTGCCTTGGGCTCAGGTCATGATCTCAGGGTCCTGGGATCGAGTCCCGCATCGGGCTCTCTGCTCTGCAGGGAGCCTGCTTCCTCCTCTCCCTCTCTCTGCCTGCCTGTCTGCCTGCTTGTGATCTCTGTCTGTCAAATAAATAAATAAAATCTTTAAAAAAAAAAAAAAAAAAGAAGAGAGAACCCAGAAATGGACCTTCAACTCTATGGTCAGCTAATCTTCAACAAAGTATGAAAGAAAGTCCAATGAAGAAAAACAGTCTCTTCAACAAATAATGTTGGGAAAATTGGACAGCCACATGTAGAAAAATGAAATTGGATCATTTTCTTACACCATACACAAGGATACATTCAAAATGGATGAAAGGTCTAAATGTGAGACAGGAATCCATCAAAATCCTAGAGAAGAACACAGGCAGCAACTTCTTTGACCTCATCCACAGCGACTTCTTGCTAAACACATCTTCAAAGGCAAGGGAGACAAAAGCAAAAATGAACTATGGGATTTTATCAAGATAAAAAGCTGCTACAAGGCAAAAGAAACAGCAAGGGGAGATGGAGAGGAGAAGGGAGTTGAGGGAAATTGGAAGGGGAGGTGAACCATGAGAGACTATGGACTCTGAAAAACAATCTGAGGGTTTTGAAGGGGCGGGGGGGTGGGAGGTTGGGGGAACCAGGTGGTGCGTATTAGAGAGGGCACGGATTGCATGGAGCACTGGGTGTGGTGCAAAAACAATGAATACTGTTATGCTGAAAAGAAATAAAAAAATTTAAAAAAACAACAACTAAAAGGCAACCCGTAGAAGATATTTGCAGATGACATATCAGATAAATGGCTAGTATCCAAGGTCTGTAAAGAATTTATCAAACTCAACACTCCACAAAACAAATAATCCAATCAAGAAATGGACAGAAGACATGAATAGATATTTCTCCAAAGAAGACCTATGAATGGCTAACAGACACATGAAAAAATGCCCAACATCACTTGAGATCAGAATAGTATGGATATTTTAACTAATTTATCCAGTCCATCTTCAGCAAATATATTTTCATTTATTTGTTTCTTTTATTAATGTCTCATAGTTTTCAATACACAGGTCTTTTATCTCCTTGGTTAAATTTATTCCTAAGTATTTTATTATTTTTGATGCAATTGTAAATAGGATTGTTTTCTTAATTTCTCTTATTATATGATAATATTTTATGATAATAGTTCATTATTAGTGAATAGAAATGGAAAAGATTGTTGTGTATTAATTTTGTATCCTGCAATTTTACTGAAATTATTTATTTTAACAGTTTGAAGTAGAGTTTTTATTTCTACCTATAATGTTATACCACTGCAAAAAGTGAGTTTTACTTTGCCTTTCCAATTTCTTTTTTTATTATGTTTGGTTAGCCAACATATAGTACATCATTAGTTTTTGATGTAGTGTTCAAAGATTTGTCAGTTGCATACAACATCCAGCAGTGGGTTTTGTAGGCATTTCCAATTTGTATGCTTTTCTTTCTTTCTCTTATCTATTTTTCTGGCTCGGGCCTCCAATATTATGTTGAACAGAAGTGGCAAGAGTAAGCATTCTTGTCTTATTTCTAATCTTGCAGGAAAAACTTTTAGCTTTTCACCATGAGTATGTTAGCTATGGACTTGTCCTATATAACCTTTTTATGTTGAGATATGTTCCCCCCATACTTGCTTTGTTGATAGTATATATCACACATGAATATTGACTTTCATCATATGCTTTTTATGCATTTACTGAAATTATCATATGATTTTAATCCTTCATTTTGTTAATGTAGTGCATCACATTGACTGCTTTGTGGATGTTAAACTTTTCTTGCTTCACTGGAATAAATCCCATCTGATCATGATATATAATGTTTTTATTGTATTAATCAATTTGGTTTGCTAATCTGTTGAGTATATTTGCATGTATGTTCATCAGTGATATTTCCCTGTAATTTTCTTTTCTTGTGATATCTTCATCTGGTTTTGTTATTGGGGTATTTTTTACCTCATAAAATGAGTTTGGAAAAGTTCTCTTTGAAGTGTTTGAGGATTGGTAGCCTTTGAATGTTTGGTAGAATTCACCAGTGAAGCCATTTGATTCTAGACTTTTGTTTCTTGGGAGATTTTTGACTACTGATTCAGTATCTTTACTAGTGATCAGATTTTTTATTTCACCATGATTTAGTCTTTCTAGTTTGTATGTTTCTAGAAAGGTATCCATTTTTTCTGTGTTGTTCATTTAGTTGGCATGTAATTGTTTATAGTAGTTTCATGATTATTTGTATTTCTCTGATATCATTTGTATCATCTTGTCCTTCATTTCTGATTATGAATCATATCTTTTAGGCTAGAACTACCAAAAAAAATTTCTTTCAATTTTGTTTATCTTTTCAGAAACCCAGATCTTAGTTTTATTAGTATCTTCTATCATCTTTTTAGTATCTATTTCAACCATCTCTATTCTGTTTTTTTTTTCCTTCTAGTAACTTTAATCTTTTTGTTGTTGTTGTTCTTTTTTTCTAACTCTTTGAGGTGTAAGGTTAATTTTTTTTAATTTTAGATTCTTCTTGTGTCTTGAGGTAAGCATTTATTGCTATTAATTTTCCTTTTAAAACTTTTTGCTGAATCCCATAAATTTTGATATGTTACATTTATATTTTTATTTGTCTCAATGTAGTTTTTCAGTTATCTTTTGATTTGTTCTTTGACTCTGATTATTTGGTAGCATGTTGTTTAAAATCTACATTCATGTGGATTTTTCAGTTTTCTTTATGTAATTAATTTCTAGTTTCATGTCATTCGGTCAAAAAAGATACTTTATATGAATTAATCCTCTTAAATTTATTAAGACTACTTTTGTGGCTTACCATATGATCTACCTTGGAAAATATTCTATGTGCACTTGAGCAGAATGTGTATTCTGTTGCTTTTAGATAGAATGTTCTGTAAATATCTCTTAAGTCTATCCCTTCTAACATGTTTAAGGCTGATGTTTTCTTATTGAGATTTTTTTTCTGGATAATATGTCCATTAATGTAACTGCAGTATTAAAGTCCCCTGCTATTATTTAATTGCCATCTATTTCTCCTTTTAGGTCGGTTAATATTTGCTTATAAGTGTAGGTGTTCCTTTGTTGAGTTCATAAATATTTGCAATTGTTACATCTTCTTATTGGATTGATCATTTAATCATTATATAATACCCATCATTGTCTCTTATTACAGTGCTTTTTTAAAGTCTATTTTGTCTGATAAAAGGATAGCCACTTCAGCTTTCTTTTGGCTTGCATTTGCATTAGGTATCTTTCTTCCATCCCTTACTTTCAGCCTGGGTGTGTCTTTACATTGAAAGTGAATCTATTGTAGGCAGCATACAGATTTTTTTTAAAAATTGTCTTATTTTAAAATCAATTAGCCAATATATAGTTCATCATTAGTTTCAGATATAGAGTTCAGTTGTTCATCAGTTGCAACTGCTCATAATAGCACTTGATAGTACATAGATTTTTAAATCCCCTCTATGTCTTTTGATTAGAAAATTTAGTCTATTTATATTTAGAATAATTATTGATAGGGTGGCACCTGGGTGGTTCAGTGAATTAAGCATCTAACTCATGGTTTCAGCTTAGGTCATGATCCTGCCATTGTGAGATCAAGCCCTCCACTCAATGTGGAGTTGGCTTCAGACTCTTTCTCCCTCTGCCCTTCATTGCTCGTGAGCATGCTCTCTTTCTTTCTCAAATAATTATATAAGATATTTTTAAAAATATTATTATGGATAGGTATAGTATATAGTTATTTGCATTTTGTCTATTTTTTTCTGACTGAATTTGTAGTTCCTCTCTATTCCTCGCCTTTTGTCTTGCCCTCTTTTATAATATGATGACTTTCTTTAGTGGAATGCTTATATTCCTTTTACTCTTGTGTATTTAATATAGGTTTCTCCTTTGTGGTTGTCATGAAGATACATATATCTATAACAGTCTATTTTAAGTGAATAGTAACTTAATTTCGATCCCATTTTAAACATAATTAGTCCTCACACATTTTATATCATTCTAGCTCATGTATCCCTTAAATAATTATTTATAATTAGTTATTTTTATTACTTTTGTCTAGTAATGTAACCCTCTTAACCTTCATACTAGCTTTATAAATGATTAATCCACTGCCTTTTCTATATATTTACCTTTCCAGTGAGATTTATTCTTACATATATCTTCTGTTACTAATTAGCACCTTACGCTTAAAGAAGTTCTTTTGACATTTCTTTAAGGCCAGTTCGGTGGTAATAAAATCTTTTAGTTTTTGCTTATTTGGAAAATATTTTATCTCTACCATTTAAATGATAACTGCACAAGATACAGTATTCTTTGGTTGAAAGATTTGCTTTCAATACTCTGAACATATTGTGCTACTTTCTTCTGGCTCGCAAAGTTTCTGCTAAAAAGTCTGTGTTAGTCTTATGGGGATTCCCTTGTGTGTAACAAGTTATTTTTCTCTCACTATTTTTAAAATTAAGTCTGTATCAGTATTTTTTGCCACTTTAATTACTGCATGCCTTGATGTGGACCTACTTGGATTGATTTTGTTGGAGGTTCTCTATGTTCTGGATCTGGATATACAAAGAGAAACTGCAAAGGTAACATCTCAGGGGTGTTCTAGCAGTCTCCTAGATGTGTGTATTAAATTAGATACTTGCCACTTATGTTAACACTTGAATAAGATGAGCCTCCTTCACTTTTAGTCTGGATGTACCTCAGAGATGAGCCCTGAGAAGGGCAAATTTGAGCATGCAAGTTTTTTTAAGAGTGGTTTTCAGATCATTACATTTTTGTGCATCTGGGGATGTGAGCACTATTTGTTTTTCAAAGTTAGATGTTTTAGGGTCTTGTCTCCCAAATGCATGTCTTCAAAGTTCAGATGCCTGTTTGGGGTTCAAGACATTTTCTCTTCAGGAAGAAGTTCTAGATTTTGAGTTCCCTCCCACTTGTGGGTCAGTATACCAGGAATGGCATTTATGGTGAGAATGTATCTCAGTCACTCTACCTGCCTTTTTGCAATTTTCTTCTTTTTGCTTCATTTATAGTCTTCACTCAGCAAACCTTTGGTTTTCTTTAAGAGAATATTGTTCCATATATAGTGGGAGACTCAATATATCTATGAGAGGAGGTGAGTTCAGGATCTTCTTACATTGCCACCTTGAACTGGTCATGTGTTTTCTTTATTTCATTTTCAAATAGCTCACTGTCAATGTGTAGTAATACAACCGATTTTTGTATGTTGATTTTGTATCCTACAAATTTGCTGAATTCATTTAATAGTTTTATTTTTTTATGAAAATAGTTTTTTTTTTTATGAAAGTGTTGAATTTTGTCAACTGCTTTCTAAGAGTCTATTGAGAGGATCATGTGATTTTAACTTTTTATTCTGTTAATGTGTATTACATTTATTGATTTGCACAATTTTGAACCATCCTTGCATCCCAGGGATAAATACTGCTTGATTGTGGTGTATGACCCATTTAACATATTGCTGGATTCACTTTGCTAGTATTTTGTTAAAGATTTTTGCATCTACATACATTAAGGATGTTGGCCTGTAATTTCTTACAGTATCCTTGTTTGGCTCTGGTATCAACGTAATGTTGGCTTCATAAAATGAGTTTGGGAGTTTTCCCTCCTCTTCAGTATTTTGAAAAAGTTTGAGATGAGTTGGTATTCCAATTCATTAGTGAAGCCATATGTCCTGGGTTTCTTTTGTTGCTTTGAGGAGGTTTTTAATTACTGACTTAATTTCCTTACTCCTTATTGGTTCGTTAAAATTTTTTATTTCTTCCTGATTAAACCTTGAATTAGGCTGTATATTCTTAATAATATTCATTTCTTCTAAATTATCCAATTAGTTGGCAGATAAATATTCATAATATCTCTTATCCTTTGTATTTCTGTACCATCAGTTATAGCATTACTTTTTCCATTTATAATTTTATTTGTATTTTTTTAGTCTAGCTAAAGGGGTGTCAGTTTTGTTTATCTTTGCAAAGTATCATCTAGTTTTATTAATCTTCTCTATTGTTTTTCTAATCTCTATTTCATTTATTTCTGCTTTGATCTTTTTAAATAATTTTTATCTCCCTACTCTCCTCCCTTTACAATCATCAGTTTATTCTGTGTATTTAAGAGTCAGTTTTTTTTGTTTGTTTGCATATTTGTTTTAATTCCACATGTGAGTGAAATCATGTGTTTGTCTTGCTGTCTGACTTACTTCACTTATTATAATGTCCTATAGGTACATCCAAATGGTTACAAATGGCATCTTTGTCCTCTTTCTGGTCTTAGAGGAAAAAGTCTGTTTTTCACCCTTGAGTATGATGTTAGCTGTTATTTTTTCATAAATGACCTTTATTATGCTAAAGTATGTTTCCTCTAAGCCCACTCTGTTATGAGTTTTTAGTATGAATGGATGTTGTATTTTGTCAACTTTTTTTTTTCTGCATCTATTGACATGATTATATGGTTTTTATTCTTTCTTTTACTGATGTGATGTATCACACTGATTTGTCAATATAGAACCACTCTTCCATCCCTGGAATAAATCCTACATGATAGTGATGAATGATTATTTTTCATGTATTGTTAAATTCAGTTTATTAATATTTTGTTGAGGATTTTTGCATCTATGTTCTTATTAGCTTGTATTGTTTGTTTTGTGATGTCTTTGTCTTATTTTGGTATCAGGGCAATGCTGTCCTCATATAATGAATGTGGGAGATTTTCTTCCTCTATTTTTTGAAATAGTTTGAGAATATTATATATTAATTAAAAAAAAAATCGGTAGAATTCACCTGTGAAGTCATCTGGTCCTAGAGTTTTGTTTGGAAGTTTTGATCACTAATTCAATTTCATTAGTAGTAAAAATTCTGTTCACAATTTTTCTTTCTTTGTAGTTCATTTTTGAAGGATTATATATTTTTAGAAATTTATCAATTCTAGGTTGTCCAATTTGTTGGTATATATTTTTTCATAATAATCTCTTTTGATACTTCGTATTTTTGTGGTATCTGTTGTTATTTCTAATCCATAGTTCTCCTTTTTTCTTGATGAGTCTCACTAGAGGTTTATTAATTTCACTTATCTTTTCAAGGAATTAGCTCCTGGTTTCATTGATCTTTTCTATTGTTCTTTTACTCTCGATTTCATTTATTTATGACCTAATCTTTATTGTTTCCTTTATTCTACTAGCTTCTGACTTGCTCTTTTTCTACCCATTTTAAATATAATGTTAAATTGAGTATTTGGGTTCTTTTTTTTTTCTTCTTCTTTTCTTAAGTAGGCTCCATGCCTAGCATGGGGGATTTTTCTTGTTTCTTGAGGTTGTAATTTCATACCACTTTTGTCAGATGATTTTTCCTATGATTTTAATTTTCATAAATTTGTTAAGTCTTGTTTTGTCATCCAATATATGATCTATCCTGGACAATGTTATATGTGTATTTGAAAATAATCTGTTGTGGCTTGGAATATTCTATGTATGTGTACTAGGTCCATTTGGTTTTAGTGTTGTTCATTCCCAATGTTTCCTTATTAATTTTCTGTCTGGATGATATATTCATTGTTGAAATTAGGATAATGAGGTCCCCCGGTATTATCATATTCCTTATGTATCCCTTTGGTGTTGGGTACATAAATATTTACAATTGTGATGTCCTGTTTATGATTTGTCCTCTTTATCAATACATGGTGACTATTTTTTTTTGTTACAGTTTTCATCTTGTTCAATATATAATAGCTACCTCTACTTTCTTTAGTTTCCATTTGCATGAAATATAATTTTCCATCCACTCACTTTTAGCCTATGTGTCCTTAAAGCCAGTAGGTCTCTTGTAGGTTGCATATTGTTGAATATTGTGGATATTTTTAAATCCATTCAACTACCCTGTGTTTTGATTGAAGAATTTAATCTATTTATCTTTATAATAATTATTTATAGAAATGAATGTACTATTACAATTTTATTAATATTTTCTGTTATGTAGTACTTTGTTCCTTTATTTTCCTCTCTTGCTGTATTCCTTTATAATTTGATTTTTTTTTTAAGATTTTATTTATTTATTTGCCAGAGACAGAGGGAGAGAGCGAGCACAGGCAGACAAAGAGGCAGGCAGAGGCAGAGGGAGAAAGAGGCTCCCTGCTGAGCAAGGAGCCCAATGTGGGACTCGATCCCAGGACCCTGGGATCATGACCTGAGCCGAAGGCAGCTGCTTAACCAACTGAGCCACCCAGGCATCCCTATAATTTGATTTTTGTTTATTAGTTTCCCAGTGGCATGTTTTAATTCCTTTCCCTTAATTTTTTTTTGTACTGTGGATATTTTTATTTTTGGTTATCATGAAACATATATAAAATATTATAATACACATCAGGGTCTTTTAAGGTGCTAATAACTTTGTGTACCAAAATGCTACATTTTGATTTCTCCTCCAATATGTTGTGGTATCGATTTCACAATTTATGCATTTTACATATGGTGTATCTATTTAACATATTATTATAGTTACTTAAATACTTTCATTTTAAAATTTTTATACCAAATTTAAAAGTGATTTACATACTACCATAGAGTATTAGAATATCTTGAATTTGTCGATATTCTTACCTTTACAGTGAGTTATATTTTCATGTTTTACTGTTGTTAGTTAGCATTGTTTAATTTCAACTTGAAGAACTCTTTTTGCCATTTCTTGTATAGCAGCTAAAGTGTGATGAAGTCCCAAAGTTTGTTTGTTTGTTTGTTTGTTTTACTTGAGAAAATCTTTATCTCTTTTTCATTTCTGGAGGAAAATTATGCTGTGTAGAGTATTCTTGGTTGGCATTTTTTTTTCTTTCAAAACTTTATATATATTATTCTACTTTTTCCTGGCTTTCCAGGTTTCTGCTGATAATTTTTCTAATGGCCTTATAGAGGTACCCATTTATATGAACATTTTTTTTCTATTGCTGCTTTTACAATGTACTCTTTGTATTTGATTTTAGTTTGTCTTATTGTAATGTGTCTTGCAGAAGATCTTTTTGAGCTGAAATTTTTGGAGACTTATGAGCTTTATGCACTTGAATGTCCAAGTCTCTTTCCCATTTTGAATTTCTCAGCCATTATTTCTTTAAATTAGCTCTCTGACCTTTTCTCCCTCTCTTCTTCTTCTGGAACTTGGGAAGAGTTTCTGGAAATTCATAATTATGTCTCTTTTTTTTTAAGATTTTATTTATTTGGCAGACAGATCATAAGAAGGCAGAGAGGCAGGCAGAGAGAGAGGAGGAAGCAGGCTCCCTGCTGAGCAGAGAGCCCGATGCGATGCGGGGCTTGATCCCAGGACTCTGGGATCATGACCTGAGCCGAAGGCAGAGACTTTAACCCACTGAGCCACCCAGGCGCCCCCATAATTATGTCTCTTAATGGTATACTATAGTTCATGTAGGCTTTCTTCACTCTTTTTTATTGCTCTTCTGACTGTATAATTTCAAATGTCTTAAGTTCATTGATTCACTCTTCTTGTTGATCAAGTTTGTTCTTAAAGCCCTCTATTGAATTCTTCAATTGAGTCATCATGTTCTTCAACTCTAGGATTTTTTTTAATGATTTCTATTTCTGCATTGAACTTCTCATTTTGCTTATATACGTTTTTAAAAATTGTGATTAGTTAGTTCTCTGTTGCTGTTTTCTTTCAGTTCACTGAATTTCTTTTCTAGAATTATCCTCAGTTTTTTGTCAGATCTTAAATCTCCATTTGTTTTGGTTCAGTTATTGAGGTTCTATAAGGTTTCTTTTGTGGTTTCATGTTTTCTCAATTGTTTGTGATCTTTGTCACCCTGAATCGGGATCTGCATATTTGAAGTAGACACTTCTTCCAGTCTTTATAGACTGTCATTGGCAGGGAATGCCCTTCAGCAGTCAATCATTCAGATATTCTGGGTGACCCATCTGGAAAAGATCTCAGGTAGGCTTGCTGCGGGAGTCTCTGAGTGGGAAGTTCTTGTGCCTGGGTCAGCAGGTGAGCAAGACCTGTGCTTGGATTCATAGTCGTGGACCTAATCCATGGGTGCACCATGCAGATTGATGTTTAGTTTCAGTAGCAGGCCTTGGATCTGAATATGTGTAGGAGATGGATCTGGATCCATGGGAATTTGTCTGTGGGTGCTGCCCTGGATTTGGGGGACAAAGCCTTGCACTGGGGCAGACTATGAACCTTGGTCTTTGGGAACTAGACTGCATGCTGGGATTATTGGGGTCAGACTGCTGCTGGGACAGGCCAGGAGTCTGGGCCTCAGGAGCAAGTCTGGCCCTAGGATGAGATTAGAACTAAAGTTCATGGAAAGCAGTCTGGTACCAAGATGATCTGAAGCTGGGTCCTCGGGAGCCACCATGGAACATCTGTCTATTGAATTCATCCTGATGCTGGAGTGGATCATGAGCCTGGATCTTTGGAATCCTGTCAGGAGGCTGGAGCCATGGAGGTTGGCTTGGCACTGGTGCAATCCTAGTGCTGTGGTCCATGGTAAAGTTCAGAATTTACTTCATTGTCCTTTCCCCAATGAAGAATGTCTTTCTCTACACTGAGCTGCCTGGACCTGGATGAGGGGTGACAGGTATAATGCAAAACTGTCTTCCCTATTCTCTTCAATGCATCTTTCCTTATTTCTGTTTTCCACTCAGGTGATATAATCCTCAATATTTTTAGCTCTTTGTGAAAGTATTTTTGTGCACATATTTTATGCAGTTGTTCAAATTGATGTTCCTATGAGGAACATAGTGCAGAATAAAATTTGCTCTGCCTTAAGGAATGTGAAGAAGAAAGAATTGACAGGCCTTAATATTCAATGAGGATGGCAGTGAAGAAGAAGGAGCAAAGATGACTTCCAAATTTCAGGCCCAGATAACCACATGGAAGCTAAATATTGTCATTCCGAGTCACAGCTCTTTCTGTGGCCAGATACCAGAGAACACAAGTTTGTTGAGGCATTCATAAGATGCCATTGTGTACATGAGAACTATTAACCTATCATTGTGTTTATCTTAATGCAAATATTATGTCCCATAGAAATAACCAACCCCTGTGTTCACTCCCTGAAGACTTTTATATCTAACTGTTGAAATAATACTTTGGAAATCCAAAGTCAGTTTGAATATTAAGACCTACTTCCCAATATCCCAGCAGGGTATAAAGATGCATGAGTAAGAGTAATTGAACATGGGTGAAAAACACATTAGTATTCTTTGTGCTTAATAATTTAAACACTTTACCCAAGCCTTCAGTTTGCTCTGGTTGAACACCAAATAAGGCATTTAAGACAGAGCACTTCAAGACAAATTATGAAGAGGGAAAAAAAAATCTCATATTTGCCTCTGAATATGAAGAAGAAAAAATTAAAGATAAAAAATAGAAAACAGTAATTTTTTGTTTTGTTTCCAATGGGTTTTGTTTTGTTTTGTTTGTATTTTGTTTTATTCTCCTTTGTTGTCCCATCCAGACATCCTGATGCACTGTTAGATCTCAAGATCACAAAACACTGGTAATGTACTGTTGTATGCTTTAATATTATATACGACATACATAACAGAAGAATCTACTAAAAGAGAAGATATTGTGGACACTATACAAAGCAGGCAAACTATTTCTACATATCAAGAGCTGTGGGAATATATGCTAATTGTATGTCAAAACAAAAGCTACAACTAATTAGACCTCCAACAAATTTCCAGTGTTCTCCTTTTCCCTTAAAAAGTTCTACTCAAGATAACACAATTAAATAATGCTATGCAGCCTCTGCTGCAGTGTTTCAGATTACTTCTGAGACAAAGAACAGCACCTCATAAATGGTGAAATTCAACCACAGTTTCTAACCTCGATATATAGATCAACAGAGCACATAAATCAGATCTAATTTTGTCATGTTCCTTGGGAGGAGTTCTTTTATTCTCTGTTTGAATCCCTCAATTGATTCTTCTGATGGACCAGTCCCTTTCTATGACTGGCATTTGGATCCTAGTTTTAAATTGTATTTCATTCTATGTTGTAGTTAGTATGTATGTGTGTATGTATGTATTTATATAAAGGGATGTTAGTTTTTAGAACCCTGTCTATAGCTGTGTAATAGGACTCTCGTATGTCAGTTGGCAAATGCCTTTCCCAGTTTTCCAGGTAAAATCAGAACTCAAATATCATGACATGATAATGCTATACAATTGACTAAAACAATAATAAACCATATAAAAAATAGCTTAAGAATATCTTCTTGCAAGACCTGTTTAGTCTTAGATTTTAGTGTATTTCTTTTCTTTAGGATACTCATGCTAATTAAAATTCAAGCTCTGCAGGAAGATCAGTTCAGAGAACAAGTTAAGGCATTCCTTAAGGTCTTTCATGACTTTGAAAACTATATAGGATAAAAATGATGCACTCAAACCTGTTTAAGGGTACATTGATTTTTTCTTGTTTTTTTTTTTAAGATTTTATTCATTTATTTGACAGAAATCACAAGTAGGCAGAAAGGCAGAGGCAGGCAAAGAGAGGGGGAAGCAGGCTCCCTGCTGAGCAGAGAGCCTGATGCCGGGCTCGATCCCAGGACCCTGGGATCATGACCTGAGCCAAAGGCAGAGGCTTTAACCCACTGAGCTACCCAGGCACGACTGATTTTTTTCTTAATAAGGGGAAAGAAATCATTAGACTTATTAAATAGAAAATTTATCTGTCTGACAGAGTGAAATGAGTCAACCAGTATAAGTATTTGGGTTTATTTTAATTACTTTAATTGTAATTATTATTTTAAGAAATTATGCATGGACTTGTAATTTTATAATCCATGAATGATTCACCAAATAGAATTACTAGTACTTTTATTTATTTTTTTTAAGATTTTATTTATTCATTTGACAGACAGAGATCACAAGTAGGCAGAGAAAAAGGGGGAAGCAGGCTCCCTGCTGAGCGGAGAGCCTGATGCGGGGCTCGATCCCTGGACCCTGGGATCATGACCTGAGCCGGAGGCAGAGGCTTTAACCCACTGAGCCACCCAGGCGTCCTGAGTACTTTTATTTTTTTTAAATCTCCAGCTAGAAATCTCAAACTTGGAGAAAAATTCATTCATTCTGTCAACATTCTTGAGTATCTATTTTTTGCCAGGAAGAGATAGATGCTAAATAAATGTGAAATAACCCCTGCAAAGAATGATTTAACATAATGGGAAAAAGGTGTTGTTCACATAAACTACCATGTATGAATCTATGTGACTAGTGTTACAAGTCATAAATTAGGAATATATAGAAGTTCTGAAATAAAGATTTTTTTTCACCCTAGGAGGATTAAAAAATTATTATTAATAATATAATGCTTCTGTGGGACTTGAATAATGACTATGTTTCAATAGATTGAGGCTAATACAATCTATAGATAGAGGAATTGGGAGGGTTTTGGGAGACAGCAATCTATGCTTGAGAAACACTCAACATATCAGCTGGACACCAGGCAGAGAACATGCTGTAGAGTCCATGAAAATAAGGCTAGATCAGAAACAGAAAAAGTTGGGTATTGAATGCCAGAAAAATTTATTGTGTATTTAATATTATTATCATAAAATGTTAATTTTAAAAACAAGCAACAGTGTACTATCATAACTTTGTAAAATATTAAAAAATCTTCATGTACACAATTAACATACTAAGGCAAATAAATGTGTTCTTGATTTTTCTTATAAAATGTATATATATTTTCACATGCCAAAAGGTATATGCATTTTATTAACTTATTAAATATGTATTTCTAATTATAAAGTTAATATATGCTCAAAGAAAAAAGTTACATTTTTTAAAACACAGGAAAATAAACACACAAACACACTATCCTTAATAATCCAACAACCTAACAGTAATGTTTTAATATTTGTTCTATTTTATACATTAAAAATAATTATATACTGTTTCAATATTACTACTTTCAATTTAAACATAAGTGAATTTTCCTAATATAAAAAATTATGTCTATATTTCTTGTTAAATAAAATGACAAATTAAAAATATCCAAAAAATCTTCAGGTCCAAATGATAGATTAAAATATAACATTATCTTTTAAAAGTAGCTAATCTTGTAGGAACAAAATCAAAGTCAGACAGCAACCAAAGAGAATTCATCTAATGTTTTATTTAGTAGCAGGTGTATCAAGATTTTAATAAGTTTCTATTTTTGTATACTTGTGTCCAAATTTTTTCACTATTACAATTCCTCTGTAATCTACTTTTTTGTCATTATTTTTAGTCACCATACAGTACATCATTAGTTTTTGATGTTGTGTTCCATGATTCATTGTTTGTGTATAACACCCAGTGCTCCATGCAATATATTGCTTCCTTAATACCCATCACTGGGCTTACTCATCCCTTCTCCCCCCAGAACATCCTCTCTAAAACTCTCAGTTTGTTTCCTGGATCCCATGGTCTCTCATGGTTCATCTCCCCCTCCAATTACCCCTCCCTTCACTTTTCCCTTCCTTCTCCTAATGTCCTCCATGCTATTCCTTATGTTCCACAAATAAGTGAAACCATATGATAATTGATTTTCTCTCCTTGACTTATTTCACTCAGCATAATCTCCTCCAGTTCCATCCATGTTGACGCAACAGTTGGGTATTCATCCTTTCTGATGGCTGAGTAATATTCCATTGTATATATGGACCACATCCTCTTTATCCTGTTGAAGGGCATTTTGGCTCTTTCCACAGTTTGATGATTATGGCCATTGCTGCTATAAACATTGGGATACATATGGCCATTCTTTTCACTACATCTGTATCTTTGGTATAAATACTCAGTGGTGCAATTGCTGGGTCATAGGGTAGCTCTATTTTTAACTTTTTGGGGAATCTCCACACTGTTTTCCAAAGTGGCTATACCAACTTGCATTCTCACCAACAGTGTTAGAGGATTCCCCTTCCACCACATTCTGTTTCTTGCCTTGTCAATTTTTGCCATTCTAATTGGTGTAAGGTGGCATCTCAATCTGTTAGTCATTTGTAAATGTTCTTTAAGGGAAGTGTCTGTTCATGTCTTCTCTCCTTTTTTTTTTTTTTTTTTAAACTTGATTATTTGTTTTTTAGGTGTTGAGTTTGACAAGTTCTTTATAGATCTTGGATATCAGCCCTTTGTCTATACTGTCATTTTCAAATACCTTCTCCCATTCTGTGGGTTGCCTCTTTGTTTTGTTGTCTATTTCCTTTGCTGTGCAGAAGCTTTTTATCTTGATGACATCCCAAAAATTTATTTCACTTTTTTCCCCCTTGTCTTTGGAGACATGTCTTGAAAGAAGTAGTAGTGGCTGATGTGGAAGAGGTTACTGCCTATGTTCTCCTCTAGGATTTTGATGGATTCCTGTCTCCCATTGAGGTCTTTCAGCCATTTTGAGTTTATCTTTGTGTATGGTGTAAGAGAATGGTCGAGTTTCATTTTTCTGTATATAGCCGTCCGATTTTCCCAGCACCATTTAAGAGATTGTCTTTTTTCCAGTGGATGTTTTTTTCCTACTTTGTCAAAGATTATTTGACCATAGAGTTGAGGGTTCATATACGGTCTCTCTATTCTGTTCCACTGGTCTATGTGACAGTTTTTGTGCCAGTACCATGCTGCCTTGGTGATCACAGTTTTGTAGTATAGCTTGAAATCAGACAACATGGTGCCTCAGGTTTTTTTTCCTCCTTTTTTTTTTTTTTTTTTTTTTCTTTTTCAACATCTCCTTGGCAATTCAGGGTCTTTTCTTGTTCCATAGAAATTTTAAGATTGTTTATTCTAGCACTTTGAAAAAGGCTGTTGGTATTTTGATCAGGATGGCATTGACAGTGTTGATGGCACTGGTCATCATAGACATTTTAACAATGTTTATTCTTCCCATCCATGAGCATGGAATGTTTCTCCATATTTTAGTGTCTTCTTTGATTTCCTTCATGAGTGTTCTGTAGTTCCTAAAGTGTAGCTCCTCTACCTCTTTGGTTAGGTTTATTCCAAGGTATCTTACAGTTTTTGGTGCTATTGTAAATGGAATAAATTCTCTAATTTCCCTTTCTATAGTTACATTGTTAGTGTATAAGAAAGCAACAGTGGATTTTACAGTTACATTGTTAGTGTATAAGAAAGCAATTTTGTGGATTGCTTTGTATCCTGCCACATTACTGAATTGCTGTATGAGTTCTAGTAATTTGGGGGTAGAGTCTTTTGGGTTTTCCATAGAAAGTATCTGTCATCTGTGAAGAGTGGGAGTCTGATTTCTTCTTTTACCATTGAACACCTTTTATTACTCTTTGTTGTCTGATTGCTGTTGCTAGGACCTCTAGTACAATGTTGAATAGTGATGAGAGTAGGCAACCTTGTTGTGTTCCCAATCTTATAGGAAAGTGTCTCAGCTTTTCCTCACTGAGAGTGATATTCGCTATGGTTGTTTCATAGACAGATTTTATGAAATTGAGGAATGTCCCCTCTATCCCTATACTCTGAAGACTTTTAATCAGGAAAGGATGCTGTATTTTGTCAAATGCTTTTTTTTTTGCATCAATTGAGAGGATCACATGGTTCTTCTCTCTCCTCTCATTAATGTGTTCTATCACATCCCAGGGATAAATCCCACGTGGTCATGGTATATAATCATTTTAATGTACTGTTGAGTCCTATTAGCTAGGATCTTGTTGAGAATCTTGGCATCCATATTCATCAGGGATATTGTTCTGAAATTCTTTTTGATGGGGTCTTTGCCTGGTTTTGGGATCAACGTAATGCTGGCCTCATAGAAAGAACCTGGAAGTTTTCCTTCTGTTTCTATTTTTTGAAACAGTTTCAGGAGAATAGGTATTATTTCTTCTTTGAATGCTTGGTAGAATTCCCCAGGGAATCCATCAGGTCCTGGACTCTCGTTTTTTGGGGGGAGTTATTGATCACTGTTTCAATCTCATTACTGGCTATTGGTCTAGTCAGGTTGTCAGTTTCTTCCTGTTTCAGTCTTGGTAGTTTCTAGGTTTCTAGAAATACATCCATTTCTTCCAGGTTGTTTAACTTATTGGTATATAGCTATTGATAATAATTTCTGATAATTATTTCTATTTCCTTGGTGTTATTTGTGATCTCTCCCCTTTCATTCATAATTTTATTAATCGCAGTCCTTTCTCTTTTCTTTTGGATAAGTCTGGCCAGTGGTTTATCAATCTTATTAATTCTTTAAAAGAACCAGCTTCCAGTTTCATTGATGTGTTCTACAGTATTTCTGGTTTCTAATTCATTGATCTATGCTCTAATTTAATTATTTCCCTTCTTGTGCATGGGTTAGGCTTAATTTGTTATTGATTCTTCAGTTCTTTAAGCTTTAAGGTGTAAATATAGATTCTATATTCAGGATTTTTTTCTTTCTTTCTTTTATTTATTTTTTTTTTTTGAGTGAGACTTGAATGGCTATGTATTTCCCCATTAGGACCTCCTTTGCCATATCCCATAGGTTTGGGACCGGTGTGTTTTTATTCTCATTGGTTTTCATGTATTGTTTAAGTTCTTCTTTGATTTCCTGATTGACCCAAACATTCTTGAGCAGGATGGTCTTTAGCTTCCAGTGTTTGAATTTCTTTCAAACTTTTTCTTGTGATTGAGTTTCAGTTTTAAAGCATTGTGGTCTAATATGAAGCAAATAATCTCAATGTTTTAGTATTCATTGAGATTTGATTTGTGACCCAGTATGTAGTCTATTCCAGAGAAAATTCCACATGCAGTTGAGAAGAATGAGTACACTGTTGTTTAGGGTGGAATGTTCTGTATATATCTATGAGGTCCATCTGGTCCAGTATGTCATTCAAAGCTCTTGTTTCTTTATTGATTTTCTGCTTGGAGGATCTGTCTATTGCTGAGAATGGAGTGTTGAGGTATCCTACTGTTAATACATTATTATTAATATATCTCTTTATTTTGGTTAACTGTTGGCTTATGTATTTGGCTGCTCCCATGTTGGGAGCATAGATATTTATAATTGTTAGATCTTCTTGTTGGGTAGACTTCTTAAGAATGATATAGTGTCCTTTTGTATCTCTAAGTACAGTCTTTAGCTTAAAATCTAATTGAGAATTGCTACCCCAGCTTTCTTTTGCAGTCAATTGGCATGAAAGATGGTTCTCCATCCCTTCACTTTCAGTCTGGATGTATTTTTAGGTTCAAAATGAGTCGCTTATAGAACAGCATATGGACTGGTCTTATCATTTTATCCAATCTGCAACCCTGTGCCATTTTATGGGAGCATTTAGGCCATTCACGTTGAGAGTGATTATTGAAAGATATAATTTTATTGTTATCATGTTGTCTGTGAAGTCCTTGTTTCTATAGATTGTGCCTGTAAATTTCTGTTCTATATCACTCTTGGGGTCTTTCTCCTTTTATAGAAGATCACTTAATATTTCTCACAGGGCCAGCTTGGTGGTCACATATTCTTTCAGTTTCTGCCAGTCTTGGAAGTTCTTTATCTCTCCATCCATTCTAAGCCTTGCCAGAAAAAAAGTATTCTTGGCTGCATGTTCTTCTCATTTAGTTCTTCTTCTCATTCTCCCTGAATACATCTTTCCAGCCCTTTTTGGCTTGCCAGATCTCTGTGGACAGGTCTGACATTATTCTGATGTTCCTCCAATGGTAAGGAATTTCTTCCCCTTAACTGACCTTAAGATGGTTTCTTTAGTTCTAAGATTTGTGAATTTGACTATTATATGCTGGGGTCTTGGTCCATTCTCTTTGATCTTGGGAGGGGGTTCTCTCTGCCTCATTCCCCAAATTAAGGAAGCTCTCAGATATGATTTACTGAAGTATATCTTCTAGTCTGCTTTCTCTCTCTTTCCACTCCAACCACCCCCACACCTCCCCAGGGATCCCAGTAATTCTGACATTATAAAGTTTCATAGCATCATTTATTTTTATAATTCTGCTTTCATGGATTTTAAGCTGTTTCCTCCAGGCCTCCTCCTATTCATTTTTTTCTTCAGTTTGTCTTCTAGATCACTAATTTTTTCTTTTCCTTGATTACCCTAGCTGTTAGAGTATCTAGATTACACTGGATCCTATTGATAGTATTTTTAAGTTCTGCCAGATCAGCTCTCATTTCTGCCATTATCATTAATGGTTTTCTCCATCTTGACTATCGTCTGCATAAGTGTTCCCCTGAAGTCTATTTCTGACATCTCGCTTATATCATATCCAGTAATTCTGGGGCAAAATTTTTCCAGTTGAGAGTTCCTCCTCTTAGTTATTCTGTTGAGGAATAGTTGAGGGAATGTATATAGTCCAAATTATTGACCACAACCCAAGCAAGATGCACCTGTTTTATAGGGACATCAGGGTTGTCAGCTTCTTGTTCTTCTTGTTCTTCCATGCCGTCTTCTGGGGGGTGGGGGCTACTGTACTGTTATTCAGACAACCTTGTTTCAGCCGAGTTGCCCTGTCTCCTGTAAGGGGGACAGACTCAGTGAAAACTGTTTTGGGGAGGCTTTTTTTTTTTTTTTTTTTTTTGGCAGCTTTCATTATCAGCTTTCTGCATCTCTGCCAAGAGTCAGAGTGGAAGTAACCATATCAAAACGTCTGTTTCAGAGCAGAGAGTTCACAGTCTGTTCTCCAGTGAGATCTCTAAGCCAGACTGTCTCCATTTTTGTTTGTGCTGCTAAAAACCAGTGTCCTGGGTTGTGCACCCCACAGTGGCATTTCTAGTCCTGGCTTCCAAGTCCAGGCACAACGCTATCCTTTTTGCTTCTACAACTTCCAGCCTCTCCCAATTTGCACATGCACCACTACAGCTCCAGGTTTCAGTCTGGGGAACTGCCCTAAAGTCCTTTCCTAGCCACTGCAAGTCTGTAAGTCTATGCCTAGTACCCAGCATGGGAGGCTTTTGATCCAGCAGGGCAGGATCCCGGATGTTCCCACCCCCTTCCATTTATCTTCTAATATCTGCCCACAGAATCACAGCTCCCCACTTCATATCTTGAAACCAACTGCCAGAGATATTCTGTTTGTAAAGATCTGGATATGTCTTCTTACAACTCAGGGTGATTTTGTGGGTGTTTGGAGTGGTCTGGTAGATATCCAGCTCAATTCTGGGGACAGGTTGAAATAGGATCCCCTATTCCTCTGGCATTTTTGGCAACTCTAATTACACTACTTTTTAAATATTATATGTATATTTCTGATTGTTTCTTTTGGAAAAATTCTAAAAGCTTGAGCATATGACAATACATTTTTAAGACTCGGCATATTGTCAACTTCCATTCAAATTGGCTTAATTAATTTACATTCCAATATAGAAAAAAAATTCTTTATTGACACTGACTGTATATGTTATATCACACAAATGTTCCAAAACCTTTTTGAGGTTTATGTATATGATTTCTAGTTACAAGAGTAAAAAACCAAGGATCACAGGAATAAAATTGAAAATTTTATAAAGTTAATTACTGGCAATATAGTAATTTCAACCCAGAAATTATCTGATTTCCAAAACCAATTGTCTTAATCACAATATGTCTCTAATGCCACTATGGAAAAGAGTTTTGGTTTCTCTCTGTTTTTCCTTATTAGCCTGTACCATTCTTTTAATTTTTGCCACTCCATAGGGGAAATGGTATCTCATCCTAGCTTGCATTTCTTTGATAACTGGTAAAGACTGAACATTTTTTTAATTCATGTTTTTTTATTTATTGAGGTTTATAATTATTAAGTTTATAATTCTTATTTTTAGAGTTTTAGGTTCACAGTAAAATTGAGAGGAAGGCACAGAGATTTCCCATATATACCTTCCCCGCACGTGTATAACCTCCCCATTATCAACATGTCCCACTAGGGTGGTACATTTGTTACAACTGATGACACTACCGCAGTTTGTCCATTTGTCTACTGAAGGATATCTTGTTTTTTCTAAAATTTGCCAATTTTGAGTAAAGTTGTTGTAAGCATGCATGGTGAGGATTTTTGTGTAGATACAAGTTTTCAGCTTTGGGTAATTACTAAAGAGTGTGATTGCTGGATCATGGCCTCATTTGTTTTTTTTTTTTTGCTTTTTGTAAAACAAATAAAAAACTACCAAACTGACTTCCAAAGTGGCTGTGCATTTTTTATTCTCACCAGCAAGGATAGTTAATTCTTGTTGTTCCATATATTCATCAGCATTTGGTGTTGTCAGTGTTCTGAATTTTGGCTATTTTTTTTTCCAATTTATTTATTTTCAGAAAAACATTATTCATTATTTTTTCACCACACCCAGTGCTCCATGCAAGCCATACCCTCTATAATACCCACCACCTGGTACCCCAACCTCCCACCCCCCCACCACTTCAAACCCCTCAGATTGTTTTTCAGAGTCCATAGTCTCTCATGGTTCACCTCCCCTTCCAATTTGCCCAAATTCCCTACTCCTCTCTAACACCCCTTGTCCTCCATGCTATTTGTTATGCTCCACAAATAAGTGAAACCATATGATAATTGACTCTCTCTGCTTGACTTATTTCACTCAGCATAATCTCTTCCAGTCCCGTCCATGTTGCTACAAAAGTTGGGTATTCATCCTTTCTGATGGAGGCATAATACTCCATAGTGTATATGGACCACATCTTCCTTATCCATTCATCCGTTGAAGGGCATCTTGGTTCTTTCCATAGTTTGGTGACTGTGGCCATTGCTGCTATAAACTTTGGGGTACAGATGGCCCTTCTTTTCACGACATCTGTGTCTTTGGGGTAAATACCCAGGAGTGCAATTGCAGGGTCATAGGGAAGCTCTATTTTTAATTTCTTGAGGAATCTCCACACTGTTCTGCAAAGAGGCTGCACCAACTTGCATTCCCACCAACAGTGTAAGAGGGTTCCCCTTTCTCCACATCCTCTCCAACACATGTTGTTTCCTGTTTTGTTCATTTTGGCCATTCTAACTGGTGTAAGTTCATATCTCAATGTGGTTTTAATTTGAATCTCCCTGAGGGCTAATGATGATGAGCATTTTTTCATGTGTCTGATAGCCATTTGTATGTCTTGATTGGAGAAGTGTCTGTTCATATCTTCTGCCCATTTTTTGATGTGTTTGTCTGTTTCGTGTGGGTTGAGTTTGAGGAGTTCATTATAGATCCTGGATATCAACCTTTTGTCTGTACTGTCATTTGCAAATATCTTCTCCCATTCCGTGGGTTGCCTCTTTGATATCAGCCACAGCAACTTCTTTCAAGATACGTCTCCAAAGGCAAAGGAAACAAAAGTGAAAATAAACTTCTGGGACTTCATCAAAATCAAAAGCTTCTGCACAGCAAAGGAAACAGTCAAAAAAACAAAGAGGCAACCCACGGAATGAATTTTGGTTATTTTTAATAGGCGTGTAGTGGTATCACATTTTAATTTGTAGCTCCCTGATATTATATGGAGCATCTTTTAATATACTTACTTGCCATCTGTATATCTTCTTTGTGAAGTGTCTATTAAGTTGCTGGCTCATTTAAAAAGTATAATTGTTTTCTTATTGCTGAGTTTCAAGAGTTCTTTGTGTAATTTGGATAACGCTCATTTATCATGTGTCTTTTGCAAATTTTTTCTCCCAATCCGTGGCTTATCTTCTCATTTTCTTGAAATTGTTTTTCTCAGAACTTTTAAGTTCTTTTTTTGTTTATTTGTTTTGTTTTGTTTTGAGAAAGAGTGGGAGAGGGGCAGAAGGAGGGGAAGAAACAGAGAGAATCTTAAGCAGGCTCCAGGCCCAGTATGGAGACTGATGTGGGGCTTAGTCTTAGGACCCTGAGATCACGACCTAAGCCAAAATCAAGAGTCAGATGCTTAACCAACTGAGCCATCCAAGCACCCCAGAAGTCTTTAATGAAGTCTTAATGAGGTCTGCCAAATCAATTATTTCCTTCATGGGTGTTATCTTTGTTGTATCTAAAAAGGCATCACCATACCCAAAGTCATGTAAGTTTTTTCCTATATTATCTTCTAAGAGTTTTATAGTTTTGTATTTTACATTTGGGTCTTTGAGCTATAATCCTGTGAGGAGTGTAAGGTCTGTGTCTAGATTCATTTTTTTTCTTTTTTTTAAAATTAAATTTGATTTAATTAACATGTAATGTATTATTAGTTTTAGAGGTACTTTAGTGATTCATCAGTTGCTTATAACACTCAGTGCTCATTACATCAAGTGCCCTCCTTAATTCCTATCACCCAGTTACCTCATCTTCCTACAACCCCCTTCCAACAACCCTCAGTTTGTTTCCAATAGTTACAAGTCTCTTATGGCTTGTGTCCCTCTCTGTTTTGGTCTTATTTTTCTTGTATGTGGATGTCCAGTTGTTCCAGTAACTACTTATAGGAAAATTATCTTTGTTCCATTTTACTACCTTTGGCCTTTTGTTCAAGATCAGTTGACTAGATATATGTGTCTATTTCTGGGCTTTTTAGTCTTTTCCAATAATCAGTTCTTTATCCAGTACCATATTGTGTTGATTATGTAGCTTTTTAATAGTTCATAAAGTTGTGTAACATCAGTCTTCTGACTTTGTTATCATCCTTCAATGTTGTATGGGCTATTCTAGATCTTTTGCATTTCCATAAAACTTTTTTTAAAAAAAGATTTTATTTATTCATTTGAGAGAGAAAGTGATTGAGAGCCAGAAAGAGCATGAATGGGGAGGGGCAGAGAGAGGGAGAAGCAGGCTCTCCACTGAGCAGCAAGTCCAATGTGGAGCTTGTTCCTGGGACTCTAGGATCATGACCTGAGCCAAAGGCAGACACTTAGCCAAATGATCCACCCAGAGACTCCTTAATACATACTTTAGAATCAATTTGTTGATGCCCATATGAGAACTTTCAGGGATTTTGACTGGGATTATGTTGAATCTATAGATCAAGTTAGTAAGAATTATCTGGTTTGGTAATAGTGGATATTCCTATTTCTAAACATAGATTATCTCTCCACTTATTTAGTTCTTTTTATTTCATGTATCAGAGTTTTGTAATTTTACTCATGTATAATTTGTACCTGCTTTATTAGATTTATGCCTATTTCATTTTGGGAAGTGTTAATGAAGTGGTATTGTATTTTTAATTTCAAATCATATTTTTTCCATTGGTGGTATATGGTAAAGCAATGGACTCATGTACATTAACCCTATCCCTGCAAATTTGCCATAATTTCCTGTTTGAGAATTTTTTTGTGTTAATTCTTTCAGATTTTCTACCTAGACAATTATAACATCTGTAAACAAAGATAGTTTTACTTATTCCCACCCCCAAACTGCAAACTTTTAATTTCTTCTTGTTGTTGTTTTATTGCATTAGCTAAAACTTCTATTATAATGTTTTAAAGGGGTGGGGGAGAAGGGACATTCTTAAACTTGTATCTGATCTTCATGATAAAGCTTCAAGTTTCCCACTATTAAGTATGATGTTGGCTATAGATTTTTTTGATATTCTTTATCAAGTTGAAGGATTTCCCCTTTCAAATTAACTGAGTACTTTTATTATGAATGTGCATTGAATTTTCTCACATGATTTTTCCAAATCTATTGATATGACTGTATAGTTTTTCTCTTTTAGTTTATTGATATGATTGTATTAATTGATTTCTGAATGTTGAACCAAACTCGCACACCTTGAATAAATCTCATTTGGTTGTGGTGTATAATTCTTTCATAACGCATTGAATTTGATTTCCTAATATTTTCTTGAGAAGTTTTGCATCTCTTTTTATGAAAGAGGATGATCTGTAGTTTTCTTGTAATGTCTTTGTCTGGTTTTGATATTGAGTTAATTCTTAATTCATGAATTTGGAAGTATTCCCTCCACTTCTATCTTCCAAAGATACTGTAAAGAATTGGTATAATTTTGTCCTTAAATGTTGGTTAGAGTTCACCAGTGAACCTATATTGGTTTGATACTTTCTGTCAAAGGTTAGTGATTATTGATTCAACTTTTTTTAAGATTTTATTTATTTATTTGACAAAGAGAAATCACAAGTAGGCAGAGAGGCAGGCAGAGAGAGAGAGGAAGAAGCAGGCTCTCCGCAGGGCTCGCAGAAAGCCCGATGCGGGGCTCGATCCCAGGATCCTGGGATCATGACCTGAGCTGAAGGCAGAGGTTTTAACCCACTGAGCCACCCAGGCGCCCTATTGATTCAATTTTTAAAGTAGATATTGACCTATTCAGATTGTTTATTTCTTCTTGTGTGGGTTTTACAAAATTGCATTTTTCATGGAATTGGTCTATATCATCTAGGTTATCAATTTTTTTCATAGTATTTCATTATTGTCCTTGTAATATCCTTATAATCATAGTGATAACCCCTTTCATTTCTCATACTAGAAATTTATATTCTCTCTTTTTTTTCTTAACATGGATAGAAACTTATGTCATTTTGATCTTGTCAAAGAACTGTCTTATGATTTCATTGACTTCCTCTATTATTTTCCCATGTTCAATTTCATTGATTTTTGTTCTAATTCTTAATATTTCTTTTCTTCTCATTACTTTGGATTTAATATTTCTTTTTCTAATTTTCTAAAGTCAAAACTTAGATTATCCATTTTAAATCTTTTCTAATATATGCACTTAATGCTATACATTTTACTCCAAGCACCACTTTCACAGCATCTCACAAATTTTGATGTTGGGTTCTCATTTTTATTAGTTTAAAGTATATTCTAATTTCTCTTAAGATTTCCTCTTTGATGCATGTGTTTAAAAGTGTGTTTTTTAATCATATATTTTGGGATTTTTTTCTATCTATCTTTCTGTTATTGCTTTCTAATTAAATTCCATTCTGGTTTCAGAGCTGACACAGAATAATTTTTATTCTTTTAAAATATTGGGGTGTGTTTTATGGTCTAGATAGTTTATTTTTGTGAATGTTCCATGTGAGCTTGAGAAGAATATGTATTCTGCTATTGTTGGTTAGTGTGGTCTATAAATGTCAATTATAAACTGTTAACTGATGGTATTTTTGGGTTCAACTATGTCCTTTCTGATTTTCTGCCTGCTGGATTTGTGTATTTCTTTTTTTTTTTTAAAGACTTTATTTATTTGTCAGAGAGAGAGGGAGAGAGAGCGAGCATAGGCAGACAGAATGGCTGGCAGAGGCAGAGGGAGAAGCAGGTTCCCTGCCAAGCAAGGAGCCCGATGTGGGACTCGATCCCAGGATGCTGGGATCATGACCTGAGCCGAAGGCAGCTGCCTAACCAACTGAGCCACCCAGGCGTCCCAGGATTTGTGTATTTCTGGTAGGTATTGAAGACTCCAACTATGATAGCAGATTTGCCTACTGTTCTTGCCATTCTGTTAGTTTTTGCCTCACATAGTTTATTCTGTTATTCAGCGCATACAGGTTAAGGATAGTAATGTCTTCTTTGAGAATTGACCCCTTTGTCATTATGTAATGTTCCTCTTTATCTCAGATGCTGCTTGCTCTGTTTAAAACCACTCTATCATCTGCGAAGAGTGATAATTTGACTTCTTCTTTGCCGATTTGGATGCCTTTAATTTCCTTTTGTTGTCTGATTGCTGAGGCTAGGACTTCTAGTACTATGTTGAATAGCAGTGGTGATAATGGACATCCCTGCCGTGTTCCTGACCTTAGCGCAAAAGCGTTCAGTTTTTCTCCATTGAGAATGATATTTGCAGTGGGTTTTTCATAGATGGCTTTGATGATATTGAGGTATGTGCCCTCTATCCCTACACTTTGAAGGGTTTTGATCAGGAAGGGATGCTGTACTTTGTCAAATGCTTTTTCAGCATCTATTGAGAGTATCATATGGTTCTTGTTCTTTCTTTTATTGATGTGTTGTATCACATTGACTGATTTGCGGATGTTGAACCAACCTTGCAGCCCTGGGATAAATCCCACTTGGTCGTGGTGAATGATCCTTTTAATGTACTGTTGAATCCTATTGGCTAGTATTTTGGTGAGAATTTTCGCATCTGTGTTCATCAAGGATATTGGTCTATAGCTCTCTTTTTTGATGGGATCCTTGTCTGGTTTTGGGATCAAGGTGATGCTGGCCTCATAAAATGAGTTTGGGAGTTTTCCTTCCATTTCTATTTTTTGGAACAGTTTCAGGAGAATAGGAATTAGTTCTTCTTTAAATGTTTGGTAGAATTCCCCCGGGAAGCCATCTGGCCCTCGGCTTTTGTTTGTTTGGAGATTTTTAATGACTTTTTCAATCTCCTTACTGGTTATGGGTCTGTTCAGGCTTTCTATTTCTTCCTGGTTCAATTTTGGTAGTTTATATGTTTCTAGGAATGCATCCATTTCTTCCAGATTGTCTGAGGGGTTTGAAGTGGCGGGGGGGTGGGAGGTTGGGGTACCAGGTGGTGGGTATTATAGAGGGCACAACTTGCATGGAGCACTGGGTGTGGTGAAAAAATAATGAATACTGTTTTTCTGAAAATAAATAAATTGGAAAAAAAAAAAAACCACTCTAGCTAGGCCTACTTTCTTTTGTTAGTACTAGCATGTTATACTTTACTATATCACTTACTTTTAATCTCTATGTATTTATAATTAAAGCAGTTTTCTTATAAACATGTATATTTAGATGTTTTTTTAATCCATTCTGACAATCGTCTATCTTTTAATGGGTACATTTAGACCTTGACTTTCAAAGTGATTATTAATATAGTAAGATCAATATCTGGCATATTTGTTACTATCTTTCATTTGTTGCCATTATTCTTTGTTCCTGTTTTTGTTTTCCACTATTTATCTGCCTTTCATGGTTTTAATTGAACATTTCTTATGATTCAATTTTCTTTCCTTAATATGATTTTTAGTGATTACCCCAGAGTTTGCAATATACATTTATAGGTAATTAAGGTTTGTTTTCAGATAACACAATACCATTCAGAGGTAGTAATAACACAGTAACACTCACTATTACTCACAGGTACCGTGAGTTCTTTATAATGACAAAATAATATTAATTCCCTCCTCTTATCCTTTGTGTCTTTGCTGTCATTCATTTCATGTATATACATATGTGTGTGTATAAAACTCAAGCACCTTGTTGCTATTATTATTTTGAACAAATTTATGTGTTAAATAAATTATAATAAGAAAAATATTTTTAAATATTTTTAAATTAATTGAATAAATAAATAAATATTAAAATATTCATTTATTAGATCAACAATAGTAAAATATATTTTCTAAATTTTATTTTCACTTACTCTTTCTTCAATATTCTTACTTCATGTGGATTGACTTTCTGACATATATTATTTTCCTTCTTTGTAAAGCACTTCTTTCAACATTACTTGCAAGGTAGGTCTCCTGGCAACAAATGCCTTCACTTTTTACTTGTCCAATAAAGTCTTTATTTATCCTTCAGTTTTGAGGATAATTTTACAAAGCACAGAATTCTAGGTTGGTGGGTTATTATTTTTTTCTCTCAATATGAAAATATTTTACTCCATGCTTTTGTTGCTTGCATGCTTTCTGAGACATTGGATGTGATTCTTATATTCATTCCTCCATAGTTAAGGTGTTTTTCCCCTCTAGCTTCTTTCGGGACTCTTTCTTTATCCTTATTCTTTTGTAGCTTAAAAAATAAAAGTTTTGGTATGGCATTTTGGACATTTTTCCTGGTTGACATTCTTTTAGCTTCCTAGATCTGTGATTTACTGTCTGACGTTAATTTGAGGGTAATTCTCAGTTATTGTTGTTTCATATTCTTGTTCCTTTTTCTTCTTATTCTTCTTATTCTTATTATGCATATATTACACATTTTGTAGTTATCTTTGGATATTATGTTATGGGTTTTTTTCAATCTTTCCCCCCCCTCTTTTTTTACCAGTTTTTGAGGATTTTATTGCTATATTTTCCAGTATAGATATTTTTTTCCTCAGGTGTTTCTAGTCTACCAATAAGTTAATCAGAGATATCCTTTATTTCTTTAAATTTTTTTTAATAACTAGAATTTCTTTTTGAGTCTTAGTATTTCCATCTCTCTACTTACATTTGCCATCACTTCTTGCTTGCTGTTTCCTTTATCCATTGCAGCCCTATAAATCATAGATGTTTTAAATTCCCAACCTGATGATTCTAACGTCTTTACCATGTCTGGTTTTGATGCTTGTTCTGTTTCTTTTAAATTGTATTTCTTAGCTTCTGGTGTGACTTATAATTTTTTTTCTTGGTAGACAGACATAATGTACCTGGTAAATGCAACTGCTGTAAATAGGCCTTTAGTAATGTGGTTAGTTGTGGGAGAAGGGGAAGCATTCTATTGTCCTGTGACTAGTCACAGTCTTTTAGTGAACCTGAGTCTGGGCTCTGGACTTCAACAAGTCTGGGTGGCTCAGTTGTTAAGCGTCTGCCTTCAGCTCATCATGATCCCAGAGTTCTGGAACCAAGCCCTCACTGGGCTCCCTGCTCCTTGGGAAGCCTGCTTCCCCCACCTCCCACTCCCCCTCCTTATGTTCCCTCTTTTGCTGTGTCTCTCTATGTCAAATAAATAAATAAAATCTTAAAAAATAATTTAAATGAGTCTTTCTTAGATTTTTGGGTTTTGTTTGTTTGTTTGTTTTTTCCCCTTAGGTCAGACTGGACTGCTAGAGTTAGCTAGAGTTGGGTATTTCTTTTCTCTCAGGTTAGGCTCTGATAAAGCCCTGGGAGGTTAAGCTTTGGTTAACTAGTTTATTCTAAGTTCAGGTCTTATTAAGAAAAACTGCTCTCACATATTTCATTCTCCAGTACTTATTGTGGGAACCTAGGTGGGCTTCTGGAGTTAAATCTCTCCAAACTATTGTGGTTTCATATGACTAAATCCATCTAGAGATTTGACTTTCCGAGTTGTCCACACAAAGTCTCAGCAATTCACCAATTACAGCTTACGTTTTCCTACCTGAACAATGGTTTCCAGAGCAGTTTCTCTATCAGTAGGCTGTGACTTTATAACTACCTTTCTGTCCCTCAAACATTAAGGGCTGCAATTTGCTCTGTGTCCTCTCTTATGGATTCAAGAAAAGTTGTTGATTTTTCAGTCTATCAGCTTTTTGCACATCATTAAAATGGAGTGACAACATCCATACATTTTACATGGAAAACTAGAAGTCAGGAATCTCCTGAACATTTCTTTTAATGTTGCTTGGCCATTTGCATTTCTGCTTTAACACTGCTTATTTATGAATAATTTATTTGTGTAAGCTTCTAATAATTATGAGTTCAATGCTTCAATAATTATATTAAGAGTATTTTATCCAAAAATTATTTTTTGATCACTGTTTTTATTATACAAATATATTTAATTTTTAAAAAGATTTTATTCATTTATTTGATGGTGACAGAGAGATCACAAGTAGGCAGGGGTGGGAGGTGGGAAGCAGGCTCCCTGCTGAGCAGAGAACCTGATGCAGGGTTCAATCCCAAGACTCTGAGTTCATGACCTGAGCCAAAGGCATAGGCTTAACCCAATGAATCATCCAGGTGCCCCAATATGTCTAATTTTTTGTGCCATAAGCTTTCCTGTGTTACATGTTTTCTGACTCTGGAACTTACTACTTTTAAGATACTGTCCTTTGAATTTTATACATACTTTATATTCATGGTCTGCTTTTAGAAGCATAAAAAGAAAAAATTCTGTACTGAGTGTGATAGTCTAAGGTTATTTATGTGCTTTTCCTTTTAACCTTTGAAACTTCCCTTTGTATCACATCCTCTTTTCCCAAATCTGTCCTGCTTGAAGAGGATTAGGATTTGTTAAAGAAAAAATCAAAGGAAAAGATTCGGCTTCTGACATTTAAAAATAATATTTAGAAGGAAGTCAATAACCTTGAGAACTAGGATATTGTCATGAGGAAAGATTATCAAACGTCTTTATCTCTCTTTTTAGCCTACCAATAACTCAGATTGTGTGGGCTACACCAGGAAGGTCCAAATAAAAAAGCAAGCAGGAAAGCCAATATTTTTCTGACCCCAGAGAAATCAGAGGAGGGATGGTTTAAAAGCAGAAGTAATGGATATGACTATAAATGGGTGTCCTGAATTTCTTCTTCTAGATGGTGTTCTTGAAAGTGGTGTTTAGGTTAAGATGGAACATATCAGGGCACCGCTCAGTTGGGATTCTCAGGAGCCTAGAATCAATGACCTGGCAACAGACTCATCAAAGTAACCTTGGTGGTGCCATGCTGTCCAGCAGAGGGGGTAGTTGAGTTTTATTTCCCCAGAGGAACCATACTGGGAAACTATGTTTCCCAGAGGAAACATACAGTATGTTTCCCATACTACAGAACTGGGGCCAAGTTAAAGGCTTGCTAGAATTCCTGTGGTAGTACAAGAAGCACGTAAGACCATTCTGACCAAGATCACTGAGAGTTGCACTCTGATCCCTGATTAGTTCATGGACAAATCCCCAGGTAGATGAGGCTCATCAAGGACTGCCACTAGGGCTGTTTCTAGATCTACTACCTCTAGTAGTTTCTAGATCTTCTACCTCTAGAGGGTAGAAGAAAAGGTTAATGGACACAGACTTAAGCATTAAAAGGCAGGGGTACCTGAAGGAAAAACAGACATAGGATTCACCTTACAGCAAGCAGATATCAATTAGTGCACAGTCTAGGACCAACATAATGTCCCCCAATACACACAGCCCTCCCTACAACTATATGTTTGTCTTATGCTAAGAACCAAGATGTGGAGAAGTTATTTTAGAAGCTATCTGAAGGATGATTTAACAGTATAAGCAGTCCAGGTTTTGAACTGGATTAGGTGATTTGATTTTTTTCTTACCAGTGGGTGGTTTCTTATGAAGGAGACCAGGGAAGCCAATGAAAAATGAAGGAACTACATATGGTCTTATTTGTATTAAAGTTAAAGAAAGTTAATCTGTAGTCCAAATGAGTTTCTTTCTAAAACCCAAATTACTAGAAAACCATCAGACTGTGGAAGAAGTTTTGAGATATTATCAAATATTTTGTGTGTATTTCCGAAGATGAAGTAGAAATCTAAAACTTTCAAATTTTGCTGTAGCTAACTCAAGTGGGAGGAGATAAATGACCATTCCACATTTTTTTCCCTTTTATCAACCTCTTCTTATAAAACAAGCACAGAGAAAAAAAAGAAAAGTTTTTATTACTCAACTAATATGAATCCTTACTAATCTTGGTTGCTCTTATAGGAAAGTCTCAAAATCACCATGAGTTATGAGGGAAGAAGATCTGTGTATTCCCATTAATACAGAATGCACATATTTTAAGTGGATTCTCTTTTACATTAATATTTCTCTATAACTTAGGCTTTCCAATAATGAAAATTGATCCAATTTATGGGTAGGAAATATAACCCACAGATGTGTTTCAACACATGGAATCTAAGTTGTATGCAATTGTTTTGTATGTATGTAAGAATATTTACTGAATCAAAAACCTGAAGTGAGGGGGGTGCCTGGGTGTCTCAGTTGGTTAAGTGTCTGCTTTCAGTTCAGGTCATGATCCTGGGGTCCTGGGAGTGAGCCCTCAGCGGGCTTCCTGCTCAATGGAGAGTCTGCTGCTGCTCCCTTTGTTCCTCCCCCTGCTCGTGCTCACTCTCTCTGTTTCTGTCTCTCTCTCTCAAATAAATAAATAAATGAAATCTTTTTTAAAAACTTAGTGATTCTGATATTTTCCTCATTTGTTTTTCTTATTCTTGACCTTAAGTGCCCCCCCCCACTCCAAAAATCAGTGTATAAGTTTTGGCACTGGACATAAAAGATAGAATGATGGAAATAAGGAAAAACGTCTCTGAATATCTGGTCTGTGATCTTTGAATCTTTGGTGTAACCTCTTACAACTCCATAAAGCAAAACTGGTGCCTGTGAATTTTCTTTCCATTAAATAATGTTGGCCAAGGTCTTGTCATTATGTACTCAGCAGAGAATACAAACAGTATCATTAATTTGTTTTAGAATGTATTTCTGATCATTCTGGTTGCATCTGCCATCCTTCCAGGACATTCTAAGTGACTCAGAGGTGACTCAAGTATATCTGCCAAGACCAGCTTCACACTGAGACTCAAAACACATAAGGGCAATAATGTGGGGTTTTAACTAACTCCAGTTATTCCAAGATTACAGAGTAGAGTTGGTAGCTTTGCCTTTTTATTTAATTTAATGGTAGTAATTTTTTGTATTCTTTGCCTTATCCCAGGAAGTCTTAAAGAATAGTGTTGTCTTGTAGAACCTAATAGCTTTTTAGGATCTAGGGACATTAGCTGGCCTTATCATATCTTGGGCAACAACACAACTTCCATGAAGGAGATTTATTGATTGAATGGGTGATTCACCAGCTCTCTCATAGAAAATACTCTATCGATAACTAGGACAGAAAAGTTTCAAAGGTCAATAGCTAACATTTTATGCTGCCAACTGTTCCTCTAATGACTCCTCATTTTGATTTTTGTTAGTTTTCTTTTTTCTAATTTCCCGTTTTACTATTCAAGATATGGTAGGAAAAAAATAAAAATAAAAAAGAACATAAGGAACATAAAAAATTAAAGAGGAACCTGTTTTTCTTCTACAAACAAGGTAGAATTGAAATGAATTCAGATATTGTGTTCAATACTTGCCCAATTCAAACACCAGAATCAAATTTTCTAGCCTTATTTTGTTTCCATCATCTGTATTGTATCCATTCCTTAAAGCAAAGGATTTTCTTCCCTGGTTGTTGTAAAGGATCAATTCAGTACATAACTTTCATCTCAAGCTTATCTAATTTATTCAGTAAAGTGATGTTAATTCTGAATTACTTCTCTAAGAAGGTGAAATAGTACTCATTTTAAAAGTAATAAAAGGGAAACTATAATGTATTCAGTCACAAATAGATACTTCAATAGTTCATGAAATATGACTTAGACTAATTGCTCTTAAGTTATTATAATTTTGCATAATATACATGCCAATCATACATATTTGGTCATCCAAATGTTCATTTATTAACTTACTTACAATTGTAAAAAATTTGCTAAGCACTGTTTATAATAGTTCCATTACTGTAAAATGCCAAAAAGTAATCAGTTTGAAATTTAGACTACTTAATTATATCTTCATTACCATTAAAAGACTACTGGTACTACTTTCTTTCCCACAAACTTATAATTATGAATCAACATAACCTTATTACTTTATTAGAAAATGGTTAAAGTATAAACAAATAGGCTTATTAGTTTTTAAAAGACACAACTTTATTGTAACATGGTAAAGTTCTTTGGGTTTTGCTTTTTAAAAAAAGTAGGTGAAGACAGAATACTTCTAGTGAGAGAGTAATTTTTGCTTAAGGAAATAGCTAGATAAGCTCCTTATGGGAAGGGAAGAGAAGACACTGAAAGGCAAAAGACATGTTACCACACAGCAAGCAAAAAGATGGAACATCTCTTCATGAGAAAAAGGGGTTTGGGGAACGGCAGAGAAGGGAGCAGAATGGTGAAAAGCTGGAACTCTGTAAATTCTCATCTTCTGAAAACTTTATATAAAGTGTTTAATATATATAAATGCATATAAACATAGATTACTTGGTGGGACTTTAGAAAGAGCAGAACTCTGAATATTATTATATTGAATATATTATATTATTACATAATAGTGTTGTAATATTATTATTACATGAAACAAATGGTATCATGATCCATAAATGAAGCTAATCCATCTTAGTTCTTAGTAGGATCTCCAAACCAAGCCAGATGTGATTCTCACTGACTTCATACACACACACACACACACACACACACACACAGAGGAAAGGAGGGAGCAGGCTAAGGGAGATTGGGAGGGGCTGGTAGGCAGATATGTTTTTTTTTTTAAATGACCATTTATATATATAGTGCCTGAGTAGGGGGAAAAATCTGGTCACCTTATTGTCAGCTCAGGAAATGTTATAAACTAGTAACTAGTAGAATTAAAAATCATATAGTTCAGCCTATTGTTGTATTTTGTTTTTATTATATCAACTAGTGCACAAAAATTTCAGTGTATATCCATTTACTATAGAAGTGCAATAACTAATTTGTAAACAATTTTAGATTATTTACACACTATTCATTTTTGTTGTTAAAAAATTCCAGATCTGTTGTTAAAATTCCTAACCCCATGTATGTTTCTCAAACTCCCAAGAGACTTTCTTGCAGATATGTGTAAAGGTAATACAGAGCCTATTTAATCTTTAAGTAAATCATAGTTAGCAGCATACATTTTCTAATTTCTATAAAAGGTCACATCATTAATTCTAAACCCAGATAGCAATAATTTTGTTAAGAGTATCTCAAGAAGTCATTTACAGCTTATCTATTTTCTCCTGAGACTAAATAAAAGGAAACCATGAAAGTCAAGAATCTGCAGAGTTCTGGTCTTTTTAATTCTTCCATTCCTCTTAAATAAGTATTCCCAAAATGCTGAAAGGCAAATCAAAGTAAATAACTTTTTATGATAAAAAGAACTCCAAGTTACCTTTTTTTTTAAGTTTTATAAGTTTTAATTGGCTTAAAGCCTTGAAGAACTGTATCTGGCATGAAACCACCCTCCATTCCCTATTTCTTCTAACCTCAACCTCCATTCTTTTTCCTCTCTGTTTCTCTGCAGATACACTAAACTTATAGATGTGTCTGTAATTTGCATGTAAGGCAGCATTGTCTTACTGTAGACAGAACAAGAATACATATTAACTCAATGGAAAAAAAAACACACTTTGTACTTTGTTCATCCTCCAATAAATACTTAGTGTCCATTGTGCCAAGTATTGTGCTAGACATTAGAGATAAAGAGGAAGAAAGGAATGCTCATAAGTGGTACGGTGGAAATACAAGGAGCAAGGAGAACAATGTATCTCAGGTTGTGCAGAGGGAATGAGGGAGCTACAATAATGGATTCTTAGAGAAAGTAAGGTTTAAACTGAGAGCTGACTGATCAGTACAAGTTAGCTACATAATGAGAAGAGAGGAAAATATCCAGATAGGAGAAAAAACATGTAAAGATCAGAAGTCAAGAGAGAACATGGCCTATTCAGTAAATTTTAAAAAGTCAATATAATTGGAACATAGAACAAAGGGAGGTAGAGAAGTAGCAGCAGAAAGGCTAGAAAAATAATAAGGAGTCAGATCTGGCGGGTTTGATTTTCATCCTAATGGCACTGAAAAGACGGGAAAGGGTCTAAGAAAATCAATGTAATAAGAGTTTTAAAAAATTACTATGGATTCTTTATGAAGACTCAATGAGGACTGTAGTGCTGGGCATCAATAAAAGCAAGGCTGTTATAGCAATTCAGGTAAGAGTTGAGAGTGACTGCACTGAGTTCATGGTGCTAAAGGTAGAAAGAACTGAAAACATCCAGTGGCTATTTACAAGCTTCCATGGATAGGAAATAGTTTCCGTGAATGAGTATTGGGGGGAAATGTGGAAATGTGGTTGTTGATGGCAGAAAGGATTACTGCCAGAAGTTTGATGTGGATAAATATGGATGTTAGTTTAATTCTTGGAGAGTAAATATTGAAATGACAATAAAGTGTGTGTGTGTGTGTGTGTGTGTGTGTGTGTGTGTACAGAAATGGGTTCAGTTTTGGATATGTTGATTTGCAGGAACAGCAAGATGCTAAGGCAGAAATATTGAAAAGGCCGTTGGACATTCGGGATGTAAGGTTTGGAAAGTAGTTGGAGTAGGTCATCACAGGACTTAAGAACAGAAAAAACACAAAAGCAATGCAGAATGGAAAGAGAAGAGAAACTGCTCAACAACAGGGACACAACAAGAACAAAGTGAATGAGGAATAAAGTAATGTCTTCAACAGTGATTAATTACAGTAAATATTTGTAAAATGGACCCACTTCGTAGAAAGTATCAACAATGCCCAAGACATGAGGAAGTAGAGAAAGATGTAGAGATAAGTGTTTACAGAGACATCAGTTCTGAACAAGTAGCACAGATAGTGCCTTTGAGCACCTAGCTTGCAGTGACATTTATCACTGTTATTGCTTTTGTGGCCCCTACACACTCTCAATTGTCTTCCTTCATACTTCATACTTCCTTTATACATATTCATACTTCCTTCATACTGAGTTTGAAACTCAGAGAGATTGGGTATGATGATTATGATATTAGCATGGTTGGAGTACTCCAAAATGAATCTTAGAACTACCTCTTATTAGGACAGCATTCTACTTTGAATGAGATGAGAAGTAATTGTAACTAAAATATATGAGATGGAGACTCGTATTTCCAGTAGGCACATAACTTCACATTTCAGGAATTCTTGGGAGACCTCACATAGCACTAGCAAAGATCAAGTTCAGTAGGCTTGGATGCCAATAAAAATTGTGCACTGCTGATCTGAGATGGGCCAGGGGTGCACTTTAGCTTGCAATCTTGATTCTATGTGCATCATAGAGAATATCTCCAATTAGAATACAGTGTATCTACTCCAGAAAAATGAATAGTAAAGTAGCCAAAGCCATTTGGAATAATTAGGTGCATATCTCCTATGCATATCCATTTTCAAGTGTATAGCAGTTGAATGAGGAGATATTTGTATATGGAGGGTCTACAGATGGAGGGTGTCTTCTAAATATGCAGTAACTTACACAGTAGGAGGTACTTCTACCTTTCTATGTCCACTAGTGCTCCTGCTTTCTCATTTCATATAGACCTCAGCTTAAAACTGAATTGTAACACCTGTCTAGTTTTCCTATATCCACAGGGTCAATTGTACTTAATTTTCTCTGGATAATTTTATTCTTTTGGTTAACAGGTATTCTATATCAGATCACACTAAACTACTTTAAATTTTTGGAAGGAAATACAACTAGGAGCACAGCAACCAAAGCTCTTGTTCTACATTAAAAAGAATATTTTATATATTTATTTGAGAGAGATGGAAAGAAAGAGATAGCACATGAGCAAAGAGAGAGAGGGAGAGCAGGAGCAGTGGGGAGAGGCAGAGGGAAAGGGAGAAGCAGATTCCCCACTGAACAAGAAGGCCAATATGGGTCTTGATGCCAGGACCCTGGAATCATGACCTGAGCTGAAGACAGATGTTTAAACAACTGAGCACCTGGGTGCCCTTCTTGCTCTAATTTTTAAAGCATATAAAGAGTATTACTTTTCAGAAAAGTAGAATAGTTACAACTAAATTTAAATCTGTTTCTCCTAGTGATGTGAATTGTTCATTTTAACTTCAGTTGTGGTTATAAATAAGGTTTTCTCAAAGCTACCTTTTTGAGCTGTTACTTTAAGTTCCATGTCTTTCATGGCTTCCTCCAGGGTCCTGCAACACAAAGTTAGATACTGCCCTATCTAAGCATTTGGGAGAGGGTTTTGTAGCAGAGCTATATTTAGCACCTGTTCCTCAGCACCACGGACAGCACACTCCAGACTACTAGGACAACTCAAACTTCTGCAGAGGAATCATCACATCTGGAAGAAGCATGGAGTGGCACTGGTAGCCCCCCCGGACCTGGTCTTTCATCTAGGAGCATGACATTCTTTAGAAAATGTGAAAAGGGAACAAGTCTTATTTCATCTATAGCACTATGTTATTAATAGCATCTCAAAGTCTTGTCCTTCTTAACTTTTATATGACAATACACATCAAAAGCTGAGGACACAAAGACAAGCCAGATTTAGAGGATGAGACCTGTTCTAGGCCATTCTCACTATGCCTGTTCATTTGAACCTCTCTGTACTCCACATAGATTCAGTGACAAGGGGTTTGGTATATGACTGCATAAGAAGAAACCAGCCATATAAATATGAAAGGATTATACTAACTCTAAAGAATATTGAAGCAGTGTGATATGAGGGAAGAGACACTAGACTCAGAGTTAAGATTCCTAGGAACGAAGAGCTCAGATATTTATAACTTTTAAAGAGTCATTTAGTCTCCCAGATTTGATTCTTCATGATAACAATAAAGAACTAGACTAAATGGTAATGATATTATCACATCATTTTCAAAAGGAATTTTATACATATATCATGATTACATATCCACATAATTTTTAATATATTGTTTTCAATACGTTTGTCAGATTTTATTCTCCTTTGAGTGAGAAATTGTAGAGAAGGAAAAAAATCCCTATTATTATTAGGACAAAAAACTTGGATGACAAGCAATTATACAACCAGAGCGAGTAATTACACTCAAAATTAGAAGCTTTCACTCTGCATATTTTAGGCCATTATACTGAATAACAATCTGTCATCTATCTGCATCTGTCCTATCATTTAGACATAGCAGCATCCTTAGAATTTATCATATATTCCAGGAAACAAATTTCATTGAAAAAATTAAGAAATAATCTTTGTTCATCATCAGGCAGACAAGAAAATACCAGACTGTCTGTAGTGTCTGGTGTGCTCGTGTAGGAGAATTGTGAACCTTCATTTAGTATCATTCCTTACCAGAAGACTCCTGGTTCAAACTTGTTCTTGGTGGGGGGTGGAGGGGAAGAGAGAAAGATTTGGGGTAGTAGAAGATGTATGTTTTAGGGATGAGATTTTATAAACAAAATTTGGAGCAAAGAGACACTAAAAGAATAGAAAGGGGTTTGATCCAGCAAGATCATTTATGATTGGAATTTGGTAACAGCAAAGCAAGGTGTCCTGATTCTATGCCTAAATTCTTATGCATTTACACTTTTATTCTCAAGTATAGTAGCAAATGAAATACACATGTAAGTCTTCAAACCCGGAATTACTGAATCAGAAGCTATAGTCCTAATGCCCTAGTGAAATTCCTTCAAAAAATTGAACCTGGTATAAAAGAATATGGAGAAATCAGAGTTCATGGTGCAGCTAGCAGCTAACTTCAACTAGAAATCTGAGAAATGTTAGGCATGAATTGACAGGATATAAAAACAAGCACTTTTGAGTCTTTTATAGAGACGGTTCTCTTATAGGAAAGAAGTAAAAAATCCAATTTTGTGATAAATATATTCAAATGAGAAGAGAGCAAAGTAATTCAAGCAAACTGAATCAAGGTATTAAAAAGCTCAGGAGGCTCATTGAGTGGTACAGTGTAACTCAGTTCTTTGGAGGACAGTTAAGAGTCTGTTGGGAGATACTGAAAGATGGAAGATGATGGTAAAATTAGGTAAGGGCACTTTGTAAAGAGATGTTAACACATCTTCAGTTGTGTGGATTTAATTTGATGGTGATAAGGAGAAAGATCAATATTTTATCAATGGTAATCAAATTTGTGGGGGTTTTTTTGTTTTTTTTTTCTTTAAGATTTTTTTTCCCAATTTATTTATTTTCAGAAAAACAGTATTCATTATTTTTTCACCACACCCAGTGCTCCATGCAAGCTGTGCCCTCTATAATACCCACCACCTGGTACCCCAACCTCCAACCCCCTCCCCAGTCCCTTCAAAACTTTCAGGTTGTTTTTCAGAGTCCATAGTCTCTCATGGTTCACCTCCGCCTCCAATTCCCCTCAACTCCCTTCTCCTCCATCTCCCCATGTCCTCCGTGTTATTTGTTATGCTCCCCAAATAAGTGAAACCATATGATAATTGGCTCTCTCTGCTTGACTTATTTCACTCAGCATTATCTCTTCCAGTCCCGTCCATGTTGCTACAAAAGTTGGGTATTCATCCTTTCTGATGGAGGCATAATACTCCATAGTGTATATGGACCACATCTTCCTTATCCATTCATCCGTTGAAGGGCATCTTGGTTCTTTCCTCAGTTTGGCGACTGTGGCCATTGCTGCTATAAACATTGGGGTACAGATGTCCCTTCTTTTCACTACAGCTGTATCTTTGAGGTAAATACCTAGTAGTGCAATTGCAGAGTCATAGGGAAGCTCTATTTCTTATTTCTTTTCTTTTTTTTTTTTTTTAATTTCTTTTCAGCGTAACAGTATTCATTGCATGGAGCACGGGGTGTGGTGCAAAAGCAATGAATACTGTTACGCTGAAATTTGTGTTTTTGAAAGCTAACTGGTACCAGTGTGGATGCTGAGCTGGGGTGGAGAAGAGCCAGAAGAGAGGAGTCAGGGAACTACTGCAACAATCTAGCTAAGAGATGGAAAAACAAAGTCATTAAATCATGGTGATGGTAAAGCAGAGGAGTGGATAAACTGGACATATATTTGGAAGGTAAAATTAATCAGACTTAGTGACAGATTGCCCATAATCATAATAAAATTGCTACAGAAGGCTCTAAACACAAGAGCTTGTAGAGCTGGGTAAATGATAATTTTATTAATGGGAGTAAGGAATGCGAAACTAAATTATTATAATTTTTAGACAGGTTGGGTCAGCCTATAGGACGTCCAGGTGGAAACACTCTTCTAGTAAGTTTGGAGCCCAGGAGACACTGGGGGCTATAAAATGTGAGCTTTATCATAGATGATTGATAGCAATCTCTTACTATAAATATTCTATCATTATACACCCATGTCTTCTTCCTTCTAATCTCTTGACCACCCAAAATTAACCAAAATCATCTGAGATCAGGTTATTTTTTTAACTGCAAAATAGTGCTGGAAAAGGGCCTCAGGATAAATAATCTGTCAAAGTATCGGCCCAAACATAAACAAACACATTGCATATTAGAAGAGGAAAAAAAATATATAAACTCAAAAATTCAAGTTTAATGACCAAAATTTATTACCGTTATTTCAGATCCCATTAATACCTATGGCAAATACTTTGAATTTTTCCAAAAATCTTTATTTAAAAAATTTTGTATAAAAAGTGTCCAATTTAAATTATCTTAGACATCTTTTATTCACACAACTTAAGGACCATGATGTATCCTCTCACACCTAATTTAAAAAGCAAATATACTATCTTCTGTTTATGGAGATGAGCTTAGCATGATAATTCAGTGGTCTATTCAGTGGCTAAAAATAGTGGTTTTTTTCTGTGTTGTTCACCAAAAACACATGTTCAAGATGCCCTTCTGTGTAACTATTTCTGTGGTATTAAGTAATGATTTCAATTAAGCAAATTTCTAGGCAGGCTTGTCAAATCATAAATATGTTATATAAATTAACAAATAAATTAAACAAAACTAAGAGTGCTCATATGTGCCTTAAGTCATTTCTTAAAACATGAAGAACTAAACATAAAGGTCTGTTGACACAGATAATGGAGTTAGAAAAGTAAAATTTATATTTTTATTGCAGTATAATTAATGGACAGTATTATATGAGTTTCAGGTGTACCATACAGTGATCCACCAATTCTGTACATTACTTAGTGCTCATCATGGCAAGTGTATTCTTAATCCTCTTCATCTCTTTCACCCATCCTACCCTTAAAAAGTAAAATTTATATCATATTTAATCATCTTTTTGGTCTAAATAAGAATTCTCAGAAGAAACTATAGAAGTCCTTTGGTGGAATAGACTTAGGTTTTCCTAATGAATGACTATTCTTGGTTCTTACTTGATACTTTTTTCCTCACCTGTTTCCCTTCAGATGTTCATCAGCAAAGTCAACAGAAACATATTCTAAATTTATCTTATTCTTTTTCATAATCTCCAAATGCACCCGAGTCCATCTCTTATGTGAGGCATCAAATTCTCTCTCCTTCTACTCTTGCCCACACCTTAAATAGATTTTCCCTTCAAAATCATCTTTTTCTTTTAAAAAAAATTCAGGAAGTTTACCTACTACTCCTAGTTTATTTATTTATTTTGTTTTTAACGTTAATTCAATTAATTAATGTATTATTGTTTTCAGAGGTAGAAGTCAGTGATTCATCAGTTGCCTTTAACACCCAGTGCTCATTATATCACATGCCCTTCTTAATGTCCATTATCTGTTAGTCTGTTAGTATTATAACAGAATGCACTGTTTACCTTTTTTTTTTTTTAATTTTATTTAGTTATTTAACAGAGCGATCACTCGTAGGCAGAGAGGCAGGCAGAGAGAGAGGGAGAAGCAGGCTCCCTGCTGGTGGGGCTCGATCCCAGGACCCTGAGATCATGACCTGAGCCGAAGGCAGAGGCTTAACCCGCTGAGCCACTGAGGCACCCCTGCTGTTTACCTTTTTAAAATCCTCCAAAGTTCCCCATTCCACCTAAAAGCTAAATACCTTAACCTGTTTAAGTCCTTCACAATCCTGTGCCAGCATCCAGTCAAATTTCACCCTCTTCCCCTCTAGACTTTGCACTTCAGCCATTCTGGGCTGATTCTGATTCCTGAAACATGCCACATCTATTCCATCTCCTGGTCCTGGCACCAGCTTCTTTCAGCTTTAAACATCGTTCCCCTCATGTTTGCTTAGCTGGCTTCTTGTGTTCTAGATCTCTCAGCTTAAACAGAGAACTTCCTTTATCACCCAGCCTAAAGCAGCTACTTATTATTATTTTTTTTATTCAGTGATGTTATTTATTCTCATCACAACAGTTGCATGTAATCACTTGCAGAGAGGTCTCTTGCTTTTCTGTCAATCTGTTTATTGTCCACTTTCCTCTATGTAGTATTAAAGCTCAGGACTGTTCTGTCAATGGGAGAGATGGTCCAAGTGGTGGAGGGCACAGTTATTGGCATCAATGGCCAAACTTTGAAGGTGTGGTTATAACTGTTCATATCTCTTGAAAATTATTAAAACATATTTTGCCTCAGTTTCTTACCTATAAAATAGGGGTTACATTTGTATTTACCTCATAAAGCTCTTGTGAATATTAAATGAGTTAAACAGGGACTAGTGAATTTTAAGGATCTGAGAAATATCATCTTTTTTTTTCTATTTCAGAAAACTTTTTTCCACTTGTTTTATTTACAATGCCAACTTTTAAAAGGTCATTAAACTAAAGTTAACTAGATAATAAACTAGGCAGAAATCGCTTTACAAAGAGAGGGAAAGCACAAAATGCCACCTTCTATAGAGAACTCACAGTTCAGGTTTATTTAGAGCAAAGAAAAAAAAAACTTTTGATCCTACTAGAAGAAACTCAGCCATAAGTTTGGAATCTGTACTCAAACTACACATGCAAGGAGGACAATATTCTGCTTAAACAGCTGATTCACTGCTGCCATTTGTCTACTGTTTGTCTAATATTAACAATTATAAACAGAGCAGTGCACCTAGTATTTGGAACAATCCTTACAGTGTTACAGTGTCAGGCATAACATTTCACTTCTCTTCACACCACTGGTTCTCTTTGCCTACCTGGGCTTCCTCTTCTTCAGTAAAGTCATTTTTGATATTGAAGGTCTTGCGGATCTCCTCAGGAGTTTTCCGCTTGATCATATTGGCAACAGTCTTGCATGTAACATCAAGCAAACCTTTGATGTCTAAGTAGTTCGCAGCCAGAATAAGTTCAAACATTGTTCCTTGGTCAACTTTCAGGAATTCTTGGTTCCAAACTGGGATATCATCTGTCCACTTTTCTTTGTTCTCATCATCCTCAGGAGGAGGGGGGTCATCCTTTGTGGTGGGTGCACCACTGAATGACCTTTTTTAATATTGCTGCATTAACATTTGGTAGAGGAACTGGATCATCATATCCTTCATCGTCCATTCCCAAATCTTCCAACATGGTCTTGATAGTCACAGACTGTTTGGCGATTTCAACAACAACTTCAAATATCTCTCCATCGGAACTCTGCAACTAAATTGAAGGCATGGTGCTCCGTCTCAGGCCGACTGCGGGTCGGAGGCTGACAAAAACACAGTGGCCTCCGGGACGTGGGGAGAAAAGCGGAGAACAAGGCCACTACTCAGAAATATCATCTCTTATTCATCCCTGGACCTCAACGCCCAGAACAGAACTTGGTACAAGTGGAAATCTAATAAATATTGAAAAAAAATGAACATACTCTACTCTTTATTTATACTGAAGTGATTTTTTTTCTTTCAGAAAAGATTCATTCTTTTCTTTTTTTTTTTTAAAGATTTTATTTATTTATTTGACAGACAGAGATCACAAGTAGGCAGAGAGGCAGGCAGAGAGAGAGGAGGAAGCAGGCTCCCTGCCGAGCAGAGAGCCCCATGCGGGGCTGGATCCCAGGTCCCTGGGATCATGACCTGAGCCAAAAGCAGAGGCTTTAACTCACTGAGCCACCCAGGGGCCCCTATTTTTTTCTTTATCTCTGTCCTAAGGTATAGGTATATACCCAAATGGGAATTTATTTTTTAATTTGTAATCTAACATCATAGATGTTAATATTAGGTTGTGGTGAAGCCTCAGTGGTCTTATTAAGTCAATATAAATGTCAGTATTCCCTGACATTAAGCAGTCCATAGAAACGTAAAGCAAAAGAGAAATGAAAAATAACAATAGTTTACTAGTTGTTTGTTAATTTAGCTTCTGTCTTTGTGTAACCCTACAACTGCAATACAAGGCAGTTTTGATTGTAAACTGGGAAGAATATAAATTATGGCTAATTAAAAGTACCAGGGAGATCTGAAATATGACAGAAAGCAATTACACAAATTGGGCATGGGCCAGCCCAGTACTGGTGTCTGCTGTTAGAAATAATGTGGAGTTTTGGGTGCCTGGGTAGCTCAGTGGGTTGAACCTCTGCCTTCAGCTCAGGTCATGATCTCAGGGTCCCAGGATCGAGTCCCGAGTCGGGACTCTGCTTGGCGGGGAGCCTGCTTCCTCCTCTCTCTCTCTCTGCCTGCCCCTCTGCCTACTCGTGATCTCTCTCTGTCAAATAAAATAATAGAATCTTAAAAAAAAAAATAATGTGGAGTTTTATGTGACTAAAACAACTTGGTACAATGTGGCTGTTTAGACTTAGCCAGTGCCTCAGTTCCCCACTCTGTGCTCCCAGGACTATGTATTCCTAGGACAAGAGTTTGTGGAAACTTCTCACAAATGACCACATATTGGCATAGATCTAACTTTATAATGCCTAAAGCCGAAGAGCACTCCTGGTTTCCTGGTCTGGGATATCTGCTGTCCTTTTGGAGTAATTTGTTTCAGAAACCACAGGCTGTTAATTTGGTTTTAAGTTGGAAACTGCTGTTTTCTTAGTCTTGGGGATTGAATAAAACACAATTTGGTCCTCCCTTTAGCCAAGAAGATGGGATTTAATATAACATTTTTCTTTTATATATCTTTTATGTGTCTTGGGCTTTAATTTCATGCATATAAAAAATACTTGCAAGATTTTCTTAATACTTTTTATTAGGTTTACTTTCACTCTGAGCTGTGAGTATATGAGTTCATTAATATATTTCAAAGGTGGAAGAAAAGTAGGTTTCATTCTAATACCTACCTGCCTTATATAGTTTTCATTATTCCCACTTAATACAGTGTTATGGAAATTAAACTTATTCTGCGCAGTCCTTCAACTTGTCCCTGACCAAGCCAGGATTCCTCCAGACCTAGGTAATCACAAAACCACTATTCTTTCCACAATACCCCACTGGTTTCCAAGGAAAACTAGATGAAAAGTTATAAAGAATTTTGGGAAAATACATCCGACCTTATCCAAGACCTTAAAAATTTACCACCTGGTTTGGGAAAATGTTATGTAAATGTACATAAGGACTAAGAACACTGCCACCTTCTACTTCTACCCTCTCCTAGAGCTCATCCGATGATTATTGCTGGGATTCATACATACCTGGCAGTGTCTGTACACTGGTAAGTGAGCCTAAAGGAAGTCCACGGACATATGGGGCTGAGTGGCTGGAGGAGGAGTTATTGTTTTAGGAAAAGAACCACAAATGACAAACTAGCCTCTAGGAGACAGAGCTCCTCCCGGCTATAAATGTACTTCTTCCTCTCCCACTAGAACACATTCCACATTGAGTTGGTATTTGCCAATCATTACATGATGTGTTTGCTAAAAGGCCGTTTCACTCATTTGTATTAAAAGTATGTTGCCTGAGCTTCGAAGTAGGACCTTAAAAACTGTTGGTCGTGTGATAGATAGCTCTGGGGCCAGCTCTGGGTCCCAGTTTCTGCTTTACCACTTACAATCTATATGACCTTAGACAAATTAATCTTTTCATGTCTCAGGTATCTCTTCTGTAAGACGGATATACTACCTGCTTTCTACCCCCTCAGTATAAGGATGAAATGCATCAATATATGTGAAAAGCATAGAATAGCTCAATTACATGGCGAATTGAGCTGAAGTATTCCCATCATGGTCACAAACTTTTGTTCTTATCCTTGCTAGGTCCTGGGGATGAGTTTGGTTTGGCTTCCAAAGCATAGAGAAGAGTAAAAACTGAGTTAGAATACATTCAGAAAGGACACACAGTCTTCACATTTACATAGCCCCTACTGCTACTGGTTTCTTTACATTCAGCTCTGTACATTTTTGTCTTATCTGTCACACCTCCATTAACTTGTTCTAAGACAGTAATAAAATTGTTACAGAGGAAAAGGACATAGATTTGAATCCATTACAGCAATTTTATTCAACACTTCTTAAATGCAATTGTTCAAACAGCTGTGAATCCACGTCAATGTGTATTATCTAAGCTACACTTTTATATACATAAATATATTCTTTAAAGCCAATCCTTAAAATAGTCTTTGTTAAATAGGTATTATCTCTAATTACATAAATATGCATACAAAAGTCAGGGTGCACATCCAATATTAACAATTGTTATAGTTTGCTGTAAATACATTTTCAACTTTTTATTTAAAAATGGTAGTAGAGGGGTGCCTGCGCTACTCAATTGGTTGAAAGTTGGACTCTTGAGATGCTTGGATGGCTCAGTGGGTTAAGGTATTGCCTTTAGCTGGGTCATAATCCCTGGGTCCTGGGATCGAGTCCTACATCGGGCTCCTTGCTCAGCAGGGTGCCTGCTTCTCTCTCTGCCTCTGCCTGCTTGTGCTCTCTCTCTGTGATAAATAAAATCTTAAAAAAAAAAAAAAAGAAAAAAAAAGTTGGACTCTTGGTTTTGGCTCAGGTCATGATCTCATGGGTCCAGGGATTGAGCTCTGTGTGGAGCTCTGTGCACAGCAGGGGATCTACTTGAAGATTCTCTCCGCCTACCCCTCTCCCCACTCATGCCCTCCCATCAAAAATAGAATAAATCTTTAAACAAAAGGTAGCAGAAGCATTTGAAAATTTAAAAATATCTTTTCATGTGAACAGATAATTATTTTTATTATCAGTATTAGACTAAATCATGGTCTATCATGTGCTGTCTCATAATTTAACTAGACTCTTATTAATCATCATTTAAAACGATAGTTGAATATTCATACGTTCTCTTGCGTTTTCTTAATTTTTACTATGTAGATTTAAGTCTATAGTCCTAGAATTTATTTTGAGGACTATAAAGCATATTTTCTTCAGGTTTCAATTTGATTGTACTATCTACATAAAAATGGGTTCCAACTTTTGTGTATTCTAAAAGCATATAGTATTAGCTTTGTGTGGGTTTTTGGCAATTCCTTTTTTCATTTCTTCTATTACTATTGGTCTTTTTGGGGTTCTCAACATCTGTTTGAATATGTCTTCATAATTTATATTTTCCTCAAAATCTATTTCTTAGAGAAAATTAAATATTTATTGAATATCAAATATGTTTTCTCTTAATTTATTTTCTTTTCATATTTAATGCATTGTGCTTTTGATTTCTCTGTGCTCCTAGAGGTTTGTCCATATCATCTTTTTAAAAATTACCTCTTGGATTTATTTATGAATTATAATATTTTTTCTATCTTATTCCTGATTTTATCTCACTAAATCTTAATTTCTTAATGGTTTAGCTTAAGTTACTTCTTTTTCATAAAGAAAATACCTAGAATCTTTTCATTATTTATCACTTAATGGTAAAATAGTAAAAGATAAAATTTTTCAAACTTATTCTCTCTGAAATTATTTCTTTTCCTCACTCTGTTCTGTGCTTTGTCTTATTTATTCAGAGTTTAATAAGCTTTTGCTACCAGTCCTTGTCTCTAATTCTTGTTTCTACCTCTAAGGACATGGTTTGGAATTTTTAATCCAGATATTATTACATTATTTTACTATTGAAGAGCTTCTCTTCTGAAAATTTTCACTTTAAAATTATGTTTTGTAACAAATTTAAAACAAATTCTCCTCCTCACTTTCTTTTTGTTATTGCTATTTGTGTCCTCACAGGTTTTGGGAGTTTTTACCAGGCTTTCTAAGCTGCAACATACAACTTTTTTCAGATGGGAAGCAATGTGACACAGGGAAAGAGGCAGGGAGAAATGAGAACCCTGATAGATTTCTGTTCCTAGATTCTTGTTTCTGAGTTGCACTGTGACCTTGCCCTTTCTGCAGCTGGATTTATCAACAGAATTTTGAGAACTGATAAATGTCTTTATTTTTAACTTATGTAGTGTTTTTGACAGTTGCAATAAAGAAACTCCAGAAATGCCATTAATATATTTTCTGAATATATACCCATCTTAGCATGCCTTTGTGTGGCCTCACTTACAAACAACTTAAACATTCATAATATCGTCATCAACTAATTTCTTCGACATTCCGTGGATTGTGCTTGTCTTGCACATAGTTTTATAAGAAAGAAGTTTATATCAATTCTATTTATATTCGCTTAAGTAAGCTATAAGTTTTTCTACTTGGATGTTTATAAATTTTTTTTTCTGTCATCAATGCATTAAAAAGATTTCCTCAGGGATTGATCAGGACTTCCACTAATTTAATCTAGAAAAGAATGAATCCTTTAAACTTATATGCATGTCTGCTTCTTTCTTGAAGAAATGTCTTATTATACCCTTGTCTATGATTCCTAGCGTAGTCACTCTGGACCCTCTTTTCAAAGTAAACTTTATTTTTGTTTGACTTTACTATGGTTAATAAAAAAAAAAAGTCCCTAACCTCAGACCTCAGTAATTTACACAAGTATTTATATCTTGCTTATGATGTCACTTATGTTATCTTTCACATATTTTTTTTATCCTGTGATCTAGGTTGATAAAGCAGCTCCTTTTTGGAGTTTACACTCTGGTGGCAGAAGGAATAGTAAGGGAGATGGTAGAAACATGGACTGTTTTCAAGGAATTCTTAGACGTGACATACTATTATTTCCACCATGTATTCTTGGTCCAAGCAAGCCATGACCAGATGTAAAAATAGAGAAGCATACTCTTCCTTCAGGGAGGCATCACAAGCCATGGTGAACTGGGTAAAAATATATCATCTTCTTACAGGTCAGGGAGCACCTAGTAGTAAACAATAATAAAATCAATTACAATATCTACCCCATTGCTGTCTATGCTCTGATTTTATAAGTTTTTTAAAATCACATTTATTATTTTGCTCTTTTCCTCTACATACACGAAAACTGATAAACTGTATCCTTTAGTTTACTGATCCAGAATTCCATGGCACTAATTTTATTTAACATCACTAACAGGTGTCTGGCTGTTTCGAATTTCCTTGTAAACTGTCTTGTCATTTATTTCCATTGCTATCTTATACATCTTATTTTATTCTTTTTTTTTATAGAAGGCATGTACTCTTAAAATCTACTCTAGATAAAGATAATCACATAATTTTTTGCTCTTTACTTTGTATTTACTCATTGTTAAACAGGGCGAGATTTGTCCAATCTTTTTAATTGCCAACACACAGAATAATTAAGTACTCTTTCTTTTTTTTGTTTTATTGTCTGGGTTGGTTGCTGAATCCTCCGTAAGTCAGTGGGAGAGGAGGTTGATAAAAACATTTTAATCCTATATTTCTGTTCTATATTTACCCGTTTTATAGTTATTTTTGTTTCTTATCCTCTCTTTATGGTCATCTGCTCTTTGGCTCCTAAGATTCAGGATTCTCATGAATTACCTTCTCATCCTCCACCTTTAGAATACTGCTTTTGGGGAATGATAGCTTTAGGTTGCTCTTTGCCATCAAGTTCTCATTTATTGTTGTTGATCATTTTATCTGTGAATACGAAGCATCTCTTGGTTTAAGAAGGTAGTATGGAGGGGCACCTGGGTGGCTCAGTGGGTTAAGCCTCTGCCTTCAGCCCAGGTCATGATCCCAGGGTCCTGGGATCAAGCCCCATGATGGGCTCTCTGCTCAGCAGGGAGCCTGCTTCCCTTCCTCTCTCTCTGCCTGCCTCTCTGCCTACTTGTGATCTGTCTGTCAAATAAATAAATAAAATCTAAAAAAAAAAAAAAAAAGAAGGTAGTATGGAAGGAGTTGAAGAAAAGAGGACAGAACAGTGATATCTATAGGTCAAGGAAAGCAGTATTTCTTTTCACAGAGTATTTTCTTATGAGTAGGAGGAAGCTGCAGAACTTTTACATACTGTTGCACCCTGCATAAAGATGGCCAGTGCTGAGCATTGGCAGGAGCTGAAATTCATCCCTTTCCATCAACTAAGCCATATGCTCTTCATCAGCCTGGAGAAAGAGTGCCTTTTGGCTATTTGCACAACAGTGTTGCATGTGCTAACAGCAGCCCACTTTTTACTACTTTATGTAAATAAAGTCCTGAGTATATAGTCTTTTGTGTCTGGTTTCTTTTAACATTATTTTTGTAATCTTCATTCGTATTGTTGTATGTGGTTGTAATTTATTCATTGTCAGTGGTATATGGTGTTTATACAATTTAATTTATCTATTCTATTAAAGTTCATTTGAATAGTTTTCAGTTTGGAGCATGTAAGTATTTTTGCTATGACAATTATCATAGATGTTTTTGGGGAATATATTTCCTTATTTCTGTTAAGTATGTTCTTAGAGGTATAATTGCTAGATCATAGTGTGTGTGTATGTGTTATATATGTAGTAGTAGTTATATATATATATATGGTCATAGTGTATGTATTAGTTTTAGCGGAATGAGAATATAGCTCTCCTAAATGTTTTACTGGTTGACACTACAATCATTTGTGTGTTGAGGTTCTGGTTATTTTATATTTTTGCTATTACCTAGCCCTCTGATGGGTATTTTATTTATTTAGGGTTTCATTATCAAGTCCCTAATAAGGGGTCAGTGGCAGAAGGAGAGGGAGAAGCAGAGAGCCTGATTCAGGGCTCTATCCAAGGACCCTGGGATCATGACCTGAGCCTAAGGCAGATGCTTAACCTACTAAGCCACCCGGGTGCCCCCAACTTTTCTGTTGAATTGTCTTTTTTCTTATTGATAAGAGTTGCTTATACAATCTTTTGCTGAATATATGTTTTGTGAAAATGTTTTCTTATTTGCGGATTGTTTTACCTTTCTCCTAAAGGTGTTTTTTGATAATAGAAATTTTTCATTTTTTAAAACTTTTTTTCAATTTATTTATTTTCAGAAAAACAGTATTCATTATTTTTTCACCACACCCAGTGCTCCATGCAATACATGCCCTCTATAATACCCACCACCTGGTACCCCAACCTCCCACCCCCCGCCACTTCAAACCCCTCAGATTGTTTTTCAGAGTCCATAGTCTCTCATGGTTCACATCCCCTTCCAATTGACCCAAATTCCCTTCTCCTCTCTAATGTCCCTTGTCCTCCATGCTATTTGTTATGCTCCACAAATAAGTGAAACCATATGATAACTGACTCTCTCTGCTTGACTAATTTCACTCAGCATAATCTCTTCCAGTCCCATCCATGTTGCTACAAAAGTTGGATATTCATCCTTTCTAATGGAGGCATAATACTCCATAGTGTATATGGACCACATCTTCCTTATCCATTCATCCGTTGAAGGGCATCTTGGTTCTTTCCATAGTTTGGCGATCAAAATTCCACCGGCATTCTTCAAAGAGCTGGAGCAAATAATCCTAAAATTTGTATGGAGTCAGAAGAGACCCTGCAACACTAAGGAAATATATAAAAACAAAAATAAAGCTGGCGGCATCACGTTACCTGATTTCAAGCTTTATTACAAAGCTGTGATCACCAAGAAAGCATGGTACTGGCATAAAAACAGACACATAGACCAGTGGAACAGAGTAGAGAGCCCAGATATGGACCCTCAACTCTATGGTCAATTAATCTTCGACAAAACAGGAAAAAATATACAGTGGAAAAAAGACAGTCTCTTCAATAAATGGTGCTGGGAAAACTGGACAGCTATATGTAGAAGAATGAAACTCGACCATTCTCTTACACTGTACACAAAGATAAACTCAAAATGGATAAAAGACCTCAACGTGAGACAGGAATCCATCAGAATCCTAGAGGAGAACATAGGCAGTAATCTCTTTGATATCAGCCACAGTAACTTCTTTCAAGATATGTCCGGATATAATCCGGATATGTCTCCAAAGGCAAAGGAAACAAAAGCAAAAATAAACTTTTGGGACTTCACCAAAATCAAAAGCTTCTGCACAGCAAAGCAAACAGTCAAAAAAAACAAAGAGGCAACCCACGGAATTGGGAGAAGATATTTGCAAATGACAGTACAGACGAAAGGTTGATATCCAGGATCTATAATGAACTCCTCAAACTCAACACACACGAAACAGACAAACACATCAAAAAAATGGGCAGAAGATATGAACAGACACTTCTCCAATCAAGACATACAAATGGCTATCAGACACATGAAAAAAATGTTCATCATCATTAGCCCTCAGGGAGATTCAAATTAAAACCACATTGAGATATCACCTTACACCAGTTAGAATGGCCAAAATTAACAAAACAGGAAACAACATGTGTTGGAGAGGATGTGGAGAAAGGGGAACCCTCTTACACTGTTGGTGGGAATGCAAGTTGGTGCAGCCTCTTTGGAGAACAGTGTGGAGATTCCTCAAGAAATTAAAAATAGAGCTTCCTTATGACCCTGGAATTGCACTCCTGGGTATTTTCCCCAAAGACACAGATGTCGTGAAAAGAAGGGCCATCTGTACCCCAATGTTTATAGCAGCAATGGCCACGGTCGCCAAACTATGGAAAGAAATTCTTAATTTTAGTGTAATACTGTTTATTTCTTCTTTTGCAAATACTACCTTGGGGTCTCATTTAAGAAATCATTGCCCAGTCCAGGTTAACAAAGATTTCTTTTAAAAACTTTATTATTTTACCTTTAACTTTCAGATATACATTATTGAACTGATTATTTTTCTGTGATAACTGGTCCAGACACATTTTTCTTATAGATACCCAATTGATCCCAGCTCCTCTTTTGAAAAGTTCATCTTTTATCCACTGTAATATAATATTACCTTTTTCATAAATTCTAGGCAAATTTTAAAGTTGAAAACATTTTTTAAAATGATATGATGTGTAATAAGTGCCCACCATGAATGTCCATATTTGAAATGGCTTTTTCTTTTTCTGGATTTAAACTATTTTTAAAATATTTTATTAACTTCTTACTTCTTTATTCAACTCAGTGAGAAGCAGTGATGATACTTCCTTGGTTAATCTGCTTTTTATTAAGCTTTCTTGCCATGTGCAAATGACAATATTTAAAAATAAATGAAATATCTGCTCAGAGGTATCTTGGCTCAGAGGTATCTCTCCTTACTATAGTGACCTCTTACACATGCAGAGAAATTTAAATCTCCAAGTAACCTTAGAAATATATTTGTTTTAATATAAGAAAATTTTAGTCCCAGAAAAATGAAGTGACTTTCACAGTTCAGGTTAGAAAAAGAGCCTAGAATTTAAATCCGGAAATCCCAAGTCTTGTTTTCTTAGACTCATATTTTTAAAAAACAATTAAAGAAAAATCTGATTTATGTATCATTATTTTTTAAATCATTATAGTTTTTGAAAACTTGGCAATTCCACAAACATGTAATTTCACTAGCTTCTTTGCTCTGCATATGATTGGAGATCATTGGGTCTCTGGATTTTGAGCTTGAGACAATGGAAGCCGTCTACCAGTCTCCTGGGGACCCTCCATTATGGTCTGAACATTTGTGTTCCCCCAAAATTCATATGTTGAAATCCTAGCCCCCAGACATGTTGGTATTAGGGGGTGGGAACTTTGAGGTTCTTAAGTCTTGGGGAAGCCCTCTTGAATGCAATTAAAGAGGAGAGGTGGAGATGGGAAAATAGATGGTAGGGATTAAGGAGGGTTGAATGGAAGTGTTGAATTACATTGTACACCTGAAACTATTATTATACTGTATGTTAGCTAACTGGAATTTAAATAAGAACTTAAAAAAAATAAAAATAAAAATAAAGCTCCCTAGCACTTTTTGCTATATAAAGACACAGAGAAGGCACTGACTATGAACCAGAAAGAGAACCTTTATCAAAATATGACCATGCTGATGCCTTGATCTCAAACTTTCATCCTCCAAAACTATAAGAAATAAGTTTCTGTTGTTTATAAGCCACCAAGTCTGTGGTATCTTGTTATAACAGCCTGAACAGTCTAAGACAACATTTAACCTCCTGGTGACAAATCAAGGAAGCAACAGAAAATGGTAAAAGAGGCTCTGCCTGTGTAAATTCTTGCTAATAACCAGACTAATGATTCTAAGCTACCATTCACAGTATAGATTTTGGAATATTAGAAAACAATTTGTGAGGAAAACAAAATTTCTCTTAATGTGTGTGCATACTTAAATATGTGTGATAGAGTATTTCTAGTTTCTGTTCATTGTATAATCTTTCATGTATTTTTCTTGATCCTTTTACTTGGACTTTATATAAATTGGAAAAAAAAATACAGGGACGCCTGGGTGGCTCAGTCAGTTAAGCATCTGCCTTCTGCTCAGATCATGATCCTAGGGTCCCAGGATCAGACCCCATGACGAGCTCCTTGTTTGGTGGGAAGTCTTTCTCCTCACTCTGCCCCTCTCTCATGCTTGTGCTCTTTCTCTCTCTCTCTCAAATAAATCAATAAAATATCTTAAAAATGCAAATTAAGTCTGATTGTCATTCCATATTTTTTTCCATTCAAAGGTCAATATCTATTGTAATCACATATTTCCTCTTTTTGAAAATGGAGACATTTGTTCCTTTCCTGTTGTCCTGCATTTTCCCTTCCCGCACAATTAAAATATTTCTAGCAATGAGTCTAAGATCATATTTGTACATTTCTACAGTTCCCTTGAATATAAATCTTAATGGTTTTGAGACTTGGGTTAATTTAAAATAGCTAAAGAGTGCCTCAGACCATTTACATAATACCTCAAGCAACAATATGTTTTTTTTTTTGTATTGTTCTTTTTTAGCTCAGAGGTCATTTTCTTTGCTAAAAAAGTTGGAATTCAAAGGTGTTTGGAAATTCTTCCTTTCATTTGTAGTAATAAATTTTCACTAAGCAGTGTGTCTATTCTTCTCATCTTTCTACAAGAAAAACTTTAGAACAGTATGGATTTTCTTCTTTTGAAATAGGGTGGCTTAATGGATTCAAGAAGACATGGATGTGAATCCTAATTTTGTTTCTTTTGGGCAAGTTGCTTAACTTTTAGAAGCTTTTTTCATCTGTAATTCTGAAAAAAGTATAATCAAGATTTATGATAAGGACTTAAAGAGCATACAATGTAAATATATAATATTTAGCACGGTGGTTGACATATACTTTACGTAACAAATTGTCAATTTTTTAAGTCACAAATTCAATTTATCCTGTGTTTTCAGGTGGTCATCATCACAGAGTGATTACAGTGACAGGATATGAGTGGTGTCTCTGGGAAGCCGACTGTGAGCTGGAGTTCGGAGTGCAGGAGTTTAATTTGGGGGAGGCAGGGCAGGAAAAGTCTTGACTGCAATCCAGATATGTCTTCTGTGAAAAGAAAAGCAAGAGTCTTAGACTAATGTTGAGATCTGTCACTTTCTTACCTGGCCAATGGAGTTTTGGAACAAATTACTCATTAGAGGAGACTTGAAATAGGCACAAATACCAGACTCTACAATCTCTGCTACACTAACCACTGGCTGGGGGAAAGCCCTTGAGGGCTATAACCTTGGTTCAAAAATTTAGACATTATACTTAGACACTGTCAGCCAACAGCAAACTTTCTTGAAGGGAAATCTAAGCAATGCCTCTCATGCTGCCCCGTATCGATGTGGAGCAGGGCTACCTGTGTTCATTCCCCTCTTCCTTTTACTAACTGGGGTATTATAAGTTACTTCACTCCTCTTCCCTTGGTTTCTTCATCTGTAACATGAAGAAAGTAATGGTAGCTACTATGATGTTATTGTGAAAGTTAAGTGACATATATAGAATACTCTGGATAGCATCTGCAACAGAAACTTTACAAATATTTGCTTTTGGCATATTCTTACTTTTTTTTTTTTTTACTTTCTTTGATTTATTCTCACCTATATACTCCCTTCTTCCATCTTATGTACCTATTGTTTAAAAAAAATACAGGTTTTTCTGTGAACTTAAAATTCTTAAAAACAAAAACAAAAAACCTTTAAAGAAAACTCTTCAAAGAGTATCCTAAGTAAATACTTGTTGATTATAAGCTTTTCCTTCCTCTGATTTCTCACTATTTATTGTTGTCCAGGTAATTGCACTATTAATATTTCATTTAATAATCCCATTTGGTATAGGTAAGAAGAAAGTCTACATGGGATTTTCATGTCAAAAGCTTGCAAAGTCAATGTCCTGGTCCCACAGTATGAATAAAATAAGCTTCTCCGAGAGAAAACCATGAGCATTATGTACTATATCCTTCCCAGGTAAAACAGAGCTATTTTATGTCCATCAAGGTTGAAATAAGGTTTAGTTTAGTGGACCAGAAAAATATTACCTGTTTTGAAATAAATACAATGGGACAATCCCAAAGAAATCCAATTTTGATCAGCAATGCATACAAGGATTAGAAAGTTTCAGAAGATTTGGATGTTCTGAATGCTTTTTGTTGTTTGAGGTTCTCTCCTAAGATTAACTGAGCATATTATGTAAAGATGAACCAGCTTTATCCTTGTGCTCTTTCAATCTCTTCAAAAATGAAAAATTAATAATGAGTTATCATGTTCTATTCCATTCCAAGAATCTAAGTTTTTTAAGTTGTAGCATATTTTACTTCTTAAATTATTTAGAATGTCTAAATTAGTTGTTTAGATTTAAAACTATTTTGAAGTCATTTTTTTACATAGTTGACACTAATTATACAGCAATGTGAGCCCTGATTGGAAAAGGGAGCCCCATAAAAAGCCTTCAATGGGTTCCTCATTAAATTGTCTTGTTTGTAACAACATATAAAATGTCAACAAATGTTGACATTTTTAGGAGTATCACTCTCTTAAGAAGATACTCCTTGGGGCACCTGGGTGGCTCAGTCCTTTAAAGCCTCTGTCTTTGGCTCAGGTCATGATCCTGGGATCCTGGGATCAAGCCCAGCATGGGGCTCTCTGCTCAGCAGGGAGCCTGCTTCCTCCTCTCTGTCTGCCTCTCTGCCTACTTGTGATCTCTGTCTGTCAAATAAATAAATAAAATCCTTAAAAAAGAAGAAGAAGAAGAAGGAGAAGAAGAAGAAGAAGAAGAAGAAAGAGAAGATACTCCTTTAGAGCTCTCCCAGGGCCACTGTTTAGTATTCATATTTAAAAATAGAAATGATTGAGGTACATGAGTGGCTCAATCAGTTAAGCATCTGACTCTTGATTTCAGCTCAGGTCATGATCTCAGGTTTGTGAGATCAAGCCCTACATTGGGCTCTATTATGGGCATAGAGCTTACTTAAGAATTTCTCTCTCTCCCTCTGCTCCTCCCCTACCTGTCTCTCCCTCTCTTAAAAAAAAAAAATAAAAAATAAAAAATAAATACTGTGATTGTAGAATAGAAAATGGATTGTTTTGACTTAAATGTTTTGACTTAAATGTCCAAAAAATGATTGTTTTGGCTTAAATGGTCATTTCTTTTTCTCTTAAAATGTCCTTTTTTAAAATCATGTGATATGACAGCATGACATATAGGAATATAAGTAGTTAATCAGAGTACTCTTTTCATGATCCTTCAGTAACCACTCCTCAAACACTGCCATAGCAGTCATTTATTCACTGTAACTATTTATTGAGCAACTACCTTGTGGCTCATCTACTTTTAGGTACAATGGTATAGAAATGACAATTACATAGGATTTATTTTTTAGCTTAAGGTTCTCCATTATAATTAAGAATTCTTACATTGCCCATAAGGCTAAATTAATACACAAGCCTCTATATCTATGAGCCTAACTTATACAAGATCCCCTGAACTTGTTCTCCTGTAAGCTACATTGTTCTACTATCTTCTCTTTGTTTATGAACATGTCAAAATTTTTCCTGCCTTACGCCATTTGAATTAGCTGTTATCTTTATTGGGTATGTCCTTCCTTCAGATCTTATGGTTTCTTTTCATTATTTAGATCTATGTCAAAAATGCAACCACAGGCCTAAACAAAAGAGCTCCCAGCCCCACTCTCTAATCACTACCTATCTCTTAATACGGTTTTATTTTCTTACCCAAAATAAGAATTATTGGAAGTTATCTAACTTGTTTTTTAGTATATATTAATTTTTATAAATTAAATCCACGGCCTTTCTGATATTATGATCCCAAATTTTTGCCCTGTTTCTAAGAACCTACCATGTGTTGTTCCTGGATCACTTTGCTCTTAATTCTATTATAACACTGAGTCCTCTCTATATTGTAGTGATCTTTCTTTGATTGTCTCTAGCACTAATATGTAGTCTGTTTGAGGGTAGGAACTGCAGCTTCACATTCATAGTTATAACTCCTGGAATACAATACTGCAATACACAGTGATATCTCAAAAAGTTATTGAGCAAATTAATTTTCAAATTTGCACAATATTTACCATTTAATTACTACATGCTGTTTCAACTCTTTCACATAAACAAGGGGAAAGGGACGTGAGCTTAATATACCTTCTGTTTTAAAAAGTGTTGCAGTGTTAAATTCCTACCCTAAAACTCTCAGAGACGTATATTCCTAACAAGCCACTTATGAGTTCTTGAGTATAGAATATCTTTCCCATTTGGAGATCTATAAGATAGAAAGCAAGTAAAAAGAACTATGAACATTTGAGGTACAATCATTTGAAATTTCTATTCTAGGTCATATAATTCCCTTTAATTAACTATGGAGAAAATCTCTGAAATTTTGTAGGAAGAAATTCATTTGTATATGTGGATGAGAGGATGAGAAGTTTTATGTATTGGTATTTTAATTATTATTTGGATATTTGGTTTATTTCTACAACCACTTTAATATATATCCCTTCTGTTAGCAAAGAGAAGATTGAATTTCTTCCAACAATGACAACATTGTTGGAATTTTGGAATTTCTTGCAACATTGATTATAGTTATTCAGTATCATGAAAAACAATTATTAATTTTTCAAGGAAAAATATGCTTGTTATTTATCACATCATAATGGGTAATTCTTCCTATTCAAATAGACTTATGGAGTAGATATTAGGTAAGAAAATCATAGTTAATGACTTAATTATATGCAGAGAACAAAATATAAATCTATTATTTGATTATGGTTATTTTCATAAGAATTCTGTTTCAAAATGGAATTTACATCCTCAAATACTTATAAGAAAACAGAATGAAATAGATCACCAATTAATGCAGCTACAACCTGTGCCACTAAAGTAACTTCCTCATATATCACTAGAATTAACCAGAATGAAGACACTATTGCTAGACTCATTACCTTAACATTATACAAAGAAAAATAATTCAGCCTTTTTATTCAGATATTACTCTTCTACATGTGGTTAAAAATACATATCAATGACAGGAATATCAGAAATTTTATCAAGTGAACAAACTGGGCCAAGTATTAAGTAAAGCCACCACTTAAGTCTCTAGTAACCTTGGATCTAGAATCAAGTTTTTAAAAATATTGAACCAATTCCTCATAAAAGGGCACCTTTCGTTAATTTGTTTTGGATGTCATTCTACTCTAGGACTTTATTCTCAAGAGCATAACAAATAGCATGGAGGACAAAGGGCGTTAGAGAGGAGAAGGGAATTTGGGTAAATTGGAAGGGGAGGTGAACCATGAGAGACTATGGACTCTGAAAAACAATCTGAGGGGTTTGAAGTGGCGGGGGGGTGGGAGGTTGGGGTACCAGGTGGTGGGTATTATAGAGGGCACGGCTTGCATGGAGCACTGGGTGTGGTGAAAAAATAATGAATAATGTTTTTCTGAAAATAAATAAATTGGAAAATAAAATTATTATTTAAAAGCAGGAAGATATTTGAAAAAAAAAAAAGGCAAGAGAAAGGAAAAATCCCAAATGAGCCAGTCTTTATATCAACAAAATAAAATATTTAGACTTGAAAAAAAATGGTACAATCCATCAGGCAATTTTCTTTATTAAATTAGATTTTTTAATTAAATTAAGAAAGAGTAGTAGCTCCACTAATTGACGATATATCCTTGTACTTGCGGCGTTGGTCTTCCCCCCTGAAGATGTGTACCAAAATGCTGATAAAGGGATTGCTAATAGTAATTATAAATATTCTGGGGATGTGATTCCAAAGCTCTGGTTTTCAGAAAACTGCATATTCTTTTGCTCTATTTGGGTGAAAGCATGTTTGTAGTAACAACTTAGCAATAAAAACCATCTTTGAAAACTAAAAAAAAAAAAAAAAAAAAAAAAAAAGCATAGTAATTTTTATGCTCTGGCAAAAGATATGGGTTGGCATTGGTTTTCCCTTTTATTACTTTTACTAAAACAGTTTAAGCAATTTGAACTGAAATTAATGTAAGAGAAAAAAATCAGTATCATTCAATGGAAATTTCTGCTCACCATGGTCTGTGGTATTCTTTGTTAATCTAGGGTGAACTGGGCAGTGATTGCCATTCTAAAAAGTTTTTTCAACATTGGCCTTTGATAGTGCATAAAAAGATGTATTCCAGTCCCTGACAGCTACACTTACCAAATAGTCACAGTGATTGGACCCTACACAGATTTATGTCAAGGCTTTTACACACGGAGATAGTCAGATATTTAGGTCCATATTCCTCCAATGTAGAAAAAGAAAATATGGGTAAACCTCAGGCCATTTGGTTATGTTTAATACCTCAACTTTATTGGAAAGAAAAAAAAAAGAAAAAAAAAATACCTCAACTTGGACAGCACTGATTTTAAAAGATGAACTCAAGAGTAAACTGGCAAGAACAGAATATGTGGCCTAGAAGAAAAGAGCAAACTAGCTTATTTCACTTAGCATAATGCCTTAGAATTCCATCTATGTAGATCAGAGAAAGGCAGTTATCATATGGTTCCACTCATATAACATAAGGAATAGTGATGAGGACCACATGGGAAGGGAGAGAAAACTGAATGAGGAGAAATCAGAGAAGGAGATAAACCATATGAGACTCTTGACTCCAGGAAACAAACCGAGGGTTGTGGAAAGGGAGGTGGGTGGGTGGTGATAGGCTAGATGGGTATTAAGGAGAGCATGTGATGTGATGAGCACTGGGTGTGATACTGAACTGATGAATCACTGAACAGTGTATCAGTGATGTACTATACCTTGGCTAATTGAGTTTAAATTAAGAATGAAAGAGGACAGTATGGATAAAAGTGTAGAATACTGAAATGAGCAAAGGAGTGAAAAAAAATGGTGAAGGGCTAGATTTTATCTTCAAGTCCTATAACAAATTTAGGTTCATTTTCTTATTACCTTCTCTAGTTCCCAAGACATTAGTCATACTCAGTCCTTATTGTTTTCCAGATAATTTTATTTCTTTAATCTTTTAAAACCTGTATAAGGATTAGTTCCAGAAAAAGGCTTATGGCCTTTCCAGAAAAAGGCTTAAGGTCTCTTGACTTCACATTAGTAAAGACAGCCCTTTAAGATGGCAAGTAATCACCTTTAGCGTGTCATGTATAGACAGTTTTAATTTTAATTTAGTAAGAAGTTTGGCAGAAATACTAGGCAGAAGTGAGGGAATATAGTAAATGAGAGAACAGCTCCATTTTTACCCACATATAAATGAAGCAAGTTGTCATGAGGGAAGGTAGGATGTGGCCAGGCTCTCCCACCATGGTGAGGGAATTTCTCTCCCACAGTACATCCTGGGAAGTATTCTTATTTTATAGACCCTCCAAAGGTTTATGATCATGAGGAGAGCTGTGTTGGAAGAAAACAAACGGACCCTGCAGTAACTATAATGCTTTTTCTATTCCATGTCTATTTACTAAAGATGATCCCTCTCTCTGTGACATGTGCATTTTCCCCATGGTGAGCTCTGTTCAGCTGATGTGTCAGCATAAGGTCTAAAAATGCAAATGTCACTATTGGATAACTTATGCCCCTAACTACAGAAGCATGAGAGATGAAACTGATCTTGTATCACCAGTTATTTTCCCTTCTACAACCCTATACCCTAGATTTTGATGTAATTTTTAATAAATAAGTACTCCCAAGTTTGTATCTTTTCTGTTAACTCCGTATCTTCTCATTTGAACTTTTATCCTATTAACGTTTCCCATTAACCTGTTTTTTGAAGACATGGACCTTTAAATAGAGTAATAAAATTGCTTTTTTTTCTAGAATAATTCACATTTTTATTCATGAAAATATGCCATACAATGTGGGGATTGACAGTTCCCAACATTTTTGGGATGAACCCTGGATTCAAAATGAGACTTTCTCATAAAGAATTAAAATGGAGGGGCACCTGGGTGGCTCAGTGGGTTAAAGCCTCTGCCTTCTGCTCAAGTCATGATCCCAGGGTTCTGGGATCGAACCCCGCATCGGGCTCTCTGCTCAACGGGAAGCCTGCTTCCCCTCTGTCTCTGCCTGCCTCTCTGCCCACTTGGGATCTGTCTGTCAAATAAATAAATTTTAAAAAAAAAAGAATCAAAATGGAGGCTTTCAAAACATAGTATTGTACTCAAAAAGGAAGAGGATGATAAGTAAGGTTGATTTTAAATGACTAAACAATAAACTCAAGGACAGCAACAATAGAACAACAGGAGCAAACATTGTGCTCTTTTGTGATTAGAACAGAGATTGATATACCTTCTCCCTTCAAAGACCTGCATTGTAAAATGATCATATTCTGTTTAGCTAGCAAAATAATCTTTTGCTTTTTTACTTGTATTACTGACATTTAAAAAAAAATATTTTCCTCCCATTCCTCCTTTAGAAACTGGAATCTCAAAAGAAGGATGAAACACAGATGCATTTAAACAGTATGATGTACATGATTGAGAAAATTTTAAATACTGCAATTTAAGACACATAATATCACAGTTACTTTCATATTAGTTACACCCTGTTATTATTTCAATTCTAATCTGTATTTCTGGCTCAACATGTTAGATTCTGTGGGTATAGTTTCAGATATCCAAAGCATTAGATACTTTCTCATTCCATTTGGTTTTTACCTTTTGTTTGGATTCAATAATGTGTTATTGAAAAAATTAAAGCCAAAGCACAATGAGCAAGGTTTCAAAACATAAAATTCTATTAATCTGTAAAATCCACCCAATGACCAAGTTTTAGACCTATCAAATAACCTTAAAGCAGAACATTTTGATCTAGACTACTTCTACCCTCAGAGATATATAGGAGAATACTCTGCTGCCAATGAATAGGGTTTGTTTGTTTATTTATCTTTTTTTCTTTCTTTTTATTTATTAACATATACTGTATTTGTTTCAGAGTACAGGTCTGTGAATCATCTGTCTTACACAGTTCATAGCACTCACCATTGCACATACCCTCCCTATTGTCCATCACCCTGCCAAACTTTCCCTCCCCTACCCCCCCCAGCCACCCTCAGTTTGTTTCCTGAGATTGAGAGTCTCTTATTTTTTGTCTCCCTCCCCAGTCCCACCTTGTTTCATTTTTCTCTTCCTTCCCTCCACCCCCACCCTGCCTCTCATATTCCTCATATCAGAGAGATCATAAGATAATTGTCTTTCTCTGATTGACTTATTTCATTCAGCATAATACCCTCTAGTTCCATCCACATTGTTGCAAATGGCAATATTTCATTTTTTGATGGTGACATAGTATTCTATTATATATATAAATCACATCTTCTTTATCCATTTATCTATTGATAGGCAGAGTTTGGCTATTGTGGACATTGCAGCTATAAACATTTGGGTGCACATGCCCCTTTCAGATCACTACATTTGTATCTTTAGGGTAAATACCCAGTAGTGTAATTGCTAGGTTATAGGGTAGCTCTATTTTCAAGTTTTTGAGGACCCTCCATCTGTTTTCCAGAATGGCTGCACCAGCTTGCACTCGCACCAACAGTGTAGCAGGGTTCCCCTTTCTCGGCATCCTTGCCAATATATGTTGTTTCCTGACTTGTTAATTTTAGTTATTCAGACTGGTGAAAGGTGGTATCTCACTGTGGTTTTGATTTGTATCTCCCTGATGCCAAGTGAGGTTGAGCACATTTTCATGTGTCTGTGGGCCATTTAGATGTCTTCTTCACAGAAATATCTATTCATTTCTTCTGCCCATATCTTGATTGGATTATTTGTTCTTTGGGTGTTGAGTTTGATAAGTTATTTATAATTTTTGGATACTAGCCCTTCATCTGATAGGTCATTTGCAAATATCTTTTCCAATTCTGTCCGTTGCCTTTTGGTTTTGTTGACTGTTTCCTTTCCTGTGCAAAACTTTTTATCTTTGGCAATGTTTCTAGGAATAAGTTGCTTCAGCTGAGGTCAAAGAGTGGCTGCCTGTGTTCTCCTCTAGGATTTTGATGAATTCCTGTCTCACTTTGAGGTCTTTCATCCATTTTGAGTCTATTTTTGTGTGTGGTGTAAAGAAATGGTCCAGTTTCATTCCTCTGCATGTGACTGTCCAATTTTCCCAACACCATTTGTTGAAGATACTGTCTTTTTTTTCATTGGATATTCTTTCCTGCTTTGTCGAAAATTAGTTGATCATGGAGTTGATGGTCCATTTCTGAGCCTCTGTTCTCTTCCATTGATCTATGAGTCTATTTTTGTGCCAGTACTATGCTGTACTGATGATTACAGTTTTGTAATAGAGCTTGAGGTCTGGAATTATGATGCCATCAACTTTGGTTTCTTTTTCAACATTTCCTCTGGGTATGCAGGGTCTTTTCTGGTTCCATATAAATTTTAGGATTATTTGTTCCATTTTTTTTAAAAAAGTTGATGGTATTTTGATAGGAATTTCACTAAATGTATAGATTACTCTAGGTAGCATAGACATTTTCACAAGATTTGTTCTTCCAATCCATGAGCATGTAATGTTTTTCCATTTCTTTGTGTCTCCATCATTTCTTTCATGAGTACTTTGTAGTTTTCTGAGTCCAGATTTTTTGCCCCTTTGGATAGATTTATCCCTAAGTATCTTGTGGTTTGGGGTGCAGTTGTAAATTGGATTGACTCCTTGATTTTTCTGTCTTCTGTCTTGTTGTTGGTAAAATATCATATCGTCTGCAAAGAGTGAGAGTTTGACTTCTTCTTTGCTGATTTGGATGCCTTTTATTTCTTTTTGTTGTCTGAATAGCAGTGTTGAATAGTAGTGGTTATAGTGGACAGCCCTGCCATGTTTCTGACCTTGGGGGGAAAGCTCTCAGCTTTTCCCCATTGAGAATGATATTTGCTGTGGGTTTTTCATAGATGGCTTTTATGATATTGAGGTATTTATTCTCTAACCCTACACTGTGAAGAATTTTTTTCTTCAATTTATTTATTTTCAGAAAAACAGTATTCATTATTTTTTTCACCACACCCAGTGCTCCATGCAGTACATGCCCTCTAAATACCCACCACCTGGTACCCCAACCTCCCACCCCCCCTGCCACTTCAAACCCCTCAGATTGTTTTTCAGAGTCCATAGTCTCTCATGGTTCACCTCCCCTTCCAATTGACCCAAATTCCCTTCTCCTCTCTAATGTCCCTTGTCCTCCATGCTATTTGTTATGCTCCACAAATAAGTGAAACCATATGATAATTGACTCTCTCTGCTTGACTTATTTCACTCAGCATAATCTCTTCCAGTCCCATCCATGTTGCTACAAAAGTTGGGTATTCATCCTTTCTGATGGAGGCATAATACTCCATAGTGTATATGGACCACATCTTCCTTATCCATTCATCCGTTGAAGGGCATCTTGGTTCTTTCCATAGATCAAGAAAGGATGCTGTACTTAGTCAAATTTTTTTTTAGCATCTATTGGGAGTATCATATGGTCCTTATTCTTTCTTTTATTAATGTATTGTATCATATTGATTGATTTGTGGATGTTGAACCAAACTTGCAGCCCAGGAATAAAACCCACTTGGTCATGGTGAATAAAGTACTGTTGCTTCCTATTGGCTAATATTTTGGTGAGAATTTTTGCATCCATGTTGATCAGAAGTATTGGTCTGTAATTCTCCTTCTCGATGGGGTCTTTGCCTGGTTTGGGGGTCAAAGTAATGCTGGACTCATAAAATGAGTTTGGAAGGTTTTTTTTCCATTTCTACTTTTTTGGAACAGTTTCAGGAGAATAGGTATTAATTCTTATTTAAATGATTGGTAGAATTCCCCTGGAAAGTTGTCTGGCCCTGGGCTCTTGTTTGTCAGGAAAGTTTTGATGACTGCTTCAATCTCCTTACTGGTTATGGGTCTGTTCAGGTTTTCTATTTCCTCCTGGTTCAGTTTTGGTAGTTTATACATCTCTAGGAATGCATCCTTTTCTTCCAGATTGTCAAATTTGCTGGTGTGTAGTTGCTCATAAAATATTCTTATAATTGTTTGTATTTCTGGTGTTGGTTGTGATCTCTCCTCTTTCATTCATGATTTTATTAGTTTGGATCATTTCTCTCTTCTTTTTGATTAAGTTTGGCCAGGGATTTATCAATCTTATTAATTCTTTCAAAGAACCAGCTTCTTCTTGTTGATCTATTCTACTGTTCTTTTGTTTTTTTATTTCATTGATTTCTGCTTTGATCTTCATTATTTCTCTTCTCCTGCTGGGTTAGGCTTTATTTGCTATTGTTTCTCCACCTTCTTTAGGTATAAGGTTAGGTTGTGTATTTGAGACTTTCTTTTTTCTTGAGAAAGGCTTGTATTGCTATATACTTTCCTATCAGGACTGCCTTTGCTGTATCCCAAAGATTTTGAACAGTTGTGTTTTCATTTTCATTTTTTTCCATGATTTTTTTAAATTCTTCTTTAATTTCCTGGTTGACCCATTCATTCTTTAATAGGATGCTCTTTAACTTCCATGTATTTGAGTTCTTTGCAACTTTCCTCTTGTGGTTGGGTTCTAGTTTCAAAGCATTATAGTTGAAAATGTGCATGGAATGATTCCAATCTTTTGGTACCAGTTGAGACCTGATTTGAGACCTAGGATGTGATATACTCTGGAGAATGTTCTGTGTATACTAGCAGAAGAATGTGTATTTTGTTGCTTTGGGATGCAATGTTCTGAATATATCTGTGATGTCCATCTGGCCCAGCGTGTCATTTAAAGCCTTTATTTCCCTGTTGATCTTTTGCTTGGATGTTCTGTCCACTTCAGTGAGGGGGATGTTATAGTACCCTACTATTATTGTGTTATTATCAGTGTGTATCTTTGATTTTGTTATTAATTGGTTTATATAATTGGCTGTCCCATTTTAGGGGCATAGATATTTACAACTATAGATATTCTTGTTGGACAGACCCTTTAAGTATGATATAGTATCCTTCCTCATTTCTTATTATAGTCTTTGGATTAAAATCTAATTTACCTGATATAAGGATTATCACCCCAGCTTTCTTTGATGATCTTCAGCATCATAAATTGTTTTCCATCCCCTCACTTTAAATATGCAGGTTTCTTTGGGCCTAAAATGAGTTTCTTGTAGACAATATATTGATGGATCTTGTTTTGTTTTTTTTTTATCTATTCTGATACCCTGTGTCTTTTGATTGGAGCATTTAATCCATTTACATTCAGGGTAACTCTTGAAAGATATTAATTTAGTGCCATTGTATTGCCTGTAAGGTGACTGTTTCTGTATATTATTTCTGTTCCTTTCTGGCCTATTACTTTTAAACTCTTTGATTAGAAAATCCCTTTCAATATATCTTATAGGGCTGGTTTGGTTTTTGCAAATTCTTCTAGGGTTTTTTTGTTTTTTTGTTTGTCCTGGAAGCTTTTATTCCTCCTTCTATTTTCAACAACAGCCTAGCTGGATGTAGTATTCTTGGCTGTGTACTTTTGTTACTTCATGCTATGAATATATCATGACTATCCTTTCAGGCAAGCCAGGTCTCTGTGGATAGGGCTGCTGCCAATCTAATATTTCTACCATTGTATGTTATTGACTTCTTGCCCCAAACTGCTTTCAGGATTTTCTCCTTGTCACTGAGACTTGTAAGCTTTTCTATTAGATGATAGGTTCATGACCTATTTTTATTGATTTTGAGGGGGATTCTCTGTGCCTCCTGGATTTTGATGCATGCTCCCTTCCACAAATTAGGGAAGTTCTCTGCTATAATTTGCTCCAATATACCTTTTGTCCTCCTCTCTGTTTCTTCTTCTTCTGGGATTCTAATTATTCTAATACTGTTTCATCTTATGGTATCATTTATTTCTTGAATTTTCCCATGTGGTCCAATAGTTGTTTATCTCTCTTTTTCTCAGCATCTTTATTCTCTATCATTTGGTCTGCTATATCACTAATTATCTCTTCTGCTTCACTTATCCTGGCAGTGAGAGCCTCCATTTCTGATTGCACCCCATTAATAGCTTTTACATTTTGATCTGGTTGGATTTTAATTTTTTTTTTATTTCTCCAGAAAGGGTTTTTATTTATCCAGAAAGGGGCTCTGTAGTATCTTGCATGCTTTTTTCAAGCCCAACTACCATCTTGATAATTATCATTCTGAACTCTGGTTCTGACAACTTACTAATGTCTGTATTGATTAGGTCTCTAGCCATCGGTATTGCCTCTTGTTCTTTGTTTTTGAGATGAGTTTTTCCAACTTGTCCTTTTATTCATAAAAAAATAGATGAGTGAGAGAACAAAATACTAAAAGGGTAGCAATGACCCCAGAAAAATATACACTAACTAAATCAGAAGAGACACAAACCCAGGGGGAGAAAGGAGGAATATATATATATATATAGATAGATAGATATATAAAATGATTAGATTGGTGAATAGAACAGAGCCACACATGTGATTTGGGGCCTATTTTGGTCTGCTAGAAGAAACTGCCTCCCAAAATTTTAAAGAAAGAAAAACCTACATATATACAAAAATAATGGTAAACACAATGAAGGGTTAGAATATTATTATAAAGGTGAAAAACATATATTCAAAAACAAGGGTAAACACGATGAAGGGATAGAATATTATTATAAAGATGAAAATTAAAGAAGATTCTAAAAAAGGAATTGATATGATAAGAAGTTGGTTGAAAAAGAAAAAAAAAGGAGAGAATATGATCAGGCTGGAGACTAGAACAGAGCCATATGCTAGATTTAGGGTATATTTTGATCTGTTAGAAGAAATTGTATCTCAAACTTTTAAAGAAAGAAAAACTTATATGTATACAAAAGATAAGGTTAAATACAATGAAGGGATAGAATATGACTGTGACAGTGAAAATTTAAAAAATGATTTAATTTTTTTCTTTTGATAAGTTAAAATAGGTTAAAATAGGAAAGAGGAAAATGTTTAAAAAACAGAATAAAAAAATTTAAAAATTAACTTTGAATGACTAAAGAATCATGGGAAAAAGCCATGAATTCTATGTGCTGCATTCCCCTCACTCTGGAGTTCTGTAATTCTCATTGATTGGTGGTGAACTTGGTCTTGGCTAAATGTTCTTGTTGATCTTCTTGGGGGAAGATCAATGATGCAGTGGTTCTCAAACGTCTTTGTGGGTTTGCACCACTGATGCAGATTTGTACCACTCTCGCCAGGGGCCAGGCTAAGTAATCTGCTTGGATTTGCTCTAAATGGCTTTCGTTCCTCGAACACTTTCTGTATAGCTTTGGAGTAGGACAATGAAGACGGCAGACTCCTAATCTCCCACTGAGAGGCGATGAGAGCTCAGGTCCCCACTCCTCAGTGCACCCTCAGAGAAAAGCAGTCCCTGGTCTCCGGCCACACTCCATGCTCACCCAGTGTATGAGCATTTTTTGTCTCAGCTTTTGGAGTCTCCAAACCCAGCAGATTCTTGCAGTGCACTCCTGCACCACTCCTCCCAGTGGAAGAATGATGATGGTGGTGGCAAGGGGTGGGGGGGAATCTCCTCAGATTCACCATCTTGTGGGGTCCCTTCTCAAAAAGCAGTGGTCTGACTGTGCTGGGGATTACGGTTTATGTCAACCCTGAGTTGAAAGCCCACTCCTCAGTTCTGTCTCTGCAGCAGGCTTCCCTGTTCCAATACCTGGGAAGTCTGCCACACTTGGATACCCTTGGTCTTTTTGTGACCCTGTGGGTCCTGTGAGACCACGCTGTCCCCATGAGGGCTCCACACCCTGCTTTGCCTCTGGAGTGATGTCCCTCAGTTGATCAGACTTCTAATAGTTCCAATTTTGCACTCCACTGTTCTACTGCTTGCCAGCAGCCAGCCCCTTCCCCCATGGTCTATCTTTTCCTATATCACCTCAGATTCACTTCTCCACATGGTCCTACCTCCCAGAAAGTTGTCACTTTTTTGTTCCTAGAATTACTGCTGTTTTTTTCTTTGATATCCTGTTGCATTTGTAGGTGTTCAGGATAGTTTGATAACTCCCTAGCTGAATTCCTGGGACCAGACAAAATGTAGGTCTCCTACTCCTCTGCTATCTTGCTCCTTTCTCTCTCTCACTCTCTCTCTCTCTCTCTTTTAAAGAATTTATTTTATTTTATTTTTAAGATTTTATTTATTTATTTGACATAGAGAAATCACAAATAGGCAGAGAGACAGGCATAGAGAGAGGGGAGAAAGCAGGCTCCTCACCAAACAGAGAGTCCAATGCAGGACTCGATCTCAGGACCCTGAGATCATTATCCGAGCTGAAGGCAGAGGCTTAACCCACTGAGTCACCCCAGTAACCCCCAAAGGATTTTATTTTTAAGTAATCTCTATACCTAATGTGGGACTCGAGCTCACAACTCCAAGATCAAGAGTCACTTTCTCTTCCAACTGGGCTACACAACGACCTTTAAAAAAAAGTCTTTCAAGATTTTTAAGTAATACCAATGAGTAGTTTTTAAAAATGTAAAAAATCTTTATTCACTGATTGATCATTCCTTTCTCATTTCACCTGACCATCGCCTGTCACACAAGTTAGAGCATGCACACCTCCTCTTAGAAACATAGCAAAGGTTACAGCTTTTTCTCCCAACACAAGTGGACCAGGGTAGATGATAATGAAAGAGAAGTGAGGAAATTTGGAAGTGTTGTAAGGATCAATGAGAAACATGAAATTACTTTGTAAATGACATGTTATAATGTGTATATAAATATTGCCTTTATTTCCCCCCATAATAATGATTATTGTTGTTGCTGATGCTGCTACTACCACTACCACAGTTAATATTTGGATTTTCTAAAGCCTGAAGGAATTTCAAAGGTCCTATTTGTCCATGAGGGGAGGCCTTGTCCATGATAATAGGCCTTGTCACAGATATCCATATCTGAATTCTGGCTCAGTATTCAATACCTATGTGATTTGAGGCAAATTATCTTAATTATCTGTCTCTTAGGTTCATTATATATAAAGGTGGGCATAAAAATCATATGAGCTTCAGTTTAAAAAAAAAATACCTGGGTGGTTTAGGCAGCTAAGCATCTGCCTTCGGCTCAAGTCATGATCCCAGGATCCTGGGATCCAGCCCCATGTCAGGCTCTGCTCAGTGGGGAATCTACTACTCCCTCTCCCTCTGCCTCCCCCCTTGTGTGTGCTCTCTCCTTCTCTTCCAACGTAAAGAACTAGATAAATATGTACAAATAACTTATTTAAAACAATTGTTTCCAGGTATTAGGCCATACCCAGAACTGACTGTCCTTAAAGAAGGGAGAAAACATGCTGAGCCTTACAATCATTTCAGCTTTCTGCCTGGATGAATGTTCCAGATTATGGAGCAGGGAGAGAGACTCTATGTAAGGGTAACATTTTTGCTCAGTTGAGTAGTTACCAAGCAGAGATTAGGGAAGCTAAGGCAGCTGGAATTTTTAGGACAGTATTGTAGTCAAGGGAGGAACACAAAAAACCTGCACTAAAATGGAACAGGGGTTCCATTGATCTTCAAGTCTTGAGCTATCACATATGATCAGACTCTATGAGGCCATCAAAAAACAATTACTGGAATAGGCCAACTTCTGGGAGCTATTCACTGGAAAAATTACCAAATAGAATTTTTAAAGGGATTGAATTTATTTCCTTTCTGACCAGGCAGAGTAGAGATAGCTTACTGAACATTCAGTAGAGAATATATTCTATAGTAAAAAAACCTTTACACAGTTTAGCCTATATTGCTTCTCTTCATGGAGCTCCTTCTTGCTCCTGCTTCATTTTCTAATGTTAGATGTGGGGGTGGGGACAAACTTTACAAAAAGGGAAGTGGAGATATAATTACCTTCTTACAAGAGGAAAGAGAATAAGAGGAAAAAGATAGAAAGAAACATAGGATACATATACACATGAGTCCAAAGGAAAAGGGATATGTTTTATAAAAGCAAGAGTTCTGAACCACTTTAATCCTCTTAACAAATGCTCTTACCACCATGGCCTCATAATGTTCTTCACCATGACTCCCATCCCATCTCATGCCTCTTTTTCTTGGGGGGGGGGGTAGAATACAAAGGGCTTGAATTCAGCTAGTGAGACTGAAGTTTTCCATTATTAGTAATCATGACCTGAACTCCAGTGATGGCAACATGGGGGAAGAGAAAAAAAAAAAAAGAAATTGAGAAATGCTGTAGAGGGATAACATAAAGGCTGGAGATTCAAGGATTAAAAGGAAGGAAAATGGTGGCACTATTAATAGTATATGGAACATGTATATAATAGACAAGGTTACAAAAAGCATGCAATATCTTGAACATGTGGAAATGGTTCTGATTTTGCTTGTATTGAACTGGAAGTGCTGGTGTAGCAATGAGGTGAAGTTGTGCAGCTGATAACAGAATAAAGAGACATTTTATGTGAGCTGTTGAAATTGAATATGTAGAATTTAAAGTGATTTGCTTTGATCTGACCAGAGACATTTACAAGGTAATTAATGAAGAAGTTGACATTAACGAATATAAAAGAAAGTTTAGGAGAAAATTTGAAGTAAATTGGAAATTTGGATGAGGGAAATGTAAGACGAGCTTGTCAGTATAAACGAAGGGTGAGACGTGAGATTTCTAGTGTTCGGTGGGTAAATTAGGTAAATTATCATACTTGCTAGGGCAGTGTGATATTGTGATCATAATAGGAACTATATATATGTTTTTTTGACACCTTCCAGCAGAGCTCCTAAAACCCTTAGGATTTCCCTAAGTGATGGGAGCAATAAATGTGTTTTTGTGATGGTAGTAAGGTGGCTTTGGAACACACCTGAGGATGAGGGCTGGTTGACAGGAGAACGAACCTGTGACTGGAGGACTGGAAATTTTTTTGAGGGGGGGGATTAGAACTTTCACTTCCACTCCCCAAAAAACATCCTGGGAAGGGAGAGGGGCTGGAGATAGAGTTCAGTTACCAATGGCCAGTGGTTTAATCAAGGATGCCTATGTAACAAAGCCTCCATAAAAACCCAAAAGGGTGGGTTTGGAGACCTTTTAGGTTGGTGAACATGAGGAGATTCGGGGACAGTGGCAAAGCATGTAGCTCCACATGCTTTCCCCATGCTTTGCTCTATGCATCTCTCTCATCTGTCCCTGAATTATATTGCTTTGTAATGGTCTGTTATCTAGTAAGTGAAGTGTTTCTCTACCTTCTGTGAGCTGCCCTACCATGTGAATCAAACCCAAGGAGGGGGTCATGGAACTTTCCAATCTGTAGCCAATGGTTCAGAAACTCAGATGACAGCATGGACTTACAACTGGAATCTGAATTGAGCATAGGGTAGCAGGGCACTCTTGTAAGACTGAGTCCTTAACTTGTGGAATATGATGTTATCTCTAGGAAGGTAGTGTCAGAATTGAGTTGAGTAGGACACCCAGCTATTATCAGAAAATTGGTAGAGGTATGAGGAATACCTGTTCTCACACACACACACACACACACACATACACACACACAATAATTAGGTGTAGTACCCTTAGCCTGCTATTAAAAAATACCATAGGCTGGGTGGTTTAAACAACAGAAACCTGTTTTCTCAACATTTTTGAGGCAAATCCAAGAGCCAGATATCAGCAAGTTTGGCTTCTTCTGAGGCCTCTCTCCTTGGCTTACAGGTGACTGCCTTTTCACTGTGTCATTCAGGGTCTTTTCTCTGTGAAGGAAGATCCCTGATGTGTCTCTATGTCCTAATATTCTCTTCTTATAAGAATACCAGTCAGATTGGATTAGAGCCTACTGTAACCACCTCATTTTTTCTTAATTACTTTTTTAAAGGCCCTATCTTCAAATATAGACACATTCTGAGGTATTGGGGGCTAAGACTCTCTCTATATATACATATTTATATATGTATTTATATATGTATAGAATACATATATATATGTATATGTATTTATATATGTGTATATATAGGCATATTTATATATGGAGAGAGAGAGAGAGAGAGAGAGAGAACACAATCAGCCCATAACAGGGAGAAAGAAAAGCTTTTCAAGAAAGGCATTCTGAAGAATATCTACAATTAATTATAGTGTGACGAAGGATAAAGGGATTACAAAATGTAAGCTATGGAATTCACAAACAGAATAGAGTAACAAGGATAGAGGACAGAATGTAAATTGTTTAGGACTGAGTGGTTGAATGGGCAGCAAAGACATGGATGTTGCAGCTTGATATTGGAGGAACATTTTTTTTTTTTTTCCGAGTGCGAAGACTTGAGCATTTTCAGTTGAATGGGAGAAGTTGATGATACACAACAAAATAGATATGATTGATAGAAAAAATTGTGAAGGACTTTGAAAGGAAACAGATTAGAAAGAAAAGGGGTTAAAGGAATTTAATTTGCAATATATTTGTTTAAGTCATGGGAGAGAAAAGCTGAATATGCCAGTTGGTCTCAACCTCCATTAAAGTAGGTTGCTAGTCCATCTTGAAAAAGATGAAAAGTATTTGTCTTTCTCTGACTAGCTTATTTTACTTAGCAAATTGTATGAGATGTCTAAAGTGGTCAAATACAAAGAAGAAGAGAGTAGAATGATAGTTGTCAAAGATTGGGGGAATGAGAGATGGGAGGTTGCTCTTCACTGGGCATAAATTTGCCATTATATGAGATGATTATATTCTAGAGATCTGCTATATAACACATTACCTATTGTTGTAATATTGTACCTACTGTACACTTAAAAATTTAAAGGGTAGATTTCATGTTAAGTGCTCTTACTATAATAATAATTTTTTTAAAAAGTGGCACAGCTCTAGCTTACTGGTAATGCAAACAAACGGAGTGATGGAGAGAACAGAAGTTAATGTAATGCTGATGTTGAGAAGATTTAGTAAGAATGAATGGGAGGTTGAAGATAGGAATTGTATTTAAAGAGAGGAAATTGTGTTTGGTAGAATGCTGGAGAAATCATAAGAATAGAATGTTCTTCAGAAGAAACAATGATAACACTGTGGGTTTCAAGGATTTGGCAAATAAAGAAAAGTAGTTTAATTTTACTAAAGAATGGGTGAGAGATGAGCTAATATCAGGCAGCTGACATTAACAGAAGTAATCACCTATTTTTTTTCTGTCTCTCTTAGTGGCCCTGCTCACATCATAAACCACATTAGGAGCTAAGGGGTTATTTTCATTCTGTAACAGTGCCTCATCTTTGAATTATCTGAGTGGTTTTCATTATAAACTTTTGTTGCAAATTTTAATAGGCTGAATATACACAGCCTTAGGAAAGCTAATTTGTTTCTAAGGAATTCTTTAATAGCTATTACAAAAACTAAAAGAAAAAAAAAAAGGCCTTAAAAAGGGATTAAAGTTGATTTATCTATGTCTCAGAAAGTGCAAGCTAACTGAAAACCCAACATGCCGCAATGTATGGAAATTGTTGTCATAAAAATAAATTATCTCAGTGGATATGCATTCCAGAAGTGGTAAATAATGCTATACACTCATAAGAACACATTTAAACTGGAAAAAATTACAGACATCTCCCATTAAGAAAGATAGTCTCTTATGTTCATGTAATATAGACACAGTAAATGTTATAAAATCACAACACAGTCAGCAAGTCTGAAAACTCATGAGGTCATATCTACATAATGATAGTACTAGGATTCTGGTTCAAAAATTAAATCATGCCCATGTTGCCTGTTCTCATTTTAGTACAAAATAATGTAACTAAAATACATATAGATGAGCGGATTTTTTTAATCTATGGTTTCCTAGAATCAGAAAAATTTGGTACATAATCACACTCAAAAGGAGATAAATTTGGCAGGGTAACATATTCACTTCCATTGCAGTTCAAAGGAAAAAAAGAGTTGCACAGATCTACTATTTTTTCTATCTGATCTGTTCTTCCTCAGAAACCTCCACCCGGGGTGCCTGGGTGGCTCAGTGGGTTAAGCCACTGCCTTCGGCTCAGGTCATGATCTCATGGTCCTGGGATCAAGTCCCACATCGGACTATCTGCTCAGCGGGGAGACTGCTTCCCTCTCTCACTCTCTCTCTGTTTGCCTCTCTGCCTACTTGTGATCTCTGTCTGTCAAATAAATAAATAAAATCTTTAAAAAAAAAAAAAAGAAACCTCCACCCCCTTTGGGCAGCTAAAAGAAAGAAAACCAAATTTACCTAGTCTAATAATCTCAGTTTGAGTCAATAATGTCAAATAACTCTTTAACTCCATTTCTTTAGATAAAAAGGTTTTCTTTCAGATGACTGAATATCTTTTTCCTATTGAGAGAAGGCACCCATTTATGCACTCTCATGTCAACAGAGAAAGATTCAGGCTATAACCCACATGTTATATGTAGAAGGGTTGACAATACTGACTCCATCTTGTTCATGTCCCAGGGATGACCTCCTTTGGGGCTAAATGTTCTAGGCCCCTTGAAGGTTAATGTATGCTTGACCAGAATTCAGGAAGGCTTGATCTGATCTTCCCTAAACTTCAGATAACTAATAGAGAGAACATAGTTTCATCCCTTCTGGCACACAGATGGTTCTACTTTAGATAACTATCCTTCGACTTCACCATAATGCCCCTTGCTCTATAAAATCTGGGTATTTAGATCTAGACTTTGTGAAGAATAGCTGTGTATGCCCTGATTGTTATCTACGCAACCACCCATCTGTAAGTTATCCTGAACAAAACTCTATGTAAACAGTATGGAGTGGCTTGATTCATTTTTTGGTCTCAAAGTGACTTCACAGTCTGGAGGATATTTTGCTGTCCCTTCTCCACCTTCTAACAGTGCCCCATGCATCCTCTATGATCTTGGCTGTGGAGGGCCTTAGACTAGTCATCCTCTGATCCAGTGAAGTACAACAAATCATATGTCACTCTGTACGTGTTGTGAAGGCACCCACTTCTGGCTACAGATACTTGTCCTATGCCTCTAATTTCCAATATGTACCAGCTCTGTCATGAAACTGAAAGATTGGCAGGGCATCTCCTGCCAGTCTTTGCACAACTGCTTTTCTTCTCAAGGTGTGTCTGATGGCCCAGAGTCTTATTACAACAAATAAAGGCCTAGAAGACCATGTGCATGCACAGCTTCAAGTCTGTTAACATGCCTCTGGCCATCAACACTGAGCCAGTACTTCTATACCACATCAACACAGTGGATCCAGAGCATTTTATCAGGGATTTGTAGATGCCATCACAATTCCTTTGGAATTATGCCATTTGCTACACTGTTTCCAAAATCTAATTTATAAGAATGGATTTTTTAAAGCCCTCACCTTAAAGTTTTGGTACTGAGTGATAAAGAAGAAAGGAGTTTTGACCTTGAAACTAACTAATTTGCTTTAAGAGAGTAAGACTTATGACCTAATCATCATAAGCAGATATCTTCTGGGCAATATGAAAGAAAATCTATGAATGGAGTCAATTAGGCTTAGTGCTCATATACTAAAAAAAAATTAGAAAATCATGTCTCTATAGAAAAACTTATAACTAGATAATTTCTTTTCATCAAAGTACTATTCTGAATAATATAAACTGAGTACAGCTTTAACTCTTTAATCCTTTGCATTCCTGCTGCACCAACTATTATTCTTCACATATAAACTGAAAGGGATTGCTTGCTTCTGACAGACTAATAAAACAATCACAAACCCATTACAGAAAAAAAAAATGGTGCCTTAATATATTTCAAAATATCAGATCCACCACACTTAAAAGGGAAACTGCAGACTTAAGGTGAAATTGATTTTCATTTGGAGTCTATTATCTACCAGTATCTTCCAGACTTTCCACTAACTTCTTTTGAATTGAGAGAACCAACCAAGTAGGGCTCATATTTTATCATTTCCCTATTATCTATGTATTCCTGGGGCCAAATCAGAAACTGACTCCCTTATGTAATATGAGTTATCCTTGAGAATCTGTAACTCTGGGATGATCCATTAAATGATGAAAAAACAAAAATTTAATACTCTATTTTTTGATATGTGATAGGATTCTATTAATGTCTATTAATTGTCTACCTTACTTTGTTACTGTTATCACAGAAACCTAGACTTCATTCAGCTCTTGTATGGCTTCATTTTCTTTCTTTGTCGATCACCTTCATCCTAAATTTGGGCTTTATAATCTGTACCAGTCACACATTTTTTTTTTTGTCTGCATGACATTATTTCTATATTAGTTTTTAATAGCTGAGTAACAAATTACCAATTCAGTTCTTAACAAAATACCAACTTAGCTCTTAAAACAAGAGCCATTTATTGTTGTGCCACTCTGTGTATTAAGAACTGGGGAGCCCTTATTAGTGCTTCTGGCTTAAAATTTCTCATTAGGTTGCCATCAAGATTTTAGCTAGGCTGCATTCATCTGGAGGATTTGCTGGAGCTGAAGGACTTACTTGGAATCTCACTCACATGGCTGTTAGCAAGAAGTCTTAGTTCATTGCTGGCTGTTAGCCAGAGGCCTTCATTCCTCACCACAGGGACCACAGGAAAGCTCTAATGTTCTCATGACAGGGAGAAAGCTACATAACTTTTATGATCTAATCTTGGAACTGTGACTGGCTGTGACTTTCATGTTCACCATATTCTATTTTTCAGAGTCAAGTGATTAAATCCAGCCCACATTTAAGGACAGGGCAATTAAGCTTTACCTCTCGAAAGGAGAAGTATCAGATGATTTGTGGATATATTTTGAAATCAAAGCACCTTCCTACAGAGAACTACTTTTCTGCCATAAGAATGCATCTGACTTTCCAGTGCTCTCCTGGACCCAGGAGTTAGCATATAACCAGATCAGGCGAATGACTTCCATCACTGGACAATGATAGTTATGTTCCAGAGCTTACTACTAACGGTCATTCACTCTTCAACCCAAGAGATGTATCTACAGTTACCTATCATAATCCCTTTACCAACATATTCTCTGCTCTCCCAAATTTATATATTTGTCTAACAGATTCCTGTCGAAAATATATGTCTAAATAATTTCCTCATCTTATTATATCTTCTTAATCTTTGTGTATAAAATCCTAATATATCTCTGAATTCTAGCTCAAATGCTACCTCATGTTAAGGTTTTCTGTATTAAAAAAAAAAAAAACCCTTCTCATCCTCTTACATTCTTTCAGTCTACCTTTTACTTTAGCCATTGGATAGCAACGAGCCTCATACAGATATGACCTGACAGTACCTTCTTTAGCTGTACGAGTGATCTTTTACTTTCTGTCCCAAGCTTCTCTGACAAAGGACACCTGTGGGAAACAATCTGAACACTTATGTGCAACCTGGGAGTAAGAGAGCATTAGTGTCCCAATAGGACACTACTGATAGAATAGAGAGAGAGTCATTGTTATTAAGTTCTGACTTCTTTTGTCCTTTAGACAGGCAGTTCTGGGACATATCCTTCATGGCTCCCCAGAAAGTCAAGAGAGAATCTAGCCAAGTAGCTATCAGTAGTGACCAATTCAAGAATGTACTCTGGAGTTGGCTTTCCCTTCTTCCCTATTCCACTCAGCCTGAACTGCCACTCCTCTTTCTTGTAACTATTTCTGAAAATAAACTACCTGCCTACTAGCAGTATTCTCTGTTTCTATGTCTGTCTTGAGGAAGACAATCTACTTGGGGGTAATGAAAAGCAATCACTTCCTTCTCTATCAGAGTGGGTCTTCTATGTTGTCCTTATTATGTCTCCCTGTACTTGGCTGTAACATTTTTTAAAGTGAAAACTGTGCTATTTATCTTCACAACCATGATATCTATCCCAGTGATTTTCATATCATAGATTTTCAATCATTTCTTTGATGAAAAAGTAACGTTTAAATTCCTTAAAAGTAGAAGACATAGTGAATACATATCCATGTTGTTCACAAAGCCAGATAAGAAACTTCTTTGTAAAATGTGTGCTCTAACATTTAGTCAATGAGACAAATCAATTTCAACTTAAAACAGATGCAGACTCTGGTAATTTGAATTTGGGGAGGGGTCTCTTCTAGCAAATTATAGCTATAGATTTATGGGGAACTTTTGGGGATTTTAAGGACTTCATAAAGCCCAAGCATTTTGGGAGGATCATATGAGGCTGTATTATATGACACCAGGAAAAAGGAATTACAGAATAGCCATATTAATATAAGAATGAAAAACATTATTTTAACATAGAAACCAGCCCTATCATTTTCCTTTGTCTTTATTTCATAATGTTCCGTAGTAATGAAGGACACTTCTAGCAAAAAAGTCCTTCTTATCTTTTGGTTGATCTGTTTCCTAAATCTTCACAAAACAAACTCTATTCCATTACTCCATGAATCCTTCCAGCTTTTGTTCTTATATAACTTTGTGTAATCTCCTACTCCAATAATAAAAAAACCTGGCTCCCACTGTATACAAGCCATGAATTTCACTGGTCAATTGCAGAATACATGCACAACATTATCAGAATTGTTAATCAGTTATGCTGTGTGAATCAGTTTTATCAACTAGGGTATAGTATTTACATACATTTTCTTTTGCCTTTAGTCTCACAGACTCCACACATTTCTAAAATTACTTCAGTTAGCCTTTTTCACTTCATCCTCTTTCATGAAATTTCATACATTTATTCTCCATTCCATTGTATGGTATCTTTTAAATATTTCAAATAACTTAAAAATTTACATACACAAAATTTCATTCTTTTTGCTGTACAGTTCTATAGGTTATTACAAATACACAGTTCTGTATACCCATCATTACAGTATCACAGTGAACAGTTTTGCCTCTCCCCCAAATTCCCATCCCCTGAAATTCTCCTTCCCCCACAACCAATGAACCCCTAGAAGCCACTGATCTGCTTATTGTCTTTGCAATAATGTTACATGATTGAAAGTATACATATGTAGACTTTGAGACTCACTTTCCTTCAGTAATATGCATTTTAGGTCCATCCATGTGTTTGTGTGGCTTGATACTTTGTTCCTTTTTATTGCTGAGTACTATTCCTTTGTATGGTCATAAAACAACTTGCTTATCAATTTACCTGTTGAAGGACATCTTGGTTGCTTCCAGTCTTTGGTGATTATAAATGAAGCTGTTATAAAAAATTGTGTGGTTTTTGTGTGTGTGGATATATATTTTTTAATTATTTGGGGAAATATTTAAGAGTTTGATTGCTGAATCACAAGATTATGTTGGGCTTTGAAAGAATCTGACAAAGTGTCTTCCAAAGTCGCTGTATTGTTTTTGATTCCCTCCAGTAGTGAATGAGAGTTTCTGTTGCTATATATTCTCACCAGCATTTGAGAATGTTAGTTGTTTGGATTTTAGCTATTCTTTTACATGTATAGGGGTATGTCATTATAGTTTTAGTTTGTATTGTCCTAATGACATAAAATGTTTTTCCTAAATGTTTAGCATCCTTTCAGGTGCTCATTTGCTATCACTATATCTTCTTTGATGAGCTATTTTTTTCCACTCTGTGCTCATTATTTGTTGATTTAATTTAGTTTTATGTTTGAAGAGTTCTTTGTATATTTTTGATATGTTCTTTATCATATGTGTTTTGCAAATATTTTCTCCTAGTCTTTGGCTTGTCTTTAATTCTCTTAGTAGTATCTTTTATAAGCTTTTCATTTTATTAAAGACCAGCTTACATGTTTTGTCTTTTATGGATTATGCTTTTAGTGTTGCATCAAAAACTAATCACCAGATTTAAGGCCACCTAGAATTTCTCACATATTTTCTTCTAGCAGTTTTATAATTTTTCATTTTACATTTGGGATATACATTTTTATGTAAAATACACATCAATTAAAGTATCTTTTTGGTTTTGTTGTTGTTGTTGTTACTTTTGTTAAGACGAATCTTGTAAGACATTTTTGTCAAATGCTCAGTCACGAGGGAATGAGCTGGATTAAAGAAAAGTTGTCTTTGGGAGTGGTCTGGCCTCTACTAGAAAAGCCAAAACTTTGGCAACATTTTCCTTAGATGTGATAGCTCTGTTGGCTGCCAAGACAAAAACTCCACCTTGGTGCTATGGGAGCCTAGAATTCTAGTCTGTTACTTAGGTTTCATGTTTCTGGGTACAGATCTTCTCTGGGTCTTGGGTGCACTTGAGGGCTCTTGAAATCTTTGGTTGAATTTTTGAGAATGTATCTTGAAGAGGAAAGATAGAAGGAAGTGGTGTGTTGTACATGGACTCATATCTTTAATTGTCATGTTTGAGGCTCAGTCCTATAAATTGTTATAGTAATAGTAAGTTGTTATTGTTATAGTAAAGAAAAGACAAAGTAGCTTGACTTGATTATAAAAGCTAAAGTTACTTTGTTCTTGTGCAAATCTTACTTCAGCAATTGATACCAGGAGGTCAAATTGACAGACAGCTCTTTGGAAACCATAGCACAGTTATCAGAAATGCAGGCGGGTGGGCATGGCTGACATTTTAAAAACTAGATTTATTATACAGCTAATTCTAAGGTTCAAGTACTCTCCCTTAGGTTGGAATTCAGCTTTTGTTAATTAAAAACCCATTTATCTAAATTGTATTAGGTTTCCCACAAATCTGAAATGTGAACACCTGCAAGTGATATTGACATTCTAAAGCCCAGCTGCATAAGGATGGGTAAGTTATTTTTCACTGTCAGAAATGCCCTTTTTCCAGATCTCTGTATGAAGAAAATAAGTATGTAATAGAGAAAAAAAAAAAATGAAGCCCAGCATTATCCTGTGAGAAGACGGATACTTTTTAGAGGCAAGGGAATGCCACTATATTGATAAATCCTTATTCTGAATTATTTTGCAGTGAATATTTAGAAGCAGTAGAACATTATGATAAATGAAAACTCTGATGCCAAACTACATAGGCTTGTAGCCCAGCTCCAAAAATGACTGAGTAGTTGGTCTCACTCAAGTTATTTAATCTCAGTTTCCTAATGAATATAGTATGTTAATTACATACATGATAAGGAGTCTAATGTTACCCATGCTTACAGGGATATATGCTGGTTTAATTTGGTGCTCCTTTGGTCAGGGATGAGGTTCTTTCTTCAGCTTTGTTTCTATCAGAATGTTTGAATTTTCTACTATCTCTTTAAGAGAGAGCTTATAAGCATCCAACCTGTGGAAGATTGTTTACCATTAATAGATTGGTAGGGGTAGGGGAAATTCATGACCTACCACAGTTCCATCTTAGACGTCTCTCCAAACCATCCAGTCTCTCCTTTAGGTTATAGATGACACATCATTTTTCCCCCCCTCTCACATTGACAGGCTGTTTTATGTAAGAAAAAGCCTGTTTCTGCAAAGAAAACTGTTTTCCCCCTTAGATTGGCAGTTTCTTTTAATTTTTCTTTTCCTTTAAAGTAAAATGGACAGAAGGAAAATAGTCCGTGGGTTACAAGTATGAAAGAAGAGGGTAGCAAAGTAGGGGAAACAGCTCTATTAATTAATATTTCAGGATGTAATTCTAACATACATGCAATGCCCAAAGCTCAGTGCCTGGCACTAGTAACAGACTAGTAAGAGACTTGTTAGTATCTAATCATAATCACTACTATTATGATGACTATCTTAGTTTGGGCTGCTCTAACAAAGTAGCACAGATTGAGTAGCTTATAACCAACAGAAAGTTAGCGCCGCACGGTCAGGTAAGGGCCCTCTTTCAGATCACAAACTTCTTGCCATGTCTTCCTCTGGTGGAAGGGCAAGGAGCAAGGGCAAGGAGCTCCCTGAGGACTCTTTTATATGAATGCTATCCATTCATGAGGGCTCTACCTGCATGACCTAAGCAACTCTCAGTGTCCCCAACTGCTAATATAATCATTTTGGGGCTTTAGGTTTTTAACATATCAAGTTGGGTGAGTGGGGCAACAAGATTCATATCATAGAAATGACACAGGAAGTGTCCCTGATAGGGGTTTTGAAAAAGATTACAAATAAGAATTCCTGACTAGAGGGACAAGAAAGAAGAAAGAAAGAAAGAAAGAAAGAAAGAAAGAAAGAAAGAAAAGAAAAAGAAAAGAGAAGGAAAACTGTCTTGACTACTTCAAATAGCAACCAAACCAATAATAGAGGCCAAAGAGAGAGTGACCCTAGAAATGAAAGGAATTAGAATTGTCCTGAAAGCTTTCTTTGACTAGCTTGTACTTCACGTTAAATAGCACCTTGATCTCAGATCCAGGAAAGAAAGATCAGTCCTGCTCAGGCACCCACATGTATTTTGGCAACTGCCAACAGATTATTCAATGAACAACAAGATAGGTAAAACACGTCTCTCTCGCATCAGTTTGGACTTGGTGGTTGTCTCTCTAGAGTCTCACATGGTGCCCAAACCAGGGCTCACCGCAGGGCACAGGTTGGGTGACTCCTAACATTTTCATTTTCTTTTCATCACAAATAATTTCCAAGTCACTTGGAGTAAAACAAATTTAATAAATGGACAAAAAACTCTCTCATGCAATTGGCTAATGTTAATTAACCAGAAATAATGATGTACTTAGAAGATCCCACCTTAAGGGTTTAATCAATTTGGGAAGTCATTTTTTATTTCTTGGGTCTGTTTTACATGTCGTATCCAGAAGCTAGAGTTATTCCTGTTATTAAAATCATCAAGCCTATTCCTTTTCCTGCCATTTCTACAATCCTCTAGGACATTTTCTGAAGCTACTCTGTGGTTACAGTGACTTAATCATAATTTTTTATTTGTTTTCACTAAACATGCAGATTTTTAGCATTGAACCTCAGCTTGACTTTTACATAATAATGGCCTATTTGCATATGCTTTACATGTTAATTATTATACTGCTAATCTCTTTGCTATAATTAAAGTTAGCACTTCATTATAAAATCCTATTTTCTAAGTTTTATACCATGACAGTAAATATTTCCTGAAGTTAATATTAACCTACCCACTTATTTGCAGTTCCTTTTATGTATTGAGATGTGTGTGTGTGTGTGTGTTTTCCCAAGTATGGTGATGATATAAAGTTTAGAAAGTTTTGTATTTTTGTTATCTTCATGTCTGAGCCTGAAGTTAGTTTACTCATTTCACAATGATTGAGCATTTTCACTAATAGTTATTTTATCTTTGTTACATTAGTTTGCATTACACATATCTAATGCAGTATTTCTGGTATCAAAACCTATCATATGAAATCACTTCTACCACCTTATGATTTGTGTGGGTTCTGAATAATCTAACTAGTTGAGTGTCTTCTTGTTATGGAAATAGACTACATCAGAACTTTGCTAAGGGCTAACACCAGTATTGATTCAGCCAGTCTTACTAAGTTTAGAGACTCAATGAGAACCCCAAAGTACAGATATCATGTACTTTCCAAAACAGGAGCCACATCTATTTTCTATTCCAAATCTATTTTTTACTAACTGAAGAAAATATCCTGAAAAGAATTTGTGACAATATGGATTGGTTGTCAAGAGACCAAAGTTTTATCTGGCCGTTTGACCAAGTACATGTCTCTTATCTTCTCTGGTATTTGGTTCAAACTATGAGGATTTTAATGAGATAATTTCTAGGGTCTACATGCTGTAAAATTCTGAAATTCTTAGAACTGATATTTTAAAAGGCCTATGTTCAAATCCCAAATCCACTCTGATAAACTCTATTGATTGGCCAGTTGATCTCCCTGGGGCTAGGTTTCTCAACTGTGAAACAATGTAAGAATCTGATATGCATAGACTTTTTCAAGAATAACATTGGAAATTGTAGATTACTAGTACAGTAAAATAAAATCTAAAACCACAAATAATGGCATGTTGAATGTATGTATTATGTTTTGCTTCTTCATAAAATCCCATTAAATGACACCAAAAAATGTTTATAAGATTTGGAGATTTGAAGATTTGGAGAGAAAATCTTACAAGAAAATGACAAGAACAATGAGAATGGGAGAAGACATAATAGCAACAAAATTTGGAAGTTGGAAAATTGAGGAGAAGGAGCAACTGACTTGGTATACCCAAGAAAACTGAACCTTAAGCCAATGATAGGGAAAGCAGAACAGCAACTATATTTACACTGTGACCATTCAAAAGACTCCAGAATTCTCTTTATTAGTTACTTCTGAAAATGGGGCAGAAACTAGGACTTAACAAGGCTGATTGAAAATCTCTTTAAGACATCTGTAAATCTTCACATACCATTTTCGGGTTTCCAACTAAGGAATGGCTCTTCCTCTATCCAGAGAGTGATCGAAGTTCTTTTCATGTGTTGAATCAAACTAAGGGTTTCTGAACTGGGGAAGAGCAGACCAAATTGAAAATTAGAGTCCATAAAGAAAATAGGGAGAAAATTAAAGTGCATATATTGATTAAATCCTCAGACTTCCTCCATCACTTGACCCCTAGAATGCTAGCAGTCAGGTCAGGGGATAGAAAGAATCTTCTCAAGTACTCTCTGGATCAATCAAGAAGAAAGACTTAATGATGTTGACACAAAATATCTCAATAAATAAGTAATCCAGATGAACATCCCTCATTAAAACTACGTTCAATATAATCTTACTTAGATGTCCCTATCAGTGTGTTATTATCTATTCTAAAATATAAATGGACAGCCAAAGGTATTCCAACACTTTAAGAATGCATTTAATATGAAAGACAAGGCCAAAAATGAACACAAAAACAGAATAAAAGGATAACATGGAGGGGACTTTTTTTTTTTTTTAAATTAAGGTGACAATGAATTACCAAAAAGATTTGGAAAGATGAGAGGGAAGTAGAGGGGTGGAGGGATGAAAAGCAGTTGGAGGAGAAGGAAGAGCCACTCTGTGGATAACTGACGTACTAAACAGCCAAATTTCAACCAACTGATACCTGGAAAGAAAACTTTGTAAGCTATCAACCAATTCATTTCTTTCTTTAATGTGAAGAAATCAAGAGGTAAGTTTCAGGTGTATGGGGTATTCAAAGATAAGATCTTAAAATAAGAACTTACAATGAACTTTTATTTAAAAGTCTCTTTTAGTTGTGGTTATTTGGATTCATTGTCCCAATTTTCTACTCAACTTCTCTAGCTAAATTCTGACTGCAGGGACACAAATATGCTAAATTCTTTATTCTTGCCTGTTTTGGAACTGATTCAGAGGAAAACCCTAAACTACCCTTTCATATCCCTAGAAGTCCTCTGGGGGAACTGCAGTGGCAATCCTAGGTGTTAGAGCCAAATATACACTGGGGGAACCACTGATTTACTCCTGTCATTCTGAGAATATTGTCATAAAGGGATGTGTTGGAAGAATGAAGTGGCAAGGCACGTGGAGGCATTATCTGAAACAATAGCACAGTGACCAGAAGGAGAGGAGGGACTCAATGATCTGGGACCCAGTGGAGAGCATATGGCTGTGCTCATAACAGGATATCCATATGTACATGGATCCATATGTTTGATCTTCCTCCCTGTGGCATTATCCAGGGAAAACCAGGAGTCCGGACTGAGCTCATCACTTTCTATGCTTACTGCCACATAAGTGATGAAGTTTTAGAATGTAAGTGAGGTTCAGTGGTGTAGAGTCTGGAGCTGACAACCAAGAAAGAATTCTTGAGACATCTTTGGTGGAAAATAGTGGTTTATTAAAGCATGGGGATAGGACCCATGGGCAGAAAGTGCTGCTGCACTGGGGTTGTGAAGAGTGGCCCATTATACACTTGCAAGTTGGGAGGGGGTCAGGGATAGCTTAACTAGGGAACTAACTATTCCCTAGTTATTGGGAAAAGGTCACTTATCACCATCTAATAAAATCTTAGTCATGAGAACTTTCAGATGTATATCAGTGGGCCATATGCTTGGGGATGATTGCCAGCATGTATCTTGGAGGGTTTAGAGGTAAAGGAAGTTTCCAAAGGAATTTTTATATGTTAAAGTAGACTTATAGAATCCTAGTTGGGGGCGGGGGTCAGTTTAGGATTGTCTTTTGCCCTTAGCAAAGTATTAAGGTGGAGGCAGTTGAGTCCCTAGAGGAACGTCCCTCTTCCTGTTTCAAGGACTTGTCAGTGGGCTCTAGGTAGTAAGGAAATTTAAAAACTTTTCTTCTACCTCTGTTTTTCACATCACAGGGGCCTGCCTGGTATGTGTAATTCACAGGCTGAATTGCCCACTTTTCTCTTTGTCAGTGTCCATTTTGTATGTTTTAACCTAATGGTTGGCCAGGTGCAAGAGCTCCCAGATAAGCGAGGAGGCTAAGCTCTGTGAAATATCCCCTCTGCTTTGTGAACCTGATTGGAGAGCAGTGAGAGAGGCAGGACACAGCCATTCTAACACATTTTGTGGAAAAGGAAACAAATAGGCTTCCTGTGTTTGTTTCTCTGCTACTCGTTTTTTATTAGTATGCAGGAGGATAATTATTCTTAAAACACCAATTTTTAATTTGATTGGTATTCGTATTTTTAGGTGCGGAAATACTATTTAACGATATAACATGCCCGCGATATCTCTTCTTGTTCCAGGATTTCCTACTTACTTCATAGAGGTGAAAGAGATTGTCACACTTCAATGAAGGATCCTTCATAAACTGCAAGTGCTAGTTTGAGAAAGCTGACATTTGAGAAGTCATGCTGTGTTTCCATGGAAACTACTTGCAGTTTTAAGAAAAACTCTTAGAGCCAGATTTTAATCTCAAATTCAGGAAGCACATTCTAAATGGAGAAGAGGAATGGAGTGATGATAGAAGAAATGCTAATTTGAAGGCACAGAGTGATTGTTTTTTGCAAATTTAAAACCTCATTCTAAGGTTGTATTTGTTGTATGTATACAGTTTTCTAATAGTGCATCCAAGTTGGATTTTGTCAGAGGTCCAAGTGCATTGAAAATGAAGGATTATTAGTATGAGACTCTCATCTTCAATTTTGGAGGGAATGTAAGAAAGCTGTTTAAAAGGAAGATCACTATGAAGGGATACTTCTGCAGTAACACACAATGGGGCTATGAAAGTTTGGCATAGACTCATCTCTATGGAAATATAGCACCGTTCTTATGCACTAAATGACAAATTGGCTGTGTGTTAAAATTTTATTATGAGGATGGGCACAGTGTGAGAAATGTGTTAAATAAGGACTCGGAATAAAGGAGTAGGATTCTTTTGTAATATTTATAATGAAAAAGAAATGAGAAAAAGGAAAAGCTTTGTGATAGTCTCAAAAACATTCATACGTATGTTGGCACACTTAAAAAGTAAGTTGGAAGGAGATATGGGGTATTGCCAGCTAAGACAAAATGTCTTTCAAAAGTTTTGAAAGGTTTTTTGAATGTTCTTGCCATCTGTGAAATATCAGAACTAACTGGAGGATTACTGATTAGGTAATGAATGTTATAAGATGTCCCAAGTAATTCTATTTTCTCAGTGAAGTTTTCAGAAAAGGATCAGTTAGTGAGAATTTCTTAAAAGCCTAGATAAACATGGCTATGATAGTTGAACAAGGAGAATGGAGACAATATCCCCTATTTTCCAGAAGAGAATAATGAACCTATCAGAAATGTGATAATATCATCAAAACCACATATACAGCTACAAATACATTATAGCACTAGGTGATAGATCTATTGCATAGCAGAGAATTCTTCATAAAAATATATACATTTTAATGAAAAACTGTCTTTTCTATAACTCAGCAAATGATAGTATTTTAAAATTTTAATTTTTCTTTGATTTGCTGCTTTGCTTCTGCTTCACTTAACCCCAGGAATTTGTATGCATTGAGATACAATAGTGAGTAAACAGAGAGGACCTACCAGGACATGGAGCTTTAATTCTAGAAGGGATGGCAGACCATAAGAACAGTTATATAATACTGTCTTTTGGTAACAAAGCCTTGAAGAACAGTGACATAGTACGAGGGATTAAAAATGATATGGCTGTTATTCTAAATAGTATAGTCAGGGAATTAATTTGAGACCTTTGGGCAGAGGCAAAAATGAAATGAAGATAACAGGAAGATTTATGATAATCTTGGGGAAGATCATTCAAGGAGAAGAAACAGCAGACAGAGAAAAAAGGAGCCTGAGGAACACATCTACATAGAGCACTGTAGAGACAACAAAAAGGTCTGTGTGGCTAGAATGGAGAGAGCAAAGGAAGAATGAGGAAAAGAGGATCAGGACAGAAGCAGGGGCTTGTTCATGCAGGTTTAAATACCCACTAAATACTTTAGATTTTATTCCTAGGGTTGAGAGGAGTCACTGAATGGCTTTATGAAATATGATGTAACTTAACATAGTAAAAAGGATCACTCAGGTACTAAGAAGGAAATAGACTCTGTGCTTCCAAAAATAGAAACAAGTTGAGAAGTTTCAGTCAGGAAAATTGGTGGTTATGACCAAAATGGTCCTAGTGAATGAAGTGAGAAAGATTCATATTTGGGACATATTTTAAAGGCAGCACTGGTATATTCACTATTAAAAAAATAGATGTGGGATGCGAAATAAAGATTGATTGCAAGGATTTTGGCATGAGGAGTAGAAAGTATGCTGATGTCACTTGCTGGGAAAGCAAATGTTTGTGGGATGCAGGAAATTGTGTTCAGTTTTTAAAAAGTTAAATTTAAGTTACCTATTAGAAATCCAAATTCCAATTAGCTGTATAAGCCAAAATGTTCAGATGAGAAGTCAGAGCTTATAGATACAATTTTGGAAGTGATATGCATATCCATGAGATTTAAAGCCATGGAACTAGACAAGTTTGGAAAAAGAATGTGGATAGAGAAGACATACAAGTACAGAGCCCAGAGCATTATAATCTTCAGTGGTTGAGAAAGGCCACAAGTATGCAACAAGGTAGACTGAAAAAGAGCAATGAATATTAGAAGGAAAAACAGAAGTGGGTTATGTTACCAAAACTAAGGGAAGAAATTTCTTCAAGGAGAAGGAAGTGACCTATACTATGTCATTGCTGAATTTAAATAAGATGGAGATTGAAAAAAAAAAAAAGATGGAGATTGAAAATTACCTTTTAAATTTGGCAATTTGGAGGTCATTAAAGACCCTAATAAGAGTATTTTTAGTGAAGTGGTAGGAAAGAAAGATTTAATTGGATCCAAGAGAATAGTGGAAGAAGTAGGTAAGAGAATATAAACAATTCTCCTGAGACATTTACTATAATAAGGAACAGAGGGCTATAACTGGTGGGAAAGAAAGTCAAGGGAAGGTTTTGTTGTTTTAGAATGGGAACATATTATACATTCTTTTATGCAAATGAGAACTATCCAAAAGATAGAGAAAATAAATGGAAGATGGAGAGGGAAGAAATAATTCTAGGAGCAAAGTCTTTGAGGTGAGAAGGAATTGTATTAAATGCCTACTTCAAAAGACAGCTTTAGGAACACGAAAATTTTATACATTGTAACAGGAAAGACAGTTGAATAATCAAAGAGAGGTGTAGGTAGATTGGAATACTGGCTAATGGTTGTAGAAATTCTCTTCAGATAGGATCCATTTCCTCAATGAATTCCAGAGATCATAGACAAAGAGTTTTGGGAATTCAGGGGTGTATTATTGCATATTGCCCTGTAACAATATCATAAATACATAGCAGCTGAAAACAAGGTATTTTTTTATTTTATTTTTTCAGTGTTCCAAAATTCACTGCTTATGTACCACACCCAATGCTCCATGCAATACATGTCCTCCTTAATACCTACCACCAGACTCACCCATTCCCCCACTCCCCTCCCCTCTAAAACCCTCAGTTTGTTTCTCAGAGTCCACAGTCCCTCATGGTTTACCTCTTTCTCCAATTTACCTCAATTCACTTTTCCTTTCCTTCTCCTAATGTCCTCCATGTTATTCTTTATGTTCCACAAGTACTTGAAACTGTATGACAATTGACTTTCTCTGCTTGACTTATTTCACTCAGCATAATCTCCTCCAGTCCCACTCATGTTGACACAAAGTTGGGTATTCATCCTTTCTGTTGGCTGAGTAATATTCCATTGTATATATGGACCACATCTTCTATATTCATTTGTCTGTAGAAGGGCATCTTGGCTCTTTCCACAGTTTGGCTATTGTGGACATTACTGCTATGAATATTGGGGCACATATGGTCCTACTTTTCACTATATCTTTATCTTTGGTGTAAATACTCAGTAGCACAATTGCTGGGTTATAGGGTAGCTCTATTTTTAGTTTTTTTGAGGAACCTCCACACTGCTTTCCAAAGTGGCTACACCAACTTGCATTCCCATTAACAGTGTAAGAGAGTTCCCTTTCTCCACCACCTCTCCAACACTTGTTATTTCCTGTCTTGTTAATCTTTGCTATTCTAACTGGTATAAGGTGGTATCTCAACATGGTTTTGATTTGAATTTTCCTGATTACTAATGATGATGAACATTTTTTCACGTGTCTGCTAGCCATTTGTATGTCTTCTTTGGAGAAGTGTCTGTTCATGTCTTCTGCCCATTTTTTGACATGATTATCTGTTTTTTGGGTGTTGAGTTTGAAGGTTTCTTTATAGATCCTGGATATCAGCCCTTTGTCTATAGTGTCTTTTGCGAATATCTTCTTCCATTCTGTGGGCTGCCTGTTTATTTTGTTGACTGTTTCCTTTGCTGTGCAGAAGCTTTTGATCTTGATGAGGTCCCAAAAGTTCATTTTCGCTTTTGTTTCCCTTGCCTTTCTTTGGAGACATGTCTTGAAAGAATTTTCTGTGGCTAATGTGAAAGAGGTTACTACCTATGTTCTCCTCTAGGATTTTGATGGATTCCTTTCTCAAATTGAGGTCTTTCATCCATTTTGAGTTTATCCTTGTGTATGGTGTAAGAGAATGGTCAAGTTTCAGTTTTCTATACATAGCTGTTCAATTTTCCCAGCACCATTTATTGAAGAGATTGTCTTTTTTTCAACCGGATATTTTTTCCTGCTTTAAAACAAAGCAGACTTATCATTTTATATTTTCTGTGGGTCAGGAGTCCAAGCATAGTTTATCTGGTCCTCTAAAAGACTACAATCAAGGTGTCAGCCAAAGAATATTCTTAAGACTTTACTAGGGAAAGATTCACTTTCATAATCATGTAGCTTTTGGCAGGATTCAAATACTTGTAGACTGATGGATTAAGGACTTTATTTCTTGCTTAGTTTCTTGCTTCCATCAGCTGATTCCCTTCAGCTCTTTTTCATGTTGACTTTACAAGTAAGGCTGCTTGCTTCATCAAAGCCAGCAAGGGAGATTTCTGCTTCTAGCAAAGCAGAAATGATAATCTCATATCATAACCACAGATGTGAACATCATCAATTTGTAGTATTCTATTGGTCAGAAGCAAGTCCCAGACCCTTTCCACACACTCAAGAGGAAGAGATTACACAAGAACTTGTGTACCAGAAAGTTAGGGTAACTGAGGTTGTGTTAGAGTCTGTGGACCACGGGGAAGAATGGGAACTTGAGTCAGATGAAAAAATGTCTAGTCCCATGTGCAGGTAAATTGGGAAGGGATATGGGATATGGATTTTTTTTGTCAGGTGGACTAAAATACACAGGCTACAGGACTCAGTCTTATTGTGTTGATAGTACCTTATGGAGATATGGATTAAGTCTAATTATTGACCCATCTTGGAACTGATTCAAAGTAAAGTTTGGAGGATTGAAGGATGGGAAGTCATGGTCATAGTGAAAGTAAGAGAGAAACTCTGTTGTTTCCTCCCCACCCTTTGCAATTCCTGATCCAATGGAGAGCCGTGCAAGAATTAGGAGAAGGGGTTCTTTCCAGAAACAGTTCACTTTCAGTATAGCACAATGAAGCAAATAGAGTTGAATATGTCTAGGTTTAAATCTGGGTCTTATACTTATTAGCTCTAGAACCCTGAGTAGGTTACTGTGAATCATTTCCCTCAACTAATAGCACATAACTCCAGGAGGTAAGTGCTACTACTTGCATTTTACAGATGAGGAAACTAAAACTAGAGCTAAAGTTAGCTCCTTTACCCTACAAGAATATTTTGAAGGTTAACAGGACAATAAACTTAAAACATAGAGGATATTCAATAATAATTAGTCATAAAGAGCATCCTAATCTAAGATGAACCAACTTGCTCTAATCAAAATATATGTAGGGAAAGTAATGGAAGTTCAACTATTACCTAATTTAGAGTTTGTAATTTATGAAAAATATGATAGACCATTACCCCTAAAACTTACTTTCAAAGTCCACAAAGCTTAAGGCAGATTATAACATGCAAAAATTACTTTGGTATTTAGATGTAAAGATTGAAAAGAGAATTCAAAAATGTATGGCATCATATTTTATCCCAATAGTTCAACCTATTAAAAAAAAAAAAAATCTGGAAGAATGTTGTCTCTAGCACTTAGTTGTTGCTGTTGTTTTTGTTGTTGTTGTTGGAAAAAGAAGGAATGGAGAGGGAAGGAAGAAGGAAGGGAGGAAAGACAGAAAACAAGAGAAAAGTGAAGAGAAAATAAGAAAAAAGGAGGCCTTAGAGAAATTTTTAAAACTTTGAAAATGAAGTACATTTAAGTATATTTCCAAGTTGATTATCAAAATTTTAGTGAAAATGCCACTATAAATTGTTGGCTTACTTGAAGCTAGTTAGGTAAAATAGGTTTCTCAAATTCATAGTTGAAAATATTTCTTAGAGCATAGTGATTAGCATTAAGAAAGCATGGTGCTTATAAATGGTGAATAAAAACACATTTCTCTGGAGTTCTTGGAAATCAGTGCACAATAAAGAAGAAATATTTCAGCTTATGAACTCTTGGATTAATGCCTACAAAAGGTAAAAAGTCAAAAAGACAGAAATGTTGGAGGGCATCATTAAAGAAAATCAATATTTTCTCAGCTCTCTTAATAATATATAATGCCATAATGCTGAGCAACAATAGAACAGTTGTCAATTAGTGAAAGATACCTTAATTAAAGAAAAGTTTTGGGTGTTTCACTAATGATAAAGAGATTACTGAGATCAATCTGCATGTGTTATAATCACACCTGCAGAATGTCAGATATCATTTGAATGAAGTGAATGTTTGAAAATGTGGAGAAAAGGGAACCCTTGTGTAATGTTGATGGGAATGTAAATTGGTGCAGCCACTACTGAAAACAGAATGGAGGTTCCTCAAAATTTGAAAATAGAACTATAAGATCTAGTAATTCCACCCCTGGGTATTGATTTGAAGAAAACAAAAACACTAATTCAAATATATGCACCCCTATGTTCACTGCAGCAATAGCTAAGATATGGATATACCCATAGTCCACAGATAGATGAATAAAGAAAGAAGATGTGAAACACACACACACACACACACACACGTATAAACTGGGATATTACTCAGCCATAAGAAACAATGGAATCTTGCCATTTGCTATGACAGGAACCTAGAAGGTGTTACGCTAAGTGAAATAAGTCAGAGAAAGACACTCTATGATTTCACTTTTATGTAAAACCTAAGAAAACAAAAGAAACACAACAGGACTCACAGATGAAAGGAACAGACTGATGTTTGAGGGGGATGGGGAATGAGTGAAATAGGTGAAGGGGATTAAGATGTACAAACTTCTAGTTATAAATAAGTCATGTAAAGTACAGCATAGGGAATTTAGTCAATAATATAATAACTGGTAACAAATGGTAACTAGACTTAACCTCTATCGTATTGTAAAGTATTTAAATTACGTTAGTTAAACCAAAGTTAGAACACTTGAAACTAATATTACATTGTGTATCAGCTATATGTCAATAAAAAATTAAAATGAAATAAAATAGAATAAAACCATTTTAAGTGAATTCAGGTGTCACTTAACCATAACAGTGTGGAATTTTAATTATATTTATACCTATGTAATGTAAGAAATCTAAGAATAAATTTAAGTAAATATATCTGAAAATATCTGTTATTAAATGTGATTTCATATAATTATCAAATACTATAATAACCATGAAAATTTCCAAATATAAGCCTGTGGCAGCTGACATTGAGAAAATATATAAAATAATTGGTTCTCAATTATTAGTCATGCTTGCATAAATATATTTTCTTATTTTTTAAATTTTTCAATATTATAAATTATAGAATGAAACTTTATAAAACAGCTAATTTTATGTGGATTTTAATGATAAAACAACACAAATTTAAACAAAAGATCTCAGTATATGGTTTTGTCATTCAGTCTTCCTCACTATTGAAATAATTTAATATTCATCAGTGAAGATCCCTTTTAGTATTGGGCAGAAAAATTTGGGTTGAAGCTAAACAGGGCGTGCTTACTTGGGGCAACAAAATCAACATAATTTAAATAATATTTATTTTTTCTTCTATGTAAACATATATAATGATTAAATAAATAAATCATGCATAATTTACATATTAGGCTTAAAATAGTTTTATGAGGAAGAGTCATAAGAGAAAAAGTTCAAGAAGCTGCAGTATGTAAAAAAATTCTACATTAATTGGTGTTAGATGTTACTAGATTTTGTGAGCAAATAAAAGAAATCTGAAGTTCTCTCAAAACTCTCAGTTCTTACAGGGTTATTTATGCATCCTCAAAATATTTGCCACTTTTCCTTATAGAAATTAACATATTTTTGTAAAAAATTATCGTGCTTTATTCAGAAATAAAGCATTTTAAAACTATCACACTTAATTGTCTCAAACTGTTTTTCTTTTTTCTTGACTAAGTTGCACTTATGGAGAGAACACCCACTAACTCATCCAAGCAGTTGTCATCAGCTCTACCTGACTCTGGTTCAGCCACACTAGGAGACATACTTGATTTCGATAAGAAGTTGTTCATAATTGTATATGCTTAGAAATAACTGCTCCGCTCAGGGGTCAGCCACCCACTAGGTAGTAGACCACTGGTCAATAAACTTAGTTATCTGCATAAGCCCCATTTCTGTTTTACCCATTGGTCCTTAGAATATTGTTCATCTTAATTATACCAAAGTCAGGTGGTTTCAGGACTCAAATTATACTCTTTATAGGAAATCGAATCCACAAAAAATAAAGTTTTTGTATATTTGTTTAATGAGTTCTCAGAACATGTCAAACATTTCAAAAATTATATATCATAAAACCTGTTTTCCTAAAGTGTGCATACAATGGAATTTGGTGATGATTCAGTTATCAGATGTAAACCTCAGCAAATTATTGTTTTCTCCCTCTATTAAGAGACTGATGATGACAACAGTCTATTTCATAAATATGTGATATACTTAAGAGAAAGAAATTCAATAGGGTATTATTGTCTTGGTGAGCCAATATGCTGGGTTCTTGGATTTAAAGGTGGAGAGTGACTCCTCTGTGAATGTTTCCTTAGTCTTTCAGAGGATCGACTCACACTTTCTGATGCCTTTCCTTATGTACCTCTCTGTTGAGAGTTACAACAGTATATGCACTTGTATTAATCAGAAGTCTTTCAGTTCCATGAATGAAATCTAACTAAAATTTGCTTAATCAAAAAGAAAGGTTTATGACTAATGGAATGGAGCTGAAAGGCAAACATAGTTTAGGGTATAATTTGAGTGTTCCAAATGTTGTTATCAAGGCTCTTTTCTCCATCTCTTGCTTCCTTTTGTATATATTTTTTTCTCAGACTGAAGATTTCCATGTGGGACAAAATTTATCTAAGGAGTGCTCCAAGTCTCTATCATTAGAGCATAACTGAGCTTGGTTTAAATGCCTGGCCCTCGAGCAATCACTGTAGCAAATGGAGAAGATTCATTTGCTAGTTTATACCATATAGCCAACCCAAAGGACCACATGGAATAGGGAAAGGTTGTTCCTCAAATACCAAGGACAGATTTTTTTATCCTGAGTTAAGGGACACTGACAAACAGAAATGATGATTATCTTGTGAAGAAATTATTCTTTTGATTCTAAGCTGTGAATTCCTTGGGGATGGAGATATTACCTTCATTTCATTTCTACATTATCTAAAAGTGAGTACACTATATATGTGTGTTCAGTGAAAATTGTGGGTGTAATCTAAAGTAAAATAGTCTAGTCAAAGAAGGCCTCACTGGAAAGTCCTCACTGATAACCTGAGCAAAACCTGAAGAAGGTAAGGGACCACCATGGTATACTTGTCAAAACTAGGAAACACACTGATTACTTCAGACTTTTATTCAGAGTTCAGTAGTTCCCTTAATGTCTTTTTCCTGTTTCAGGGTCCAGTCCCAGAAACCATTTGCATTTAGTTGCCATGTTGCCTAGTGTCTGCTGGCCTATGACAGACAACCTTTCCTTATTTCATGAGGTCGACAGTTTTGTGGAGTATTGGTGAGGGGCTGAAAGCCCCTCAAATTGAATGTGTCTGATTTTTTTTCTTAGGACTAGACTTGGATTTTTGCTTCTTGGAGGGGATACCATCGAGGCAGTCTGTTTTTAGAAGTTAGAAGAAAACAGATCCTTTTAGCTGATGCAATGAGTCGGTAGAGAGGGGAGATTTAATGATGTTCAGGTAAGAGGGTACTACTGCCAGAGTCATGCCTTCGAGCACACAAGAAGAAACAGGATTTAGAACCCAGAGGGAGAAATTGGCCTTAGATGAAAAAAAGGATGGTTTATTCATAATTAAAGGAAAGGCTGACACAGTTTGTGAGCACAGAGGCATGAAGGAGAGAGCATGTGGTGGTAACAGCTTAGGCACATCTTCTTTTGTGTGTTAGTTTTCCATTGCTATGTAACAAATGATCACAAATTTAACAGCTTAAAACAACAAATATTTTATTATCCCTCAGTCTCTGTGAGTCAGGATACACGGCACGGCCTACCTGGATTCTCAGCTCCAGGATCTTGTAGGAATGTACCTAAGGTGCTAGCTGGTGTTGAGGAAAATGTAAAGCTGAGTCCTCTTCTCAGCACATGTGGCTGCTGGGGGAATTCATTTCCTTGAAGATGTTGACTCGTGTTGGTTTGCTTCTTGTCACAGAGTATCTCTAAGGTCTCGTCTCTAATCTTTGGACTTTTTTTAAAAAAAGGTCTCACTTGACCAAACCACAAAGGACTAATTACCTTTTGATTAACTTAAAATCAATTGAATAGGTATCTCAATTGTATCCTCAAAATTCCTTCACCTTTGCCATACAATAATTGCAGGGATGATAACCCATTAACTGTGCTGTACTCTGTTAGAAACAAATAATAGACCCTGCTAACACTTATGGGAAGGGGATTATAGAAGAGCATGGCTCATTGGATGTTAACATTCTTAATTAAGTAAGAAGTGAGATCACAAATTGGACAGAGAAAGTGGTGGAGGTTTCCAGAAATGGGAGAAAAGGATGACCTATATCTAAGAATGTGTACTTTTGACTAATATTTTCAAGATTCTCCAGCATGTAGTTTCCTTGGATAATGGCTTATTCAACCCAATCATCACACTTTTGTCAATTACTTAATATTCTGAATGGTATTTATGGGACTTTATCACAAATAGCAAGAAAAGAATTGGCTCTACTTTTTTTTTTTTTTTGATTCTGCTGTCTTTCTTAAGATTGAATGACCTATGAGGAATTATGATTAATGGAGAAATGAGGTTAATATTCAACACATAGTTTTCTAAATCTTAATATTGATTGAAAAGCACATCAATATTTACTTTTTAAAAAATTTCTGGTGCATGTTCTCTTTTAATAGCTGCGTTAAATTTAGCAAAACATTTAGTGGAAAGAGCACAGGGATTATGCAAATAGCTCAGAAGCTATGACTATCTCAAACATTATACTGTTAGAGTAAATGACTGATTACAAGTCTGTTTAATTGGGACACTTCTAGAATTTCTGCCACTAATGTGTTTAATCAACAAAATAGCTTTACTTTTATGTAAGCAATGGAGGTTTTTTTGTTTTGTTTGCATTACAGAACTTCTCTGAAATTTACTTTGTATAAAAGTGTCAGAAAAAAAACCCAAACTTATGAAATAAAACTATAATTTTATTTTTAATGTTTTTGTAAAGTTTTTTCCGGCGAGATAAACACAACACCAGGCAAAGTGGGTGCAAGATTTATTAAAAACGCTCTCCAGCGAAGTTTCAGGGCTCAGGAGAAGGGGAGCCGAGAAAGTTGCACCGGGAGGAGGTGGGCACCCTCGGGCGAGGTTCCGCGACTCTGGAAAGCAGAGTGGCGGAAGTCGCGCCCAAGGCAGGGAGGAGGGGGCTTTTAAGGGGTCTTGAAGGAAGCTCAGGGGTCTTTTGGAACTTTCCCTTATTTGGATATCTCGCCTGCTCGTCGGGATCCCATTGGTCCACAGGAGCCCGGGGCGGGGGTCTCAGATTCCTGCTTGGGCCTTTGTTCTCCTGTCCGAGCTCAGGTTCTGTGGCGGGAACATTTCGCCATCTTTAGTAGCCCTTCCTGCCAGCCCAACAGTTTTAATTAATGAAGATTAAAAAAGAAATTATATATGCCAAAATTACTTAGTTATAACCATCATATCATGGAACACATCTACAATTTTCTTGCCAGTAGCTCAAAAGCAAAAAGATAACAATAAATGTCCCTGAACAGAAAACTTTGTGTAACACATCATTTTGTATATGCAAAGCTTCATATATATCTGTCTTCAACAAATATTTAATTTGCATCTACTCTGTGTCAGATACTGAGAGTGTAAAGGTGGAAAAGTTATATACCATGAGGTTTCAAAGTTATGAAGAATTCTACATTTCATTAAATTTAGTGTTGGGCCCATCACTGCCTTTAAAAAATAATATAATTATCTTTAATATTCTCTTTCTATATGTGATATATTTTTATTCTTAAGTGAAACCAAAGATATTTCCCACCCCCAGAAAGATACTCACTGAAGAAACTTATCTCAATACAAAGTAGTAAGCACTACGATAGAAGTATACTCAGAGTTCCTTAACCTGTGTGAGAGCAGGGAAATTGTTGGCATAGGGAAATACTTCCAGATAAGTTGGCCCCATAGTAGAATGACATAGTTTGTTCAGACCCATCTCTACTCAGTTGTGGGGCATTGGCAACTTCTGTAATATTGTTTATTTAACTATAAAATAAAAGCTACCTCTATGTTGGATGAATATTATATGAAACAACATGTACAACACTTTAACAGAGTTTGATATACATTAGATACCAGTTAAAAATATTTGCTTCCTTTCTTCCTTTGCTTTTCTATTCCATTCTCATTCTTTTTCAAGGAGGAGTAAATAGATGAGAAGTAATGAAAAAGACATCACACACACACACACACACACACACACTCATTTTCATGGGGTTCTGAAACAGCAAGTGGTGTTTGGGAACCCCATTGAAGTAAAATATTATTGTAACAAAAATTTTGAGGGAGAAAATGAACCAGGAGATGAGCCTGTTGCTGTAAGCATAGAATAGTAATGGGACATCTTATATGCCTTGTGAAGTTTATGCTTTATTCTACAGGAAATTGGCAGTCACTTAAAGGATTTGAAGCAAGAGAATGACCTAGACTCTGGGTCTAGATATTGACTTGTATTAGGCAAACTACAGGTACGTAAACTAGTTGAGAAGATCTAAAAGGCCAAGTGAAAAATGATGATGTCTTAGGTATGGTCAGAAGTTATTCAGATGGAAAGTAGCATAAATATTTAGGGAATATCTAGAGAAAAAATGTAGCAGTACTTACTGGCTGATGTGGCTTAGGGCACTGAGAGACTGTGTTAGGGCAAAGAATGACTCCACGCTTTTGGTTGTATGGTATGAATGGCAGTGTTATGAATTGAGATAGGGAAGAGAGAATGAGGAGAGAAGAGAAATTCTACTAACTAGTGAGTGACAATGTTGGCCATAGTGTAAAGATATGTTTAACTTCATAAGAAATTGACAATTTTTGAAAGTTGGGGAAATCTTTTATACTAGCACCAGAAAAGTATGAGTGCTTTAGCATTGTCTTTTTAATTTTAGTCATTTGTATGACTGGTACAGTAGTACCAAACTGTAGGCTTAAAAAATACTAATATACAGACAATTCATCCGTTTTTGTTGTTATTGTTGTTGTTGTTTGTTTTTACTGTATATGTTGAGTGGAGAGGAGTTGTACAGCTCTGTGAATTTGGGAAATGTATAGTGCTATTTAGTAAGCAAATGTCTTGTGCTGTTCCTTTGTAATGAAGCCCCTGTCCCCAACTCCTAGACCTTAGGGACCACCAATCTATTTTGCTTTTTTCAGAATATCATAGAAGTAGAAACATAAAATATATACAGGCTTCCTCTGCTACCGAAAAGTTGGCTTTATGCCACTTTTCTTTTAGGAAAGACCTACACTAGTATCTATTTTCTCGAACCAAAAGAAATTTGTAGAGGATTTTCACTTTTGTGAAATGGTAATTACTTCTTTGCATTATGTGATTTTAGCTCACAAGGGTTTCATAGGCATGTTTTGCTTTTGGATAAGCAGGGGAATACCTGTAATCCTTGGTAGCTGACTTCTTTCTCTTAGCACAATGTACTGGGATTTATCCATGTGTATCAGTGTTCTATTATTTTTCATTGCTTAACAATATTTTATGAATGGACCAAAATTCACTGATGGACAATTTGGTTCTTATTTGGAGCATAAAAATGATAGGGATGGCCAACATTTATTGAACATTAGCATGTTTTGGAATGATTTTAGACAATTTATTTGTATTAACATATTTAATATCTACAACAATGTTATTTGAAAGGCAAAAGTTAATAAAATAGAAAGAGTAATAAAATCCAGAGTGGATGGCAGATGATGATTTTAAGGTTTGTATGATTTTATTAAATCTTCTTTTTCAGATAGTTTTTATATCTGTAGAAATGCAGACTTTTCATTTTTTGTTTTGGTTTTGATGCTATTGATAACACAAAAATAGTAATAGTTCTAAATAGCAATCCTAGTTATTTCCAATCCAATGCCTTCATTTTAAAGATATGAAAACCAGGCAGATGAGTTATCAGTAAACATTTTGGTCTCCTTTTTTGTGAATAAATGGTGATCTATGGCTAATGTACTGCCAAATCAGCAAATGCAAATGCTTTTCTGTATAAAATTGTGAGCTGCATAATTTCATTTTCCCTTCCTTCTGAAACCAATATATATTTCACTCAGCCTTTCATTTTGATTATTTGTAAGAAAACTTCTGTTATGTATACAGCTGATTAAGTATGAGGGATCAAAAAATGTAAACTGCATCACCAAAACCATAATGTTTTGTTAAAAACTTTTAAGTATTTTGAAAGCAGGAAGCTAGTGTCGTACTCACGTGTATCCCCTTCACCATTACACTCTCTGGCAAAAATTCAAGAAATATTAGTGAATATTCAAAAAATTGTGGGAAGAATTACTTGAAAGATACATACAGGGACTATTCACTTTTTGAGATAAATGGATGGCTGAGTGGGTGGGTGGATGGATGGATAAATATATAAATGCTTTTAGTGATTGTGCTTTAGCATGAGACTGCAATCACATATTCTAGAGATATTTATAAGAAAAAGCCTTGTGAAATTTGGCCTTGACCTATTATAAGGAAGGTGTTGATATAAAGACATTGTTCGCAGTGGCAGTATCATAGCCAATGAGGTTTATCCGAGGCGTGATTATTGCTAATTGAAGACATTGTTCATACAGTATCTTCTGAGAACTCTCAAAAAGAAATTTCTCTTAATACTAAGATATATATAATATATATATATATAAATAGTTGACACACATTACATTAGTTTCAGGTGTACAGCATAGTGATTTGACAAATCTATACATTATGCTAGGTTTACCACAGCATAGCTACCACCTTTCACCATACAATACTATTATAATACCATTGACTATACTCCTTATAATGTACCTTTCTTTTTTTTTTCCAATTTATTTATTTTCAGAAAAACAGTATTCATTATTTTTTCACCACACCCAGTGCTCCATGCAAGCCGTGCCCTCTACAATACCCACCACCTGGTACCCCAACCTCCCATCCCCCCGCCACTTCAAACCCCTCAGATTGTTTTTCAGAGTCCATAGTCTCTCATGGTTCACCTCCCCTTCCAATTTAGGGTTATGGACATTATAATGTACCTTTCATCCGTGTGATTTCTTTATTCCATAACTGGAAGCCTGTCTTTCCAAACCCCTCCCCTTTACCCATTTTGCTCATACCCCCACCCCTCTCCCTTCTGGCAACCAACAGTTTTATTTATGTGTCAGTTTCTGTTTTACTTGTTCATTTTTATTTTTTAAATTCCGCATAAAAGTGAAACTGTATGGTATTTGTCTTTTGTCTATCTGACTTACTCAGCACAATACCCTGTATGTCCATCCATGTCATTGCAAATGGCAAGATCTCATTCTTTTTATGGCTGAGTAATATTACTTTGTATATATTTACCACATCTTCTTTACCCATAGATAGACATTTTGGTTGCTTTCTTATCTTGGCTACTGTAAGTAATGCCAAACAAGGATGCAAATATCTTTTCAAATTAGTGTTTTCATTTCTGTGGGTAAATACCCAGTAGTGGAATTACTGAATCATATGGTGTTTCAATTTTTAATGTTTTACAAAACTCCCAGAGTGGCCGTACCAACTTACATTCCCACCAACAGTTCATGAGGGTTCCCTTTTTCTCTGCATCCTTGACATTTTTTTTTTTTTAAATTCTAGCCATTCTGATAGGTATAAGGTGATGTGTTATTGTGAGTTGGGTTAGCACTTCCTGGTGATTAGTGATGTTGAGCATCTTTCCATGTTTCTGCTGGTCATCTGTATATCTTCTTTGAGAAAATGTCTGTTCATGTCCTAGGCCCATTTTTAAAATCAGATTTGTTTTATTGATGTTGAGTTGTGTAAGTTTGGATCTTATATTTTGGATATTAATCCCTTATTGGATATTGCAAATACCTTTTCCCATTCATTAGCGAGCTATTTCATTTTGATAGTTTCCTCTGCTGTGCAAAAACTTTTTATTTTGGCACAGTCCAGTATTTTTTCATTTCCCTTGCCTAAGGAGACATATCCACAAATATGTTGCTAGAGTTAAGGTCAAAGAAATACTGCCTATTTTGTTCTAGGGGTGTTCTGCTTTTAGGTCATCATGATTAGGTCTTTAATCCATTTTACTTTTGTATATTGTGTAAGAAAGTGGTCTAGTTTTCCTAGTACCATTTATTGAAGAAACCTTTTTTTTCCATTGTAGTCTTACCTTTGTCATAATTAATTGACCACATAAGTGTGGGTTTATATCTGAACTTTCTATTCTGTTCCATAGATCTATGTGTCTGTTTTTGTGCCAGTGTCATACTGTCTTGGTTACTAGTTTTGTAGTATATTTTGATATCTGGGAAAGTTTTGTTCTTTCAAGACTGATTTTGCTATTTGGGTTTTAATGTGGTCCCATATATTTCTTAATATTATTCTAGTTCTGTGAAAAATGCTGTTGTCATTTTGATAGAGATTTCATTGATCTGTAGATTGCTTTGGGTAGTTTGGACATTTTAGCAAAATTATTCCAATCCAGGAGTATGGGATATCTTTCCATTTGTTTGTGTTATCTTCAATTTCTCTCATCAGTGTTTTAGTTTTCAGAATACAGATCTTTCATCTCTTTAGTTAAGTTTATTCCAAGGTATTTTTTTAATATGGTTTAAATGGATTGTTTTAATTTCTCTCTTGTCATTAACCTATAGAAAGATGACAGATTTCTATATAAGTTTGTATCCTGCACCTTTACTGAATTCACATATTTCTAGTAGTTTTTTTAGGGGAGCCTGTAGGTTTTCTGCGTTTTGTATCATGTTACCTGTAAATAGTTTTTCTTTCTTTCTTTTTTTTTTTTTAAAGATTTATTTATTTATTTGACAGAGAGAGATTACAAGTAGGCAGAGAGGCAGGCAGAGAGAGAGAGAGGAGGAAGCAGGTTCTCTGCTCAGCAGGACCGATGCGGGACTCGATCCCAGGACCCTGAGATCATGACCTGAGCCAAAGGCAGCGGTTTAACCCACTGAGCCACCCAGGCACCCATAGTTTTTCTTTCTTAACCAATTTAGATGCCTTTTATTTCTTGTTGATTGTTGTGGCTAGACTCATTTGAATAAATGTGGGAAGAGTGGACATCCTTAAGACAGCCATACTTTTCTTGAGAAATTTGTATCTTACTCTATGAGTATTGCACAATATGTAGATGATTAGATTTTATTTTTCATATTGACTACTCAAAAGCTTAAATTTGTGGTCACCAGTATAGCAGTGTATTTACCATAATATTGTTTTCCTGTTAATGCTGGGTTCAATGTGTATTCCTATTCTTGTTCCACTTCAACTGAGACTTTTTTGTCACGTTATATATTCTAACAGATCACCAATATCCTCTTTGAAACAAAACAGAATCGAAAGGCAGGCAAGTTGAGAGTAAGAAAGAAAGGTTGAATAACAGGCATCAAAAAGGCAGAAAATAGGTTACATAAATGGGGGCTATAATTAAAGGCAATTATGGTGTTTTCTACTTACTTTCCAGGCTCCAAACATGGATCTATATCGAATAGCAAAAGAATGAAAGCATTGGTCTTTCTCGGTAAATAAAATTAATTCAAATCAGCCATTCAAAAAGCCAAATTAGGATAAATAATAAATGAAGTTTGGTCTTGGCATATTGGTCCTGGCTAAGAGACATGTACCTCATTGTTGGGGTGCTTTATTTCTTTTTTTTTTTTTTAAGATTTTATTTATTTATTTAACAGAGAGAAATCACAAGTAGATGGAGAGGCAGGCAGAGAGATAGAGAGGGAAGCAGGCTCCCTGCTGAGCAGAGAGCCCGATGCGGGGCTCGATCCCAGGACCCTGAGATCATGACCCGAGCCGAAGGCAGCGGCTTAACCCACTGAGCCACCCAGGCGCCCCGGGGTGCTTTATTTCTGATCTCCTGTAAGAATAGGGAAAAGTTATCATACAATCAGAACCTTCATGGATTCATTTTCATTTGAGTTTCATTATATACTTAGAACTTATCCAATAATCATCACAATAACTAGTCATATGAAATCCTCTTGAGTGTAATGTTATGAAGAATGTTCTCAATAATTTTATATTCTATCAGAGGTCACAAATTAGTGACCCCACCAAGCAAATATTTTAAAAGTCTTTTCTGGTATTTGCCAACTTGTTATAATTAGAAAAAATTTACACTCATATGGGCATACATACTTCCTCATTTTAGTGACCCATACCTACAAAATGAATTGAGAGCTGATTAGCAACTACTCCTTTTAGTTGAGAGTGGTCCACAGTTCCTAGGACTCTCTATGGTCTTAAACCTGATGCATTTATTTATAGTACATTTCCTGACAGGTTCCTATAGGTTTTTACATTATTATTATTTTTAAAATTTTATTTTTTAATTTTTTTTCTAAATATTTTATTTGACAGAGAGAGATCACAAATAGGCAGAGAGGCAAGGAGAGAGAGAGAGAGAGAGAGAGAGGAGGAAGCAGGCTCCCTGCCGAGCAGAAAGCCTGATGTGGGACTCGATCCCAGGACCTTGAGATCATGACCTGAGCTGAAAGCAGAGGCTTAACCCACTGAGCCACCAGGTGCCCCTACATTATTTTTTTTAAACCATAGGTATAATGCCAATTGGAAAAATTTTTTAGTTTTTTTTATATAGTTGATACATGTTACATTATTTTGAGGTGTACAATATAGTGACTCAACAACTCTATATGCTATGTTGTGCTCACCGTAAGTGTAGCTACCATCTGTCAGCATACAGCATTATACACCGTACCACTGACTATATTCCATATGCTTTACCTTTTATTTTAAATTGTGATGACAACATACAGTTTACCTTGTAAAGGAGATGCTCCTTTCCTGGCCAAAAAAACAAAACCATATAACATCTTGTATTAACTACTCAGAAGCTCAATACCAAATATGCAGTCAGCTATATATGCTAGCATGTATATAGATGTATATTCTTTCTAAATTCCCATCTTTCATTGTTCATATACTCTTAAATTCTTTTTATGGAAAAAATACTTTAAATCCTGTTTTCAAATGAGTACACATTTTAAAAAGAGCAAGCATTACCTACACTCTACGTAAGAATGATTAAAGTAAAAAGAAAACAATGAAATATTATATATTAAAAGAATATTTTATTGGGGGATTATATTAAGTCTTTAGCTAAGAATACATAATACTCATGAGGAAAAACAGAATTTAAGCTCAGCTACTATTCATAAAATGATTGTCAACATTTTTTTTTTTACAAGACAGCTAAAAAGTCAAGAGCATAATTTCCAGTAATGTACTTTAATATAACACTAAATTTTCAAGTAAGAATTTAGCAGCCTTGCAGTTAGCTTTTTACATGAAACCACAGATTAGACTGAGCTATTTTAATATGAATGGCTTAATAGACTGCCACATAGCTAAAGAATCTAAGTAATTAAAAAACAATACATAGAATGGCAGCATTCAGTAAATACAAACTTACTACATCCAAAAAACAATTCTGACATACTACCCTTAGGTGACTGTGTTTAATTATATAAATTTCTAAATTTTATTGCATTTATTACAAGTGAATTTCTTCTAGTTTTCTCTTTTGTATTTGTTTCAAAATCAGGGTAAAGATCATATTACATTAGACATTACCAAATTAATAGTGTTTTCATAATGGCTTTTGTAAAACTGACTCATACTTTTATGCATAAACATAAATATAATTAATGTATTTTAAATGTAATTAGCTAAAGTGTCACTTTATTTCATGTTTACAACAATCTTTGCTCAGATTAACCAATTCTTCCAAAAAATCAAAAACAAGGCATGATGATGCAAATCATATACCATAGTACACCATTGCCTTATGTCATAAAATATTCATTTCATGGGGTCTTTTCTAAAAGGCGCTTTAACTTTTTGATTGAATTTATGGTTAATTTTATGTAAATTGAGAAACTTAAAATATGCAAGATGCTTTTAAATGAAGTCTAGAACATCCAAAATAGTGCTACTATGTTTTAACTTCACTAAATTTTAGATCTGTGACCATTTACTACTTCTTTTTATATCATAAATTATGTAACAATAACAACAAAAACCACATTGAAAAATGTTCCCCTCGTCATTGATGAAATATAATAGGACTACTATTAAATTCTTTGATGGGACTACAATGAATCTCTAAAGTAATTAAGCAATGTAGCACTTGAATTCTCAAGAATGGTAATCTTATAGGAAGCATACAATAACATTTAGACTTTATGTGGATATATAGCAAAGTCAGTATAGACTTTTACCTGAATGAATAAACTTTTTTGCTTGTGGTTAGGTCCATTTTTCATTTGGAAATTATAGATATTTATAAAAAATAACTGGAATTTTGTTGATCATAAATAAAGTATTGCTTCTATACTGTGGGGCATGAGGGTGTTCTACCTTGATTCAAAATTTAGATATAGACTTTTAAGAGCTGTTTCTGTAGACACTATAGAATTCAGGAACCCTCATCTTTAACTGGTCAGTATGAAAAAGTGCATGGTTATAAACTTGATAGATTCTCTGGTGGTTTGTTAGGGTAAGATTTCCCAAAAGAGTTAGAGCTAACATAGGATCATGCCCAAAGAATAAAAAATAACACCTCTTCCCGCTACCCCCAAGACATTTTGTGTGTGTTATATACATTTAAAAATGTATATACAGTTAAAGATACAGATTTTGTAAGTGCTGCATATCTCAAATAGAGAAAATATATTCTTATGAATGAATACTACTTTTTATCTGCTAATCAGAAATTAAATATTTCATAAATAGAAAGGGACATATTTTTATACCTAAGATACACTAATTCATGTACGCTTTTATTAAATGAAAGTTAATTACTTCATATAACAAAAGTCTTTTACTTTTAAAACAGAAAAAAGTTAACATACAACTTAAACATTAATAACAGCAGTTTTTGACAATATTAGTCCTTAAGGAGAACAATAAAACAAAGATTATGTTCTATGCAGTCAAAATAGACTGATTAAACCATAAAAGAATTGTGATTCATGCATTGCCTATATTACACTGTTTAATAGTTATTTTAGTTTAATGAAGTCACACCTAGATAGTTTAAATTAGGCAATCAGTTCTTTGCTTTTATTTGTGATCATAATGATTTAAACTGTGTTATAAGTCAAATGATAAAGGCGGCTGTAATGAGTACCTGAGGAAGACATATGAAATTAGAGATAATTCCTCCTGTTTTCTAAAACAGGCAAAAAGACACAGGGTTTTCATATAATTATAAATTCTTAAACTCTTATGAGGTCAGATTCCAAACATTCTTCCCTTGAGAAAAAAAATCTGTTTTACTTTGAAATCTGCTCCTCCATTGGCTGGTTGGAGTAATGTGTTGGGAACCACAACAAAGCTCAGAGGTAAAGAGAGCTGTAGTAGATTATCTAGGTCTGCAGTGGAAGCAACACAGAAAGTGGTAGTATTCACAGTGAGTATTTGTTGACCTTGTTTTTATATACTTTCTCTTAATCTTGAACTATTTCATGAAATTTTCTGTCACAGCAGGTTCAAATATAAGTATAAGCAATGACAAAATTCCTCTCTAGTAATTTCTATAATTTAATAAAATACGGTGTAAGTGATTATTAGGCATGATACATTTAGAGTTTATTCCTGTGATAACACATAGTAGCTACATGGATATAAGAAAAAAAAAAATCCACAGGTCATATCTGTGTGAATGTTCCTATGAAAGCCTTGGTTACATCATTATAGTGATTTATTCTTGTAATTTCCTCTAGAAAGTAGGTTACTACTATTACTCAAATTTCTCATGGCCTGATCATTCTCTGAGAAATGGCAAATTCTTAATTTATAAATAAGTTTAACATTAGTTATGCCTTTTTTCAAAGGAAAGATATTTTCCTTTGAAAATCACTGGCTAAAATAAATTTCATCATCTGATGGGCTATGTTATGATAAATTCTACAGTTACTTTATTTCCAAATATCTCTAAAACGTGGAGATTTATATCTATTATTGTTCAGTATTGTTTCTCTTTAGCAAATTAAGTATCTAAGAAATAATATTCTTGTAATAGTATATATATATATATTTGAGTTCTAGTTAACTATAAGAACTGAAGGATAACGTATAATCTACTAAAGAGATCCATTTTCAGCATATATGTGGATTAATTTGTCACAATAGGACAATCAACTGATCACAAGTATTGAATCTGGTAGATACCATGAAAGTATGTTTTTACATGGGGATATATTGTCTTTCAAATGAGATTATTGCCATCATTAAGTATTAAACTTACAAGTCAAACTTCAGGAATGAATTTAAGATATAAGAGAATTTTCATTTCCATGTTCCTAAAATGCTAAGTAAATGTTCCCTATTTTGGTAAAAGCAGCTTAAATATTAAGAAGGAAATCCAATGATAGTATCAACTTTTTTTTTTCTTACTAAAAGTTGGTCTCTGATTAAAAACATGAATAGAATAACAAGTTAAAGATTGACAGGTTATCCAAAAACTGGTATTTTGGGCATTCCATCTTCATAATTGTGAACCAACTATGTTTTCTTAATACAGAAGCATGAAAGAACTTACCATAGCTTCTAAAATCTGGAATTTAGCATTGTAAAGCAGGCGTATTAGGCATGCAAAACACCTAGCATGCTATAAGTAATAAAAAAAATCCTCAAAGGATGATGCATATTGTGCTATAGAAAGGAGGCCTTCCTAACACAATGTGATTCACAGTAAGGCTTAAGTTGTGATTTTATTTTCCTTAAGAATTTTTATTGCAGACTTTATTGTGTTAGTCAACACTCTGGATGACTGAATCATTGGGGAAAAAGTCTAAATGAAACATGTGCACGATCTTTTCGGTCCTATTTTCTTCACTAGACATACCCAATATACACAATCTATTTCTTTGGGCCCAGAATACAAGAAGGATTTAACCGTATACTAATTATTTATGTAATACAGTTTTGTGTGAGATAAAAACTTGTAGCAAATTATGCTATAGGGAATGTTATTTGCACAGTTTTTCTCTCAGATATTTTTTCAGTGCAGCATTGTGAGGGGTGGCAATGATGATATCACAATTTTTTTTAAAAAGTGCAAATTCTTTTTATTATGGGGATAACTGCCAATCAGTACACACTTAAAACAAAAGGTACTTGATGCATTAAGAAAGAGGCAGCTTCTGATCTGATGCATAAGTTGCTCTTTCCTTACTGTATTTTTCAGACCACTTGCGAGTCAGTTCTAGATAAAGACTTGGTTTATGAGGCCGGTAATCCAGGTACACGGTATTACTGGTTCTTTTGGGAATGGCTTTTTCAATCTGAGTTCCTTCATGCCACTCATTGAAAGAGGTGATAGAAATCACACTGGGGTGAGCATGGAGTGCAGCCCCCAGAGCAGTTTCATAGTACTTCCCGCTGATTCGGTTTCGAGTGTTTTGAGCATTCCATGGGCGGATGCTGGTATCTATATATCCTGGGCCCACACTTGGGATAAACAGTAGGTTGAACTGGTCACAGAAAAATTTTAGCCTCGCCCAGTTCTCATACGATGAGCCATAAGTAAAGCCATTTGTGGCAAAATATGTGTAAATTCCATCAAAACCTCCTTGAAGAATATCATATCTATGTTTGCTTTCTACTAGAAGTGCAATAAACAGTCCATCATAAGGAGAATTGCGGATGCTCTGAGACCCTGTGATGGTTAACAAATTGGCCCATTTTTCAGGCTTTGTGATATAGGAATCATAGATATAAAACATAGGAAGAGCATTGCCAGTCTTAGTCTTGTACCTATAAAAGGCCGGATGATTTCCATATCTAGAATACAAAAATATGTAAAAGTGAAGTGAGTATCTGTAACTCATTTTCCACAGACAATAACTGTTTCTATATTGACGATGAAGGTAATCAGCCAGCATATTGTTCACTTTCTTTGGGGGATCAGTCATATTAAGGATAATCATTAAAAATGCATTTTCAATTTTGCAGATAGGTAATGTCTTGATGTATCCAGTATCTCATTTTTCCTAACAAGAAATTATCTTATATTGAGGTTTACAAATGATGACCAACACCATAAAAAGCCCATTTTCTATATAAATATGTCAACTGCTATTCCTGCTGACAAGGTTCCTTTTACGAGTATAGTATCTGTCACAGGTTCTTATCAGTAAAATCCTTGAACAAAACGAAGCTGTATTAATTTTTTCTTTATAATCAGAATAAATAAAAATGAAAATATTGGATGTGGGTCCATAGATATAAAGCAGTTCACATTTCATAATTTGAACCTTCTTTTAAAAAGATAATCTGTATTCATGATTTATAGAATACCAATTTAAAATGTCAGACAGCAAATCATAAATAGCTTAATAAACATATAAACAGTAAATAATCTATACAGAAAGTGAATTATAAGGAATTTCAGAAATGTTCCTCAAAATGAGTATTCACTAAATTTAATCTTAATATATGAGACCATAAGTCATTCAAATCTCAAATATAATTTAAATGTACTCGCTATCACTGGATCATAAAACAGTAATTATAAACACATAAGAAACTCACTTGTCTATAATATATTTGACATTTTTGTACATGTTTTGATCATCTCGATTGCTGTATGGTTCAATGTGAAAAGTGACCTAAAACAAAACAAAAAAAGAGATTAGAAAAATTATCTATGATGTAAAAATAAAAATGAAAGTGTACTTCATATTTTTAATAATTTAAGATGAATACTTATTGAATATAAACATTATTAACAGGGAATTCTAGCAGAGAAAGCTCACAGTAACATTGTTACTGTGAAAAAAATATGCCTATCAGTTTATATTCTCACAACCCCCTAACATAGTTACTAAGTGAGGCAGACTGCTGGAGGCAAAATAAGCAATCAGAATTCAGAACTCAAAAGTTTGAAGGCCATGCAATACTTCTTCCTGTATGTTTATTTTTTATAAAATAGGGATATATTCTACATCCAGACATGTTTCTGTGAAAAGAACATGGTCCAGAAAAATCTGGATTCTTTTCCCAGCTGTGACCAATAACAATTTTTTTAAAAAAGATTTATTTAAGAGAGAATGAGCATGTACCAGTGTGGGGAGGGGCAGAGAAAGAGAATCTCAAGCAGACTCCTTGCCAAACCAGGAGGCTGCTTGGGGGCTAGATCCCACCAACCATGATCATAAGATCATGACCTGAGCAGAAACTGAGAGTCAGATAGCAAAGTCCTCTACCATTAAAACATCATTTCATAAAATAATCTACATTTAATGTGTACTATTACTCGAAGAATTTATCACAAAATTACTGGAAAAACATCTACTAGTACTATGAATGCTTGTTATTGTTATGGTTTCTAGATCTCTACCATGATTGCAGAAAGCAGTAACCAAAAGTATTTTCTAAATACTGTGCAAAGAAGATTCATTTTTAGTTTAAAAAAAAAAGTTATATATAAATCAAGAAAAACTAATTATGGCTAGTAAAACCATTTTGTATGATGCTAAACTAATAGTGTTGATTGTCAGATGTGTAAATCAAATAGGAGATTTTTCACTTTTATTACTAACTTTAACTGAATTACCAGTAGCTATTAAACATCTTTATGACAATCTAATAAACAACTTGATGTTACTCTAATTTTAGGGTTTAGTCTCTTTGAAACATGTATGGAATTAGAAACTTCTATGCTACTGCAATATAAAATGCCTTTGTTTTGGGGCCACTGGGTGGCACAGCTGACTCGACTGAACAACCCACTCCTGGTTTTAGCTCAGTTGTGATCTCAACACGGTGGCATCAGGCTTGGGCTGCCGTTCAGCAGAGTCCGCTTGGGATTCTCTCTCGCTCTCCCTGTGCCCCTCCCTCTCATGCTCTCTCTCTCTAAAACAAATCAATCTTTGAAATGCTTTTGTTGTCAATTACCCAATTAAAGTAAAATGAATAAATAACAAGAATACTATGAATAATGAATAATAAAATGAACTTTACTAGCCACAGAATTTTAAAGTCAGAGAGCATTTAGTGAAAATATTCCCTACTTTGTATATTATTGAAATCTCATTTTATTTTTTTTTTAAAGATTTTATTTATTTATTTGACAGAGAGGGAAATCACAAGTAGGCAGAGACGCAGACAGAGAGATGGGGAAGCAGGCTCCCTGCTGAACAGAGAGTCCGATGTGAGGCTCAATCCCAGGACTCAGATCATGACCTGAGCCGAAGGCAGAGGCTTTAACCACCCAGGTGCTCCGAAATCTCATTTTTTTTTAAAAGGAAGTTTTATCAGTAACAAAAGAAGGTCAAATTCAATTCTGTATATTTAAGTATTGTTAGGACAGTCACAGTTTTCAGTAACTCTAGTATTTGCTTCTTAACATCAAGTGAAAGCAGAATGGCAAGGGCATAGGTATTTTCATGTTCTTATATAATGTTACCTTGGGTAATTCTCCCTTTAGAGGGGATGTTGTATTTTCTAAGCTTCCATTTTATATATATAAAGGGTGCCATATGTCAAAATATAAATGGCATCCTTTCCTTCTTTTGTAAAGTACAGATAAGAAAAAGCCATTATTGATAAATATACAATACCTTCATTTTCTCTATTTCAAACTTAATTATAATAAAATCATTTTGTAAGTTTAATTATGATATAGTCTAGTTAATGTTTCTCTTAGACCAACATTAAAGTAACTTCATAAGAGTCATACATGTTCCCCCATTTGATACTTCTACACTTTTGACCTTTCCAGCTCTTCTCCATCCTGAGTATACTTTCTAAAATGAGTATCTGATGATCCTGGAGAGTGGGTCAGCAACACGCTGGCATAAAATGTTCCTTTTTTAATTCACTCCCAAAATCAAAAGATTAGACATTTAAACATGAACAAAACCATCCCCATGGATGTTTTTAGACCTATCACCTTAATCCAGGGAAATTGGCAGGAGTCTCACCCACCAGAGCAGCCACTAAGGGACCTTGAATGGGCTGGGCAACCAGAGGAACCAGCCAAAATGCCTATACCTCTCTTAAACAAAAAGGGTGAGTAGAGACTGGAATAGCATTAGAGAGAGAAACTTCCTGAGTCTAGCCTTCCCTAAAGCAGACTCCAGCATACCACTGTAACAAGTAAAAAATAGGAGTTTGGCCGCCTAAGAGATTGTAAGATAAATTTACCTGGCACTACCCATCTGCGAAATGAAACACTGAAGAGCTCTGATTTATCTGGAACCATGACCATGATTGGTCAATGGCCATGACCTCTCCTAGGAGCACAGGAAAAGGAAAGCAGTGAGTGCCTAGTTATGGCAACTGAAGAAAACCTTTCTCTCCCTCAGCACTTGGAGAACTGTGGTGGGAGATCTATAACTGGAGGTGGGGAGGGTATTGGGAAAGCAAGGGGTAAGAATTTCAAACGGTGGAAAAGGAATTGTGCTTAGCAGGGGGTACTACTCCCAGGATCATCCTACTGGGTCTGTGAGCACACCCACAGTGCTAAACCCATACCTTCCCTCATGCTGTTAAGTTCCTTGCGCAGGATGCCATGTGCCACTGTGAGAGCAGTCTCTGGTGGACAGAGAGCATGCTCAGAAACCACTCCATGCTAAAAAACAAAAGAAAGTCTTCTGACTTGGTAAATTATAAGAACCAGAGGAGACACAAAAGCTTTAAAAAACAAAACTACCCCAGAGAAGGGACAAGACTAGAGTAGGTGCACCTTCATAAACACAGAGGAAAAGGTAACAATACTATGGGACATAATACCCTACCTGCTGAAGCAATAAGCAGAATACAGAGGTATGTACTACTTCCAAAGTACTGGTAAATATCTATAAAGGTTATGAAATATCAAGGAAATATGGCTTCACTAAAAAAGAATTTAAAACAGCTATAATGAGGAAACTCAGTAAGTTACAAGAAAATTCAGAAAGTTCAATCAAATCAGGAATTTAAAATACAAACAAAATGAGTTCTTTCCAAATTCTGGGGCTGAAATTCAGTAAATGAGATCAAGAATATAACAGAGAACATATAAAGACCACATGAAAGAAAGAATAACTGACATGAAGGATAAGAACTTTGACATAACATGGTAGAGGGAACTTAGAATTAAAATAATGAAGAAAGCCTACATGAGTGGTGATTATCCATAAAAAAACACAAATATCAAAATAATCAGGATTTCAGAAAGAGAAGAGATAGAAAAGGGGGCAGAGAATTTATTTTAAAAAGAATAAAACTGGGGCACCTGGGTGGCTCAGTGGGTTAAAGCCTCTGCTTTTGGCTCAGATCATGATCCCAGGGTCCTGGGATCGAGCCCCACATCGGGCTCTCTGCTCAGCCTTCCCCCTCCTCTCTGCCTGCCTCTCTGCCTACTTGTGATCTCTCTCTGTCAAATAAATAAATAAAATCTTTAAAAAAAAAAAAAAAAAGAATAAAACCAAAACAAGGCTGAGAATTTTCCTAACCGGAGGAAAGACCTGTCTACTGAACTCATAGAGTACCTGTTAAAAAAAAAAAAAAAAATTAGGGGCGCCTAATTAAGCGTTTGCCTGACTCAGGTCATGATCTCAGGGTCCTGGGATCAAGCCCGAGATCAGGATCCCTGCTCAGATGGCAGCCTGCTTCTTCCTCTCCTACTCCCTGTGTGTTTCCTCTCTCACTGTGTCTCTCTGTGTCAAATAAATAAATAAATAGAAAGAATCTTAAAAAAAAAAAAAATTATTGGGCACCTGGGTGGCTCAGTGGGTTAAGCCGCTGCCTTCGGCTCAGGTCATGATCTCAGGGTCCTGGGATCGAGTCCCGCATCGGGCTTTCTGCTCAGCAGGGAGCCTGCTTCCTTCTCTCTCTCTCTCACTCTGCCTGCCACTCTACCTACTTGTGATCTCTCTCTGTCAAAGAAATAAATAAAATCTTTAAAAAAAAAAAATTATTAAAGAAAGAGGTGGGGGGCTGGGTGGCTCAGTGGGTTAGGCCTCTGCCTTTGGCTCTGGTCATGGTATCAGTGTCCTGTGATCAAGCCCCAAATCAGGCTCTCTGCTCAGCAGGGAGCCTGCTTCCCCCTGTCTCTATGCCTGCCTCTCTGCCTACTTGTGATCTCTCTCTTTGCATCAAATAAATAATAAATAAAATCTTTAAAAATTATTTATTAAAGCACAAGCAGAGAGAGCAGGAGAGGGAGAAGCAGGCTTCCAGTTGAGCAAGAAGCCTGATATGGGACTATCCTAGGACCCTGGGATCATGACCTGAGCTGAAGGCAGATGCTTAACCAACTGGGCCACCCAGGCACCCCATAGATTACCCTTTTATCTCAAAACAAAATGACCTCTTTAAGACATAAATTGTCATAAATCCATAATAAAGAGTTTTAAAGGCATCCAGGTTAAAAAAGAAAAAAAAAATGTAACCTCCCCAGAAATTCCCATTACACTATCAGACTACAAGACAAAAACCTACAACAGATTGACAAAGAAGGGGGAAACAGAGCATACCACTAGGAAGAATAACCAATTTACAAAGGCTCCGGCCTAGAAAGTGAGGGGAAAAAGAAATAATGGAAATACAAAACGAGAAAGCAATTAAGATGGCATTAGTAAGTCTTTACATATTAGTAACTACTCTAAATGGAAGTGGAATGAATTCTCCAATCAAAAGGCACACCGCCTGGCTGGACAAAAAGAAAGACCCAACTACTGGTTGCCAATAGGAGATATACTTCAGTTTTAAAGCTACATATGAGACCTGCGGTGATGGGAAAGATACTCTATGCAAGTGGAAACTGCAATAAAACATCAAATTTCAGAATATAAATTCAAAGAGGGCTGAAAGATTAAGTGTTCAAATGAAAATCTTTAATTTTTATGGGAATGTTTTCATGTGCTGTGCCAATGATGCTGTATTTTAGTGTTTCTTCTGGTAATAGTTTCCCCCCAAATATCACCAGATGTAATTTATTATATCAATTAATGCTAAACTTCCTCTCTACAAAATTGTGTCTCTGTGTCAAATATTTTTCTTTGTAGTTTTACTTGATAATTTTGTTGAAATAAATATGACTCTAATAGAAAAACAAAAGACAAAAACCAAAAACCAACCAACCAAACAAACAAAAACCAGTTCCAATTCAAGATAGTGACAGAAGAAGATCCTTCAACTTACCTCACACAGCACACTGAATCTATACCTATCTATGGAACAATTTCCTCCGGAAAAAAAAAACCCTGAAACTTGGCAGAGTGAGCGCTTCACGTCTGGTAAACAAGAGGCAAAGCAAATCAAAGTGGGTAGGAAAGACTGAGACAATCTCACCACAAACCCCCACCAAAGACCCATAATCAGAAGGGGAGTCAGCAGCTGGAATCTCTCCCTGAGAAACTAATTGTTTGATCCCACACTGGGCACCCTAACATTTAAGACTGGCACCTGAGAGATAAGACTCCAGAACATCTGGCTTTGAAGACCTACAGGGTTTACACCTATTAGATTGACTGAGGCTATAGGAAACTGAAAAATGACTCTTAAAAGGCTCATGTGCAGACTCACCTGCCCCAGGGCCTGGCATGGAAGCCATCCATTGCAGGTGCCAGGTTTCATGTGAAAGAGACTTACTTGCTAATGTTAGAGCATTAGTCTGAAAGGCAGGGGCCTAGAGGAAGAGTCTAAGAAAGCAGGTGAGTACCATCTTCCTAATCTCTCTCGGTTATGCTCTAGAGCACCAGTATCTCCTAGAGAAGAGATTTTATCTATACCTGGTATCCCGGTTTTTGTGCAAGGTGACCCAGTTTTTGTAGCTGCCTTTCAGAAAACATCCTTGATTAATTAGCTGGCTCTCTCTAGAGAATGAGAGCTTGTGTTCCTGGGTCTCACAGAACTGGAACAATCAAAGAGGTAGTTTGACAGACTAACACTACTATGGCAGAGTACAGCTTGCAGACCAAAACCCACTCCCAATCTAAGAGAGAGGCCTATTGTCTTGTCCAGGGGCTCCGACCTGAGGCTTCTAGTTTGGCACATTTATAGTTATCCACAGAATTGCTCTCACTGAACAGAAGCCAGTGGATGCAATATTTTACATTCTCCATCTACCTTGCTGGAGCTTGCCATTATCTTTAAGAAAGGAACTTATTATATTCTTGGCTGATGCCTTGATTTTTCATAGCTGCTTCTGGAGGATACCTCTATATCACTTGACTCTGGTGTCCAGTGGAGTTTATGCTCATAAATCCCAAAGGTCTGTAACCAACAGAGAAAGAGTTCTTAAATAGCTACCAAGCTACCACCCCTAGGGCACAGCAAGAGGTAAAGTGAACTAGGAGCTCAGTCTTTTGTGAAAGAGGCCTATTGGTTTATATGAGAGCTGCATTCTGAGGCAGGCTTCTAATTAAATACACATTTGAGATGCCTGGGTGGCTCATCAGTTATACATCTGCCTTTGGCTCAGGCATGATCCCAGAGTCCTGGGAGTCAGTCCTGTGTCGGGCTCCTTGCTCAGCAGGGAGCCTGCTTCTCCATCTACCTGCCACTCTCCCTGCTTATGCTCTAACAAATAAATAAAATCTAAAACAAAATAAAACAAAAAACAGTAATCAACCAAATTGGTGCCCTAATTTTCATAACTGCCATGCAGACACCACCTCTGGCTCTCATGGCCAGTGAGTCTTATCTACAGTCTAGTGGGACCCAAACATATCTGCATTCTTAAAGTTACTGCCCAAGAGTCTGGCCTCTAATCAGCCTGAATCTAGGTGCTGATTGAGACCCTCCCCCACTGTGGGTAACTAACTAGTTATTGGAACACACCAACTACAGGGATCGGTTAGAAATAATATAGGATGCTTGGACAAACACAAAAATCGAGAGATGACCAAAAGCTAGGACAGGGTTGAATGTTAATGTTCTTCTCCTGCACAAGGCTAGCCATTGAAGACTGGTTAGCCACTGAAGACTGGGAGAGGTGGTTGTTGCATCTAATGTGTAGAAACCAAAACAGAATCAAGTGACATAGTAAACAGAGATCGTAACTTACCAGATAAGAAGTTGAAAGTAATGATCATGACTATGTCCCTCAAACTCTGAAGAATGGATTTAAAGAGTGAGAACTTCAACAAAGGGGTAGGAAATATAAAAAAGTGCCAAACAGAAGTCAGTACTAAAGAATAAAATAGCTGAACTGGAAAATACATTAGATGGGGTTGATAAAAAGAAAGAAAAGAGAGGCTAAAACACAGGTCATAGAAACTTACCAATCAGAGCAGCAAAAACCAAACCAAACAAAAAAAAAAAAACAAACAAACAAAGAAACCAGGAAAAAAACAGTAAAGCTAGATTAAGAGACTTATAGAATAACATTAAGCAAACTAACATTTGCATGGTATAGGTCCCAGAAGGAAAAGAGAGAGAGAAGGGAGCAGAAAACTCACCTGAAGAAATAATAATTGAAAATTACCCTAACCTGAGGGAGGAAAACACCTCCAGATCCAGGAAACTCAGAGAATTCCTAAAAAGATGAACCCAGAAATACTCACAATTAGAGATTATTAAATATATTAAAATGTAATTAAAGTGTCAAAAGTTAAGGATGAGGAGAGAATTTTAAAAACAGCAAGAGAAAAACACTTGTTTTTCTCCATACAAGAGAATACCATACAAGGGAACCTCCATAAGACTAACAGCAAATTTTTCAGCAAAAACTAAGCTAACCAGAAGAAAGTGTCACAACCAAGAACATTGATCCTGGGCAAAGTTATTCAGAATTCAGAAGAGATAAAGAGTTTTCCACACAAGCAAAAGCCAAAGTTCATTACCACAAACCTGCCTTACAAGAAATGTTAAAGGGGCTGTTTTAAGTAGGAAAGAAAGGGTGCTTAATAACAACTTGTAAAAGTAAACATTTCACTGGTAAATAGGGTAGTGAATTAATCACAAAGCTAGCATGAAGGTTAACAAATAAAAACAGTAAAAATAACTACAATAATTAAAGTATATATACAACAAAAAGATGTAAATTGTGACACCAAAAACATAAAAGAGGTGTAAGGAAAGTAAAATTGTACAGCTTTAGAATGCATTCAAACTTAATGACTTAAAACAAACTATTACAAACATAACTTGTTAAATGTAAACGTCATGGTAATCACAAAGCAAAAGCCTACAGTGGATAAGTGCACACACAAAATAATGAGAAATGAATCTAGGCACACCACTAGAAAGCCATCAAACCAAAAAGGAAGAGAACAAAAGAAGAGCAAAGAGAGACGCCTGGGTGGCTCAGTTGGTTGAGTAGCTGCCTTCGGCTCGGGTCATGATCCCGGCGCCCTGGGATCGGGTCCGCATCGGGCTCCTTGCTCGGCGGGGGGCCTGCTTCTCCCTTTGCCTCTGCCTGCCATTCTGACTGCCTGTGCTCGCTCTCTCCCCCTCTCTCTCTCTGATAAATAAATAAAATCTTTAAAAAAAAAAAAAAAAAAAAAAAGAAGACCAAAGAAACAGGAACCCCCAAACATCCAGAAAACAATAAAACAGCAACAAGTATGTAACTATTAAATCACTTTAAATGTAAATGGACTAAATTTTCTAATCAAAAGGCAGACTAAGTGGATTAAAATAAACAAAACCAAAACCCATCCATATGGTACCTATACAAGAGTATTCAGATATAAGAACATGGGTATTAAGGAGGGCATGTATTGCATGCAGTACTGGGTGTGATGCATAAACAATGAATCTTGGAACACTGAAAAAGTAAAATAAAGTTAAGAAAAAACTATAGATTCTAAAAAAAAAAAATGCAGTCTGAAAGTTAAGGGATGGAAAAAGTTATTCCATACAAATACAAATGGAAATCAAGAGAAAGCTGGAGTAGCTATATGTATGTCCCACAAAATAGGCCTTGAAAACAAAGATTATCAAAGATAAAAAAGGGGGTTACATAATAAAAGGGTCAATCCAATAAGAAGATATAGCATTTGTAAATATTTATGCACTTAAAACTGGAGCATCTAAATATATAAAGCAAATGTTAAAACACCTAAAGGGAGGAAAAGCAATACAATAATAGTAGAGGACTTAAATACCCACATAAATCAATGGATAAATCATTCAGAGAGTAAAAGGAATTATAGGCCTTAACATGTCAGAACAGATGAACTTACCAGATATTTACAGAAAATTTCATTCAAAGCAACAATTAATTAATTAATTAATTTGAGACAGAAACAGAGAGAGAGTATAAGCAGGGCAAAAGGCAGAGGCAGAGGGAGAAGCAGACACCCCGGTGAGCAAGAAGCCTGACGTGGGGCTGAATCCCAGGACCTGGAGATTATGACCTGAGCTGAAGGCAGAGGCTCAACCATCTGAGGTACCCAGGCGTCCTTCTTAAAGTGCACAGTCATTCTTCACGATAGGTCATATATTAGGCCACAATACAAGTCTTAACAAATAGAGTTAGATTAAAATCATATACCATATGGTCAGAAAAGATGCTTGGATGAAACCAGAATATAATTATAAGAAAACTGGGAAATTTATAAACATGTGGAGATTAAACAACATGATACTGAACAACCAATATATCAAAGAAGAAATTAAAAGAGAAATTTAAAAATTCCTCAGCCACAGCAACTTCTTTCAAGTCACATCTCCAAAGGCAAGGGAAACAAAAACAGAAATGAACTTTTGGGACTTCATCAGATAAAAAGCTTCTGTACAACAAAGGAAAGTCAACAAAACTAAGAGGGAACCCATGGAATGGGCGAAGATATTTGCAAATGACATTACAAATAAAGGGCTGATATCCAAAATCTATAAAGAACTTCTCAAAGTCAACACCCAAAAAACAAATAATCAAGGGGTGCCAGGGTGGCTCTGGGGTTAAGCCTCTGCCTTCAGCTCATGTAACGATCTTAGGGTCCTGGGATCGAACCCCACATCAGGTGCTCTGCTCAGCAGGGAGCTGCTTCCCTCCTGACGTCTCCCTGCTTCTCTTCCTACTTGTGATCTCTGTCAAATAAATAAATAAAATCTTAAAAAATAAAATACAAAACAGAACAAAATAATCAACTCAAAAAATGGCCAGAAGACATAAACAGACACTTGTCCAAAGAAGACATACAAATGGCTAACAGACACATGAAAAAATGTTCAACATCACTAGCCATTAGGGAAATACATATCAAAACCACAATGAAATACTACCACCCATCAGTCAGAATAGCTAAAATGAACAAAATAGGAACAACAATGTAGGCAACAATGTGGGAACCCTCTTACATGTTGGTGGGAATGCAAGCTGGTATAGCCACTCTGGAAAACAGTATGGAGGTTCCTCAAGATGTTAAAAATAGAGCTACCCTATGACCCAGCAACTGTACTATTAGGTATTTACCCTAAAGATACAGATGTAGTGAAAAGAAGAGGTCATTCACCCCAATGTTCATAACAGCAACATCCACAATAGGCAAACTGTGGAAAGAGTTGAGATGACTTTCAACAGACAGATGTATAAATAAGATGTGGTCCACATATACAATGGGGTATTACACAGACATCAGAAAGGATGAATACCCATTATTTGCACTGACATTGATGGAACTGGATGGGGATTATGTTAAGTGAAGTAAGTCAAGCAGAGAAAGACAATTATCATATGGTTTCACTCATATGTGGAACACAAGCAATAGCATGGAGGACCATAGGGGAAGGGAGGGAAATCTGAAGTGGGTGCAATCAGAGAGGGACACGAACCATGACAGACTATGGAGACTGGGAAACAAACCAAGGGTTTCAGAGGGGAGGGTGGTGGAGGGATGTGGTAACAGGGTGATCGGTATTAAGGAGGGCAAATATTGTAATGAGTACTGGGAGTTATATGAACCTAATGAGTCACTGAACATTATATCAAAAACTAATAATATATATTATATACAGTGGCTAACTGAACATAAAAAAAATGAGACAATGAAAATAGAAATAAAAAATACAAAAACTTAAGAGAGGAGTTCATAGTAATAAATGCCTACCTTCAGAAATAAGAACAACCTAACTTTATGTGTAAAGGAACTAGGGGGAAAAAAAGTTCAGAGCTATAAATGAAAATATATATATAACAAAGTTTGGAGTTTTATATAGGAAATAGAGATTAAAAGGACAATAGAAAAATAGAAAAAATGACAATAGAAAAGCAAACAATAGCTGTTTCTTTGAAAATATAAAAAAAAAAATTGAGAAACCTTTAAACCTTTAGATTCCCCAAGGGGGGAAAAAAAATCAGAAATGAAAGAGATGTTACAAATAAACCACAGAAATAAAAAGGATCATAAAAACTACAATGAACAATTATATGCCGACAAACTGAACAACCTAGAAAAATGGATAAGTTTCTAGAAACATACAACCTTCTCAGACTGCATCATGATGAAAGAGAGAATCTGAACAAACCAGTTACTGGAAGGAGATTGAGTCAGTAATTGAAAACTTCGAATAAACAAAAGTCCAGGACAGAATGCATCATTGGTGAATTCCACCAAGTATCCAAGGAATTTACAGAAACTTCTACTCTTCCAAAATATAGAAGAGGAGAGAACTCTTCCAAACTAATTTTACAAGGTTAGCATTACCCTGATATCCAAACCAGACAAGGATGCCACAAGAAAAGAAAATTACAGGCCAACATCCATGATGAACTCAGATGCAAAAATCATCAACAAAAGATTACTAAGCTGCATTATTTACAAAAGTCAAGACAACAGAACAATCTAAATGTCCAGTGAAGGATGAATAAGTAAAGAATTAGCAGTATGTGTGTACACACACACACACACACAAAACGGAATATTATTCAGCCATAATAAAAGAATTAAGAAGTAAAGTTGCCATTTGTGACAACATGGATAAACCTTCAGGTAATTATGCTAAGTAAAATAAGTCAGAAAAAGAAATGCTGTTTGATCTCAAATGTGGAGCAAACCAAGCTCACAGATACAAAGGCAAAGGGTGGGAGTTGAGGGATGTGAGCAAAGGCATTCAAAAAGTACAAATTTCCAATTATAAAAAAATGTCAGTCATGGGGATGTAATGTATAGCATGGTGACTATAGTTCCTAATACTATACTGTACATCTGAAATTTGCTAAGAGAGTAAATCACAAGAAAACTTTATTACATATGGTGGCAGATGTTAACTAAACTTATTGTGATAATCATTCCACCATATATATAAATATAAAATCTTTATATTATGCACCTGAAACTAATGCAATGTCACATGTCAATTACACCCAATTAAAAAAAAAAGGAAATCAAAGAATATCTCAAATGAAAATGGAAACACAACATATAAAAACCAGTGGAGGAGGGCACCTGGGTGGCTCAGTGGATTAAGCCTCTGCCTTCGGTTCAGGTCATGATCTCAGGGCCCTGGGATCGAGTCCCGCATTGGGATCTCTGCTCGGCAGGGAGCCTGCTTCCTCCTCTCTCTCTCTCTTTGCCTGCCTCTCTGCCTACTTGTGATCTCTCTGTCAAAAAAATAAATAAATAAAATCTAAAAAAAAAAAAAAACAAAACAAAAACAATGGAGGGGCGCCTGGGTGGATCAGTAGGTTAAGCCTCTGCCTTCAGCTCAGGTCATGATCTCAGGGTCTTGGGATCGAGCCCTCCATCGGGCTCTCTGTTCAGCGGGGAGCCTGCTTCCTCCTCTCTCTCTCTCTGCCTGCCTCTCTGCCTCCTTGTGATCTCTCTCTGTCAAATAAATAAATAAAATATTAAAAAACAACACAAAACAAAACAAACAAAAAACAATGAAATGCTCCAAAACTAGTTCTGAGACAAAAGTTTATAGTGATGAATGCACATACTAAAAAATAAGAAAATCATAAACAGCCTTAACTTTACACCTCAACTAGAAAAAGAACAAACTAAGCCCAGAATTAGCATAAGGAGGGAAAGAATAAAGATCAGAGCAAAGGTAAATGGAAACCAGAAAAGCAATAGAAAAGATCAATGAAACTAAGATCCTGCTTTTTTTTAAAAAAGATTAATAAAATTTATAACTCTTAAGTGGGACAGAGTATGAGACAGGAAATTCAAAATGAAATTACAACAGGCACTACCAAAATAAATAGGATCATAAGACACTACTATGAATAATTAAATGCTAACAAATTAGATAACCTAAAAGAAATGGATAATTTCCTAGAGATATAGAAATAGGAAGTCTGAACAGTAACAAGTAAGGTGATTTGAATCATTATCAAAAACTTCCTGACAAATGAAACCCCATGACCACAGATGTTTCATTTAACTGGGTAATTCAGTCAAATATTTAAAGAAGAATTAGTGCCAGTACTTTCCAATTTTTCCTAAGAACAACAAGAGGAGGGAACACTTCTAAACTAATTCTATGAGGCCAGAATTATTCTGATGCCAAAGCTAGATAATGATGCTATAGAGATGAATGGAAAACTATAGATCCTATGAAAAGAGAGGCAAAAGAACATATCTAATGATAACAAAGGCAAAATACAACAGAGCCATAGCTAACATTATATTCAGGGAAACAGGAACAAGACAAGTATGCTCACCTTACCACTCTTATTCAAAATGCCATGCAAGTCTTAGCTACAGCAGTCAGGCAAAACGAACATATATAAAGTGTCCAAATAGGAGAGAAATAAGTAAAATTGTCATTCTTTGCAGATGATAGGACCTTATATATTGCTAATCCCAAAGACTCAAAGTATTGGATCTAATCAGTGAATTCAGTAAAGTGCACAAATTAAAACCAATACACAGAAATCAGTTGCATTCTATACACTAACATACATCTGAAAAGGGAAAAAAACAAAACCTGTCTCATTCACAAATGTACCAAAACAATACTAAATACAGAAGAATAAACTTAACCAAGGGAGTAAAAGATCTGTATAATAAAAACTACAAAATTTTGCTAAAAGAAATTGAAGACAACATAACCAAATGGAAAAACATCTTCTGTTCATAGCTGCAAGAGATAATATTGTTAAAATGTTCATGCTACCCAAAGAAGTCTGTAGATTCAATGCAACCCCTATCCAAATCCAATATAATTTTTCACAAAAACAGAAAAAACACAGAAGATCCCTAATAGATAAAACAATCATGGGAAAGGACAATAAAACTAGAGGTATCACACTTCCTAATTTCAAACTATACTACAAAGCTATGGTAATTAAACTTTGCTACTGACATAAGATGGACATATGGACCCATGGGACAAATAAAGAGCCCAGAAATAAGCCCCTGTATATAAGGTCAACTACTATTTGATAAGGGGGTCAGGAACAACCCATGAGGAAAGGATAGTCTCTTCCAACAAATCATGCTGGGAAAACTGTATAACCACATGTAGAAAAAGAAAATTGGACCACTAACTTATACAGCTTACAAAAATTGCCTTGAGAGGGACTTGAAGACTTAATCCTAAGAGCTGAAATGGCAAAACTCTTAGGAAAAAAACATGGGTAAGAACCTCCTGGACACTGGTCTGACATGATATTTTGTATATGACACCAAAAGTACAAATGACAAAAGAAAAAAAAAATCAGTAAGTGGGACTAAATAAAACTTAAAATCTCCTACACTGAAAAAGATAAAAAATAAATGAAAAGAAAGCTATGGAATGGTAGGAAATACTTGCAAACCATGTATTGGATAAGGAGTTAATGTGCAAAATTTATAAAGAATTCATACAAGTCAATTAAAAAATATGATTAAAAAATGTAGAGAGGAAGAATAGACATTTTTTCCAAATAAGATATCCAAATGGCTAACAGGTACATGAAAAGGTGCTCAGTATCATTAATCATCAGGGAAATGCAAATAAATATTATATACTATATATGGTATAGTATATATGTAATATATCCTGGCTCCCTGAATATTGAAAAATCTAGGAAGATATTCTTCAGAACTTAACAGTGGATATCTCTACATAGTGGAAACTCCAATGACTTTTACATTATTTTTCATACTTTTCTAAATTTTTTGGAATTTTTACAAGCGTGTACTACTATTATAATAAAAGAAGAAAATGAAAAAAAAAAAGATAGCCATGCTATCATCAAAAGTGCTAGCATCAAAAAGAAGTGTTGATTAGGCTGTGGAGAAAAACAAACCTTCTTATGTGCTGTTAGTGGGAATGTAAACTGGTGCAGCTACTGTAGAAAGCAGTATGAAGGTTTTCAAACAATTAAAGATAGCAGTATTATAATACAGAACTCTCACTTAAGAGTATTTATACAAAGGAAGTGAAATCATTATCCCCAGAAGATACCTTCACTGTCATGTTCCTTCTAGCATTATTTACAATAGACTATATATGGAAACAATGTAAGTGTCCAATGGGATGAATGGATAAGGAAAATGTGGTATATGGAATTCTATTCAGCCATGAGAAAAAAAGAAATCCTGCTGTGTGTGACAACATGGGTGAACCTTGAGGTCATTAAGATAAGTGAGATAGGTCAGAAACAGACAATTCAGGATATCTCTTATATGTAGAATCTAAAAGAAAATGAGTGCAAAAACAAGACAAAACAGAACAAAACCTCTGTGATTTTTAGTTGTAACAACCTGAGAATTCAGAATAAATAGTCTCTAAGTGAAAAGATACTCTGATTCCCATTTTCATTAAGATTTGTTAACACACTACCTTAAAAAACAGGAGTAAACATGAAGAAAAGTGCACAGTCTAAGAGTTATTAGACATGAAAATTATTGCTTAAGGACAAGAACAGTAGAACAGATAATGCAAAAAGCTAAATCAGTTATCATAAAGACAAGGTTATTAATAAACATTCCTTTTACACTTCATTCTAAATGATTCCTGAATTATATAATCGAATCTCATATAAAGTGCTTTATTTGGGGGCTATTATGTTTCATTGATCTCTTTCTGTATACTAATGGTACCATACTCTTAATACCATACTCTTAATACCTGCCATTTGACAGTACATTTCATTATTTGGAAAAAAGTTTTCCCTTCATTAATTAACACTTTTAAAGCCTTTTTTTTTTTTTAAGATTTTATGTTTTAAATAAATAAAACCTTTAAAAAAATTTTTTAAAAGGGTGCCTGGGTGGCTCAGTTGGTTAAGATTCTGTCTTCTGCTCAGGTCATGGTCCTGAGGTCCTGGGATCAGGTCCCATATCAAGCCCCTGCTCAGCAGGGAGTCTGTATCTCCCTCTCCCTCTGCTGCTCTCTCTGTCAAATAAGAAAATATTTTTTTTAAAAAAGTGTTTTTTAGAGAGAGAGTGCCTTCTGGTCAAGCATGAGCGGGGGAGGGGCAAAGGGACAGGAAGAGGGAAAGGCAGATTCCTGCTGAGCCCAGAGTCAAACAGGGGGCTAATCTCAGGATGACCCTGAGATCATGACCTGAGCTGAAGTCAGATGCTTAATGGACTGAGCACCCCAAAGTCTTACTTTTTTTTTTCAATTTATTTATAAACTTTAGAATTAGGTGGTTAAATTCTGTATTTAAAATCTCATCAGAATTTTTCATTGGGATTACATTAAATTTATAAATTATATTAAAATATAAAATACAGGGGAAGCCTGGGTGACTCAGTTGGTTAAACATCTGCTTTCAGTTCAGGTCATGATCTTGCGAGGGAGCCCTAAATCGGGCTTCCTGCTCAGGGGGAGCCTGCTTCTCCCTCTCCCTTTGCCACTCCCCACCACTCATGCTCCTGTGCACGCTCTCTTTCAAATGAGTGGATAAATAGTAGATATATATATATATTTTTTTAATACAAATGAACAAAAGAATAGCTACTTGGCAATTTTGAATCTTCACATTAAATTCATGTTTCTCTGTTTATGCAAGTCCTTTATATCCTTTCATAAAATGCCAAGATTTTTTCATAAGTCCTATTTTCAGTGTATATTTTTTCCATTTTTTCCCCCTGTTAATATAGGAATCCTATTGACTCATATATTCTTTGATTTCAACCATCTTACTGGATTCATTACAAACAAGTTTTTAGATACTTTTCATGAGTTTGATAGGTATTTTCCATTTGCAAAGAATAGTAATTTTACTTAGAACATTTTCTCTTTTTGTATTTTTTAGTTAAAATGATTTGTTCAGAAACTCTGGAACAGGGGTACCTGAGTGGCTCAGTCAGTTATGAGTCTGCCTTTGGCTGGGGCCATGATCCTGGGACCCTTTGTGGATCCAGCCCAGCACTGGGCTCCTTGCTCAGTGGGGAGTCTGCTTCTACCCCTGCCTTTCTCCCTGCTTGTGCTCTCTCTGTCAAATAAATATATAAAATTTAAAAAAAAGAAAGAATCTCTGTAACAGTATTAAGTAATACTGATGACAGAAGACATTCTTTACTGATTTTGGTTTAATGAGCATGATACCACTGCTTTTCCATTAAGCATGGTGTTTGAGGGGCGCCTGGGTGACTCAGTGGGTTTAGCGTCTGCCTTTGTCTCAGGTCATGATCTCAGGGTCCTGGGATTTAGCCAGAGGGCTCCCTGATCAGCTTCTCCCTCTGCAACCACTGCCCCGCTTATACTCTCTCTCTCGAATAAATAAATCTTAAAAAAAAAAAAAAAAAAAAAAGATAGTGTTTGATATAGGTTAGTAAAAGACCTCATCTATCAAGTTAAAGAACTCAAAACAGATTTATTAATGAGTTTTTATTTCCTTGAAATTTCAGTACCTGTTATTTTATCTCCAGCAAATAATTAAATTTAATTTACTTAACAATATAGTGCTAACTGTGTGCCAGACACTGAGTACTTTTCATGTATTACCTCATACAATGTTTATAAACACTTTGTAAAGTATATTTTCTTACTTCTTCCACTTGAGAAATGAGAAAACTGAGGCACAAGAGTCACATAGTTCTTATAAGTGTTTGAGCCCGGACTGAATAGTATAAATATAAAATTGTATTCAGATTTTATACTCTTGAAACCATTCTTAGATTCTCACGAATGAACATTTATCTAAGTTTACTTTAGAAATTTTGTACATATTTTCATTAGTAAGATCAGTCTATAATTTTTTTTAAGGATTATTTACTTATTTGAGAGAGAGGGAGTGTGCACAAGTGGGGGATAAGGGTAGACATACCACCCGCCCCCAGAACAGGGAGCCTGACTTGGGGCTTGATCCCAGGACTCTGAGATCATGAACCGTGCTGACAGCAGATGCTTAACTGACTGAGCTCCCCCAGGTGCCCAGTCTATAAATCTTTCTCATGCTATATTTGTTTGATTGGTTTATCCAATAGGTAAAACAAGAGAATATGGCAAAAGTGATAGTCACATCTAAGATTAGGTCAAGAAAACACTGCAGTGTCTCCACTGGACTCTCTCGGATCATTCACTATGGGGAAAGTAGCTGCCATGTCTTAAGGAGACTCAGGTAGCTCTATGCAGAGGCTTAAAAGAACCAAAACTCCCATTCCAATAGCTGAAAGGAACTGAGGGCCTGTGAACTGGTACATGAGTAAGCTTGGAAGGATCCTACAAGCCTTTAGATAACTGTAGTTCCAGTAAACAGATTTGACTATAACCTCTTGGGAAAGTCTGACCAGACCCACCAGGTTAAGACACTTTCAGATTCTCAACTTTCAGACAATGGATGAGATAATACAGGTTTGTTGCTTTAAACTGCAGAATTTTAGGGTAATTTGTTATACAACAATAAATAATGAATAAACTTGCCATTGTATTTCAGTACCATAAGAATCTGCTGTTTCTTCAAAGGTTGACTAAAGTTCCAGGTGAAATTTGATGCTCTGGAAAGACATGTTCAATAAACTTAAATTTTTTTTTTCTAGGATACAAGTCAATTCAGATTATTTAAACTTCTTTCGTTCATAAATTTATTTTTTTGTATTTTTTTGTATTTTCTAAGAAAATGGCCCATTTCTTATAGATTTTAAATATGGTGATATAAAATCTAAACTCTCTTCTGCATGGTATATATCTATTTTTTTTTTCCTTTTTTAATCTCACCAGTGACTTTGCTGTTTTGTAAGTGAAAAAATGATAGATTTACACAGGCTATTGATTTGAAGGTTTTGTATTCTATTTAATTGCTTACCTCATCCTTATTAATTTCTCCTTCCCCTTTTAGCTTATTATCACTATCCCACTATAGTATTAATAATGCAGTAATTTTGTCAGTGATATTTATTTTTTATCATCTTAAATTTTACTCTTGATTTTTCTTTTTAAGTGTTATTTTAATTAGAATCTTACAATTTTTTTTAAATTTGATGTCTTTTAGATGTTTCATATGGCCTTAAATATTTAGTTATACTGAATATGGCCAAGGAATGCAGAATCTATGGTTATATTATAGTTCTTGTGAATTTATTATGATTAATGTTGCCACCTTCTACATAACCAGTTTTTGAAAAGTGTGAATAAAAACAATGCTTATTCTCTTGCTATTTAGTATAAAATTTTCCTTTGGAGTGCTACTGCAATCCTTTTAATCATCATTTCTATTTGATTCCATGATCCATTAATTTCCAAAAGAAATAAAATCTTACTGTGAAAATATTTCCCCCATTTGTAACACATTTTAATATATGGGTAGAATATAGTTGGTCTGGGACACCTGGGTGGCTCAGTCAGTTAAGCATCTGCTCAGGTCATGATCCCAGGGTCCTGGGATTAAGTTCCTATATCAGGCTCCTTCCTCAGCAGGAAGCCTACTTCTCCCTCTGCCTGCTGCTCCCCTGGCTTGCATACTCTCTCCCTTTACCTGACAAATAAAGAAAATTAAAAAAAAAGAAATAAATAAAAGGATATACTTGGTCTTACAGATGTTTTCAGAATTTCACCAGTATCTTTCTTATATGTACATAAATAGGTGTGTATACGTGTGTGTGTGGGGGCGGAGGTGTATGTGTTAAATACAGCTTGAGTAAATATCAGATTTTGACAAATTTTTAGAGTGGCAGTTTCTTTTTCAATTACTTTATAGATACTTAAATTCACACGGTTAACAACTCTTGTTTTCAATACATACTTGATATCTAAGATATTTAAAAATCTAATCACTATGTATCTTCATAAAAGAACACTTCAATTATTTTTCACTAAGCAAACAATAAGTAAATAAGTGTAATATATGTATATAAAATAGTAAGAGATCTTTAATAAATTATAATGTACACAAGTTTGGAATTCATGACAGAAATTTTTTATGGAAAATAAGAGTATTAGAAAAGATTCTCACTCACATTTGCAAATATTTTAATAAAAGTATCTATTCCAAAAACTAATATCCTCATGTCCAAAAGAATTAACTTATAAGTAGCTTGATAATAAAATTAAATATCTTCAGAGGGTTCAGTTCAAGATGGTGACATAGGAGTATCCTTAACTCACCTCCTCCCATGGATATACCGAATCTACAACTATGTGCAAAACAAATTCCTCTGTAAGAAATCCAAAAAGTAGCTGAATTACTTCTGTACTTTAGGCTAACAAGGAAAAGAAAAAAAAAGTTGAAATGGATAGGACAGGCTGAGACACAATCTAACCATAAACCCCACTATCAATGCAGCAGTCCACAATCATGATGGACACAGAAGCAAAAACCTTCAACAGAATATTAACAAACTGAATTCAATACATTAAAAAGATCATACACCATGATTAAATAGGATTTATTCCAGGAACACAAGAATGGTTTAACATCAGCAAATCAGTCAATGTGAAACACAACATTAAGAATAAAAAGCATATCATCTCAATAGATTAAAAAAAAGCATTCAACAAGATTCAATATCCATTTATGATAAAATTATCAACAAAGTGGGTCTGGAGTAAATGTATCTCAAAATAGTAAAGGCTATATATAACAAGCCTCCAGCTAACATCACAGCCAAAGGAGAAATACTGAATGTATTTTCCTGTAAGATCACAAGCAAGACAAGGATGCCTATTCTCACCACTTTTATTTAGCATACTGTTCAAATTCCCAGCCAGAGCAACAACACAAGAAAAAGAAACGAAAGGAATGCAAATTAGAAAGGAAGGAAGAAAAACTGTCATTATTTGCAGATGATATAAAAAGTCTAAAACTTCATCAAAAAGCCATTAGAATATAGAATTTACTATTTATACAATACAAATGCAAAATCTAGTAAAGTCGCAGAATACAACAAAACCAGTATATAAAAATGTTGGTATTTCTATTCACTAATAATGAGCTAAAAGAGAAATTAAGAAAACCCCACTTACAACTGCATCAAAAACAATAAAATACCAAAGAATAAATTTTACTAAGAAGGGACAGATCTTGGGGCGCCTGGGTGGTTCAGTGGGTTAAGCCTCTACCTTTGGCTCAGGTCATGATCCCAGAGTTCTGGGATCGAGCCCTGCATCGGGCTCTCTGCTCAGCGGGAAGCCTGCTTCCCCAACCTCTCTCTGCCTGCCTCTCTGCCTACTTGTGATCTCTCTCTCTCTGTCAAATAAACAAAATTGGAAAAAAAAAAAAAAAAAAAGAAACAAATCTTGACACTGACAAGTATAAGACATTAATGAAAACAAAGTGAAGAAAACACAAATGGAAAGATACTCCATGCTCATAAATTAAAAAAACTAATATTGTTAAAGTATCCATACTACACAAAGCAACATATAGATTCAATACAATCCCTATGACTATTCCAATGACATTTTCAACAGAAATGGAACAAATGTTTCTAAAACTTGTATGGAACCATGAGAACCAAAGCAATCTTGAGAAAGAAAAAAGAAACCTGGAAGTATCAAGGTCCCTAACTTCAAATTGTATAACAAAGGTACAGTAATCAAAACAGTATGGTACTTGCAAAACCACAAAAAAACAAAACCAGAACCAGATCAATGGAACATACAGAATAGAAAGCCTCACTGCCCCCCAAAAAACAAAACAAAACAAAACAAAAAAACAACTCCTGCAGATATCAATTAATCCTCAACGACAGAGCCAAGAATATACACAATGGGGAAAGGCCAGTCTCTTCAACAAATTGTGTTGCGAAAACTGGACAGCTACATGCAAAAAAATGAAACTGAACCACTAAATCACACCATATACAAAATTAACTTAAATGGATTAAAATCTTAAACATAAGTCTAGAAAGTATAAAACTTTTGGAATACAACATTGGTGATAAACTCCTTGACAAAGGTATTAGTGATGATTTTTTGGATTTGACACCAAAAGGCAAAGTCTACAAAAGCAAAAATAAACAAGTGGGACTACATCAAACTAAAAAGCTTCTGCACAACAATGTGAAAGGCAACCTAGGAAATAGGAGAAAATATTTGCCTATCATATATCTAATAAGGAGTTAATATCCAAAATCAATTTTAAAAAGCATACGATCTAGTTTAAAAAGGGGCAGAAGTTCAGAATATTTTTTCTAAGAAGATATCTGGATGGCCAACAGGTACCCGAAGATGTGCTCATCCTCACTCATTATCAGGGAAATGCAAATCAAACCACAATGAGATACACCTCACACCTACTAGTATAGCTATTATCAAAAAGACAAGAAATAACCAGTGTTGGGAGCACCTGGGTTGCTCAGTCAGTTGCACATCCAGCTCTTGGTTTCTGTCCAGTCATGATCTCAGGATCAGGGGATCAAGTCTCCCAAAAGGATCTATGCTCCATGTGGAGTTGAGATGCTCCTTCTCTATCTCTGACCCTAGCCCCACCCATGGACACACAGGCCCTCCCTTTCTCCCCCAAATAAAACAATCCTTAAGAAATAACAAGTGTTGGAGAGGATGGGGAGAAAAGAGAACTCTTGTGCTCTGTTGGTGGGAATATAAATTTGATGCAGCCACTATGGAAAACACTATGGAAGTACTTTAAAGAACTAAAAATAAAACTACATAGGGGGAGACAAACCATGAGACTGCAGACTCTGAGAAGCAAACTGAAGGTTTTGGAGGAGACAGGCGTGGGGGTTTGGGTGAGCCTCGTGGTGGGTATTACAGAGGACACATATTGCATGGATCACTGGGTGTGGTGCATAAGCAATGATTTTTGGAACACTGAAGAACAAAACACAACAAAAACAAACAAAAAACTACAAATGATCCAGCAGTTCCCCTTTGGTTATTTATCCAAAGGAAACAAAACAAGTTAAAAAAAATACTGATGTTTACTTCACAATTACAAGCGTACCTCAGACATTACAGGTTCGGTTCCAGACCACACAATAAAGTGAATATTGCAAAAAAGTGAGTCAAATGAATTTTTTGGCTTCCCAGTGCATAACAAAGTTCATCTTACACTATGCTGTAGTCTGTTAAGTTTTTAATAGCATTATGTCTAAAACACTATGATCGTAATTAAAAGACACTTTATTTCTAAAAAATGCTAGCCATCATTTGATCTTTCAGCAAGTCATAATCACTCATCACAGATCGCCTTAACATATATAATGAAAAAGTTTGAAATATTGTAAGAATTACCAACTTCAATTTTTTAAAAAATGTAGAATCTGCAAAGCACAAAATCTAAATGCAATAAAATGAGGTGTGCCTCATTCACAATAGCCAAGAACTGGAAATAACCTAAATGTCCATTAATGGATGGAAAAATAAAATGGGGCCTATACACAAGGCAAATATTACTGTGCCACAAAAAGAAGGAAATCTTGCCATTTGCTACAACATAGATGGACCTTGAGGACATTATGCTATGTGAAATAAGCCTGGCAAAAACAAATATCCTATGACCTTACTTACATGTGGGATTGAAAAAAAGAAACAAAACCTCATAGAAAAAACAAAACCTCATGGTTGTCTGAGGTGGGAGTGGGGAGAGGGTGAAATGGGTGAAGATGGTTAAAAGGTACAACTTCCAGTCATAAAATTAAAAAAAAAACAAAAACTAGGTATATAATGTACAGCATAGTCACTACAGTTAATACTGTATGATGCATTTGAAAGCCACTAAGAGAATAGATCTTAAAAATTCTTAACATAGGAAAAAATTTGTAATTGTGTAATGAATATTAACTAGACTTACTGTGATGATCACTTCACAAAATAAACACACCAAATCATTATGTTGAACACCTGAAACTAATGTAATATGTCTATGATATCTCAAAAAAATAAAATGAAATACCTTCAAATTATATTTATGAGCTTTATCCAAAATAGTTGGTACCAAGTCATCAGTATTTTCTCCATTCTCATCATTTGTACCAGGTGGGTACCAAGACAGGGCTAGTACACCTAAAAGAAAACACCAAAAAGAAAAATAAATACAGAAGTGGGAGTAATTGGAGATATTATTAAAAAAAAAAAAAAAAAAAGAAAAAGAAAAAATTAAGGAGGCAGAATAAAGACCAAATTGTTAACAGCAAAAAAGAAACACATCCTCATAAATTGTTGTTTTGTTACTTTACTAGATAGGATCTATGGTTATTTGATTACTTTATATTGTTATATTTATGAATTCTTTATCAAGTATGAATATATTTAAGTTAATAGGTTTTACTTTCCAGATTAGGTTTACAGAAAAATTGCACAGAAAGTACAGTTTCCATATATGCTCCTCTTACATACCTGCTCCCCAACCCACATACAGTTCTTGTTATTAATATCTTGCATTTATACAATATATACACACACACACACACACATATATATACACACACACACATACACACACATAATTTGTTACATGTGATGAACAAATACTGGCCCATCAATATTATGTATATACATATATGCATACATATATATATATACATTTATACACACATATATGTATTTGTTACACGTGATGAACCAATATTGATGCATCATTATTAACCATAGCCCACAATTTAGATGAGGGCTTACTCTTTGTGATGTACAGCTGTATGGCTTCTGACAAAAGCATATGTGCCCACCATTAAGTATCATGCAGAATAGTTTTACAGACCTCAGAACCCACTGAAATCCACCTATTTATCCCTCCTCTCTTACTCCTCCCTCCACCCCCTGGATAATAATTGATCTTTTCAGTATCTCTATTGTTTTGTCTTTTCCACAATGCTACATAGGTGGAATCCTACCACTAACTTTTTCAGACTGGCTTCTTACACTTAGCAATACATAATAAAGGTTCATTTATATCTTTTTGTATATTTATAGATCATTCTTTTTACTGCTGCATGATAACTCATTGCATGGATGTACGACAATTTATCCATTCACTTACTGGAACATACCATGGATGCTCCTAATTTGGGGCAATTATGAAGATTCAAGGAAAAAAAAAAAAAACAGTTTCTCCTTGTAGTACTTACTTTTGAAATGATACATCACAAAATAAGTTTTAGAAACATAAGCCCACAGGGGGGAAAAATTACTTTGAAGGAATATTTGAAATCAACTATCAAAGCCTCACTTACCTATGAAGAAATGAGAGACCACTAGAAAAAGCTGCTTATTTCTATATCAACCAACACACTTTTTAAGGCATGGACAAAATACAATCGTACAAAAACAGAAGCATGTGGAAATATAGGAACTGCAAGGTTAGAAACTGGCAGAGAACTAAATTATAATATTTAAACTTTATAGTCAACCTGCCATGTACAGAACAACACCATCTAGAGAAACAAAGCAGAACTTTCATTAAAGTTTACAAGAAAAAAGATGTCTATGTCCTCTATCCACTCTGAAAATAAGATAACAATAAGAACATAAGAAGTAGAAAAATCATCTATAATACATAAAGTGCTTTAGAGAAGCTTATGATTAGCCATGAAGGGAGTCTATTATATAGAGAAAAATGCCAGTAAGAAAAGTGGAAACAGTTGATCAAACATCTAAGCTGCCTAAGAGTCTAGCTTATAAAAAGAACAGTACCAATGGAGAGTCACAGTAAAAAACAAAACAAAACAAAACAAAAACAACAACAAAAAAACCCTCAATATAACTTATGTAAAAATCCTACAAAAAAAAAAATTGAGACAAAATAGTAAAGAAAGGACATATAAAAGAAAGATTATGCCATGAAGCCTAGGAAAATTGTAAGCATAGCATTCTTCCATGAAATTCAAAACAAAAGATTCCTGTTTCTAGCAATAGATTAGGTTACACACATCAACATTTCCATGAAAAAATATCATAAAATATGGGTTACAAAAAACTTCTTAGCCAAAGAGCTGAAGAGTAAGGGATTACCTGTCCAAACTGAGGCAAAAACATGAAATGAGCAAGAAATTCAGTCTTCCCAAAACATAATTGGCAGAAGTAAACCAAATATCAAAACCAGTGGATAAAGTCCCAGGTTGACAGCGCTTGGGACATTCTCCGGCTTTAAAGTGAGTAGTGTTTTCTACTGTATTGAACAACACAGATAAAGAACATTCTCATTATCACACTAAGTTCTACTGGACAGTATTGCTAAATTGCTGATTCTCATAATACCCTAATCATTTCATTTTTATCTACTGATTTTTCTTCCTCCTTATTCTCACTGAAGTTAGAAGTTAGTTCCTCTAAGCCTTGAGGAAAATGCTCTTTGTTCTTCATTATTACTTTCAGCTTTTTATTGTATCAAATTATCATTTCCAAATGTCTAATTCTATCTCCACACTGTGCTCCACAATCTAATTTTTCCTTGTACAGTATCTTTTGGACTATATCACTCCTGAGTTCTGAATAAGTAATGGCCTGGGAAACAAGTCAGTGATGGTCCTCCTCAGGAGGAGGTCTGGACCACTTACAATGGTTATGAATCATCACAGCAACCAGAGGTTTCTCTAACACAAACTAAGTATCATTTATAAATAAGATTACTGCATATTTCTACTATCTCACTTGTGTAGTGAAAAGGGATATTCTTTGAGGTCTTTTCTCAGAATATTAGCATTTCATTTTATTATTTTTAAAATTATTTATTTATTTACTTTAGAGAGCACAAGACAGTGTGCACAAGTTAGAGGGAAGGGCAGAGGGAGTGAATCTTCAAGTAGACTCCCCACTAAGCTCAGAGCCCAACAAGGGACTCGATCTCATGACTCATGAGAGTTCTACCTGAACTGAAACCAAGATCAAGCATGTAAATGACTGAGCCATCCAGGCACCCCTAACATTTTATTAAATGAAGATGTCGTATCAATCATGTTGTTTCTCCACAGCACACATCACAGGGCCTTCAATATAGGTGATACTCACTCTTGTGTGTGTGTGTGTGTGTGTGGTCACATGATGAATCTAAACAGGACAATAGTTAAGAACACAAGATATGAAATCAGACAGACCTAGAGACTCAAGTTTCCATTCTATTATTTGATAGTTGTTCATCTTTAATTTAAATTTCCATTTGTAAAATGGGGATAAGTTCAGTTCATTCCCTAAAAGTGTGTTTTAAAAAGTATAGAGAATGACTTATATAGAATAAGACCCCCAAAAGTAATTACAAAGATGATAATAAAAAGATAATGGCAAATAAATTAGAATACATTTAACTCCACAGAACTTATGATAGCTTCCCCTATATTCAGGTACGTAACTTACTGTTTCCTTTAAACATATCAAACATTACTTCAAACTAAAGATTTAGCAGAAAGGCAAGCGCAGTTCCAGATATAAACAATATTATCACTACACAAGATAACCCATGTTCAACAAAAAATATAAGGCATATAAAAAAGCAAGAAAAAAAAAAACTGTCAAGAGGCAAAATAGGCAACAGAAGCAGACTCTGATATGAATCAGATGCTGAAATAATTAGACAAGGAATATAAAATCACTGTGATTAAAACACTAAAGGATCTAATGGTAAAAGATAGCCATTATATGTCGATCATCAGGTGGGAAGTTTCAGCAGAGATGAAAACTCTAAGAATCAAAGAGTTCAGGGAAGATAAAGTAGGGTGACCCCAAGCTCACCTCCTCTCATGGACACACCTGTGAGATAATAGCTACATTTATGTAACTAACTCTGAAAATGATCTGAAGACTGACAGAAAAGACCTTCTGCAGTTAATCATACACAGGGAGTCACATCAAAAAGGTAGGAGTGGTGGAGTCACAGTTGAGAATCAAAACACTGGGTGAGATTAACCACAAACAGTACTCAGACTAGCGAAGAGAAGGAGAGGATTAAACCTCACACCAGGCAAACAGAACACTGGGAAATGCCCTGGGAAGATGAGTCGCCATAACATCTGGCCTTGAAAATCAATGGGGCTTAACTTCAGGAGCTTTTAGCATCAGCAAAACTTAACTCCACTTATTTTGAAAATCAGCTAGGCTTAACTTCAGGAGAGTCAGACAATGACAGGAAACAGTCCTGCCTTTAAAAAGACAGAATAATAAAAAAACTCAACCAGAACCAAAGCATAATAGTAACAGTTTGAAAAGTGCCTCGGGTATACATGAAGGAGAGTTACTTAATAATCTCAGAACATATGTTTGAGGAGTAGGCATCATTAGGAACTTCTCTAGAAACAAAAGTACTGGTGGGTGCCATTTCTCTTCCCCTCCCCAGTGCTAGATAGCCAGACACTTGCAGTAGCCAGCCTAACACTACCTATCTTGCTATCACTATTTACCTGTAGACCTGCTGATCCAACCCTCCTGCACTGGCAAGCATCCCACCAAAGTGGTTCCTACGTGCCCCCCCCCCCAATAACCTGCAAGTAGCCCCACTAGGAACTAGCACCACTCAAAAATGGTGCCTACCCTGAGGAGGGGGAAGATAATCCCATACACCAGAATGCACAAAGTTCCTGCATCAGAGACTCTTCACTGGCTGAGCAAAAAGTAAGGTTTGCTATTTGGTATACCACAGCTATGGCAGGCTAAGTTCAGAGAGCCTGACTGCTGATCCCACCCATCTATGAGACTGCTGAGGTCTCATTTGTACAAATTCTGCCTTGTTTGCCCAAAGTAGGCAAAGCAGGTCACTGCAGTTGGCTGGGCTGAAGGCAAATGCAGTTCAGTCACAACATTAGGGCACATGTAGCATGCAGAGGAGACACCCCAGGAGTACCTGTTTCTGGTGACCAAGGGGGTACTGACAGGGTACCACAGGACTTCTACAGAAAGCACAACTTTAAAGACCAAGAGACATAGCTGACCTCCCTAATATATGGACACAAACAGAGAGTTAGACAAAACGAGAAGATGGAGAAATATGTTCCAAGTGAAAGAACAAGACAAATCACATCAAAAGAGTTCAATGAAACTAAGATAAGCAAATATGCCTGATAGAGAATTCAATTCAAAGTAATGGGCATAAGGATAATAACTGGATTTTACAATAGAGTAGATGAACTCAGAACTTCCAACGAAGAAATGTGTAAAAAAGAACCAGTAAGGGATGTTAGCTGGGCATCTGCCTTCGGCTCAGGTCAGGATCACAGGGTCCTAGGATTGAGTCCCACATCAGGCTTCTTGCTTGGTGGGGAGCCTGCTTCTTCCTCTCCCACTCTCTCTGCTTGTGTGCTTGTGTGCACTCTTTCTCTGTCAAATAAGTAAGTAAATAAATAAAATCTTAAAAAAAAAAAACAGAGATAAAGAACTCAACAGTGGAGATAAAAAAAAATACATTAGAGGGAATCAACAGATTAGAGGATGCAGAATAGATGAGTAATCTGGAAGACAGGACAATGGAAAGCAAACTAAGCCGAACAAAAAAGAGAAAAGAGATTAATAAAACAGTAAGAATAGGTTAAGGAAACTCATTACCAAGTGAAATAACATTCCCTTTGTAGAGGTAATAGTAACAGGAAAGAGAGAAGGGAGGAGAATATTTGAGAAAAATAAAGCTGAACACTTCCATAATGTGAGGAAGGAAACAGATACCACATCCAAAAAGCCCACATAGCCCCCAAAAAGATAAACCCAAGGTCCACACCAAGACACATAAGTAAAAGGCAAAGAGTAATGACAGAGAATTTTAACATCAACAAAAGAAAACAGTTACATACAAAGGAAACTCCATAAGGCTATCAGTTGATTTCTCAGCAGAAACTGTGCTGGCCAGAAACAAATGGCACGATATATTCAAATGGATGAAAGCGAAAAACATACTCGCAACCAAGAAGATCCAAAAAGGTTATTCAGAATAGAACAAGAGGTAGTTTTCCAAACGGAAGTTAAAGGAGTGCATCACCACTAAACCAGGCTTACATGATAAACAGAATTATTCAAATCAGAAGAAGAGAACATAATTTCAGGTAGAATAATTATAAAGAAAAACATTTCACAGGTAAAAGCACATGTACAGTAAAGGTATTAGATGGGGACGCCTGGGTGGCTCAGTGGGTTAAGCCTCTGTCTTCGGCTCAGGTCATGATCTCAGGGTCCTGGCCCTGCACTGGGCTCTCTGCTCAGTGGGGAGACTGCTTTTTCCTCTCTCTCTGCCTGCCTCTCTGCCTACTTGTAATCCCTGTCAAATAAATAAATAAAATCTTAAAAAAAAAAAAAAAGGTAATAGATGGATCACTTATAAAGCCAGTATGGAGGTTTAAGACACAGAAGCAGTAAAGTCAATGATATTTATAAAAATCATTCAATACATATACAAAATAAAAAGATATATGACAAAATATATATAAAACAAAGGGGGAGTAAAACTTTAGGGCTTTCAGAATGTGTTTGAATTTAACCAACCATTAATATAGACTGATATGCATGTTATATACAAACTAATGGAAACCAAATCAAAAACCTGTAACACACACACACACACACACACACACAATCCAAGACTAACACTATGGAAGGCCATCAAACTAAATTAAGAGAGGATACAGAGAAAAACTAAAACAACAAAATATTAACAAAATGGTAATAAGTATATGCCTATCAATAATTTAAATGTCAACTGGACTAAATAAAAAACAGGGCTACTGAATGGATAACAGAACAAGACCCATCAATATTCTGCCCACAACAGATTAACTTCAGACCTAAATATATGCACACACTGAAAGTGAAGGAGAGCTGGAAAAACATATATCATGAAAAAAAAAAAAGAGAGAGATAGAGAGAGAGAAGAATAAAAGAAAGCTGTGGTAGCAATACTACTGTGAGACAAAAAAACCTTAAAACAAAGACTGTAGCAAGAGACAAAGAAGGGCATTACATAATGATAAAGAGATCAACTTAACAAGAAAATATAATGACTGTAAATATCTATGCATCCAAAATAGAAGCACCTAAATATATAAGGCAAACATTAATAGACATAAATGGAGAAACTGACAGTCTTACAATAATAGTAGAGATCTTTAACATTTCACTTATATCAATGGATAGATAATCAAGACAGAAAATCAATGAGGAAAAAGTAGCTCTGAATGACACATTATAGCAGATGGGAATTAACAGATATATAAAGAACATTCATTCTATACAAAACAAGAATATGTTCTTTTCAAATGCACATGAAACATTCTCCAAGACATATCACACAAAACAAGTCTCAATAAATTTAAAACATTAAAATCACATACAGCATCTTTTGATCATAATAGTATGAAACTAGAAATCAATTACCAGAGAAAAATCTGGAAAAAACATAAACACATGGAAGCTAAACAACATGCTACAAAACAGTGAATGAGTCAACAATGAAATCAAAGGGGAAATCAAAAAGTACACAGAGAAAAGTGAAAATGAAAATATACCAGTACAAAATATTTGGGACAGAACAAAAGCAGTTCTGAGAAGTTTATGGCAATACAGGCCTATCTCAAGAAACAAACAAAAAATCTCAAATAAATAACCAAACACACACCTAACAGAGTTAGAAAAAGAACAAACATAGGCAAAAAAACAGCAGAAGGAAGGAAATTATAAATATAGAGCAGAAATAGGTAAAATAGAGACAAAAAGAAAAACTGAAAAAAGATCAAAGAAACCAGAAACTTGTTCTTTTAACAGACAAACAAAATTGATAAACTTTTAGCCAGACTCACCAAGAAAGAGAGGACTCAAAGAAATGAAATAAAAAATGAGGGAGAAATAACCACCAACCCCACAGAAATGTAAAGATTTATAAGAGAATATAATGAAAAATTACATACCAACAAACTGGGACAAGGAGTGCATAGGTGGCTCAGTCAGTTAAGCACCCAACTTGATTTTGGCAGAAGTCATGATCTCAGGATCAAGAGATCAAGCCTACATTGGGTTCTTCTCTGGGCTTGGAGCCTGCTTAACCTTCTTCCTCTATCTCTGCCCCTCCCACCATTAGCACTCTATTTAAAAAAAAAAAAAAAAAAAAAAAAAAAGTCCATACCCAATGGATTCACATGTGAATTCTACCAAACATTTAAAGAAGAATTAATACTTATTTTTCTCAAAGTATTCCCCAAAACAGAAGATGTAAAACTTCCAGATTCATTCTATGAGGCCAGCATTATCTTGATACCAAAACTGGAAAAAGACAATACACAGAAATAAAACTGGAGGCCAATAACTCTGATGACCATAGATGCAAAATCCTCAACAAAATACCACCAAACAGAATTCAGCAATGTATTAAAAGGATCATTCACCACAATCAAGTAGGATTTATTCTAGGGATGCAAGGGTGTTTCAATATGCACAAAACAATCAATGTGATACACCACACTAAGAGAAAGGATTAAAATCATATGGTCAGCTCAATGCATGCAGAAATAGCAACTGACAATAATATACTCATTCACGATAAACTCTCAACAAAGTGGGTTTAGAGGTAATATAACCTAATAATGGCTACATATTAAAACCCGCAGTTAATATCCCACTCAATGGCGAAAAACTTAAGTCTTTCCTCTATCAAGAATGAAATAAGGATGTCCACCCTCACAATTTTTATTCAGAATAGTACTGAAGTCCTGGGTGCAATAACCAGAGAAGAAATAAAAGGTATTCAAATTGGCAAGGAAGAAGTAAAACAGTCACTATTTGCATATGATGCAAAAATATGCATAAATAAAATATGAATTTGCATATGATTATATGATGTGATTACTAAGAATGAATAATTCAGTAAAGTTGCAAGATAGAAGAATAATATATAGAAACCTGTTGCATTATCTATATATTGATGACAATGTAGCAGAAAGAGAAATTAAGAAAATAATTGTTTCCAATAACACCAAAAATAATTTAAAAATCTAAGAATAAACTTAACTAAGGAGGTGAAAAACCTGTACTCTAAAACTATAAAATACGGATGAAAAAAATTAAAGAGGATACAAATAAATGGACAGGTCTTCCATGTTCATGGTTTGGAAGAATTAATATTGTTGAAATGTCCAGGATCAGCTAGGTGGCTCAGTCAGTTAAGTGTCTGTCTTCAGCTTGGGTCATGATCTCAGGGTCCTGGGATCGAGCCATGTATCAGGCTCCCTATTCAGCGGAGAGCCTGCTTCTCCCTTTCCCCTCCCTTGCTTGTGTTTTCTCTCTTGCTGCATCTCTCTCTGTCAAATAAATAAATAAAATCTTTTAAAAAAAAGAAAAAGAAAAAGAAAGTGAAAAGTTCGTATTAACTAAAGCAATCTACAGACTTAATGCAAACTCAATCAAAATACCAACAGCATTTTTCACAGAACTGAACCAAGTAATCCTAAAATTTGTATAGAACCATAAGGCCTCAAAGAGCCAAAGCAATCTTGTGAAAGTAGAATTAAGTTGAAGGTATCACAATCCCAGATTTCAAAGTACACTACACAAAGCTGTGGTAATCAAAACAGTATGGTATTGGCCAAAAATGGACACATAAATCAATGGAATTGAATAGAGAGCCCAGAACTAACCCCCTGTTTATATGGTCAATTAGTCTATAACAAAGGTGGCAAGGACATACAATTGTAAAAAGAAAGACTCTTCAATAAATGGTGCTGGTAAAGCTAGACAGCTACATGTAAAGTAAAGAAACTGGACACTTTCTCACATTATACAAAAAAATAAACTCAAAAAGGATTAAAGACCTGTATGTGAGACCTGCAACTATATCTCTCCCTAAAAGAAAATAGCAATCTCTTTGACATTGTCCCTAGCAAAATTTTTCCCTTTGCAAGGGAAACAAAAGCAAAAATAAACTACTGGGACTATATCAAAATAAAAAGCTTTTGCACAGCATAGGAAACCATAAACAAAATGAAAAGGCAACCTACTGAACAGAAGATATCTGCAAATCACATACACAACACCAGCACCACCAAAAACAAAACAAAACCTGAAAAAATATTTTTTTTTAAAACTGGGCATAAGACTTGAATATTTTTTCCAAAGAAGACACACAGATGACCATTAGACACATGAAAAGATGTTCAACTCACTAATCATCAGGGAAATGCCAGTCAAGACACCTTACATCTGACAGTATGCCTAGAATCAAAACAACAAGACATAAGTCTTGGCAAGGATGTGGGGAAAAAAGGAACCCTTGTGCACACTGATAAGACTGTATATTGGTACAGCCACTGTGGAAAAAAGTATGGAGGTTCCTCAAAAAATTAAAAATAGAGATACCATATGGTCAGGGTGCCTGGGTGGTTCAGTCTGTTAAGCTTCTGCCTTCAGCTCAGGTCACAATCTCAGGGTCCTTGGAATGAGCCCCACATTAGGCTCCCCGCTCAGTCAGGAGTCTGTTCTTCCTTCTAAATCTTAAAAAATATCCAGAAATGACCCAGAAATCCTACTACTGGGTATTTATGCACAGAAAAGAAAAACACTAATTTAAGAAGATATATGCACCCCTATGTTTATTGCAGCATTATTTACAATAGCCAAAATACAGAGGCAGACCAAGTGTCCATGAACAGATAAACTGCTAAAAAGATATGGTGTGTGTATATATGTATAACACAAAATGGAATATTACCCAGCCATAAAAAGAATGAGATCTCACCATTTGCAACCATATGGATGGACCTAGAGCATATAATGTAAAATGAAATAAGTCAGGCAGTCAAATACCATGGGACTTCAGTTATATGTGGAACCTAAAAAAATAAAAGAACAACAAACAAAGCAGAAACAGACCCATAAATACAGGTGGTTGCCTGATGGGAGGAAGGTGGGGGAATAGGTGAAATGGATGAGAGGTATTAAGAAGTGCAAACTTAAAGTTAAGGAGTAAGTAAGTCACAGAGATAGAAGATAAAGCATAGGGAATGTCAATAATATTCTAATAACATTTCATAGTGACAGATGGTGACCACACTTATGGTAGCACTAAGTAATATATAGGATACACTGAACCAATATTTTGTACATCTTAAACAAATACAACACTGTATGTTAATTATACTTCAATAAAAAGAATCAAGTAGAAATACTGGAAATGAAAAATGTTAAAAGATGAAGAATACCTTCAACAGACTCATAACAGACTGAACAGAGCTGAGGAAAAGAGGTATCTTCAAGCAAGTCACAAAAAATTACAAAAATTAAAATAGAATAAGATTAAAACAAATATCCAACATCCAACAGCTCTAGGATAAAAATCAATATTCTATCATACATGTAATTAAAAACTCCGAAGAGATAGAAGGAATATGTGTCAAAATAACTGCAGGAGGGAGGAGTCAAGATGGCAGAGAAGTAGCAGGCTGAGACAACATCAGGTAGCAGGAGATCCGCTAGACAGCTTATCAAACCATTCCAAACACCTACAAATCCAACAGGAGATTGAAGAGAAGAAGAGCAACAATTCTAGAAACAGAAAATCAACCACTTTCTGAAAGGTAGGACTGGCAGAGAAGTGAATCCAAAGTGACAGGAAGATAGATGTTGGGGGAGGGGCTGGCTCCCGACAAGCGGCAGAGAAACGGAGCACAAAATCAGGACTTGTAAAAGCCTGCTCCACTGAGGGACAACGCTCCAGAGGCTAAACCAGGGGGAAGCCCAGGCGAGAACAATGTGGCCCCTGGTACCCTGGGTTCACAGAAGGATTGGGGGTGTCTGAGTGTCACAGAGCTCACAGGTATTAGATCAGAGAAGCCAGCTACAGAGACAGAGTCAAGGAGTGAGCTCTCAACTCGGGGTTACCTTGAACCCTAATCCGTGGCACAGGCCACTGCTCTGTGAGGGGAGTCCCCACAACGAGGAGAGAGAGATGCTTGGTCACAGGCTGGGTGAGCTCGGAGTACAGCCAGAGACCAGGAAGATGGAGTGATTGAGCACTTTTCTCTGAGCACGGCAAGGGTAAGGGAGACAAGAGCGACAGAATGCTTTTCTCTGAGGACGAATTGAGGAGTGTGGCCCCGAGCTCTCGGATCCTCCGGGCCAGAGACTGGGAGGCCGCCATTTTCATTCCCGTCCTCCGGAACTCTACGGAAAGTATTCAGGCAACAAAAGCTCCTGAAAGTGAACCTGAGCAGATTACTTAGCCCGCCCCTGGTAAGGGCAATGCAATTCCGCCTGGGGCAAAGACACTTGAGATTCACTACAACAGGCCCCTCCCCCAGAAGATCAACAAGAAATCCAGCCAAGACCAAGTTCACTTACCAAGGAGAACAGTGAAATTCCAAAGGAGGAGAAAGCAAAGCATGGAATTCATGGCTTTCTCCACATGAATCGTTAGTCTTGCAAAGCAAATTAATTTTATTTATTTATTTATTTTCTTCTGCTAATTTTTTTAACTTCTACCCTTTCCTCTTTTAGCATTTTTTAACTAGTTTATCTTAATACCTTTCATTAAAAAAATCTTTTTTGAACTTTCATTATTATAGTCACATTTTATCCTTCATTGTATCTAACTTTATTTTTGTATACACATAGGGTTTTTTCCTATAAGAAATTTGGGGTACAACTTCTTCTAATAGATCAAAATACATCCTAATTCTAGCACCAGGCTTGTTCAAGTCTCCAGCCCGAGCAAATTCTCTCCACTTCCTTCTCCCAACCAACTTACTTTATCAACTCCTTTTTCAGAAATTTAAAACAAAACAAAACAAAAAACACTTTTCATCTTTATACTGATATTCCATCCCTCCATTGTGTTTAACCTTACATATGTTTTTCATTCTTTAAAAATTTGGGAGGCAGTTTCTCCTAAGAGACGAAAATACTCCCCAAATTAAGTGGGTAACCCTGTTCTAGTCACCAGTCTGATATATATATATTTTTTTTTCTTTTTTTGTATTTTTTCTTTTTAAAATTTTTTTTTTCTGATATTTTTACTCCCTCCCCCCCCCCCACTATTTGGGATCTCTTCTGATTTGGTTAAAGCACATTTCTCTGGGGTCTTTGCTATCCTTTTAGTATTTTATTTGCTCCTTCATATATTCTTAGCTGGACAAAATGACAAGGCAGAAAAATTTGCCACAAAAAAAAGAACAAGAGGAAGTACCGAAGGCTAAGGACCTAATATGGACATTGATAATATGTCAGATCTAGAGTTCAGAATAACGATTCTCAAGGTTCTAGCCACGCTCGAAAAAGCATGGAAGATATTAGAGAAACCCTGTTCAGAGAAATAAAAGCCCTTTCTCGAGAAATAAAAGAACTAAAATCTAACCAAGTTGAAATAAAAAAAGCTAATAATGAAGTGCAATAAAAAATGGAGATTCTTACTGCTGGAATAAATGAGGCAGATGAAAGAATTAGTGATATAGAATACCAAATGACAGAGAATAAAGAAGGTGAGCAAAAGAGAGACAAACAACTACTGCACCACGAGGGGAGAATGTGAGAGATAAGTGATACCGTAAAATGAAACAACATTAGAATAATTGGGATTCCAGAAGAAGAAGAAAGAGAGAGGGGAGCAGACGGTATATTAGAGCAAATTATTGTAGAGAATTTCCCTAATATGGCAAAGGGAACAAGCATCAAAATCCAGGAGGTGCAGAGTACCCCCCTTCACAATCAATAGGAATAGGTCCATACCCCGACATCTAATAGTAAAATTTACAAGTCTCAGCAACAAAGAGAAAATCCTGAAAGCAGCCCAGGACAAAAAGTCTATAACATACAATGGTAAAAATATTAGATGGGCAGCAAACTTATCCACAGAGACCTGGCAGGCCAGAAAGAACAGGCATGACATATTCAGAGCACTAAACGAGAAAAACATGCAGCCAAGAATACTATATCCAGCTAGGCTATCATTGAAAATAGAAGGAGATTAAAAGCTTCCAGGACAAACAAAACCTGAAAGAATTTGCAAACACCAAACCAGCTCTACAGGACATATTGAAAGGGGTCCTTTAAGCAAAGAGAGAGCCTAAAAGTAGTAGATCAGAACAGAGGCAATATACAGTAACAGTCACCTTACAGGCAATACAATGGCACTAAATAAACATATCTCAATAGTTACCCTGATGTAAATGGGCTAAATACCCCAATCTAAAGACATGTTTGGATGAAAAAAACAAAACCCATCAATATGCTGCCAGTAAGAAACTCATTTTAGACCCAAAGACACCTCCAGTTTTAAGTGAGGGGGTGGAAAACAATTTACCATGCTAATGGACATCAAAAGAAAGCTGGGGTCGCAATCCTTATATCAGATCAATTAGATTTTAAGCCAAAGACTATAATAAGAGATGAGGAAGGACACTATATCATACTCAAAGGATCTGTCCAACAAGAAGATATAACAATTTTAAATGTCTATGCCCCTAACATGGGAGCAGCCAACTATATAAACCAATTAATAACAAAATCAAAGAAACACATCAACAATAATACAATAACAGTAGGGGACTTTAACACTCCCCTCACTGAGATGGACATATCATCGAAGCAAAAGATCAACAAGGAAATAAATGCCTTAAATGACACACTGGATCAGATGGACATCACAGATATATTCAGAACATTCCATCCCAAAGCAACAGAATACACATTCTTCTCTAGTGCACATGGAACATTCTCTAGAATAGATCACATCCTGTGTCCTAAATCAGGTCTCAACCGGTATCAAAAGACTAGGACCATTCCCTGCATATTTTCAGACCACTAGAACTGAAACTAGAACTCAATCACAAGAGGAAATTTGGAAAGAACCCAAATACATGAGACTAAACAGCATCCTTTTCAAGAATAAATGGGTCAACCAGGACATTAGAGAAGAATTGAAAAAATTGACTGAAGCAAATGATAATGAAAACACAACAGTTCAAAATCTGTGGGACAAAGCAAAGGCAGTCCTGAGAGGAAAATATATAGCGATACAAGCCTTTCTCAAGAAACAAGAAAGGTCTCAAATACACAACCTAACCCTACACCTAAAGGAGCTGCAGAAAGAACGACAAAAAAAAGCCTAAGACCAGCAGAAGAAGAGAAATCATAAAGATCAGAGCAGAAATGAATGAAATAGAAACCAAAGAAACAATAGAACAAATCAACGAAATTAGGAGATGGTTCTTTGAAAGAATTAATAAGATTGATAAATCCCTGGCCAGAGTTATCAAAAAGAAAAGAGAAAGGACCCAAATAAATAAATTCATGAATGAAAGAAGAGAGACCACAAGCAACACCAAAGAAATACAAACAATTATAAGAACATTTTATGAGCAACTCTATGACAACAAATTTGACAATCTGGAAGAAATGGATGCATTCCTAGAGACATAAACTACCACAACTGAACCAGGAAGAAATAGAAAACTTGAACAGACCCATAGCAAGTAAGGAGATTGAAACAGTCATCAAAAATCTCCAAACAAACAAAAGCCCAGGGCCAGACAGCTTTCCAGAATTCTACCAAACATTTAAAGAAGAACTAATTCCTATTCTCCTGAAACTGTTCCAAAAAATAAAAATGGAAGGAAAACTTCCAAACTCATTTTATGAGGCTAGCATTACTTGATCCCAAAATCAGACAAGGATCCCATCAAAAAAGAGAATTACATACCAATATCCTTGATGAACACAGATGTGAAAATTCTCACCAAAATACTAGCCAATAGGATCCAATAGGATTATTCACCATGACCAAGTGGGATTTATTCCAGGGCTGCAAGGTTGGTTCAACATCCGCAAATCAATCACTGTGATACAATACATTAATAAAAGAAAAAACAAGAACCATATGATACTCTCAATAGATGCTGAAAAAGCATTTGACAAAGTACAGCATCCTTTCTTGATCAAAACTCTTCAAAGTGTAGGGACAGAGGGTACATACCTCAATATTATCAAAGCCATCTATGAAAAACCCACCGCAAATATCATTCTCAATGGAGAAAAACTGAAATCTTTCCCACTAAGGTCAGGAACATGGCATGGATGTCCATTATCACCACTGCTATTCAACATAGTACTAGAAGTCCTAGCCTCAGAAATCAGACAACAAAAAGAAATTAAAGGCATCCAAATTGGCAAAGAAGAAGTCAAACTATCACTCTTTGCAGATGATATAATACTATATGTGGAAAACCCAAAAGACTCCACTCCAAATCTGCTAGAACTTGTAGAGGAAACCAGTAAAGTGTCAGGATATAAAATCAATGCACAAAAATCAGTTGCATTTCTTTACACCAACAACAAGACAGAAGAAAGAGAAATTAAGGAGTCAATCCCATTTACAATTGCACCCCAAACCATAAGATACCTAGGAATAAACCTAACCAAAGAGGCAAAGAATCAATACTCAGAAAACTATAAAGTAGTCATGAAAGAAATTGAGGAAGACATAAAGAAATGGAAAAATGGGGGCACCTGGGTAGCTCAGTGGGTTAAAGCCTCTGCCTCCAGCTCAGGTCAGGATCCCAGAATCCTGGGATCAAGGTCCGCATGGGGCTCTCTGCCAGAGAGCCTGCTCTCCCTTCTCTCTCTGCCTGCCTCTCTGCCTACTTGTGATCTCTATCTGTCAAAATAAATAAATAACATCTTTAAAAAAAATGAAAAATAAAAGGAAATGGAAAAATGTTCCATGCTCATGGCTTGGAAGAACAAATACTGTGAAAATGTCTACGATACCTAAAGCAATCTACACATTTAATGCAATCCTTATCAAAATTCCATTCATTTTTTTCAAAGAAATGGAACAAATAATCCTAAAATTTATATGGAACCAGAAAAGACCTTGGATAGCCATAGGAATATTGAAAAAGAAAGCCAAAGTTGGTGGCATCATAATTCCGGACTTCAAGCTCTATTACAAAGCTGTCATCATCAAGACAGCATGGTACTGGCACAAAAACAGACACATAGATCAATGGAACAGAACAGAGAGCCCAGAAATAGACCCTCAACTCTATGGTCAACTAATCTTCGACAAAGCAGGAAAGAATGTCCAATGGAAAAAAGACAGCCTCTTCAACAAATGGTATTGGGAAAATTGGACAGCCACATGCAGAAAAATAAAATTGGACCATTTCCTTACACCACACATGAAAATAGACTCAAAATGGATGAAGGACCTCAATGTGAGAAAGGAACCCATCAAAATCCTTTAGGAGAACACCTCTTCGACCTTAGCCACAGTAACTTCTTCCTAGGAACATGGCCAAAGACAAGGGAAGCAAGGGCAAAATTGATGGGACTTCATAAAGATCAAAAGCTTTTGCACAGCAAAGGAAACAGTTAACAAAACCAAAAGACAACTGACAGAATGGGAGAAGATATTTGCAAACGACATATCAGATAAAGGGCTAGTATCCAAAATCTATAAAGAACTTATCAAACTCAACACCCAAAGAACAAATAATCCAATCAAGAAATGGGCAGAGGACATGAACAGACATTTCTGCAAGGAAGATATCCAGGTGGCCAACAGACACATGAAAAAGTGCTCCATATCACTCGGCATCAGGGAAATTCAAATCAAAACCACAATGAGATACCACCCTACACCAGTCAGAATGGCTAAAATTAACAAGTCAGGAAATGACAGATGCTGGCGAGGATGTGGAGAAAGGGGAACCCTCCTACACTGTTGGTGGGAATGCAAGGTGGTGCAACTACTCTGGAAAACAGCCTGGAGGTTCCTCAAAAAGTTGAAAATAGAGCTACCCTATGACGCAGCAATTGCACTACTGGGTGTTTACCCTAAAGATACAAACGTAGTGATCTGAAGGGGCACGTGCACCTGAATGTTTATAGCAGCAATGTCCACAATAGCCAAAAGATGGAAAGAGCCTAGATGTCCATCAACAGATGAATGGATAAAGAAGACGTGGTATATATATACAATGGAATACTATTCAGCCTTCAAAAGAAATGAAATCTTGCCATTTGTGATGCCATGGATGGAACTACAGGGTATTATGCTTAGTGAAATAAGTCAATCGGAGAAAGACAACTATCATATGATCTCCCTGATATGAGGAAGTGGAGATGCAATGTGGCGAGTTTGGGGGGTAGGAAAAGAATAAATGAAACAAGATATGATTGGGAGGGAGACAAACCATAAGAGACTCTCAATCTCACAAATAAAACTGAGGGGGGCCAGAGGGAGGGGAGGAAGGGAGAGGGTGGTGCGGTTATGGTCACTGGGGAGAGTATACGCTATGGTGAGTGCTGTTAAGTGTGTAAACCTGGCAATTCACAGACCTGTACCCCTGGGGCTAATAATATATTATATGTTTAAAAAAATTTTTCTAAGAATTATCTACAGTTGATGACAGACACAAAACAACAAATTCAAGAAGCTCAGAGCATTCCAAGAAAGATAAATACCAAGACTAACACATACACATGTTTAAAGTGATAAAAATCAAAAACAGAGGAAACAGTTTAAAATCAGTGCAAAATGACAGAAACATACAGGAAAGTAAAGTTATGGGGTGCCTGGGTGGCTCAGTGGGTTAAAGCCTCTACCTTCGGCTCAGGTCATGATGCCAGGGTCCAGGGATCAAGCCCTGCATCGGGATCTCTGTTCAGCAGGGAGCCTGCTTCCTCCTCTCTCTCTGCCTGCCTCTCTGCCTACTTGTGATCTCTGTCTGTCAAATAAATAAATAAATAAAATCTTAAAAAAAAAAGTCAAGTTATGAAAAGATTTGTAAAAGTTACAGTACACTTCCCATCATAAACCATGATAGAAGATAATGGAGTAACATTTTTAAAGTCCCAAAAGGAAACTAAAACCTCCAAAATCTGCCCACTGAGAATTCTACTATAGCAGAGGAAGCATCATTAAAAACAAAGAATATAAACAGTATTTGAAAGAATTCATTGCAAGCAGACCAGCATTACGGAACATTGAAAATGTAATAAAAAGAAAATTAATATTTGTCTTTTCAATACTTTATAAGATGAATGATTGTTTAAAGCTGTCATCAACAAACTATGGCCCATAAGTCAAACCTTTCCTTTTATGTCTTCTATACATTTGTTTATATATGGTTACTTTTACACTATAATGGCAGATTTGAGTGGTTGCAGAGACGATGTGGTCCATAAAACCAAAAATATTGCTGGTTCTTTAAAGATAATGTTAGCCAACCTCTGATCTACAAGAAAAAGAATAGTAATAATGTACAGGATCTTCTGTGACAATTATAACAACAGCAAAAGATATAGTAGGGAAAAACTGGGAATATATTGTGGTAAGGTCTTTATACTACCTACAAAGTATGTATTATTTGCAAGTGGACTGACGATAAAAAGGTATATTTGGTAAGTCTTATGTAAGCAATTAAAAAAAGAAAAAATAAATAAGTGAAGAATGGAGAGCAAATGAATCATAAAAATTATTCAATTAATCCAAAAGAGCACGGGGGGGCGGAAAAAGGAACAAAGAAATGGAATAAATAGCAAGTGGCTAAAAAGACAGATTTCAATCAATATAATCATATTACTAGTTACACGGAGTACAAACAGTCTAAGCATATCATTTTAAGGACAGAATTTTCAAAATGGATTTTTATAAAAGCAAGACCTGACCACAGACTGATTTCCTTGAACACAACTTAAGTATGAAGACAGGTCAAAAAGAATGGGAAAAGATTTACCAAACACTAATAAAAAAAATGCTGGAATTGTTTTATTAATGTCAAACAAAGTAGACTTTAGAAAATGAATATTCCCAACACTAAAAAAGGAGTATTTCATAATAATAAAGGACTTTATACAAATGATATAACAGTCCTAAATGCTTATGTACTTAACAAAAGGCCTTTAAAATACAGAAAAATGGCAGACCTGAAAGGGGAAATAGATAAATCCAAAATTATACATCAACATTGCTTTATCAATAAGTGATAGACAAGATAATTGGCAAGCATACAGAAGACCTGAACAATACTATCAAGAACTTTAACTCACATTTATAAGATAATCCCAGAGCAGCAGAAAAAACAACCTTTTTCCAGATTATGAAACCAAGTGTTGATTTCTTGAAAGGGTAAAAAATTTTAATTAAATATATTGACCAAGAAAAAAAAATCTATCATAAAAAGAAACTATCAAAAGCATGGATAAAGAGGTAAAACATACAGAATATACAGACCCGATTTCTTTCAAAGCTTAATAAAGGGATAACACAAATAACCCTTCATACATAAAACTGAAAAATATGACATTGATCAGTTCTTTAAAAAATAGAAAAGGACCAAACTCATTCAAGAAGAAATAGATAACCTGAATAGTCCTATTAATGAGCTTGAATTTATAATTAAACAATGAAAGCACCAGGCCAAGATGGTTTCAATGGGGATTTATATCAAATGCATAATAGGTAATACTACCATCTCTACCCAACCTTTTCCAGAAAAAAAGTAGTAAGTTTTCTTAGCTAGTTTTATGAGGACAAACAGCCCCACGTTATTTTTATATTTTTATTTTTTAAGATTTTATTTATTTATTAGGAGAAGAGAGAAAAGAGAGCACTCGTACACATGAGCAAGGAAAAGGGCCTTGATAAATGGAGAATCTCAAGCAGACTCTGCACTAACCATGGACCCTACTGTGGGGCTTGACCTCACAACCCCAAGATCAGGACCTGAACTGAAATCAAGAGCTGAATGCCTAACTGACTGAGTTACCTACTGCCCTGCCACACTACTTTAATAACAGAAAAACAAATATATTTCACGGAAAGAAAAACTATAGAATGATGCACCAGCTGAACATGGACACAATCTTTTTAAAAAATTAGCAAATAGGATTTTATATTATATAAACAACAAATCAGCAACAAACGGAGTTTATTCCAAGAATGAATAAAATTCAACACTTGAAAATAAATCCTCCTAAGTCACTGTATTAAGGCCAAAAGGATTAAATAACCAATAGATTAAAGAAGAAATCATAAGCTAAGTGTTTTCTAAATGCTTAGAAATGAATAAAACAAAAACATGACATATAAAATCTGGGATATGAACAAGGTGGTGCTATGGGGATAAACTGACAGCTATAAATACTTACATTTAAAAGATGAGAATGGGGTTCCTGGGTGGCTCAGTGGATAAGCCTCTATGTCAGCTCGGGTCATGATCTCAGGGTCCTGGGATGGAGTCCCACATCAGACTCTCTGCTCAGCGAGGAGCCTGCTTCCCCCTTCTCTCTGCCTGCCTCTCTGCCTACTTGTGATCCCTCTCTTTCTATCAAATAAATAAATAAAATCTTAAAAAATAAATAAATAAAAGATGAGAATGATCTCAAAACCACCACATACCTTTACAACTTAAAGAACTAGAATTATAAACAAAACCAAACAAAAACCAAAACCCAAAAAACTAATCCTAAGACTTGCAGAAGGAAGAAAACGAAGATTAGAGCTGAGATAAATGAAGTAGGACATTAAAAAACAGAAAATCAGTGTAAACAAAAGTTGGGTCTTTGATGAAATCATCAAAATAAATAAACCTTTAGCAAGATGAGCTGAGAAAACAGGAGAAAAGATACAAATTACTAAAATCAGAAACAAAAATCTAAAAACAGAAATAACAATTATCAGAGAGTACTATGAACAAATATATGGCAAAAAAAATTGGATAGCCACATTAAAATGTACAAATTTCTAGAAGCCCAAAAGCTACCAAGACTCAACCATCAAGAAATAAACAGCATAGACTTATATCTTATATATATTAGTAAGGAAAGTGAATCAATAATCAAAAATCTCCCAACAAAGAAAAAAGCCCTGGACCCAGTGGCTTCATAGATGAATTCTATGAAATACCTAAAGAAGAACTAAATTCCTCTCAAACTATTCCAAAAAATTAAAAAGGAGGGAGTACTTTCTAATTCATGTTATGAGGTCAGCATTGTCTTACTACAAAAGCAAAGACAAAAGAAAACTAGACTACTATCCCAAATGAACACTGATGTAAAAATTCCTCAACAAAATACAGATACCAGATGTAAGATGGTTCAACTTAAGATTTTTCAACTTTATGACAGTGTGAAAGTGGCAGGCATTCAGTAGAAACCATATTTTGAATTTTTATCTTTTCCTGGCCTAGAAATACATGGTACAATGCATCCTCTTGATGATGGGCAACAGCAGGAAACACAGCTCCTGGTCAACCATGAGATCATGAAGGTGAACAACCAAAACACTTAGAATCATTTTGTACCCATACAACTACTTTGTTTTTCACTTTCAATATAGTATTCAGTAAATTACATGAGGTTTTTAACACTTAAATATAAAAGAGGCTTCATATTAGATGGTTTTACCCAGCTGCTGGCAGTAGAGTCCTAAGCAGGCTAGATAAAGCTATGATATTTGTTAAGTTAGGCACATCAAATGTATTTTTGACTTCGGATATTTTTAACTAACTATGGGTTAGTCAGGACACCAACTGATAACATAAGAAAGCACTGTTATTACTAAAACAAATTCAGCGGTATAGTAAAAGGATTACACCCGGAATGCAAGGATTCATTGCATTTTACAATATGTGGAAATCAATAAATGTAATGTAACACATTAACAGCATGAAGGGGGAAAAATTGTCTCAATTGATGCAGAAAAAGCGTATGACAAAATTCAACTCTTCCATGATAAAAATACTCAAACACAAAGAATAGAAGGGCACTACCACAACAAAAGCTATATATTAAAAACACCACCACCACCACCACCAAAAAACCACAGTGAATAGCCAGCAACAATAACAACAACAAAACTCACAGTGAATAGCCAACAGTGAGATTCAAAGTTTTTCCTAGAGAATCAAGACCAAGACAGGATGGCTACTTTTACCACTTCCATTTAACATAGCACTGAAACTACTGAGCTATCAAAAAAAGGGGGGGGGGGGGAACCTTGCCATTTGCAATGATATAGATGAAGCTAGACTGTATTAAGCTAAGTGAAATAAATGTGTCAGAAAAAGACAAATACCAAATAATTTCACTCCAATGTGGAATTTCAAGAAATGAAATAGACGAACATATGGGAAGGGGGGAAAAAACTTAATTTTAGAGAATTATAGAGATTCTTAATTACAGAGAAAAAATAGGGTTGACGGAGGAAGCGAGGCAGGGGATGGACTAAATGGTTGATATGTATTAAGGAGGTCACATGTTGTGATGAACATGGAATGTTGTATGTAAGTGATAAATTATGAAATTCTTCTCCTGAATCCAATATTACAGTGTATGTCAAATAACTTGAACTTAAACAAAAATTTGGAGGAAAAGAAAAGCATAACATAAAAACAAAAACAAAAAACAAAACATATAGTGCTGAAGGATCTAGCCAGAACAATAAGGAAGGGAAAAGACACCCAAGGTGTAAAGAAAGTAGTAAAATTATCTGTGTGCAAGTGAAATGATTTTATATATGGAAGACTCTCAAGGCCCCCCCAAAATAAATAAATAAATAAATAAATAAATGAATAAATAAAATGAATAAATAACTTCAGCGAAGTAGCAGGATACAAAGAGAACATGGAAAAATCAGTTGCATTTCTATACTACCAATGAATGTTCTGAAAAGGATATTGCAAAAATAATTCCAATATGATAGCATCAAAAGGAATAAAATACTTGGGAATTAACCAAGGATTTGACAGGCTTGTACAATGGAAAGTACAAAACACTGCTAAAAGAAATTAAGGTCAACAAGAAAAGACACAGGAAAAAAAAAAAAATGTAACCTACAATAGAAAAACCATTAGGGTATCAGTGGATTTCTTTGAAGAATTCTACATGCCAGTGGAATGGAATGACATATTCAAAGAACTGAAGGACAAAAATGGCCAGCTAAGAATACTTTATCCAAGAGTTAACCCTCAGATATGAAGGACAAGTAAAAGCTTTCTCAAACACACAAAATATGAAAGAGCTCACTATTACTAGATCTGTCTTGCAAGAAATACTGAAAGAAGTTCTTTAAGCTGAAATGAAAACAGGCTTATCAGACTCATAAAAACATGAAAGTACACAACACAGTGGTAAAATAATACAGTCACACATAGAAATCTCTAACTCTATATTAGTAATGATGTATTTATTAACTAAACTATAGTACAAAGGTTAATAGAAAGTTGGAAAAATAACTACAGCTATTATAAGTTATACAACAAAATGTAGATAAACTCTAATGTCAGTTGTATAAAAGGAAGAAGTAAAATAGTGAAGACTTTATAGGCAATCAAAGATAAGCTGTTTTCAGCCTAAAATGGATGTTTTTATACAGTGTTTTATGTAAGCCCAATAGTAGTCACAAGACCAAAACCTAGAGCAGATCTACAAAAGACAAAAAAAAAAAAAAAAAAAAAAGTGGGGGTGGGGCGGGGGTTGCTGACTGACATACCATCATGGAAAATAACAAATTTATAAAGGTTGCAGAAACAGGGTAAAATAAAACCAGAAAACAATTAATAAAATGATATTAGTAAGTCCTTACATATTAATAATTGCCCTAAAAATAAATGAATTGAATTCACCAATCAAAAAACACACAGTGGCAAAGTGAATAAAGAACAAGATCCAGCTATGTGGTACCAATAAAAGATCCATTTCAGGTTTAAGAATGCACAGAACACTCAAAGTGAAGGGATAAAAACAAAATATATGCAAATAGAAACCAAAAGGAAGTAGGAATAGCTATCCTTACATCAAAAAAATAGCTAGAAAATCTACAAATACATAACTCCTTAACAACCAATAAGTGAAACAACAGATTAAAAAGGGAATCAGTATCTTCAAATGAAAACGGAAACCCAACATAACAAAACAAATGGGATGCTACACAACATTTCTAGAAGTTTATAGCAATAAATGCATATATTAAGAAATGAGAAAGATTGCAAATAAACATAACTTTAAACATAATTTACACCTCAAAGAAGTAAAAGAACAAACAAAGCTCAGAGTTAGGCGAAGGAAGGAAATAATAAATATCAGAGTTGGGGGAAAAAAATGTGTAAGAGACCAGAAAAACAATAGAAAAATCAACACAAAGTTGGTTTTTTTGAAATTATCAAGAGTACTAAGTAAGAGAGAAAACTCAAACAAATAAAATCAAATGGATGAGAGGAAATTATAATTGACTATAGAAATAGGCTAAGAGACTACTATAAACAAGTATAGGTGAGCAAATTACAGAACACAGAAGAAATGAATAATTTCCTACAATCCTATAATCTTCTGAGACTGAACCAAGAATAAATACAGAATCTGAACAAAATGATAACATGTAAAGAGAATAAGTCAATAATCAAAAACCTCCCAACACTGAAGTATGCAGACCAGATCCCTTCCCTGGTGAATTATATCAATGTTAAAGGAAGAATTACAGCCAATTCTCAAACTTTTCCAAAAAGATGGAGAGAAGGAAACACTTCCAAAATTTCTATATGAAGTAAGCAATACTCTGCTACCAAAACAAGATAACGACCCTACAAGAATAGAAAGCTAGAGACCAATATCCTTGATGGATACAGATGTAATAATTCTAAACAAAACATTAGCAAACCAAATTCAAGAATTCACTGAAAGGATTATACACCAAGTGGGACTTATTCCTATTCCTAGGGTTCAAGGATGGTTCAACATATATAAATCAATAATTGTAATACGCCAGCTTAGTAGAATGAAAAACAAAAATGTATCATCTCAAAAAAAAAAAAATGTATCATCTCAAAAGATGTTAAAAAAAAAGACATTTGATAAAATACAACATTCTTTCATGATAAAATCCCTCGACAGATTGAGTATAGAAAGAACATACCTCAACATAATGAAAGTAATATACAACAAACCCACAGTAACATCATATTCAACGAAGAGAAACAGAAAGCTCTTCCTCTAAGATCAAGTATAATACAAAGGTGCCCACTGTCACCAGTCTTATTCAACATAGTACTGGAAGTCCTAGCTAATACAATCAGACAGGACAAAGAAAAATCATCCAAATAGGAAAGGAAGAATTAAAACTGTTGTTCTTTACAGATGATATGATGATATATGTTGAAAATACCAAAGACTGAAATAAAAAACTATTGGGTCTAGTCAATGAATACAATACAGTTGCAGGGTATAAAATCAAAACACAGAAATCAGCTGCTTTCTATACATTAACCATAGAGCATCTGGGGGAAAAAAAAAAAAAAAAACTAAAGAAAACTACCATCCACAATAGCATCAAAAATAATAAGATACCTAATAATAAATTTTACCAAGTTAAAGACCTATGAAAACTACAAGACTCTGCTACAAGAAACTGAAGATGACATAAATAAATGGAAAGACATCCCATGACAAGGATGTGAAGAGTTAATATTGTTAAAATGTCCATGTTATCAGAGTGCCTGGTGGCTCAGTTAGTAAAGCATCTGCCTTCATCTCAGGTCATGATCTCAGGGTCCTGGGGTCAAGCCCTGAGTCAGGCTCCCCACTCAGGAGGGAGTCTGCTTCTCCCTCTCCACTCTTGTTCTCACTCTCTCTCAAATAAATTTTTTTTTAAAGATTTTATTTATTTATTTGACAGAGAGAAATCACAAGTAGATGGAGAGGCAGGCAGAGAGAGAGAAGGAAGCAGGCTCCCTGCTGAGCAGAGAGCCCGATACGGGACTCGATCCCAGGACCCTGAGATCATGACCTGAGCCGAAGGCCGCGGCTTAACCCACTGAGCCACCCAGGCGCCCTCAAATAAATTTTTTAAATGTCCATGTTATCAAAGCCATTTATATATTCAACACAATCAGTATGAAAATTCCTATAGCAGATGGTGGGGAACTAGGGAAGACAGCAAAGGAGTAGGGGACCCTCATTTCATCTGGTCCCTGGAATTCAGCTAGATAGCTATTAAATCATTCTGAACACTGGCAAATTCAACCGGAGGTCCAAGAAAAGAATTGCTGCAATTCTACAAATAGAAATGTGTTCACTTTTGGCAAGGTAGGAGGTGTGGAGAAGTGACTCTGAGGCGATATGTTGGAAGATAAACCATGGAGGAGGGACACTCTGATAGCCGACTACCAGAAAGTGATATAGCAGCAGAGTGCAAAACTGGAACTTTCAGAAGTCTTCTCCAGTGAGGAACGTCCCCGCCTGAAAGGCGCTTAGGTGGCAAAGCAGGCAGAATCCTCGCTGGGACAGTATGGTCTCAGAATCTCCAAGGTCACAGAAAGAAGGAGTGTGCATGAATGTATGAATGTAGCAGAGCTCACAGGCATTTGAGCAGGATGCCAGCTATAATCAGTGAGCCCAGGAGTGGGCTTTCAGCTGGGTGTTCCCATAAGCCACAGCACAGTTGATAAGGCAACCACTCTCCAATCAAGGCCCAGCAAGTGGCAGAAGCAAGACCCTTTTACATCCCCTGGGAGAAGCAGCACAGGTGCGAACTGTAGTGCAGGGTTTGGAGACTCCACACCAGGAGGCAGTGTGCCTGAGATCAAAACACTTGGTTACAGGCTGGGCGAGCACAGAGTGCTGACAGAAAACAGTGAGATCAAAGTGACTAACTGCTTTTTCCAAAGAATGCACTGAGGAGTGGGGGTCCAGGATCTTTCAACTCCAGAGATCATGACACTGTCATTTCTATTTTTATTCTCTAAAGGCAGAAAGCCTTCAGGGAACAAAAGCTACATAGAGAAATCCAAAGCCACCTACAGTGAGCCCAGCCCCCTGGCAACAGCAATGCAGTTACACCAGGGGCAAAGACACCTGAGAATCAGTGTAAGAGGCCCCTCCCCCAGAAGATCAGCAAGAATATCTGGCTAAGAGCAAATTTACTGATCACACAGAAATGCAAAATTCCAACACTAGGAGAAAATAGTATGTAAAATTTGGGGTATTTTTCTCATGATTCTTTAGTCTTTCAATTTTAATTCATTTTCCTTTTCAACTAATTTCTTTTATCAAATCTTTTAAGTCTTTTTTAAATTTTTGTTTTTAGTTCCATTTTATTCCTTCATTATATTTTGTTTTTGTATGTATGTTTTTCTTGCTCTACAGTTTTGAGATATAATTTCTTCTAAAAAAGAGACCAAAATACACCCAGAATCAAGTGTATTGCTCTGTTCTGTTCACCTGATTATATTTTTAACTCTCTTTTAATTTTTATTTTTGCAGTTACATTCTATCTTTCCAATAGTATTCATTTTTGTATATATACACAGGTTTTTTCTTTCTATACAGTTTTGGTACCTAGTTTTCTAACAGACCAAAATACAATCAGGATTTAGTGTATCCAGTGTATTGCTTGGTTTTGTTCAAGTGTCTGATTACATATATGTATTTTTTTCCTTGTTGGTTTCTGGTCTCTGAGTTTAGTATAATTCTCTGAGGTCATTGTTGCTTTTTTATGATTTTGTTCTCTCACCTATTCTTCTCTGGACAAAATGACAGGATGGGAAAACCCCTGGAAAAAGAGAATAAGAGGCAATACTGACTTCCAAGGACCTAATCAGTTTGGATGTAAGATGATGGAATTATCAGAATCGTTATTCTGATTATAAAGATACAATATGGACTTTAAAAAGCATAGGAAACACTAGAGAATCCCTTTCTGGAGAAATAAAAGAAAATCTAATGAGGTTGAAATTAAAAAAAAAAAGGCTACTAATGAGATATGATTAAAAAAAAATGAGACTGCATGCCTGGGTGGCTCAGTTGGTTAAGTGTCTGCCTTCAGCTCAGGTCATGATCCCAGTGTCCTAGGATCATGTGCTGCATGTGGCTCCCTGATCAGTAGGGAGCCTGATTCTCACTCTCCCTCTGCCCTTCCCCGTGCTTGTGTTTTCTCTCCAAATAAATAAAATCTTCAGAAAAAAATTGAGGCTCTAACTTCTGGGAGGAATGAGGAAAAAGAGAAAATTAGTGATATAGAACACCAAATGATGGAAAATAAAGAAGCTGAGAAAAAGATAAACTACCAGAGCATGAAGGGGAGAATGCAAGAGAGAAGTGATACCATAAGACAAAACACTTAGAATAATTGGGATTCCAGAAGAAGAGGAAAGTGGGAGGGGTGGAAGAAGCAAATTATAGCTGAGAACATCCTTAATCTGAGGAAGGAAACAGGCATTCAAGTCTAGGAGGCACAGAGGAGTCCCCCATCCTTGCCCAAAAAATAGGTCAACACCCTGACATATAATAGTGAAACTTGTAAAACTCAGAGACAAAGAGAAAATGCTGAAAGCAGCTCAGGACAAGAGGTCAGTAGTGTTCGAGGATAGAAACATTAGACAGGCAGCAGACCTACCCACATAAACCTGGAAGGCAAGAAAGGTATGGTATGATACTATTAAGGGTGCTAAATGAGAAAAAAAAAAAAAAAAATACAGCCAAGAATACTTTATCCAGAAAGGTTGTCATTCAGAATAGGAGACATAAAGAGCTTCCAGGACAAAAAGAAACAGAGTTTGTGATCACTAAACCAGCCCTGCAGGAAATATTAAAGGGGATCCTTAAGCAAACAGAGAACTCAAAGGTAACACAGACCAGAAAGGAAGGAATAGAGATTATACACAGAAACTGAATTCACAGGTACTACGATGGCATTAAATTCATATCTTTCAATAGTTACTCTGAATTAAAATGACCTAAATACCCCAGTCAAAAGACACTGGGCATCAGACTGGATAAAAAAGCAAGACCCATCAATATGCTGTCTGCAAACGACTCATTTTGGACCCAAAGACAACACCAGATTGAAATAGAGGGGGTGAAAAATCATTTATTGTGCTAATGGATATCAAAATAAAGGTGGGGTAGCAATCCTTATAGCAGACAAATTAGATTTTAAGCTAAACACTCTAATAAGAGACGAGGAAGAATACTATATCATGATTAAAGGGTCTATTCAATAAGATCTAACAAATGTAAATATTTATGCCCCTAACTGGGGAACAGCCAATTACATAAACAAATAGCAACAATAACAACAAAAAACCCAACTAATAACAAAATTACATAAATGAATCAATAACAAAAACAAAAATGACAAGAGATGTCTTTAACACCCCACTCAATGCAATGGACAGATCACCTAAGCAGAAGATCAACAAGGAAACAAAGGTTTTGAATGACACACGGGACAAGATAGACTTCACAGAGGTATTCGGAACATTCCACCTTAAAGGAACAGAATACATATTTTTCACAAGTGTATATGGAACATTCTCCAGAACAGATCACATACTAGGCCACAAATCAGGTCTCAACTGGTACTAAATTACTGGGATCATTAACTGCATATTCTCAGACTACAATGCTTTCAAAGTTGATCTCAAATCACAAGAGGAAATTTGGAAAGAACTCAAATACATGGAGGGCTAAAGAGCATCCTACTAAAGAATGAATGGGTCAACCAGAAAATTAAAGTAGTTAAAAAAAAATCATGGATACAAATGAGAATAAAAACACAACTGTTCAAAATCTTTGGGATGCAGCAAAACCGGTCCTAAGAGCGAAGTACATAGCAATATAAGCCTTTCAACTACACAACCTAACCTTACACCTGAAGGAACTGGAGAAAGAGCAGCAAATAAAGCCTAAACTCAGTAGAAGTGAATTAAGAGTAGAGCAGAAATCAATGAATTAAAAAAACAAAAGAACAGTACAGATCGACAAAACTAGGAGCTGGTTTTTTCAAAGAATAAGATTGATAAATCCCTAGCCAGACTTATCAAAAAGAAAAGAGAAAAGACCCAAATAAATAAAGGATCCAAATAAAAATCATGAATGAAAGAAAAGAGGATCACAACCAACATCAAAGAAATACTAGGAATTATAAAAACATTCTGGGCAACTATACACAAACGAATTAGGCAATCTGAAAGAAACGGATGCATGCCTAGAGACATACAAACTACCAAAACTGAACCAGGAAGAAACAGAAAACCTGAACAGACCCATAACCAGGAAGGAAATTGAAGCAGTAATCAAAAATCTCCCAATAAAAAGAGCCCAGGGCCAGATGGCTTCCCTGGGGAATTCTGCCAAACATTTAAAGAATATCTATAATTCTGAAAACGTTTCAAAAAACAGAAATGGAAGGAAACTTTCCAATCTCATTCTATGAGGCTAGCATTATCTTGATCCCAAAACCAGACAAAGACCCCATCAAAAAAAAGATAATTACAGACCAATAACCCTAATGAACATGTATGCAAAAATTCTCAAGAAGATACTAGCCAATAGGATCCAACAGTACATTAAAAAGAGTATTCACCACAACCAAGTGGGATTTATTTCTGAGGAGCAAAGGTGGTTCAACATCCTCAAATCAATGAATAAAGTACATTAATAAAAGGCCAAGAACCACATGATCCCCTCAATAGATGCAGAAGAAGCATTTGACAAAGTACAGCTTTTTTTTTTTTTTAGATTTTATTTGAAAGAGAGAAGAGGGAGAACAAGCAGGGGCAGAGGGTAAGGGAGAAGCATACTCCCTGCTAGGCAGAGAGTGACACCAGGCTTAATTCTAGGAACGTGAGATCATGAACTGAGCCCCAGACAGATGCTTAACTGATTGAACCACACAGGTGCCCCAGCATCCTTTTTTGATTAAAACTCTTTGTAGTGTAGAGATAGGGGTAATATACCTCAATATCAGAAAAGCAGTATACAAAAAGCCCACTATGAATATTCTCAATGGGGAAAAACTGTGAGGTTCTCCCCTAAGGTCAGGAACACAACAGGTATGCACTCTCACCACAGTTGCCCAACATAGTACCAGAAGTCCTGGCCTCAACAATCAGACAACAAAAAGAAATAAAAGGCATCCACACTAGCAAAGAAGTCAAACTCTCACTCTTCTCAGATGACATGATACTCTATGTGGCAAGCCCAAGAGACTCTGTCCCAAAATTGTTAGAACACATACAAGAATTCAGTGAAGTGGCAGATATAAAATCAATGCACAGAAATCAGTTGCATTTCTATACACCAACAGCAAGACAGAAGAAACAGAAATTAAAGAATTGATCCCATTTCCAATTGCACCCAAAACCATAAGATACCTAGAAATGAGCCGAACCAAAGAGGCAAAGGATCTTACTCAGAACACTATAGAACAGAACACTATATATAAACGAAACTGAGGAAGACATAAATGGAAAAACGTTCATGCTCCTGGATTGGAAGAACAAATATTGTTAAAAAGTCTACGCTACCTAGAGCAATCTGCACATTTAATGCAATCCCTATCAAAATACCATCAACTTTTTTTCAGAGAGCTGGAACAAATAATCCTAAAATTTGTATGGAAACAGAAAAGCCAAAGGAATGTTCAAAAAGGAAACCAAAGCTGGCGGCATCACAATTCCAGGCTTCAAGTTCTATTACAAAACTGTAATCATCAAGTTGATAGGGTACTGGCACAAAAACAGACACATAGATCCATGGAACAACAGAACACAGAAACCAGAAATGAACCATCAACTTTATGATCGACTAATCTTCAACAAAGCAGGAAATAATTTCCAATGGAAAAAAGACAGTCTTTTCAACAAATGGTGTTGGGAAAATTGGACAGCGACATGGAAGAATGAAATTGGACCATTGCCTTATCTCATCCACAAAAACAGACTCAAAATAGATGAAAGACCTCAATGTGAGACAGGAATCCATCAACATCCTAGAAGAGAACACAGGAACCAACCACTCTGACCTTGGCCACAGCAACTTCTTGCCAGATGCGTCTCCAAAGTCAAGGGAAACAAAGGCAAAAATGAACTATTGGGACTTCACCTAGCTAAAAAGCTTTTGCACAGCAAAGGAAACAGTCAACAAAGCCAAAAGACAACTGACAGAATAGAAGATATTTGCAAAAGCCTTATTAAAGGGTTAGTATCCACAATCTATAAAGAACTTCTCAATCTCAACACCCAAAGAATAATTAATCCAAACAAGAAATGGGCAGAAGACATGAACAGACATTTCTTCAAAGAAGACATCCAAAGGGCCACAGACACATGGAAAAATGCTCAACATCACTTGGCAACAAGGAAATAAAAATCAAAACCACAATGGTGTGAAGTGAGATACCACCTCACACCATTCAGAATGACTAAAATTAACATGTCAGGAAATGGCAGGCATTGGCAAGGATATGGAGAAAGGAGATCCCTTGCATACTTTTGGTGAAAATACAAGCTGCTGTAGTCATTCTGGAAAACAGTATGGAGGTTCCTCAAAAAGTTGAAAATAGAGCTACCGTATGGACCCATCAATTGCACTACTAGGTATTTACCCCAACAATACAAATGTATTGATCCAAAGGGACACCCACACCCCACAGTTTATAGTAGCAATATCCACAACAGGCAAACTGTAGAATGAGGTGAGATGTCCATAGACAGATGAATGGATAAAGGTAGTGAGTGTATGTGTGTGTATGTAGTTTAAGGTTTTGTTTATTTGACAGAGAGAAACACAGCGATAGAGGGAACACAGCAGGGGGGAGTGGGAGAAAAAGAAGGAGGCCTCCCACTAAGCAGGGTGCATGATGCAGGGCTCGATCCCAGGACCCTGGGATCATGATCTGAGCCGAAGGCAGATGGTTAACGACTGAGCCACCCAGGTGTCCCAGGAAGATATGGTATATATTTTTAGACAATGGAAGATTAGTCATCAGAAAGGATGAATACTTATCATTTACATCGACATGGATGGAACTGGAGGGTATTATGCTGAGTGAAATAAGTGAATCAGAGAAAGACAATTACTATATGATTTCACTCATATGTGGTATTTAAAAAATAGAGGAACATAAGTGAAGGAAGGTTAAAATAAAACAAGATGATATCACAGAGGGTGGGATACCTGGGTGGCTCAGTTGGTTCAGTGTCTTCCTTTGGCTTAGGTCATGATTCTAGAGACCTGGGATCAAAGCCCATGTCAGGCTGCACGCTCAGTGAGAAGCCTGCTTCTCCGCCTGCTGCTCCCCCTGCTTGTGCGTGTGCTCTCTGACAAATAAATAAAATGAAAGAGAAAGAAAGAAAGAAAGGACTCCACAGAGCAAGGTAATCTATAAGAGACTCTTAATCATGGGAGAAAAACTGAAGATTGCTGGAGGGGAGAGGGCTGGGGGGATGGGGTAACTCAGTGATGGACATTAAGGAGGTGACAGGATGTAATGAGCTATATAAGACTGATGAATCATTGAACTCCACCTCTGAAACTAATAATACCCTATGTTAATTAATTGAATGAAAATAAAAAAATATTTTTAAAACCCTCCATTATTTAAGCCAAAAAAAAAAAAAAAAAAAGAAAGAAATTCCTACAGCATTTTTCATAGTAATAATAAAAAAAATCCTCAAATTTGTATGGAGCCAAAAAAAAAAAAAAAAAACCCTGTATAGACAAAGCAATGATAACAAAGAAAAACAAAACTGGAGGCATATTTACTGATTTCAAATTATACTAAGAAGCCATACTAATTATACAGTAGTATAAAAATAGGTATAAAAATAGGCACTTAGATCAACAGAATAGAGTACTTAGAATTAAACCCCCACATATATAGTCAACTAATAAAGAATAAGGAAGCAAAGAATATTAATATTCAATGGAGAAAGGATATCTCTTCAACAAATGATGCCAGAAGGCAGAAAAAGAAAATTGGACTATCTTACACCACACACAAAAATCACCTAGAAATGGATCAGACTTAAACATTTGGATAGGACACCCAAAGCCCAAGTAAGAAAAAATTAACATGTGGGACTACATCAAACTTGAAAGCTTATACAATGCGAAAGGAACAATTAAGAAACTAAAAGTAAGGGTGCCTGGGTGGCTCAGTGGGTTAAGCCGCTGCCTTCGGCTCAGGTCATGATCTCAGGATCCTGGGATCAAGTCCCGCATCAGGCTCTCTGCTCAGCAGGGAGCCTGCTTCCTCATCTCTCTCTCTCTGCCTGCCTCTCTGCCTACTTGTGATCTCTCTCTGTCAAATAAATAAATAAAATATTAAAAAAAAAGAAACTAAAAGGCAAATAAATTATTTGTAAATCATTTAACAGATAATGGGTTAATACCCAAAATATACATAGAATTCCTGTAACTCAATAATGAACAAATCCCCACAAATTATCCACTTAAAAAATGAGCAGAAGAACTTAAGAGGCACTTTTCCAAAGAAGACTTGCCACTGTTGGCATGAAAAGTGTTCAACATCATTAGCCATCAAGGAAATACAAATCAAAACTACAGTGAAATAGCCCTTCATACATGTTATAACAGATATTATCAAGAAAACAAGATAGTAAGTGTTGGCAAGGATGTATAGAAAAGGTAACTCTGTTGGTGGGAATGTAAATTGGAGAAGAATATAGAGGTCCCCCCCCCCCAAATTAAAAATAGAACTACTTTATAATCTGGCAGTCGCAACTCTGGGTATAAATCCAAAAGAAATTAACACTTTATCAAAGAGATATGTGTATGCCTGTGTAACTGCAGCATTACACGACAGCCAAAATGTGTCCATCAATGAATGAGTAAATGGATGAAGACATGGTGATAAAAACAGATAGATGGAAGATAAAGATAGATGCACATGTGCACACGTGCGCACACACACGCACATATATATATAAGTGTGTATAAAGTGTGATACATATACATATATAAAATGGAATACTCTTGGACCAGAAAAAGTAGTGAAATCCTGCCAGTTGCAACAACATGGATGTATCTTGAGAACATTATGCTAAGTTAGACGTAGACAAATACTGTCAGATAGCTTGTATAAAATGCAAACAAAACAAAGAGAGTGAAATGGTAGTTACCACAAGCTCAGTAGTGGGGAAATGGGAGAGAGGTTGTTTAAGGTACACATATGATACTAATACATAAATAAGATGTGGGAATCTCATACATAGTACAGTGATTATAGACAACAAAACTGTATTAAAAACATTCACTTGCTAGGAGACTAGATCTTCATTTTTTCCACCACTAGAAGAAAATAATAATTAGGAGATGTGATAGAAGGACTCACTAATGGTTACAATGGTAATCAAATGGAACAATATATATCAAATTACTACACTATATACCTTTAACTTACAGAATGTTAAATGTCAATATTTCAATAAAAATTAGTATAATTCAATACTTAACTGATAAGAAAATATACAGATTGATTAAAATGTCACTTTTATTTCTATCAAAGGATTTATTTTTCCCATGACACCTACCAAAAGAAATATTTGATCAATAGTGAAATAGTCAACATTTAAAATTAAAATAATTATGTTGTTGACAATGTTTTCAAATAATTCATGTTCACACATATTATGTCATAGTAAAATAATACATGGGGGAATGGGGGAAAGGTCTTCATAAACATAAGATAGGCATAAAACTACATATGAACTGGAAGTTTTCTTCCTAATCACGAATAATAACATACCAAGAATGTCATTTTCATATTATTTCTTCAGATAAAACATACCTGGGGGCCGGGGGGTTGGGGTGGGGTGAATACTCATTGCATAAAGCTCAATTTGCTTTAAAAAAAAAAAATCTGAAACTACCACGGATATCCATTTTTTGTCAAGCACAGCAGTCACAAACAAGCCAACCTTGTAATAAAAAAGCCTTAAATGTGATAGAAATTCTTTGTACAAAATAGTAAAGTCATTTGAAAGGTCCTCTACCCAAAAGTAAATTGTAAACCGAGACTGTAGTCAATGCTCTCTGAATTTAGTAATCCTATTTCATGTCATATTTTATATCACAGAACATAGAAACTGGAGCTATAAGTATATACTATAAATTAAATTTTCTTAAATAATTGGAAAAAATAATTACAGAAGAAAAACAAGTCATCTTGCATACCTGATGTAGATTCACAGAATTCTACATTGTTTTGTTCATGAAACGCTTTGCATACCTCTATATACCTATCAGCTCAATAATGAGTTTGGCCCTTTTTACAGCTATAAAAATATGGGAACACCCAATTTATTTTTGTGGCCCTAGTATTAGGGACACTAATAAGAGAGGAAACACAGCAGAGACATTTTTTATTTTAAAGGGTAGGTTAATAATTTGAAGAATTCTCAGGCACCCATTAATATATTTTTTTATTAATTACCTGTGGGATAATGTATGTAAATCTATGTAAATGTGTGCAGCTGGAGTGCCAGAAGTTAGAGGGAAGACAATGCTGAGAGAAAAAGGGAACAAAAATAACCAGAGATTTGTGATCAGTTAAGTTAAAGTGCATACTGTAAATTTTAGAGCAATCATAAAATAAAATGAATATATAAGTCAGAAGAAAAAAAATGGGATAAACATATCCTATAAAAAAGAAGGCAGAAAAAGAAGAAAAAAGAATAGGATTAGTATAAATAGAAAACAGCAAACAAAACATTTAAAATAAACCATACCATTATTCTATTAAATATAAATAAGCATAGATTTAAAAAGCAGAGATTAGACAAGTTTTAAAAAACAGAAAAACAAGACTAAATGATATACTACATGCGAAAAATTTGAAACAGTCCAAATGTTCATCAGATGAATGCGGAAACAAATGGCTATAGTCATACAATGGGGGATTACTACCCAGCAATAATTCTAACTCAATTACTGACATAGTTAACAACATGGGTAAACTTAAGAATGATGTGCCGAGCAAAAGGCCCCCCCTGCCCACCTACACAACACACTAGATGATTCTACTTTCACACAGTAAGAGAAAATTAACAGCTATTCTACTACAGTAAGAGAAATTAGATTCACAGTTTCTTGGGGAAGAATATGAAGGTGCAAGAGGGAAGCATGACAAAAGTTTCTGGGCTATAGAATATTTTACTCCATGTTGGGCTAATGATTAAACAGGTGTATACCTTACAGAAACATCATTGAGCTGTATACTTGAAGTGGGAGAATCCAATTTATCTTATGTAGGTGACAATTCAATTATAAGTCTATTTCTATTTCAATTCTACTCTAATTGAATTTCTAATTCCATTCTATTTCTAATTTCTAATTCAATTCTTAAATTTCTAATATTAAATTAGATATCAATAAAATATATCCAGAAATGTTCCAAAAATTATAAATTATACAATGCATTTTAAAGTACTATTAAAAAGTGGTTTCCTAGATGTTTAAGAATATACATGCAGCTTAATTTAGAGTTTGTAAGTTTAAGATTATAATTAATAACAATGTGAAGAATAATTAGTAACTTAAATGTTCTACATTTACACACACACACACACAGATCACATATCTAAACACACACACATAAAAATAATTACCAATTGAAGCTGAGTACATTTGTTTCATATGAGTTTCAATGACAGAAGGATCCCGAGAGCTGTAAATTCCCAACTCAGGGTAAAAGCTGGAGCCAATGTCATCCGGGGGACTGTGCTTCCCTTGTGGATAATTCTTGGTTAATCTAGGGTCCCAATGCTTCAGGACTGGATGGTTCCAATGTATATATTTACCATCAAATTGTGGATTTCCATACCAACTGTAATAAAATACATGTAAATAATAATTCAGAGGTTGCAGCTCTTCCAGGTAAGGTTCAGAGACTTTGGAAGGTTTCATAGTGATTTCAACACTTTTTAAATTCTTGTTACTTGTTTCACGGTTGATTTTGTCATTGTTTTGGGAATCGAAGCTTTTCCCTAAGCGAGTTTGTTGATGAAGTAGTGGAAGAAATTCAAGTCCAAAAGGATCTCCAAAAGTAGCTTTATTTGGTCTCAGCATTTTTAAACCCATCATCAGGAAGAAAATAAATAGAATAAAAAGTGACAAAATGATGCAAGTCCTTCTTCGAAACTTTGCCATGATGACATACTTTAAACTCCAAAATGGTAAATGTTTAGCTGTAATTTATTGAAAAATGGTAATTAGTAAATGGTATTGACAGTGATTCCCAATGTATTTGAATGAAAACTAAAATCCATAAAGTTCATTACATTGAAAAGTTTTAAAAGTGCAATACATTAGTTGTATCATCAAATACTGATGGCTACAAATCTATATACAGCTAGACTAAATGGTGGTATTTATTTGGAAGTATCACAATTATATTTTGTGAGATAAACATCTTAGAAATTTTATTTACTAAAGTATTTTGCATCACTTGAACAGACTTTGTGTATGTTGAATATAGGGAAGGAATATTCTATGAAAGTGGACTAAAATTTTCCAAATATAAAATTAAAGGCTCATAGTTTAAAAAAGGAAATACTTATGAATAGATTAAAAGCCTAGTCATTAAATGGATTTTCAACAAACTTTTAACTAAAATAATGACTGCACAAGAAGAGAGTAATCACATTTTATGACATTTCTGAAATGAAAAGAAAGATAAAGACTGATCACAAGTGAGGGATTCCTAATTTAAAAATACACTGCTTTGGGACGCCTGGGTGGCTCAGTTGGTTAAGCAGCTGCCTTCGGCTCAGGTCATGATCCCAGCGTTCTGGGATCAAGTCCCACATCGGGCTCCTTGCTCGGCAGGGAGCCTGCTTCTCCCTCTGCCTCTGCCTGCCTCTCTGTCTGCCTGTGCTTCGCTCTCTCTCCCTCTCTCTCTGACAAATAAATAAATAAAATCTTAAAAAAAAAATTAAAATTAAAATTAAAAAAAATAAAAAAATACACTGCTTTATAACTATGAACACCTTACTGATCAAAAGTCATAAATATGGACTTAAAACCTTTAAAATGGTATTGTGTTTGTATTTCTATGTTTCAATAACTATATATACACATGTGTGTGTAATGTGTGTATATGTACATAGGTATATACATATAAAAATGTCTTTATGTATAAATTTCTTACTAGAAAAGTATTCGGGGAAAAACTGACATTAACTTTATTTATAAAATATGACTTTATGTAATAAACCATGCTGTTGTTATTCTAGAGAATTGTTACAATAAACTAGTCCTAATATAAAAGACAGATAAACACTTAATCTAACCAGTAATTCTGTCTCACACTCACACACACACACAGACTTTGTACAAATTGCTACATCATTATGCATACATGCAAGAAATACTAAGATGAGCAAGTATATTTCTTTTTAAGACTAAAATCATAGATTCCTCTCAAAGTTAACCGTGTTTAATTGCAAAAGATATTACACCTAAAGATTAATATGAAAGACATGTCTAGGTTGAAACACATAAATATTCAAAAAGGAAATTGCCAGGTTAAATGCCCATCTCCATATCTTGTGTCCCTTGCCAATCACCAGCCCTGTCCCTTCACCTTAAGGAGAACTCGACTTTTGTATTTACCATCCTCTTACCTTTCTTCATAGTTTTCCAAAACATAAACACATCTAACCAATTTTAATTTTGTTTTGCCAGCTTCAACATTTTATTTAAATAGAGATGGTACATCCATATAAACATACATACATATATATGCATAGGTACACACACATTATTAAAATGCATATTAGCCTTCTACATGATTATATAAGTTTTACATATAGATATGCTATAAATATGTATAATTAGATATAATTAGATATACATAAAATATACAAAAATATTGTGGAACAACATTAAACCTTCTCTGACACTTACTTGATGTCTCACCTCTTTCCCATCCCTGCATTCCAAAACATCAGTTCTTTCACTCTCATTAAAAAAAAAAAACAGGAAAATGGAAAGGGATAGGTAGATAGGTCTGGAGAATTTTGTCTTAAAACTGTATTAATCCACTGGTTTGATGAAAATGTTTTCATGCCAAGTATTCTCCTTACACTTTGGAAATACAAAGTAACCCTTTCTCTATTGCTCCTAAGACTCTAGTTTAGGGAGTCCCTCCAAAAGTTATTATATTTTATTATTAAATGGATACATTGTGACCACACCAACAAACTCAATTCATTTAAGTATCTCATGCAACCAATCAATAACATTACACATAAACTAAAACAAGCATTATGAAAATAGACATAGCTGACTTTAAGATGAGAAACAGTTAAGTCCTTACTGTTGTTTTTGAACAAAAATTTCATTTGGTTGAAATATCAACAAAAGTCTAGAAAACTAAAAAGATGTATAACTCAACTGAGCAACTCAACTGTGGAAAAACTAGTATGCTAAGCGCCACATGAAACAGACTGATTAGATAGATTTAGTTAGACATAGTTCTTATATTCAAGGTGCTTAGAGTCCATAAAGACACATGCAAGTAACTGTAATTCAAAGAAAGGTGCCAGCAGAGAAGTGATAGGCATATATAAAGCAATAAAATGCCTTACATAAGTTGAAGAAAATGCTTTAGGAAAAAAATAGTAAGATCTTAAAAGGATGAGTATAATATGCATAGGCTGATGGAAAAGGAAAAGAAAAAGATGGCCATAGTGTTATAGAAAGTGTGCCCAAAGATCTATTTACTGGACATTAAAGACACATCATGAAACAAAAAAAAACCTCTCTAGGCTGCAGCTAAGAAAACGAGATGAGGAGGAAAATAATAAAGCTATCATCCTACGCCAGAGAAAGAGGAGTTTTCTGCTAAATAGGGGACCACTGAAGACTTGTAACAAAATACTGCCATAATAAGAGTTCAGATTAGGATGGAGTACTTATAAAAAATATTCAAGACATCAAACTTTACCATTTTCTCAATCTAATAATCTCCCATTCATAATATTTTTAACATACTCTCTTCCTACATCACTATTTCTAATGACTCTACAAACATGGATGATCCATCCGGCAGTTTAGCCTCCCAATTCTTTGCCTCATTTCTAAAGATTGTTCTTCCACCTCCCCTTCACCAACTCAGGTATCATACTCCTCTCTGGATCCAGTGTTTTATACCACTCCAAAATCTTTACTTCTCCCCCACCATTTTCCAAACATAACCTTTTGTGCTTTGAACCCCTCTAGTTTAATAGAATTCATTCTGGCAACTTCTTGACCTTATTGAGATGTCTTATCCAGAGTCCACTGTTTCTGCTATTTCTCCTGTTCTTCATGTTTTGTCTCTAGTGACACAGTTTATCATCCAACATTTTAATTCCTCACTTCTCTCCTTTCTTGATACATACCTGGTAAAACTTCAAATAAATACGCGTGTTTTGACTTCGATTCAGAACTATAGAACTATACATTGGACAAAAACATGCAACCATGCTGATTTTTCACTCTGAATTCATGATCACAAATTTCAAATAAACACTCAAGACCACTTAACTTCCTGTTACCATACTCTAATATGTTCACTTTTCTAACCTCAGAATTTCATTTTCATTTTTCATCATACCCACTGAATTTCCTTTATTATCTTCAAATAGCTGCACAGTTGACCCTTCAACAATGTGGGTTTGAACCATGCAGATTCATTTATATGTGGATTTTTTTTTTCCTGATAAACATGATACAGTACTAAAAATGTATTTTCTCTTTCTTATTTTAATACCATTTCTTTTCTTCATGTATGTAGGATATACAAAGCATATGTTAATGAACTGTTTGTTACCAGTAAGGCTTCCAGTCAACAGTGGGTAATTGATTGTTAAATTTTTCCAGAGTCAAAAGTTATATGCAGATTTCTAACTGCACAGAAGTCAGCACCCCTAACCTCTAGCATTCAAGAGTCAATAGTACTTCATAGAGAAAAAAGAAACAATCATACAGGAACTCCCTTATGTTCCCAATAAGAAATTAACCTACTGGCATCAACTTTAGTCAGCAAATGTTTCCAATTATAATATTTGTTCTGCTTCACTCCTTTTTCTTCTATAGAAAATCTTAATTTTTTGAATTTTGCTCAATTTTTTAAACTGCATTTTCTAAGTTTCTTTACCCTCTTATAAGGCCTGATCTGTTGTGTTTATCTTGTAGTCATTTATGAAATAATTAGCTCATTTCTGACTTTTCTTAGTTGTAATGTGCTTATTCATATCTTGTAACTATTTTATTTCCATCTAAATACTAGGTTACAGTTGTCATATTTTGTAAACATGCCTCTCTGGCATGCCTTCAGTGTTTACAAGTATGTTCAAACTTTTTGCCTATAAGGACTTTGTATGAGATTTGACTGATCTTTATCTGTTACTGAATATTACATGAAATAATTTTCTCTCAATTTTTAGGGGTGTTTTATCATGGTAGTTTTCCCAACCCAACACTCTAGAGAACTTCTACTGTTTTTGTGAAATCTTTCTATGGCCTTGAGTTTTATCTGAGATCAGCTGGGTTTTCTTCCATTCCCACATTTTTCTGGATTTTTTTTTTCTTGGCTTCTATTTTGTTATTCTGCTTAATTTGAAAGTTATTTCCGGAAGTTACTCTTGCATGTGGGGTTTTGTCCTGAAAACCAAGATGCTCTAGCCTCTTTAGATAGAAGATTTCAAAGTTCCCCTCCCCAACTTGCAGCTATTATTCAGACTGGGCTATTGTCCTTTCAAATTAATATCTATATTATATTTAATATCCCCCTTGCAGCTTTTATTCTCAGACTGGGCTATCCTCCTTTCAAATTAATATCTATATATTTAATATATTCCATAAATAGAACATCTATATTTATCCGTGTTATCAATTGAAGCAGATGCACTATTGCTTTCTTCTCCTTCTTCCAGCACAAACCGAGTTAGACGTCTTATAGCTGTGAGTGAGCTGTCCCCTTCCACTGTTACCTTGGGGTCCTATGGGGATAATCTGTTATTTCAGTTTTGTTACAGGTATTTGTTTTGGTTTTACTATGTAATGGTCTGTTTAAGGATCTCAGAATGATTCAAACACTATACCACTGCTGTAGCCATCGCATCTTTAGCAGTATCTTTTGAGTTTTGTACCCTGTATTTTTATGACCACTTAGCTCAAAATATATTGAAATTTCCATTATTGTTCATCTGATGACTGTAAGTGTGTTATATCTGGGAGACTTTCTAGATTTTTTTGTTGCTGATTTATAGTGTGAATCCACTGAAAACATCCCCTATATGATTTCAGTCCTTTGAAATGTGTTGAGACTTGCTTTAAGGCTTAACCAATGACCAATTCTATTAAGTGTCCCATATACACTTCAAAAGGATACATATTCCATAGATAGTGGTTACAGGCATCTACTTGTGTCTACCAAACCAAATATGCTAACCATTTTTTTTTTTAAAGATTTAACAGAGAGAGAGCGAGATCACAAGTAGGCAGAGAGGCAAGCAGAGAGAGAGAAGGGGAAGCAGGCTCCCTGCTGAGCAGAGAGCCCAAGGTGGGGCTCAATCCCAGGACCCTGGGATCATGACCTGAGCTGAAGGCAGAGGCTTAACCCACTGAGCCACCCAGGCACTCTAAATATGCTAACCGTTTTGTTTGTATTTTTGATATCCTCACTCATCTTCTGTGTTAAAAATCCCCCTGACCATATTTATATCTATAGTTTACATAATTTTAATGTTATGTAGAGACAAATTTGCAGACTGTTTTCCTAAAGTATTGAATCTTATTTTACAATGAAATGTCCTTTCCTTCTCCACTGATGGGTTTTGTCTTACATTCGACTCCAATATTAATTTAGCTACAACGGATTTCATTTGGTTCATGCTGGACCAGAGTATCATTTTCATCATTTTTTGTCACCTTACTTAGCTTTTTTCAAATAGGACATCACTTTACTATTGTTGCTGTTTTTAATCTAACCTGACAGACTGTCCAGTAATTGTAGTATGCAGTACATTTACAATTCTGCAAATACAGATATTTAAATCTACTTCTTACACCCTTGCTTTTTCTTTTGGCCTCCTTTCAAGTTCCATTTTTTCTTTTACCTTTTTATTTTTCCCTATTTGCTAATTTTACATTTACATTCTTTGCTTTTATTTTTATCTTTGATTACAGCATACATTCTCGTCAAAATCCAGGATGAATTAGAACTCTACTAGGCCTCCACAATAAAAGCGCACTTAGAAGACTTTATTTCCTTTATCCCTCCCCCAATTCTGTGCTCCTGTTTGGTGTACTTTACTATTTACACAAATCTTAAACCCCACCAGATGGAATATTGTTTTACACAGTCAACGTTCATTACATTTACCCTTTCCTTTGCTCTTCACTTCCTCCTGCATCCCCCTACTTCCATTCAAAACAATTTTCCTTATCATGAAGAAATTACTCACTTTAATAAGGCTTTTAGTATCAGCCCGCTGCTAATAAATTCCATGTTAATTTGTTTGAAAATATATTTTGCTTTCACTGTAATATGGATCTATAGACTTCTATATTGGCAATTTTCTTTCAGCACAACCCATTATCTTCTGCCTTTGTTTCTGTTGAAAACAACTATTGTTTTCTGGTTCTTTCCCTTAATTTTTTAAAGACTTTAAGGATAATTTCTTTTTCACTGGCTCCTTTTATTATTTTTCTCATTTTTGGCTTTTAGCAGTTTTGCTATGGAATATGGTTTTCTTAGTATTTATCCTGCTTATGGGCCAAACATGCTTCTTCAATCTGTGGGTTGATATCTTTCCTTAGCTTTGTAAAATTCTTGACCACAATCTCCTCAAATACTGCTTTTGCCCATTATTGCTTTCTAATTCATTTCTCAGGTTGGAATACATTACTCCTGTTAGAATGTTACAGTTTTTTAAACATTTTAAAATTTCCCTCATCTCTCCATGTCTCAGTCTGAGTACTTCTGAACTCTTCCAGTTTCCTAATTCTCTTTAGCTGTGATCTAATGTTATTTTACTCTTAGAATTTCCATTTAACTCTTTTAAAGCCATCAGTTATCTGCTAAAATTTTCCAATTTCTAATTCTCTGAACATGTCAATTCCACTTATTTAAAGTCCACCTCTATTAACCTGAATTGGATCTTAGGGATTCTGCTTCTATTGCCTGTTTTTGTTCTCTCTCAACATCTGGTCACTTTTTTTTTGCGTGCTGGGCATTTTTTTTAATTGAATGTCAGCCATTGTAATGAAAATTTTTAGAGACAATGAAGCTCTATACATTATTTTTCTCCAGAGAAAACCTGTGTTTGCTTCTTGAGGACTGTTAGGGTAGAGGAAGATTATCTTAATCCAATCAGTAAAATCTTCAAACCTGGTTTTAAGTCCTTGTAAATATCTGAACTATTTCTGATTAATCTTACTCACTTACATGCATGGATACTGAATTTAAAGTCATGGGTTTTAACAAGATCCTGCCACTTTCTATTTTCTACTTATGTTCTTAGCTTCTCTACAAGAGTTTTAAACAATCCTCCCCTATTTCCTCCACAGTCTCCCCAAAAATAATGCATCTTGTAGGGCTCAAAGCCATTGAAATGACTAAGAAATTCCATCTGAATTCCCTTATAACCTGAGTGTAATGGAAGACTATAACAATGACTCAAAATTCATATGCAATAAATGAAAAGGCAAATTAACTACATAAATTTAAAGATGGGCATATCTGAAAACACTATTAACAAAACACTATTAACAGTGAAAATACTGGCAAGTTCTTCTACCTCACTCAGAATTTTTTAAAAACGCAAGTTAAAGCTGTTCCTGGGTGGTTCAGTCAGCTAAGTATTCAACTCTTGATTTTGGCTCCAGTGGACAGTCTCAGGGTTGTGAGATGGACCTTATTTGAGATTCTCTCTGCCCCTTCCCCCTCTAAAATAAATCTTTAAAATAATGCAGAATAAAACTACATAAAGATATCATTCCTTATCTAGGAGACTAAGAAAACAAAAACAAAAATACATCTTGTTGGTAAGAAGACGAGAAAAAAAGCACTTCCAAACATCGCTAGCTGAATGCAAATTGGTAGTCTTTTTGTGAATTTGGCAATAGCTAACAAAATTACACATCCATTTATCTTTGGACTCAGAAATCCTACTTCATGGAAATTACCTTAAAAATAAAAAGCACATATGAATACTGTTTTTCTGAAAATAAATAAATTGGAAAAAAAAATAAAAAAAAAAATAAAAAGCACATAAATAGCACATAAATCCATATATAGCACTTTAATTATAAAATACTGGGATGTTAAGCTAAATAAAAGGAGGAACAGCTCTTTGAAATGACATAAATTGATTTTCTGGATATACTGATATGTGAAAGAAGGAAAGTGCAAATAAAATATACATTGTCTCAAAAAATATTTTCTCAAGTGCACAAAAGAAACACAGGAAGAATAAACAGGAATCTTAAGAAGGTTGATTATGTATGGGGGTAAAAACAAAGAGGACAGAGAATGTGGGAGGAGAAGAATGGGTAGAAGGGCTGGAGAATAGAAGGGAGTCTACTTTTTTGTACAGCTCTGGCTTTTTGAGCCATGTCATATTTCACATACTCAAAAAACAAGCATTAAATGTTAAGTTCCAGTCAGTAAGCTGTTTTTGCAATGGTACAGGTTAGCAGATTTTTTTAAGATTTGTCAGACAGAGAGAGAGAGAGCACAAGCAGGGAGAGTGGCAGGCTGAAGGAGAAGCAGACTCCGCGCTGAGCAAGGAGACCAATGTGGGACTAGATCACAGGACCCTAGGATCATGACCTGGGCCAAAAGCAGATGACGCTTAACTGACTGAGCCACCCAGGCGTCCTGTAATTCTTTAATGTGTATTCTACACGTAAGCAAATGTATGCTGGAAACTGGGGCTCAGGATTTTCACAGACAAAAAGCTATGTAAAAAGTGGGAGGTTAGAATGAAACTCGTGTTGTCAGATTGTTAATTAGTATCTGCATGAATGTGTGGCTTTTATTAGTAAAAAGGGGTGTGTTTGTGTGTATATACACATTAATATATTCATATTATTTCCTAGTTCTGTACACTAAGAGTATAGAATCAAAGAAATCCCAGCAGCAAGGAACACATCTGGTCCAAGATATTGTTTTTTAAATATCCTTTGCTGTTTTGAAGAACCAAGTTCCTTGGAGAAATGTTGATTCCCAGACTGTGACTGGGAAAGTACAAAATGAGCCTTGATTATCTTATCAGAAAGTAAGAAGTATTCAGAAAGTGTCGGGGACATGTCCACTGGATATAAGAGCCAGGCTGAAGGGGCAACTACTGGCTAAATCCTGAACAATTTCAGCAGTAACATAAGGAGTCATAAATAACAGGTATTAAAATAAGAATAAATCCATAGTTATTTTTTCATACTTTTTTTAATGCAAAAATAAGAGGAATAAAGAAGACTCATATTAGAATGCCAACTAATAAATTTAGATGGACTAATGGAATATCACTATTTGGAAACTACCATAACAACCATAGTAGGCAAACATCATCTACGGATATTAAATGAGGAAATAAAAGTTTGATGAGAAACAGGATACCCATATATTACCAAACAATCTCCCCAAAAGACACCTAATTAATACAAAGGAAACAACAGTAACTCAGTGCAAAACCTAGCAGACAACACTTTAAACAAATGATCAAAATGAACTTTGAAGATGACCCAAGAAGGAAACAGAATCACTGCTCTAGTATGTCAAAATTTAACTTGGATCTAAACATGAGGAAACATCAGACAATGTATTAACACTCACACATATGCACATACACATTACATGTAATGTATATAACTATATATAATGTAAAACGTGTGTACGTGTACAACGATAAAGCAAATATAGTAAAATATTATCATTTGGTGAATATACAAGAAAAATAAACAGTAACTGAGTTGTTTGCACTATTTTTGGAACATTTCTAGAAGTATCAATTTGAAAATTTAAGAAAGAAAGAAAGAAAGAAAGAATCCCAATCCCACCAGCAAATTAGAGGACATAAGCTGGTAACCTAATGCTCATTTCCGGGAAGCGCCAATTAATACCATCCTTCAAGCTCTGCAATACAGGACTGCAGGGAGTAAAATTCTAATGTATGGAGTGTGGCAGCCCTACAGAGAAGAATAAAGAGATGATACAACAATTTTGGCCTGCCCCTATCATTTCTTGTCCTGAAAATTCCAAAATATCAAGATGAAAACAAATCCTTCCCTTAAAGACATAAGAAATTTGACAAGTCATGAAGTAAAAAAAAAAGAAAAAAGAAAAAAGAAAAAGAAAAAAAAAAAGGAATCCTGGATATAACAAGATCGCAACTACATTAAAAATACACAAAGAAAAGCACTAACACATGTAAAATGATTACCTCTGGGTGATAAAATATAGTGATTATTTTCCTACTCTACCTTCTAAAATTAGAACATAACACTTCCTAAGAAAAGTTTAGGAAATAACAGTAATGAACATTGTCAAGACACAGAGAACAGGAGCAATGACTATAGGATATAAAAAGTAGAAAGACCTTGCTTTTTGAGAGCCTGAGTACTAAAATGTGTGGAAGAATCAAGATACAGAACAAAATATTGGCCTTGCAATCTAAAAACCAAAGTCCCAAATCAGCCATGTTTACCTCTTCAAACAAACAAACAAACATATTACCTATTGTGTTTTCTGACAAAGCTGTTCTGTGAATCATGCAAGATAATATATATGAAAGTGTAAAAAAATAGTATTTTAATCATATGGTAAATATCAATTAGATTTAAAAATAAAGGTAAAGAAATATAAAAGACAAATAGCTCTGAAACTTTTTTATATTTGTTAGATTCATTTCTCAGATCTACACAAGAACACAAAATGTCCATTTATGGAAGCTGCCTTGTCCCGCCACCCCACCTTTGTTTTTTGTTTTTTTTTTTAAAGACTTTAATTTATTTATTTGAGAGAGGGACAATAAGAGAGAGCATGAGAGGGGGGAAGGTCAGAGGGAGAAGCAGACTCCCTGTGGAGCTGGGAGCCTGATAAGGGACTCATCCAAAATCCCAGGATCATGACCAGAGCCAAAGGCAGTTGCTTAACCAACTGAGTCACCCAAGTTGCCCACCACCCTTCTCTTGCCTGTAAATGTAGTTTAAGTTGGTCCCTCTTTTTTAATTACTTAATTCACTCACTTAGAATGTTCATTTATTACATCATTATAGATGATTCACTGGTTCTATCCCAACCTCTACATCTCTATTAACAGTAAGTCACGGCAACTTAAAGCCTGAGCACTCTGGTTAAAGGCAGATAACCCCCACCTGTGCCTTTTAAAGCTATTTTGCCTATTCAAATGACCTCATCTTTCTCTGCTTTTCTCATTTATACAATGAGTTATTACCTGATTCACAGATATTTGAGCATAAATTATTATAAAACTTTTAGAATCATTTCCTGCCTAGAGTAACACTGAATAAAAATGAGTATTATGATAATTATTAAAGATGGGCATTTGGCAAGCAATTAATAACACAGTTAATTCTATCTAAAAATCTATTCTCTACATGGCTAACTTTTAAAATGCTACTCATCCCTCAAGACAAAGCTGGAATATTGCCTCTTTTTGATACCTTCCCTAATGATTCCAGGGTGAAAAGTACTCATTTTCTCCTACATTCTATTGTTACAGCTTTGCCTACTTACTAAAGTGGCATTTCTTTACATACTGCATTATGCTATTTAATTACATGCATTAGATCCACTACTGGATTGCTCCTTGAGGTCAAAAAATGGAGTTCTTGTATCTACACTGCAGAAGAGCTCCGCACATCTTATACATAGTGGCCATTACGTGTTCGGCTTGAACAATTTAATTTCAGGCCCTTTTGTTTTTGACATTAGTATATATTTGGGCAGTATGTGTATGTATAGATTCTACTGACTATACAGATGGTTGACCTTTTTACAATCTATACTGAACATATTAAATAGCAAGAGACACCCAATAATTTAAAAAATTCATTTTAATAAAAATTATCTTCAAGATAGCAAAACCATAATGATTGTTGAGAAGCTAGCAATTCTAATGATCTAAGAAGAAAGGAATGGAGGAACTATTTGTCTTCGACAAAAGAAGATTCAGAAATCACCTGAGAAAATAAAATTACAAGTTAACTGCACATGTGTGGATTCCCAAAATAGGAATCTATTCAAGGTATTGGCTATGGAAGACCTGTTTTCTTCAAAGGGCAGCTGACATTACATAATACACAGAAGTTATACCTAATAGGTTCTCTTGAAACTCTATGGTTTCTACTTTTGTGTTTTATGCTTTTAATCTTCGAAATGCTAGTTTTTGACTTAAGAGGCCTGAAAGATCCAGAGCATTGTGACATCAACTTATTTCAGAAAGTATCTGCTGTCAATCCAGTTAGAAACATCAAAAGATTTCACCTTTTAATGACCTATTGTGACCTATTGCTAAATTATACAGACTGGCAGTGTTTTTAGTATTGTTCTCTAATTTTATTTCCTAAGAAGCCATTTTAGATAAACAACTCTTAATAGAAGATACACCTGGAACTTTCAAAATCAGTTTCTATACCAAGGTTTCCTTGCCCAGGTGGTTTTAGTGTAAACACGTACACGCTCTGGTTAACGGAAATTCAGTTCCGCACAATCTTATCCGACCGTTTAGTCTTCATAACAACTTAATAAGTAAAACTTCTTTTTAACACCATTTTACAGATGACAGATGTAACAGAGGTACAGTTTTCAGAGGGCTTAGTGAAAGGCTAAGTAACACTCTGAGGTTAAGCACCAGCAAGAAGCAAAGCAAGTTTGGCTCTAAAACTCAAGCTCTTGCCTTCTATTCCACCGTCTTACAACCTACCACATAAATTAGGTTTAGAGACTTTTTTTTTAAGCACATGAAACTGCTAACAGGTGTCATGTTTTCATTTAGATAGAATGGGCTTAGAAAACAATCTGTTACCTACTCATAAACTGCAACTTAACTTTACTCTGAGGACAGTTTATTTTCTGACCTTACACATAGTATTTAATCACGTGACCAGCAGAAATGAGTCTGTTAATGTTTTATGCACAGAGCCTGAAAGTCTACAAGAGTGACTGCGCCCCACTGTTTTTTCTAAGTTTACATATAGCTCAAAAATGAGAAAAACCACACATTGTCATGAAAATACTCTGTAATACGACAGTATTAACCAACCTGGATTTTATTTTGTATTTTTCTCTCAAACTACTATTGAAAAGACTTTAAAATAAACAACTCATTCCAGTCCTATTTGTCTTTTTTGAAGTCCTATATTATCCTCCCTTGTTTTACTCATCTTTAAATAGTTCCACGTTTTCTCCTAACATTCATCCATAGGGTCTTAACAATACATAAAACGAAAACCATCACAAATGCCTGAATTTCAGTCTGCTCCTGTGGAATGGAAAAAGAAATTCGTCCGGCACAGCGGCATCCTGAAACTTAGCAAAAGATAAATGTCGATGCTGATAGAGCCAAACACGTTGACGAATGAATGGGAAAAACCATCTCTGGGGTGGCTTCGCCAACCCTACTCTCCTCGCCAGAGGCCCAAAGGCGCCAGGAGGCAGGCGGCCGCGACGCTCCTGCCACAACCCAAGCGCTGGAGGCCTCGATCCTCCCGCCTCTCCCCGCGGACTCCAGGCGCAGCTACAGTTGGGATACAAAAAGGACGGGGCACTGAACGTCTTCCGTCACTCCGAATTCCCAACTTGACCGGGAGAGGAGGGAAAACGGAGGAGACGACGGAGGTTCCGCTGCGAAGAAGCGGCCCACACAAAGCCCGCAGTCTCTCTAAAAGCTAGCAGTAAAACTAACCCAGAGAGCTAACAGTGACGGGACGGTGGCGGTACCCCGGGTCCCCAAAACGCAGCTCGCCGCCTCTCGCCCGCCCAAGGGGCGCGGGGTCAAAGGCCATCTGCAAAAGCTGCAAGCACATTGGCTAGGGGACAGGCGCGCAGGCGCTGGGAGGTGGGTCCCGAATTCGCCGCAGCCGCGTCTGCGGTGCCCTGACTTCTCCGGCTACTCACCAGGGTCTGGGAATCCGGCCACAGGCAGACGCTTAGGCCAGAGCCGTGGGGGTTGAAAGCAGAGGGAGAGCGGAAGCCGACACCCTGCGGCCTCTCTGCGGCGAACCCATCCAGCCCCGCCTCCCAAAAGGCGCGCGCAGAGCGTTCCGGCAGCCCCCCGGTGGGCGGGGCCTGACGCCGGGCTCTGGAAGGGGGCGGGGCGCTGGCTTTACGGGCACGGACTCCCCTTCTCTGCGAGCGTAAAGAGGGGCGTGAATGAAGGAGGGGAGAGCTTTTCCGGGTGTCCCGCGCAGAGGAAAGGGGCGGAGCCGACTCTGGCGGGACTCCCAGGCTCGCTCTCCGATTAGAGGTGACCCACCCCTCTCAATAACTGTTCTGAAGTTGCTCTGGGAGGCTCTCACTAAAAAGGACCCCTGGTTTTGATGGGAGGCTTTCCAAAGTTGCTTTAACTCGAGTACGCAGGTTGTTTTCAAACTAAGGACGAGTTTTATCTTTTTTGAAAAAACTGGAACTTTTTGTGAAGGCCCTAATAGATAAAGATGACATTTAATTAGCAAATATATAAAATCACCTTTGTAGTGGATTATAGAAATAATTGAGAACAATGAGACAGGTATAAAGAACAAGAACTTTCGAAATAGGGGTTTCGGCTGAAGGGTTCCATTTTACATCAGCCTGAGAAGCCAAGAGAATTCTCTGTTTTGTTTGGTTACACAGTAACAAGGAAATCCTGGCTCACAGTCTAGAACTTGCTGACGTGAATAATTTGGTAAGGGCGTCCTTAAAATCACACTAGATTTTTAGTAGAAATTTTAGTTGTGAAATATGCATATATGAATGTATCCTGTATGTGCACATTTTAAAGAATAATAAAAAGAATACCCTCGTACTCACTACGGAGCTGAAGATGCAGAATACCAGTATTTTTGAAGCCTTCTCAAAAGTCTTCTCCATCTCCCTCCCAGACAGAAATAACCATTATGCTAAATTTTGTATTACTTACTTTCTTACATTTTGAACATAGTTATATATGTATGATTCCCTAAAAATATGTTATCCTTATTTTTTATAATGAATCACACAGCATTTTCCCCTCCAATTTCTTTTTTTCACTACACATTTGTGTTTTGAGATTCATCTATACACAGATACATTTCACATAGTCTGGCACATCACCATAACACCTGTTATTGTTAGATTTTAAAATTTTTGTCTGCCAATAGCATCTCTTAATTTGCGCCTTTAATTTACATTAATCCCCTTGCCAATGAGCTTGTGTATCTTTATAAATGCTTAGTGGCTATTTGGTTTTCCGTGCAATGCCTGTTCTCAATTTTAACTTACTTTTTATAGGCTTGTTGCTTTTGGAAATTAATCTGTAGATTATCTTTATATATTTTTAAAGCTTAAATACTTCTCTTCTTGTTGGTTATGTGTTTCAAATAGCTTCTTTCAGTTTATGGATTGTCCTTTAACTTTCTGTGGTATCTTTTGATAACCAAAAGCTGTAACAAACTAATTGTAACAAATTTTTACATTATAATTTCATCCATTTTGCTTTCTTATTTGTAACAGTCTTCAAACCTGAAACCATAGGATATTCTTGTTTATTTTCTAAAAGTTTTAAAGTTTAATTATGAAATATTTGTAGACATAGAAAAGTATAGATAAAATAATGCTTATGTTATAGGCTTTGTTGTTTTTGGTATTAATTTATAGGTAATCTTTATATATTTTTAAAGTTTAAGTACTTCTCTCTTGTTGGTTATATGCACTCAACTCTGCATATTGAAAAATTCAGCAAGACCTTCTTTCTTATGATTCTTTTTCTTTTTTTTAAGATTTTATTTATTTATTTGACAGAGAATGAGATCACAAGTAGGCAGAGAGGCAGGCAGAGAGAGAGGGGGAAGCAGGCTCCCTGCTGACCAGAGAGCCCAATTCGGGGCTCAATCCCAGAACCCTGAGATCATGACCTGAGCCAAAGGCAGAGGCTTAACCTACTGAGCCACCCAGGCGCCCCTCTTATGATTCTTCTCTAAAATTACCTTAATTGGAGGCGCCTGGGTGGCTCAGTGGGTTAAAGCTTCTGCCTTTCCACTGGGATCAAGCCCCAAATAGGGCTCTCTGCTCAGCAGGAAGCCTGCTTCCCCCTCTTTCTCCCTGCCTGCCTCTCTGCCTACTTGTGATCTCTGTCTGTCAAATAAACAAATAAAAATCTTTATTTAAAAAATTGCTTTAATTACTCCTGGCTATTTGTTCTTTCATATAAACTTTAGGATGATTCAGCCAAGATCCATAAAAAAACCCTATTTGGATATTGAGTGGAATGAGTTTGACTTTATTATTTTATCCACAGGCCTGGGAAATAAGGAGAAGGATCTTTATTGCTAATGCCAAAAAAGAAGTGGAAACGGTTTTGCTAGTAGCAAGACAAGATCAACCCCAAGGATCTTGTGGGGTAGAAACTATTACAATAATAATAAGTAATTAGGAGAAGATAAAGGCAACTATTAGTTTAATACATTAGAACAGTTCTCAACAAGAATTCAATGAACAAAATTTGTATTTTTCCCCCATTCTTCCCTGTTTGGATATTTTTTTCTCTCCCCTTTGGGAGCTCAGTGACCACCCTGATGTAACATATTTGAAATGTCCATTTACTACATAAAATCAATTTATATGCAGCTCCCACTTTTTTCCTTCTGGGAATCCCTCTATTAGATGAATGGCATATTCCTTCAATGCTAGTTTTTAGTTGAAATACATGTAAAAAATAGACAATTGAATTTGCCACAAATTATAGCCATCCTATATTTGAAAAATGTCAGGATTTAGTGTGTAAAAATATTTGTGATCATTACAACAAAACATTGTTCCCATACCTCCCAATAATCAAGAAATCCACACAAAAACACTTTGAACAATGATGACATTGTCTCTATTAGTGATATTTCAACATTTCTTGCCATTAGGAAGGGACCAACAGAACAGTCAGAGTTATAGGATGGGGCATTAGATGCAATCCCAATCCGATTTTTAAATACCATTTTGCATTGAATCTGATGGTTAGGAAAAAATCATTCTATGAGAATCTATTTACCCTAATTTATTTATGCTGTCAGGCATAATCAAACAGTTTTTAAGAAGTAGGCATACACTGATATAAAATAAAACATGCTTTCTTTCATTCAACATCAGAATATTTATTAATATAATAACTTCCATAAACATATTAGAGTCAGGAAAAATGATTATTTCAAAAAATGCAGGGAAAAAAACTAGGCCCTCAGGACTGGTACTCTTTTACTTTGATTTATTAGGATTCTATAATACTGAAATCTTACTTTAGAATTTCTATTTCTGTCAATTTTTAAAATTGGTAAATTGGTGACAATAATTGTCACGAGAGAGAAAGTTATCTAAATGTTTAAATTAAAGCAAAAAAGGAATTTGCATCCTGAAATTCCCTACTGCACTGTAAAAGATTAGTGTCTCCTTGATGGCATGGATTTTGCCCTTTTTATATGTTCAGAGTCAGCAAAAGCTGTTGACATAACAAGAATGCAACAAATAATTTATTCAGGGGATAAAAGAATAAAAGACTAAGAGGTTACTTAGTCTTAGTCTTAGTCATTATTATTTAATCCTACTTTCTGATATGTATTGTTTGCTCTAGTCCTAGAACTGTCCTCACTGTCATCTGAATACTTTGTCTTTTCTTCTATCCAGTCCCTGCAGTTTCATTAGAATCTTCTAGACATATTATGTCATCTCATATCTTTGTTCATCACTCCACTTACCTGACATGTCTTCTCACTTCCTGTCTATTCCCTCTCCATTCAAGTTAGAGTTCTTTTTTGCAAGATATAGAAACTGAGTTTGGCACATAAAGCATAAATATAACTTATGTGAAAGGTTACAGAGAAGAGCAGAAAGGCGAAGTCTAGTAAATAAATCAATGGGCGGGAACACAGAAGGGCGGGACAACTGGGATGACAGCCTCATGCAATGGTACAGATTAAGGCACTGATAATTTCAAGTGCGCACTGAGCTCTCAATGTTTGTGACACCACCGTGAAGAATCTCTCCATTCTGCCTGTATTGTTTACCTTAGTTCTTCAAGATTCAAATCTTTGGTTGGAAAAATGTGATGAGCTAAGCCTAAATTATATGTCTGTATCTCCTTAGCTTCCTTAAAATGGAAGTCAGTCCTTTCGGCTTCCTTAATGAGAAGTCAGGTACAAGACACACACTACGGTTTTCCTCCAAAACCAGGATTTTTGGATTCTATAGCCAACAAACAAATACAGTAAATCTCCAAAGTTCAATTATCTACTACATTATGCTTCAATGTCCATGTCAAGTCTGCCTTCTTTAATGCTATTGTACTATGTACAATGTAATTATTACTACATACATACATTAATCACTATTACATTATAGACAGTATGATAGAACAGCAATAATTTCTTCATTAATTAAATTGTCATACCATTCTTTCCATCATATTTTCCTATATAATGATGTAACTAGGCTATCTCTTGCCGTCACTTGGGATGCAAAGACTATAACTCCCAAGAGATCCCCTGAATATAACACCAAAGCCTCTACCAGCTGATAGCAGCAGATAATTCGGAAATACAAACTCTTACCCATCACCCTACTGCTCTAATTTTTCACCATGTGTACCCAGAGTTCTTGAGTATCTACCAGTCTTGACAACAAAGAATCAAGTCTAACTCTATCTTACATAAATTCATGACTTGTGACATGGGTCAAAGAAGAAACTGGTGTTGGCAGTTCATGTCTCTAACTCAGAGCTGTGTAAATTCTCTGACCTTGTAGTGACCATAGGGGCTAAGGTGCCTTCTTTACTAATTAGTAGAGAGTGATTTAGGATTTACTCATACCCTAGTTTTAAACTCAATGTAGGTAATTCTCAACTGCTACAGTCTCAATGTTTGCATCCCTTCAAAATATGTTGAAATAAAACTACTCGGGTGATGGTACCAGGTGGTGGAGACTTTTAGAGGTGGGGACTTTCGAGGTGATTACGTCATGAATGCAGAACCCTCATGAATGGTATAGTGCCTTTGGAAAAGAGGTTCCAGAGAGACCCTGTTTCTCTTCTAACATCTGAGGATAAAATAAGAAATCTATGGCCCAAAAGAGGGCTTTCACCTGACCGTGCTTGCACCCTAACCTTGAACTTCCAGCCTTCAGAACTGGGAGAAATAAATGCTTCATGTTTATAAATCATCTGGCTAACATATTTTGTTAAAATATTTTGTTATAGGCCTTAAGCAGACTGAGAAACCAACTAAACAGGCCAAGTCCCTTTGACCAAAGCTCTTTTCATTTCTGATCGAAGCACTGGGCCAGGTCACGGCACTGCAAGTGATGGAGATGGGGGAGAACTCCAGTGTCATTACTGTTCCACATAGAGGTGGCAGAGCATTAACCTCTGGCTAATTGGTGCTGGTAGACTAAATGCACTGTTGACTGGATATGGGCCATCTCTCTTGGCAAGACCCTGTTCCATGGGGCCATGAGACAGATGCTTGTCTTTAATTGAAACCTGGGCCAGCAGAAAGATATGGCACTTCCTGCGTGGGGCAACTACTCCACAGGTTGATACGTAGTTGATACATAGCCTATCAGTGTTTTGAGGGAAGGAAGTTTCATGTACTGGGATCAAGTACATTAATTTTATGCTGAATTAGCCAATCCCCAAATTTTGTACTACCTGAAGTCCAGATTTTATAGGTATCTTCTAAGGCATTAGGTTTTGTTTTATTTTGTTTTTTCCTTTCCTGAACGAAACATAGATTCCTTAACCAAACTGACCTAACCTTTCTTCTGCCACAAAACCATCATCTCCTAACATTTAAAAAAAAAAAAAAAGAAAGAAAGAAAGAAAGAAAAAGAAAAAAAGAGCAGTTTGCAAAGTTACTAAAAAAAAAAACAAAACAAAAAGTCTGTTATTGCTTAAGATAGATGAGCCTACTCATCCTCTATTTATGTAAGACAGAACACAAGTAATTTTTCTCAACAGTGTGCTGCAAGGTGATTTTCTGTGCCTGCTTATTCTAAGAAGAAGCTGGCAATTTCTCTTGCTAAAAGTGTAAAGGAAAGAACATGTACTTATTCTCTGATAAAATACCCCTCTATTAGAGAACCCAATTAAAAAGGAGGTCTGTGCCTTGTACATCTTTTTTACCTCACATAATGTCAAGATCCATGAGCACAGATACAAAGATGTCTAATTCACTGCTGGGTCTCCTTATCCAGCATGAAGTAGGTGCATGTGGTAGGATGAGCAATGGTCCCTTAAGAGAACTAACTCCAAATCTTCTGAAAATATGAATGTTATTTTACATTTTACATTTTCTCTTTTACTGCAAAAGAGACTTTGCAGATATGATTAAGTATCTTGAGATGAAGACTGTCTGCATGGGCCCTAACTATCATCACAAATGTCCTGATCAAAGGCAGGGAAAGAGAAATTTGAAAGAGAAGGCAACGTGGCAGCTGAAGCAAAATGCTATGTTGCCAACTTTAAAGATTGGGGAAGGGGCTGCAAGAAAAGGAAGGAAAGGAATGCAGCTCTAGAAGCTAGGAAAGGCAAAACAACAAATTCTCCCGTAAGCCTCAAAAGGGAGAGCTACCAACAAAGCTAACACCTTGATTTCAGCCCAGTGAAATTAACTTCAGCCTTTGGAATTCCGGAACTGCAAGAAAATAAATGAATGCTTTTTTAACCAACCAAGTCTATACTAATTGCTTCCAGCAACTAAAGGAAACTAACATGGCGCTCAAAAAATGTGTTGAATAAATAAAGCAATGAACAGCAGGGCTTCAGTAAATGTTACATTAATTACGAGACAGTAGGTTGCTCTAAAAATAGTGTGTGAAAAGAAAAACGGTGGATGTACCATTTACTCTTCTTTTTATTGTGGACATTAAAATGTTTTTTTGGATGTGAGAATCATCACTAATTGTCACTAACCTGAACTGGGGTTTTCATTCATCAAATATTATTCTGGTTGTTTTGGAAGTTTTGTTTTGTTGAGATTGCTCAATACGTTAATTTTATAATTGGTTTTGATTATGCATTTATAAACAATTTTGGGGGGCTGCCTAGCTCAGAAGAAACATCTACCTTCTAGGAGCTTGGTATCTAGAAAATACAGAGACACACATTGTGTGGTTTATATTAATTATCCACTCACCACTGTATGGGCTACTTCAATTATATTTGTAGATGTCTATATTTTCAAGAGTTTGTGTTCCCGTAAGGTGGGCTTTCCTTCATTCATCCTTATATTTTTATAGCACCTGGCCCAATGACTTTCACATAGCAAGTCTTCAGATATGTTTCTTTAACTGAATGTGTCTAATGGCCAGAAATTCATTCTTTATTGACTAAATAAGGAATAAAGTACTATGCATCTGTGTGTGTATGCATGTTCATTCATGTATGTGATAACTTGGTGGTAACATTTTTATGTTCCTGCTTTCAAAATAAATTCTCTGAATAGGATGCTTAATCATCTTTTAGAATAACAAAATGCAGCAATAAAAGCAGAACTTACCAAATTACCATTTATGATTTCATAACAAAGAAATAAACATATTTTCTAAATACTCTCTTAATATTTTATGATTCATTAGAGAAATATAATGTGCTCCCAGAAAGATTAGAAAAAGTTTTACACATATATTTTAACTGCTTTTATATGTTTAGAACTTGTTCCAGGTATGAAATATCTTTATTTTGCAATATTCATTTTTCTATTTTCTACAGCTTGTTCAGGAAAAGTATAAAAGAAAATATCAAAAGTATGAGAAAATATTGACTTTAAAAAATATTTTCCAGGTGAGTGTCAATGATATTTAGTCCATTTAAGAAAACAAGATAAGGAAATTTTAGATTGGATTTACCAAGAAACAGAATATATTGACTTCTCCCAAATTTTTCTCCAACATTTCTGGTTCAATTTTGATTCTCTCCTATATGTGTCCAAGCTCCCTAGATGATTGTTCTCTTCCTCATTCTCCCTGGGGGTATTTTTGTCTCCAAGTCTGAGATTTCTTTTCCCTTGAGCTCTTACTGTAGGCAGGTTTGTAGTTCTGAAAATTCTGACTGGAGGTACCTGTTTGGGTTCATTGGCTCCCCTTAGATTAATTCAGGCTTGCATCTACTGGGGCTTTGTTGGAGTTATGGCAACAATAGAATTTTAGAGTGTGACAGGATATTAATGCTCAGCAGGACAGCATTTCTCTTAGTAGAACAATCTCTTCTACAACACTCCAAACACATGGTTACTATAGTTTGCTTGGCAACAACCAAAAATAGGCAACTGATGCCCACAAAGTCAGAATAACTTGCTGCAAAGTTTCCCTCAAACTAAGCCAAAACTAAGCTTATCCCTTCCATACATTGATCCTAGCTCTTAGGAGCTACAGAAAATACTACAATCCTTCTTCTACAAGAAAGCCCTAAAAATATACAAATATGCTTCTAATTTTCTTTCCAAGTTTTTTTAGAGAGAAGTATTTGACTTCTTTAAAAATTCTCTGTGACTTTGTAGCCAGTGCAGAATATACTCTATTTTTCTGTCAATTTAGTCTGAGAAGTCAGTATCAAGAGGAAAAGGAAAGCTCTAATTTCTCATATGAGCTTACTTTAAATATCAAGTTTCTGATGAACACAATACTGGGTAAACCAACCAATGTTCATAGCCCCCTTCCCAAATACATAAAAATGCTGAGCAAAATGTAATTCCAAACTATTTGGTTTTAATATATAACAGAGCAGAGAAAGAGAGAGAGAAAGAGAGAGAGAGAATACTTTCAAGTGTCAAAAACAAAGAGAATTTGAAGCCAAACAACAAAGGCAACAATACAATTAATAATAGCAACAACCCATTAGACACAGGCAGTTTTAGAAGAGCCACTGAAAACTGTTCAAAGAAACAAGAAGATTTTTACAACCTTCTTGAGGATAGTTGCTGGATATGTGCTGAGCAACCTGAACCAGTTCAAGATGTAGAGCAGCTGTAATATGCCACAAGCTTTCAGAAAAAGTGAAATGAACAAAAGTGCTTGGTTGAGTTAATGACGCAACCATTGTGGGTACTGAGTTTCATGACCATATGTTTATGGTAAACATTTTGTACTTTTTTAGTACTGTGCATTATACAAAAGTGAGTTTATATAGTCATTTAAAATGTTAAACAAAGTTGAAACACTTCAAAACACAACAAAAATCTAAGGAGAACTCCACACTTAATTTTGGGGCGCCTGGGTGGCTCAATCGGTTAAGCATCTGCCTTTGGCTCAGGTCATGATCCCAGAGTTCCAGGATCCAGCCCTCTGTGGCTAGGCTCCCTGCTCAGCCAGGAGTCTGTTTCTGCCCCTCCCCCTGCCCTTTCTCTTTCTCCCTCCCTCACTCTCTCAAATAAATAAACAAAATCTTAAAAATAATATAAGGAGAATCTTGGAGAAATCTGGGGAAACTTGGTAAGCAGCGAAGCAGGTATAATTTTGGCTTTTTAGGTATTTTATTATTAAGTTTTTATTTTAGAATCTATTATAGTTAAGAGTGTTATATTAGTTTCAGATGTACAATATAGTAAGTCAACAATTCTATACATTACTCAGCACTCATCATGATAAATATACTCTTAATCTATACCTTAAATATATATATATATAAATAAATATACTTCTTAAAATATACTCTTAATTTATACTCTTAATTATACCTTCACCTAGTTTACCCATCCTCCTACCCATCCCTACTCTGGTAACCATCAGTTCTGTAATTAAGTCTGTCTCCTGATTTCTCTTCTTTTCTTTTATTCTCTTTTGCTCATCTGTTTCTTAAATCCCACATATTAGTGAAATTATGTGGTATATGTTTTTCTCTAACTTATTTCACTTAGCATTACACTCTTTAGCTCCACGTATGTTGTTGCAGGTGGCAAGATTTCATTTTTTATGACTGAATAATATTCCATTGCACACACACACACACACACACACACACACTTTCTTTATCCATCCCTCCATCAATGAACACTTGGGCTGCTTCCATCAGTTAAATGGGATTGTTTTCTTAATTTCTTCCTGCTGATCCATTATTAATATACCAGAATGTGATAGATTTCTGCACATTATTTTTATATCCTGAAACATTACTGAATTCATTTATTAGTTGCAGTAGTCTTTTGGTGTTTAGGGCTTTCTATTCATAGTAAAATGTCATGTGCAGATAGTTAAAGTTTTACTACTACCTTATTAATTTGAATGCCTTTTTATTTCTTTTTGTCTGGATGCTGTGGCTTGGACTTCCAGTACTATGTTAAATAAAAGTTGTAAGAGTGAGCATCCTTGCCTTGTTCCCACCTTAGGGGAAAACTGTAAGTTGGGAAAAGCTGAGGATATCCACTGAGGATAATGCTAGCTATGGGTTTTCCATATATGGCCTTTATTATTTGAGATATGTTCCCTATAACCTACTTTGTTGAGGGTTTTTATCATGAATGGATGTTGTACTTTGTCAAATGCTTTTTCCGCATCTATTGAAATAATGATATGTTTTTTATCCTTTTTCCTATTGATATGATGCATTATATTGATTGATTTATGAAGATTAAATCACCTTTGCATCACAGGAATAAATCCCACTTGATTGTAGTGAATGATTTTTTTTAATGTATTGTTGGATTTTTCTGCTAGTCTTCTATTGAGGATTTTCACATCTATGTTTATCAAACATATTGGCATGTATTTCTCACTCTCTCTCTTTCTCTCTCTCTCTTTTTTTTTTTTTTTTTTGGTGGTGTCTTTAACTGACTTTGTTATCAGGGTAATACTGACCTCAAAGAATGAATTTGGAAGTTTTCCTTCTATTTTCTTGCAATAGTATGAGAAGAATAGGTAGTAACTCTTTAAATGTTTGGTAGAATTCACCTGTGAAGTCCTCTGGCCCTGGACTTTTGTTTGTTGGGAGTTTTTTGATTATTGATTCAATTTCATTGCTGTTAATCGTTCTTTTCAAATTTTCTATTTCTTCCTGCTTCAGTTTTGGTAGATGATATGCTAGGAATTTATGCATTTCTTCTAGGTTGTCCAATTTGTTGACATATAGTTTTTTACAATATTCTCTTACAATTGTTTGTATTTCTGTGGTGGACTTGTCATTTCTCCTCTTTCATTTGTGACTTTGTTTGAATCCTGTCTCTCTCTCTCTCTCTTTCATGTGTCTGGCTAGACGTTTATCAATTTTGTTGATCTTTTCAAAGAACAAGCTCCTGGTTTCATTGATCAGTTCTTTTTGTTTGCTTGTTTCTATATCGTTTATTTCTGCTTTAATCTTTATTATCTCCTCCCTTTTGCTGTGTTTTGGTTTGTTTGTTCTTTTTCTAGCTCCTATAGGTGTAAGGTTAGGTTGTTTATTTGAGATTTTTCTTGCTTTCTGAGGCCTACATTGCTATAAACTCTCCTCTTACAAATGTTTTTGTAATTTCAAAGATTTTGGATTGTTGTGTTTTCATTTTCATTTGTTTCCATGTATTTTATTTTATTTATTCTTTGATTTCTTGTTTGACCCATTCATTGTTTGATAGCATGTTAGTTAACCTCCTTATATTTATACTCTTTCCAGATTTTTTTCTGGGTGGATGATTTCTAATTTCATGTCACTGTGGTCAAAAAAGATGTATGGCATGAGTTATATCTTTTTTAATTTGTTGAGACTTGTTTTGTGGCCTAATATGTTGTCTATTCTGGAGAATGCACCATGTGCAGTTGAAAAGAACGTGTATTCTACTGTTTAAGGATGGAATGTTCTGAATATATACCTGTTAAGTGTATCTGATCCAGTATGTCATTCAAAGTCACTGATTCTTTGTTGATCTTCTGTTTGGATGATTTTTCCATTGATATAATTTGGGTGTTAAAGTCCCCTACTATTATTGTATTACTATAGATTACCTCATTTATATTTGTTATTAACCATTTTATGTATTTGGTGCTTCCATGTTGAGTGCATAAATATTTGCAGTTGTTATAACCTCTTGTTGCATTGTCCCCTGAATGATTAGTGTACTTCTTTGTCTCTAATTACAAACATTGTTTTAAAGTCTATTTTCCCTGATAAAAGTATTGCTACTCTAGCTTTCTTTTGCAATTCATTTGCATGATAAATGTCTCTCTATTCCCTCATTTTCAATCTGCACATGTTTTAGATCTGAAATGAGTCTCTTGTAGGCAACATATAGATGAGTCTTTTTTTTTTTTTAAAGATTTTATTTATTTATTTATTTGACAGAGGGAGAGAGATCACAAGCAGGCAGAGAGGCAGGAAGAGAGAGAAGAGGAAGCAGTTTCCCTGCAGAGCAGAGAGCCCGATGTGGTGCTCGATCCCAGGACCCTGGGATCATGACCTGAGCTGCAGGCAGAGGCTAAACCCACTGAGCCACCCAGGTGCCCCGAGTCTTGTTTTTTTATTCACTCTGTCACCCTATGATTTTTGATTGGCGCATTTAGTCCATTTATATTCATAGTAATTATTGATAAATACGTATTTATTGCCATTTTTATTTGTTTTATGGTTGTTTTTAGTTTTCCTCTGATTCTTTCTTCTCTTCCTCTCTTTCATGGTTTGTTGGCTTTCTTTAGTGGTAGGCCTGAATACCTTTCTCTTTATTCTTTGTGTATGTGTTACTGGTTTTTGTTTTGAGGTTACAATTAGGTTTGTATATAACATCTTCTAAATATAGCAGTCTATATGAAGTTGATGGTCACTTAAATTTGAATTCATTCTTAACTCCTCCACCTCCCACATTTTAGATACATGGTGTCATATTTTACATTTTTTTTTAAATTTTCTGAATCCCTTGACTGATTTTTACAGATACACTTTTTGTACTGATTTTGTGCTTCCAACTTTTTATACTCTCACTTATGATCTTTCCTTTCCACTTAAAGAGTCCCCTTTAACATTTCTTTTTTTTTTCCATTTTTTTTTCCAATTTATTTATTTTCAGAAAAACAGTGTTCATTATTTTTTCACCACACCCAGTGCTCCATGCAAGCCATGCCCTCTATAATACCCACCACCTGGTACCCCAACCTCCCACCCCTCCGCCACTTCAAACCCCTCAGATTGTTTTTCAGAGTCCATAGTCTCTCATGGTTCACCACCCCTTCCAATTTACCCAAAAGCACATACCCTCCCCAATGTCCATAACCCTACCTCTCCCCAGAAACCCACAGTTTGTTTCATGAGATTAAGAGTCACTTATGGTTTGTCTCCCTCCCTATCCCATCTTGTTTCATGGATTCTTCTCTTACCCACTTAAGCCCCCATGTTGCATCACTACTTCCTCATATCAGGGAGATCATATGATAGTTCTCTTTCTCTGCTTGACTTATTTCGCTAAGCATGATACGCTCTAGTTCCATTCATGTTGTCGCAAATGGCAAGATTTCGTTTCTTTTGATGGCTGCATAGTATTCCATTGTGTATATATACCACATCTTCTTTATCCATTCAGCTGTTGATGGACATCTAGGTTCTTTCCATAGTTTGGCTATTGTGGACATTGCTGCTATAAACATTCGGGTGCACGTGCCCCTTTGGATCACTACGTTTGTATCTTTAGGGTAAATTCCCAGTAGTGCAATTGCTGGGTCATAGGGCAGTTCTATTTTCAACATTTTGAGGAATCTCCATGCTGTTTTCCAGAGTGGTTGCACCAGCTTGCATTCCCACCAACAGTGTAGGAGGGTTCCCCTTTCTCCGCATCCTCGCCAGCATCTGTCATTTCCTGACTTGTTGATTTTAGCCATTCTGACTGGTGTGAGGTGATATCTCATTGTGGTTTTGATTTGTATTTCCCTGATGCCCAGTGATATGGAGCACTTTTTCATGTGTCTGTTGGCCATCTGGATGTCTTCTTGGCAGAAACGTCTGTTCATGTCCTCTGCCCATTTCTTGATTGGATTATTTGTTCTTTGGGTGTTGAGTTTGTTAAGTTCTTTATAGATTTTGGACACTAGTCCTTTATCTGATATGTCATTTGCAAATATCTTCTCCCATTCTGTCAGTTGTCTTTTGATTTTGTTAACTGTTTCCTTTGCTGTGCAAAAGCTTTTGATCTTGATGAAATCCCAACAGTTCATTTTTGCCTTTGCTTCCCTTGCATTTGGCAATGTTCCTAGGAAGATGTTGCTGCGGCTGAGGTCGAAGAGGTTGCTGCCTGTGTTCTCCTCAAGGATTTTGATGGATTCCTTTCTCACATTGAGGTCCTTAATCCATTTTGAGTTTATTTTTGTGTGTGGTGTAAGGAAATGGTCCAATTTCATTTTTCTGCACGTTGCAGATGATATGATACTCTATGTGGAAAACCCAAAAGACTCCACTCCAAAACTGCTAGAACTTGTACAGGAATTCAGTAAAGTGTCAGGATATAAGATCAATGCACAGAAATCAGTTGCATTTCTCTACACCAACAACAAGACAGAAGAAAGAGAAATTAAGGAGTCAATCCCATTTACAATTGCACCCCAAACCATAAGATACCTAGGAATAAACCTAACCAAAGAGGCTAAGAATCTATACTCAGAAAACTATAAAGTACTCATGAAAGAAATTGAGGAAGACACAAAGAAATGGAAAAATGTTCCATGCTCCTGGATTGGAAGAATAAATATTGTGAAAATGTCTATGCTACCTAAAGCAATCTACACATTTAATGCAATTCCTATCAAAGTACCATCCATCTTTTTCAAAGAAATGGAACAAATAATTTTAAAATTTATATGGAACCAGAAAAGACCTCGAATAGCCAAAGGGATATTGAAAAAGAAAGCCAAAGTTGGTGGCATCACAATTCCGACTTCAAGCTCTATTACAAAGCTGTCATCATCAAGACAGCATGGTACTGGCACAAAAACAGACACATAGATCAATGGAACAGAATAGAGAGCCCAGAAATAGACCCTCAACTCTATGGTCAACTAATCTTTGACAGAGCAGGAAAGAATGTCCAATGGAAAAAAGACAACCACTTTAATAAATGGTGTTGGGAAAATTGGACAGCCACGCCCTTTAACATTTCTTGTAGGGCTGCATTAGTGGTCATGAACTCCTTTTGTTTTTGTTTGAAAAACTCTTTGTTTCTCTTTTTATTTTAAATGATAGTCTTGATGTATAGAGTATTCTTGGATACAGTTTTTTTCCTTTCAGCACTTCAATCATATCATACCATTCTCTTCTTGCCTGTAAAGTTCCTGCCAAAACTCTCTGATAGCTTTATGGGATTTTTCTTATATATAACTATCTTCTTTTCTCTTGTTGCTTTATAGGTTTTTTTTTTTTTCCTTTATCACTACTTTTTGCCATTTTAATTACTATGTGTTTTGGTGTGGATCTTCTTGGGTTGATTGTGTTGGTGGATTTCTCTGCCTCCTGAATCTTGATGTCTGTTTCCTTTTCCAGATTAGGGAATTTTTCAGCTATTTTTCTTTAAATAAATTATCTGTCCCCTTTTTTCTCTTTTCATCTTCATGGATCCCTATAATGCAAATGTCATTATGCTTGGTGGAGATGCTGAGTTCTGTAAGTCCATTCTCATTTTGCATAATTCTTTCTTCTCCTTATGCTCAGCTTGATTACTTCCCATTATTCTGTCTTCCAGGTCACAAATCCGTTCCTCTGCTTCTTCTTGCCTATTTATTCTATCAAGTATATTTCTAAATTAATTTATTTTGTCTCATCTCTGATTGGCTCTTTTTTTAAATCTCATTGTTAAGGGTCTCATTGATGTCTTCCACTCTTTTCTCAAGCCCAGTGAGTATCCTCATGATCATAACTTTAAATTCTCTATCTGGCATATTACTTATCTCTGTTTCCTATAGGTCTCTTCCTGTGGTTGTTTCTGTTCTTTCATTTGCAAGACATTCCTCTTTCTCCTCATTTTGTCTAACTCTATGTATCTGTTTATGCATGTTAGGAAACTCAATTACATCTCCTGCTCTTAAAAATAATAACCTTATGAAGAAGAGGTCCCCTAGTGCCCTGAAGCACAGTGTCACCTGTTCACCAGAGCCTGTGCTTCCAGAAGTGTCTTCTCCATATGTTACATGTGTCCTACTATTGAGTTCTGGCCACTTTTCCCTTCAGTCTGATTGTCCATTGTCTGCAGAGGCTGTCTCTGCCTGTTGTGGGCAGTGCTTGGTCCCTGGCTGGCGGGGGGGGGGGTGCATTTTAAGAAGGTGTGCACTGGCCAGCTTACAAAATGAGACCTGTCCTGCTGCTGCTACCGTTACTGGAACTGAGGTCCCCTGAACGGCACAGGTTGGGAGATGAGGTATTGGTGAGGGTGCACCAGTCTCCTAGGGAATGGGGCCCATATCACCAGAATTGAGGCAAGCATGGCTTGGAAGGATGGACCCCCTGAAGCAAGATTTGGGTGGGGGTTGGTATAAGCAAGTTAGGTAAAAAGTGTGGAATCTACACTGGTTCTCGCAGGTAGCTATGTATTCATGATGGGTGGTTGGGGTAGGAAAAGACATCTGCCAGCTCCTTTGTTCCTGCAAGGTCTTCCCATGATCCCTGCCTCTCTAGGCCAAGCTCTAGGATGGGTACTTCCCTCCCCTCTGGCCCTGGCATTTTTCCAAGTGCTGTTTCCAGGCTATATCCCTGCAGGCTATTTGCCATGCTGTCTCTTTAAAGTTGAGGACTCCACTTTTTAAAAAAATTAATTAATTAACTTTCATTTTTTAAATTTAAATTCAACTAGCCAAGGTATAGTGCATCATTAGTTTTTGATATAATGTTCAATGATTCCTTAGTTGAGTATAACACCTAATGCTTATCATTCTAATATCCTCGGGGCTTTCTCAGAGCCAGAACCCCTGATTTTTAAAATTCTAGACTTTAAGACCCACTAGTTGTAAGAACTCAAAAGATTAGGTCCCCTCGCTTTCAAAGCCAAATATTATAGGGATTTGTTTTCCCTATGTGGACTCCTGAGTATGATAGTCTGCTTTCCCGCCCTTCTCCAAATCCTTTGGGGTAGCTCCCTACCCTTCACAGACAGCCATGGTTCTTTTTACTCCCAAACAGTGTCTGCAACTTTCCTACTTTCTCTGATATGGCTTCTTCTCTTCCTTTAGTTGTATAGTTTGTTCTGCCCATTGTTGGATAATTTTCTGATTATTTACACTGATGTGAGAGTTATCTAGTTGTATCCATGGGACAAGGTGAACTTAGGGTCCTCCTACTCTGCCATCTTCCCAACCTCCCAAAGCAAGTATAATTTGAAATAGTTTTCTTATGAAACTCTTCTCTAATAAAGCATGTCTACTCTTTGTCTGAGCTATTCTATTTTCTTATGAATTCCCCACTGATTCAATATTTACCTTAATCTCACTGCATATAAGCTGTTGTGCATTCAGAAAATATCCCAAGACACCTCTTATGTTTATATTTAAGTTATTTAAGAACTAATACTCTCAGAACTTGGGATGAAAAGGGTTGTGGTGGTAAGAAGAGATTGGAGAGTGACATTGGAATCTGGTAAGTGCTGATAACATCATGAACTGAGGTACATAAAGTATCTGATTGAATGTAGACAGTTAGGTACCTTTCAGTTAAGTCCAAACACAAAGCTTTGGGAGTCAGGGGGTATAGACATTTTATTAAAAGTTGCCTAAATATTTTCTGAGTTAATAATGAATTTTATCCTGCTAATCCCTCATAGACACTAAGAAATTATATTAGGTGAAGAGACTAGTCTTATAAAATCATGTGTGGCCTTCTAATATGTCACACTAGAATCCATGTGAGATTCAGACAAAGAAAAAATAATAGCACTCAATGGTCACAAAAGCAATTTTCATTTCTGCAAAGGACAAAGGACATGGCATTAAAATGACTGATAATATCCAGTTCAGGCAAGGACATAGAATATGGACAATCTTAAATATTATTGGTGAAAATATTAGTTGAGAGAAGCTTTCCAAAAGACAATTTGGGTACACCTGGTAAAGATTATTCTTTGTGTGAGCTATTTGTAGCAGTCTCTCCTACAAATTACACCTATATTGGGCAAGCTATACATGTAAGTAAATGACACGAAAGATATCCATGTATATTTTTTAAGAAAAATGATGTTGCCAAGCTATGTAGATGGCTATAGAAATAGCATTTATGTTTGTATAGTTTTCTATCACTATCCTATCAAATTACCACAAATTAGTGGTTTAAACAACACAGCTTTATTATTTCACAGTTCTTTAGGTGACAAGTCAGACTTGGGTCTCCTTAGGGTAAAGTGAAGCTGTCAGCAAGGCTGCCTTCCTTACTGAAGGTTCTAGGGGTGATTTCATTTCCTTTCTTATTCAATCGTTGGCAGAATACAGTGTCTCACCATTAAATGAGCTGAGGTCTGCAGTTTTCTGCTGGCTGTAAACTGAAGACAGATTTCGGTTTCTCATTCCATTGCATTTTTTGGCTCCACCCCTTTCCTTGATTTTCAATGCCAGCAAAGACATGGCAAGTCCTTCTCATGTCACATTCATCTGACTCACTCTTCTGCTTTCCTCCTCCACTTTTAAGGACTCGTGAGATTGTAGTGGGCCCAAGTTAAGAATGAGGATAATTTCCCCACCTCAAGATCCCTAACCTTAATCACATATACACTTTTATCACATAAGGTAACAGAGTCATAATATGCATATATATATATGTGTGTGCACACACACACACACACACACACACAACCACAGAGGTGAGGAAAGGGAGAGACAGAGAGACAGAAGGAGAACAACATTGACAAAAACAAAAAATAAATATGTATTCATATAGAACAAGTTTCTAGAAATAAATATATACCAAACACTTTTAACTGGTTATTTCTGGGAATTGGGTTTTCAGTTTCTATATACACATTTTTAAAATTTTCTTAAAAATCTCTTTTCAGTGTTCCAGAATTCTTTGTTTATGCACCACGCCCAGTGTTCCATGCCCTCCATAATGTGCCCTCCCTAATACCCACCACCAGGCTCAAGAGTAGTTTGCTTATATACAAAAAGCATACATTAACTTTTGCGCTGAAAAAGGTAAAAAAGTAATAAATTGACCAATTGGCCTCAAGACCCTTGATATAAATCACTTGCTACATCTCCTAATATAAACACCTAGGGAAAGAAACAGTCTCTAAGTAAAATCAATGCTCCTTGAATTATTCATCAAAGTGAATTGGCAGACACTTCACCACAGGTGTTATGAGCTCTGAATTGAAGAAATTAACCTTTAAACTAGTAATTGGCTGATTTCTGGCATATCGAAATATGCTTAGTATAAAATTTCTATATTAGTATTACTACTAATAACACTAAATACTCCTGCAATGGTAATAACAAGGAAAATATTAAATTGTTTTATATTATAGTGACTTATAAAGCTATAGTTTCAAATACTTTTAAAATTCAGAAACTATTTTATAATGTGAAGTAGGGAGAACAGATAATATTATCATCATTTTTTGGCAGGGAAAATATTCAAAAGGCCTAGGTAAAACTTCATGAAGTTCTAATAACTGAAAATTATGCAGAACAAAAATAAGTTCTTGGGTGTTCTATTTTGGGAACTATGTATAATGTAAAAATAAATACAATTTCTTCCTTAATGAAATTAACAGTGTAGAAAGGTGTTAAGACATGCATGTGGGTGGTCACACTTAATGCAGAAAGTTATTAACATTATAAAAAGAGTATCAATGAAGTATTAGAAGAGTTCGAGATAAGTAGATTGCTTGAGTATGAGATCATTAGGGAAATGTAATCAAACAAGCAATATTTGGATTGGGCCTGAAGTAATACATATTGTATGATTTTCCATAAACAGGAACTAAAGCAGGGTGTGAGAATATAAGCCAAGGACTGAACGGGAATGGTCCTATTAAAAGCAATGACAAGGAGAAGCAAGAAAGAAGCAAGAGTCATTATGTTTAGAATTAACAACAGAAGACACATGAGAGAAAAGAATCCAAGATGACTCCAATTTTCTATTCTGGATACATAGAATAGTGAAACTGTTAGCAATACTCACCGGAAACATTTCCTCACCTTCTATTACTTCCTGAACCTTCTGTGAGATGGTTACTGCTCCAAATACTCCTTAGGAATTGCTTTTTCAAGGTCTCCAGTGAATCTCCTTGCACCTCCAGTGATCTCCTTGCACTAAATATAATAAAAAAAAATAGTCACTATCATAATGATTTCTTGGCTGCATTCAGCTCTATAGTCACCTCCATCTGTCTTGAACATTTTCTTCTTCCTTCTTAACTCCACAGTCTGCAGCTTTACAAAAGACAATTCATGCAAAGGGCACCGCCCTTAACGCTCATGCACGCATGTGCTCAAAATATGTTAACTTAGTCCTGTGATTATTCCTATTACTTAAAAAAAAAATACTTTATTTATTTGACAGAGAGAAATCGCAACCAGCAGAAAGGCAGGAGGAAGTAGGCTTCCCGCAGGGCAGAGAGCCTGACGCGGGGCTCGATCCCAGGACCCTGGGATCACGACCTGAGCTGAAGGCAGAGGCCCCAACCCAGTAAGCCACCCAGGCGCCCCTCCTATTACTTTTATTATGACCCCACAATCTCCTTTGTATGCTTCTTTTTCTTGGTTTTGCCCTTAAGTAGATTCTCTTCTGCCTGGGTCTTCTCTCTTCTCATGTGGACTCACTGTTGGCAACCTCCATTTAGTTTCCTGGCTCTCATAATCATCAGTATCCTAAGAATCTCAAAGTCAACTTTCTAGTTCAGATTTTTCTTCTAAACTCCAGACTCATTAACTTCTTTTTGACTATTTATGCTTATAAATACTTTGGGAAGCTCAAATGTAAGATGTTCAAGATTGAACAAGTTTTCCTGCTTAACCTGCTCCTCTCTTTCTGCTTCATTTCTCCATAGAAGTTTGCAGTATAATAAAAAAAAGAAATATTTAGTATTTGTTCCCAGTCCCCAGAATACATCTCCCAGAACCTTAGAAATTGTCTCAGTGATAAGAGTTATAAGAGCATCATTTGTTCTATGAGATAACTTGGATGAGACCCCCATAAAAACCTCTAATCCCCTGTTTGGGAGCTACTGGGTTGATGAACACACCAAGGTGCTGGGAGGAATGTCCACTCAAAGAGGGCATGGCAGCTCTATGTCCCCTCCTCTTTCCCTTGTTTTATGCATCTCTTCCATTTGTTGTTCTGAGTTGTATCCATTATAATAAAAGAGTAATAGGAAGAAAGGTATTTTTCTGAGCCTTGTGAGTTATTCTAATTATCAGAAGTGAACAATGGTGGGGGTGGGGATTGTAGAAACACTTATCAGCTTAGCAGGACTTTTTAGCTTAGTGGAACTGAACTGAAGATAACCTTGTGACTCCAAACTTGCAACTGGCATCTGAAATGACAGAAGTCTTGTCGACTGAGAGCCTTTAAAACTGTGGAGGCTGATGCTACCTGCAGGGTAGTTAGTGTCAGCATTTAACTGAATTGTAGGACACCCTATTAGTGTCAGAATTGATTAGTGTCATGACCAAAAAAAAAAAAAAAAAATTACCCGTAAAGATATCTTTATCCAACCTATTACTCAAACCAGAAATCTTTGTCTTTTTTTTTTTCCTCTAGGTCCCACATAAATAAATCACCACGTCTTTCAAAATATATTTTAAACTTCTCAGATTTCTTCAACTCTAATGTCACTACTTTAATCAAAAATTTCATCACCTTTCATTTGATTCTAATTGATCTTTCCCCTGGTTTTGGCCTTTCAATGCACCTCCACACTGCAGTCAAAATGTTCTTTCTAAAACTCAAATTTGATCATGTAGCTCCCTTCCTTATAAACTTCAATATTTTCCTTGTTTCTCAAGAAATAACAGCTTAAAGGGCCCTAAAGAATTTGGCTGTTGATTGCCTTTCCTGTCTCAAAACTTACTACTCTATACCACATGTACTCTAGCTATAATAAATTATTTTCTATTCCTAGGCTTGATGTGTGTCATGACCTTTCTTATTTTCATACTTACTGTTCTTTCTACCTGTAATACTCTCTTCTTCTCCCCTTTACAGGGCTAAATTGCTACTCAATCTCTGGCATTCAGCTTAGATGTTATTTCCTTTTAAAAAGCTATTTCTGATACCAAGTCAAGATTAGGTGACCTCTTTGTTTTTTTCATCTTATCACAAGCTCATCGTAACTTGGCACTTATCATGCCATTTCATACTTTTCTGCTAACTTGTGTGCATGCATGTCCCTTAATTCTGTGTAAACATCCTCAGAGAAGAGACCTTATCTACCATCTTCTTCAATATACACTCAGCAATAGAACCTGACACAAAGAAAATATTCAACAAGTACAATGATGAATGTACATAAATGAGCAGATGAAGGAACAGGTAGTAAAACAGATTTGGGAGGTAGAAAATGATGCACTCAGATTTGGACATGTTGCTTTGACTTGAAGTCATCATCATAATATCCAAGGCCTTTATCATCTGCATGGTTAAACCAGAGTTTATAGAAAATGCAAATGTAGGTAATAAGATCTGGGAGTGATCCACAAAGTAGAGATCACTAAAGCCACAAAGCTTGATGAAATTGTATATAGAAAATATAGAGAAAAAGAAGCAGTAGGGAATATCTATATTTATTTTTAGGTAAAATCTCCGTACACCTGAGATCAGGTGAGTAAAAGCTCCATTAATGATTCTAGACCAACACAATTTGATGAGGATTTAAGTTTGTGAATGAGAAGCTATTGGTGATGACTTCTAGACAAGTAATTGTCTTGTGAATAGGTATATCTAGCATATTTGCCAACCCAACATTCTCAGTTACCTAGTAATTAATGACAAAATGCCCAAAGAAACATAAAAAATGGTGAAAATCCTGTATAGTCTTAGGAACCATGACTAATCAATATACCTCAAACTGAGTTAATTTATCTGGAAACACATCAATAACTCATTGCTTCTTCTTCCTGAGATTGTAGTATAACATTACAGAAAATAAATTTAGGAGATTCTGGCACTCATAATTTCGAGAAAAAAAGGATAAAGGCAATGGCACAACATATAATATGCAGGGAACACCTTTCTAACATCCATTCACTTGCTCTCATCAGCAGTGTTCTGAATTACTTGCAGTGGGAGACACATGAGAGCGTAAGTTACTCAAGGAGGAAGCCAGTAGGTGGTGGTTTCTCCCTGATCTACTATGATTCTTCCCAATGATTGGGCAGTAACACAGGAGAGGCAACAAGATACACCATATCTGTAAATTTAAAACTGAGGCAAATGGAAAGTGAGACACAGAAAGCTGGTCCCTGGAATAGCAGGCTCATAAATTGTAGAGAGGAAATTAGGCACAGATTAAATTATTTCACTCAGCTTGCCCATGTCTTAGCATCCTTCCAATTCTTTTTAGAATGCAGGATTACTAAATTTTTTCTGTCTTTCTAGTTTAAAATGTTAAAAAATACATTCTGAAAAATACGTTAAGTGTACAATAAAGATATCAAAATGTATCCTCCCATGTGCTACTACACAAATTCCAGGCCATAAAAGTCCTCTCTACATTAAAGAATAAGAAAACAGAATGAAGAAAATGGAAAATAATAGTTTGTTTTCATAAAAAGAGTAAAACCCAACACTAAAAATTACTCTTGGGAAAAAAAAAAAAAGCCATCCCTAAGAAACAAAACATTAATTTTGTGTAGAGAAGTAATAAAACCTTATACTTTGCCAATCCCTTAAATTTAAGTTCTGTGTAGCTCTGCACCAGACCTGACCCAGCAGGTTCAGGACCTGGAGTGTCAATGGGAGTGTGAGTGTGAGCAGGAGTGAGTGGGGCAGGAGTGCAGCTTCTCCTCCACACCCAGACCGCAATGCTTCCAATAAAGCCCAGCTGGTACCCACGGAAAAAAAAAAGAAAAAAATGAAGTTCTGTGTAAATGATCAAATGAGGCCCAGTAAGTGGAAGAAGCGTAAGAAGAATTCAAAAAATTCTTGCCGCACATTAAGTTACTTATCTGCAAATTATAAATGCTATTCTCTCTAGGCTGACAAAATATTAAAAGATATCCTTTCCTTGTGATTTCAACTGAAAAATCCAGAATAGAATTCAAGGAACCTAAATCATTAAGTATACAGTGGACTGTGTCCTCTGACATACCACAGTGTAGGGGAAAAAATAGGTCATAAGAAGCAAACAGCATGGTGACCACTAGCAAAATTAATATACAAAAATAACAGCTTTTTATTTTCCTTTGAAAGGATAAAATATAAAAGCAGAATAAATAAGAATGTGCAAGACCTATATGAGGAAAGCTATATTTTACTGAGATACATGAACAAAAGACTTAGATAAATGGAGGTTCATACCTTATTTTTAGGTGTGAAAGTTAATGTTTAGAGACATCAGTTTTTCCATCTGGATCAAGATATTCATTGTTTTGGCAATCAAAATCTCAAGAATTTTCTCAACTTGATGAATAATTCAAAAACATAGGTTAGAAAATTAACCAGTATGAAAATCACCAGGAAAATTCTGAAGGAAGAAGAATGAATAAAATCATAGAACTACAGTAATTAAAATAGAGTAGATATGGGGAAAGATCACTCAGATCAATGAACTAAAGAATCTAGAAGAATCAAAGAATAAAGAATCTAGAAACTGGTCCTACATTCTTACTAACACATGAAAAATATGGCATTTCTAATCACTGAGGGAAATATAGATTACAAGAAAAATGATATTAGGTCAACTGAATAACCAGTTTGGCTTAAAAAAATGCACTTAAGATCTGATCTCAAGTAAAAAACATTATAAGATTAAATACTTAAACATAACTCATAAAACATAAGAAAAATTAGATAATGTTTTAGTAATTCCAGTACAAGGTATATAAAAAGTTTATACAAATCAATAAAAAGATACAGTAGAATTTTTAAAACTGAGTGAAAACCACTCATAAACAAGAGTCACAAATTAAATAAATAGGGTTAATGTACATTTGAAAAGCTAAACCTCGGGTTAGTTTCCTGAGTGTGAAATTTTTAGAGTCAGTAGAGCCCCAAGCTTCTAAAGGCCCAATGCTCAGTGTAATACTGTGTTGTCATACTCTTGAAATTTTAATAGTTTGGAAAAAGAGCCTGGACTTTCATTTTGTATGGGATTCTGAAATTTATGTAACCAGTCCTGATTTATCTTTACATAAAATCCATGAGATACAAATTAACCCTCAATTTAAAAAATTGTTTTCGGTTTTAAAAAGATAAAATGTTGATGATATCATATAATAATAACTTAGATAAGGGGGTGTGGGTGCCTGGATGGCTCTGTCCATTGAGCTTCCAGCTCTTGATTTCAGCTCTGGTCATAATCTCAGGGTCCAGGGATTGAGCCCTGTGTCCAGCTCCATTTTCAACAGAGAGTCTCCTTAAGGATTCTCTTCTTTTTCTCCCTCTCTCTCTGCCCATCTTTCTGCTAATTCTCTCTCTCAAGTGAATAGTTTTTAAAAAGAAAAGGGTATAGATAATGCAGAACTCTTACACACTTTTAGTACAGCCAATTGCAAACACTCTAGAATCATATGACGAAACTTAAAGTGATCCAGCTTTTTTTTCCTCCAGAAAAAGATCTTCAGAAACTAACTGAACCGATATGTAAAAGTAAGGATATTCATCACAGTATTGTTTATAATAGCAATCTAAATGTCCACAAAATCATTGATTATAAATTGAAAGATACATTTATATAGCTGTACATTATACTTTAACTTAAAATGTTGCACAATTTTTATATTCACATAAACACATTCATATGACATATAAAGACATACAGTGATATGGAAAGATATCCATGATCTACTGCCAAGTGAAAAGCAGGCTGTGTAACAAGGAGAGTGAAATGCTATAGGAACTTATATTTTTTTATTTTATTTTATTTTATTTTTTTAAGATTTTATTTATTTATTTGACAGACAGAGATCACAAGCAGGCAGAGAGGCAGGCAGAGACAGAGAGAGAGGGAAGCAGGCTCCCTGCTGAGCAGAGAGCCCGATGCGGGACTTGATCCCAGGACCCTGAGATCATGACCTGAGCTGAAGGCAGCAGCTTAACCCACTGAGCCACCCAGGCGCCCCGCTATAGGAACTTATAGAAAACTTTTGGTGTATATGTATAAAAAATGTCTGAAAAGAAGAACACAAAGATATTTTTGTCTGGATTACAGAAAATTTTCATCTTGTTGTTACAGTTTTTGATAATCTTCTTTTAAACAATGACCTTTTTATTACTATTAAAATCAAGAAAAAACATTTCATTTTAAATGAATAAGAATCAGCCTATTTAATTGTGTCTGTGATTATTAAAATACTGAAATACAGGTCTTCCTTGACTTAAGATGGGGTTGCATTCCAATAAACACATCCTAAGATGAAAGTGTCATGAATTGAAAATGCATAATATACCTAACCTACCAAACATCATTGCTTAGCCGAGCCTAATTTAACTGTTCTCAGAACATTTACATTAGTTTATAGTTGGGTAAAATCATCAAACACAGCCTGTTTTATAAAATGTTGAATATCTCACGTAACTTACTGAATACAGTACTGAAAGGGAGAAACAGAATGGTTGTGTGGGTACAAAATGGCTGTAAGTGTATTGGCTGTTTACCCTCATAATCATGTGGCTGACTGGGTTCTGTGACTTGGGGCTACCATCCAGCATCAGGAGAGAGTCATACAGCGCTAGCCTGGAAAAAGATCAAGATTCAAAATTCAAAATATAGTTTCTACTGAATGCATATCATTTTTGCACCACCGTAAATTTGAAAAATTGTAGGTTGAATCATTGTAACTTGGGGGTCACCTGTATGTAGTTGCAAAAATAACATTAATTTGATATCAAATAGGGCATATGACATAAAAAAGTTCTGAAAGAAAAAAATCAACAATATTTAAAAGTTATGGTAAATCGTTTCAAACATGCAGATTATACGACAAAAATTGCAGATTATATGAAGGTGGAAGGACAAGTATACCGATTTCTTCACCTTAAAAGGAAGCAAATAAATATGCACTAGTTCAGTTCTGACATAGACAATTAAAGAAGTATAGGTTTAATTTTGTTTTTGCAAGGCATAATTGTAGTAGAATTTATAAGGATTTTTAGAAGCATGAAAAATTATACCAGACAGCACAGGATCATGAGGTATAACATAAGTCAGTATATCTTGAGTTAGAATGAAGAATAGTACTTAATGTGAAAAATAATAATGGATTTGGATTCAAATTTAATTAAAAAGAGAGGAAACCGTACCGCACTTAATGAACCAAAGAAAATTTCAGTCTTTCATCTAAAAAAGAAAGCACACAGAGTATAGTTGAATCCAGATGATGTATTACAGCGACTGAGTTAATTCTCTCTGTTGATTAAAATAAATACATGATTTCCAATAAATTGCTTCCTGATATTCCTTTAAGTTGTTTTATTTGAAAGAGACTTCAAATGGAGGAAAATAGCAGACATCTAAAATAAATTCAGGACCACCTGCAGTTTGACTCTTAGAAGTCTGATGAGTAGAGATATTTTAGTCAAGTGTCTGATGTAAAACATCACATTTCTATCATCATTTTTGATTGGAAAGGGGATACTTGGAAGTAATCCAGCACAGTGTGGTAGTCAAACTGAAGGTAACATAATGCTAATTTTATCTGTATAGCTGGGCTGTTAAGACTTAATTTTCAAGAACTCAATTAATGGATGTTTAATTTTCTTGCCAAATTCACTTAAAGTTATTAAGTCGTTTCTCTTTTCACTTTTTAAAAAAACACTGAAACCTATGCTATCAAAATGGTAGAATAAGAAAAATTACATAGATTTAAAAATTTGAATCCATATTGCCTATATTCATTATATTGAGAGCTGGATAAAATGGAAAAATTGAAGAGTTTAAGCCTTTTGAAACATTAACTAAAAAAATGCATATGTCATGAGTTGCCAAAAGTAATAGTAAATTAATGAATGCCAATTTACAAACTTCTTCTTCTTCTTTTTTTTTTTTTTTTTTTTTTACTTAGGCAGAAGAAATTTATTTTCTCAGAGGTATAGGATCTGGAAATATGAGATTAGAGTGCCAGCACAGAAAACACTTTTTAAATAAGTCTGACCCTACACAAAGCCTAATGCGTTAGTGGCAAAATTTGGCCACCTTAAACAACAGAATGTCTGTTCCCACTTCAGAAAATAGGTAACCAGATAAAAATCTATGAAATAGCCACTTGCTGTTTTTCAACTTATTTTCTGTGGACTATCAGCATAAGGATCATCTGCTATGCTTTTAAAGAATTCAGATACTTGGCCCTGGTTTCAAATGACTAAATCCAAATTTCTGAGATAAAACTCAGGAATATTCCTTTTTTGCCAAAATCATACTAACATAAAAACATGCTAACATACATTCATTTCTCTTAAGTCCCTGCTTATAGGGCAAAAGTCAAGAATCTGGAAAGGAGGGGCGCCTGGGTGGCTCAGTGGGTTAAGCCGCTGCCTTCGGCTCGGGTCATGATCTCAGAGTCCTGGGATCGAGCCCCGCATCAGGCTCTCTGCTCAGCGGGGAGCCTGTTTCCTCCTCTCTCTCTGTCTGCCTCTCTGCCTGCTTGTGATCTCTCTCTGTCAAATAAATAAATAAAATCTTAAAAAAAAAAAAAGAATCTGGAAAAGAGAAGCATGGGGAGCTGCACAAGGGCCACTGGTCGGTTCTCTGAGACCAGCTGACTTCATAGTTCTGTGCTGCTAGCAAAATTCTACAGGTTCTTTGGAGTCTGTGTTAGGACGACAGATGTCAGGAGAGTTACGTGCAGAGAACAGAATGATTGTGGAGGATACAGGAACCTGCTGTATCAGCAGTTCTGCAGATAAAACTTAGGAATGAAAGTTAAGAAATGTGTACTTATCTTCCAACCTGCTGTATGAATTTTGGGGAAAAACATATATTTTTACAACTATTTTGCCATCAGGTATAAAAAAATAAAAATAATGTATGACCCCTTCCAGCCTCAGATAAATATTTATGTGAACAATTAAATGTTTCCGAGAGCTTTGCCCTGTCCATAGAACTGGTGCTCTCTCAACCAGGCTCACTACTTGTCACTAAATCATTTTATTCTTCCCTCTCACTCAACTGTGTTCCACTCCCTCTCATCCCCTCTTTTTTTCTGTATATGAAGAAAATATTGATAGACTTCCGTGTAGACTAACACTTTAATAAAATAACTAGCATTGTCACCAGGCATATAATTTGTTAGTATGGAATAGTTAGTATTGTTGGTAAATTGCTAATGTTTAATTTTCGTTTCACATTCACTTTTTTTTTTAATTCACTGATCAAATATTTTTGAGTCTGTACTTGCACAAGTCACTGCTAGGTCCTATTCAGAAAGTGATATGTCCACTAGACACCATTATAAAGTCCGCAGGGTAACAGAGAAAACAATATCAGACAAGTATTCAAACGAAAAAAAAGTTAGAAATACTACTGACAAAAAGTATAGGGTACTCTAAGAGGAAATAATACAGTAATGAACACAGTAATTTAATTCATTAAGGCAGCAGTCTAATAGGGATGTCAGTAAGTGCCTCTTGGAGGGTGTCCTATTTGAGGAGGTGCTGGGGCCTGAAAGAAAAAATTGTTAGCATTTGTTCACAAGAGTGAGGGTGAAAGGGTTCCAGACAGCAGAGAGGATAAATAGTATCTTCAAAATTCACAAACCAGTGTAGTGTGGCTAGAGCACAGTGAAAGGGGAAGGAGCTGGAGAAGAAGCTAAAGGTGGAGGCATGAGTCAAAGCAAAAACTTAAAAGCTTGTGTTAAAGCAATTGAAGCATTTGGAGAAAGGGAGTGACTGGATCCTCTTGGCTGCCTCCATGGAAAAGAGATGTAAATATTAAACACGGGAAGAACAGTAGAGGCTAGTTTATTCCGGGTTAAAATGTGACAATGACTTGTTTAAAGTCACTGAGTGAAGTTGGTGAGAATTGTCTATATTTATCCCTCACTTTGTTACAGGAGTAAGCAAACCCAGAGCATCTCAAATACTGGCTAGGTAACCAAAAGAGGGATTTGGACTCACAGAGGAAAAGGCAGAGCTCAGTCTTCAAAACTCATATGTAAGAATGAAACCAAGGCAAAATTTTCAAAACTATAGCAAGACCAGTAGCACAGGCGACAGTGCTTTGTGTCAGAAGGTTGGTCAAGGTTGGGCTAGGGGACATTAGGCCAGGTTTGGCCTAGAACCTACAGTGTTGTGGATGAAGTTTAGGAAATTCCAGCCATGGTAGATCAGGAGACAGAGGCTGGTAGATGCCACCAGGTAAAAAATACTTTGTGTTTTAAATCACTGGATGATATTCTACAAGGCGCATTATGGAATAAATGTGACTACAGAAACCTAAAATGTACTAAGGATGTGCGTTGCACATTTAAAGTGATGAGAACAGGGGTGCCTGGGTGGCTCAGTGGGTTAAGCCACAGCCTTCGGCTCAGGTCATGATCTCAGAGTCCTGGGATCGAGTCCCGCATCGGGCTCTCTGCTCGGCAGGGAGCCTGCTTCCTCCTCTCTCTCTCTCTGCCTGCCTCTCTGCCTACTTGTGATCTCTCTCTGTCAAATAAATAAAATCTTAAAAAAAAAAATAAAGTGATGAGAATAGGCATCAGAATCACCTCAGTTAGCAGTGCTTGATCAAGTCTTTCCCAACTTCCAGCTATAATACTATAAAAAGATACTAAAACATAAACATTCATAACTCTTCAAATCAATACAACCAATATTATGTACACAAATTACAAGTTTCTTTGCACAGAATGAAAAACTATAATTAATGTCTGATGCTGACACATACTTTGATTTTTTGAGGGATATATTCTCCAGGGAAACAGAACCAATAGCTTAGATAGAGCAAATGGGTAAGTTATAGCTGATGTATAAATATGGATTTATTGTGAGGAATTGGCCTATGTGGTGATGGAGGCTGAGAAATCTCACAATCTGCTATCTGCAAGGTGGAGACACAGAAATGTTGGTGGCATAATTCAGTCTAAGTCTGACGGCCTGAGAGCCAGGGGGCTAATGCTATTAAATCCCAGCCCAGGAGTAGAAGAAGATGAGATGACATGTCCCATCTCCAGCAGTGAAGCAGAAAAAGGTGCATATTTCTCTTTCCTCTTTTTGTTCCACTCAGGCCTCCAATAGATTGGATAATGCACTCTTGGGAAAGGCCATCCACTTTCCTGAGTTCGCAGATTCAAATGCTAATCACATCTGGAAACAACTTGACAAACTTGACAAATATCCAGAAGTAATGTTGGTAACCAGAAATCTGTATATCTCCTGGTCAATATCAACCCATTGACACATAAAATTTACTATCCTAAGAAATAACAAATGTGTAAACCTAAAGATCATCTTCACCATTTGCCACAGGTACTCTACTCTTGGCCTCAGAGCTCAATGTCTGGATCAATCACAGCATGAAACTTGTTTTCCTCTAATGTGTAGGAAAGACCTGCTTTCTAAAACATACAAGACCGTGCAATCTTCCAGTTTCTCCATTTGTAGTTCTCTCTGTTCATTCTGGAAATAAAATGACTATTCTATTTTAGCCAGAGGCAGGCATGGAAAGTGTTGGTGCTCTTCAGGGATGTGGAAATACCAGTAGGGAGGGACTGTGATGGGAATCGATAGAGCAGTGTGTACTGTGCCTTGTTATCGTCACTGTCCAGCAAGAGAAGATCGAAATAATATTTTCAATCATTAAGGCACAAATGATGCTTTTCAAAAGACATCCAGATAGCTACAAAAGATAAATGTTTTCTGAACATAAGAAATTTTGATGGAGGTTCTACACATAAGCTCTGTGACTCAAAATCCATCTGAGGGAGGTTAGAATAGAGTAAGATGGCCCATGAATTCACCCACAATGCTTATGAACAATACCGTGTTTGGATATACATTCTTCTTTACCAGAAAGAGCAGATATAAAAGATAGGTAGGTATTTTAGCAAATTGACATAAAAGAAGTATAATGGTATATAAACTGTGAGGGCATATTTTTGGGAAATATTCACTATTAGAAATATAAAACACTTTTTCTTAAAGCATCTGCTTTGGGTCCTTAATACAATTTAAGAAAACATGGACTCAGATTTAAAAGATACAAATATGAAGTGAAATGCAATAGATTGACAAGAAAAGGACACTAATTGAGGGGAAGGTAGAAATTAAAAACAAAATTGCCATAACACAGACTCTCCATGGAAAAATAAATAAATATTGTGCATAAAGGGGCACCTGGGTGGCTCAGTTTGTTAAGTGTCCGCCTTCAGCTCAGGTCATGATCCCAGGGTCCTGGGACTGAGTGCCGTGTCAGGCTCACTGCCCAGAACAAAATAAAACAATGCTAGTATCCGAACTGCATCAGTTCGAAAAGCACTATTTTATTTGTTATACTGATTATTATAATTCATTTTTAACAAGTATGTATCTGTTAAATTTTTAAAAAAGATATATGCTTTACAAAGCCTAGCAAAAATTATAGTAAAATCACAGCCCATGGAGAATTAGACAAGAAAAATAAAGATATATTTTTAAAAGCTCAAAATTGAGAGGGCAAATAAACGAGATTTTCAGGGGCATAACAAACATGCTTATAGGAGGAGTCAAACTCTTCTACTAAAGACAAAGTCCAGTCATATGTTATTCCCAAGAGACATAGCTATGGGGTGAATATGACATAGAAAAGTGAAAGAAAAAAGAACTGCCAGAGATGTTGGGTAAAGCAAACAAAAGTAAGAGTATAATATTAAAACCAGTTATATTAGATTTTGTGGCAAATAAGTCATCAATCAGAAAAAAATGGCTCTCATTTTATAATAAAAATTAAAGATTTTAGATCTATAATTATAGGAGATATTCATAAAATACATTTGTATGACAAATAACATAGCTACAAAATATTTAAGGTAAATCTACCCTATGAAATTTTACAAGGAAAACTTGAAAAAGAAGAAAAATGGTAGCTTTGAAGACACATCTCCCAAGTTTTAAAGAACCATGTAGAAAAAAGTAAAAATATAAAAGTTATGTAATACTTTAATTTATAATTTATTTAAAAGAGAGTCCAAATACATTTTAAATATGCAGGCCATACACTTTCTTCTAAAAGCCAGTGGATCATTTATAAAAACTGAACATCTAATAGGCCACAAAGAAAAGTATCTTAAATTAATTACAGAAAAGCTGAAATTGTGTATGTTATGATATTAGATCAGAAAGTAATAATAGCCATTAATAACAAAAGTTGAAAATTAATTATTTGGAAATAAACAACACATGGCTCATTAACATGGATCAAGGGAGATGGATTACTGATTGTTTATAAAGCAATACAAATGAGAATGCTTTAATAAATATTTGATAGAAACATTTTGTCTGCAAACTCTTTGGCTTAAAATCAGAAGATGGGATGAATTAGCAACTAGGTAGATAGTGATTAACGCTAGGGCAATTCACCTATGTCTATGATCAACTACCATATATAAATATTCTTTTATCATGGAAAATAAGCCTACTTTTTTTTTTTAAAGATTTTACTCATTTACTTGAGAAAGAGAGAGAGCACACACAAGTGGAAGGGGGGTAGCAGAGAGAGAGGGAGAAGTAGACTCTCCACTGAAAATGGAAGCCCCTACAAGGGGCTTGATCCCAGGACCCTATGGCTCTATTTAAGGACTCTGGGATTGGGACCTGAGCTGAAGGCAGAGGCTTAACAAGCTGAGACACCAAGGCGCTCCAAAAATAAGCAGATTTTTTAAAAAGGAAAAATATGCATGGGTGTAGTTAAAAATGTAGCATCATCCTGCAGCCAAAACAAAGTTATTTTTAAATTATTTTAAAATTCAAAAATAAACATAGCCAAATTACTTTTAAAGGCTTTCAATACAAAAAACCAACCAAACAAACAAAACCCCCAAAACAAAAACAAAAACCAAAAAAACAAAACCAAAAACAAAAAATAAAAAGAAAAGAAATAAGAAATAAAACTGAACATAAAATCATTCAAATCAACGGCTTGTTTTAAAAGGTTGGTGGCTTTTAACCCACTGGGTGGCTCAGTGGGTTAAGCCGCTGCCTTCCGCTCAGGTCATGATCTCAGGGTCCTGGGATCGAGTCCCGCATCGGGCTCTCTGCTCAGCAGGGAGCCTGCTTCCTCCTCTCTATCTCTGCCTGCCTCTCTGCCTACTTGTAATCTCTCTCTGTCAAATAAATATATAAATAAAATCTTTAAAAAAAAATAAAAGGTTGGTTTGATTATTCAGTATCATGAGCCAAACAGAAAGAGATGAGCGCCATGGAAAAGATAGGTTGTTACAGTTCCCAGGATGGGAGCACACCATCACACAGGAAAGTACCAGGGTTGGTCAGAAAATCACACAGGAAAGTACCAGGGTTGGTCAGGAAAACAAAGGTTACAAGGGAAAAACATAGGTAAGGTAAGAGCTTTTGCGTGATTTCCCCGGAAGGAACAGACACGGCAGGATAAGCAGGTTTAGAATTGACTGGTCTGAATAATTTCAGTAGGCTATCGGGTGCCCGGGCTGTCCCAAACTGTCTAGCGCCTAACTCTGGGGTGGTTAGAGCAGGGAGATAATGGCCCTGAGAGTGAAAGAAGGGGATGGGGTGGGAGGATTTGGGATTGCTTGGTTTACATGGGAAAGGTGTTCCCCTGGCCTAATTATTTACTAGCTCTAGGGATTGGCTAGGATTTGCAGGGTCAGTAAACCTTCAAGATGTCAAAACACTGAAATTAAATAAAATAAAAAGGTGTGAGTGATACACTGTGGATCCCAGCAGGTGGTCAAAAGCAGGCTTCCTTATCTCCCTTCCGCAGCCAGGGCAGATGCTGTGATGCACTGCCTCATTGCATTCTTAGGTAGAGAGATGAATGACTAATCCCAGCTGCTGGAAGTGGTCAGCAAAAACCTCTCTGCCCCATCACTCTATCTTCCTAGGTGGGCCCACATCCAATGACTGATTGGTGCAGAATAGAGTTTCTTAACTTTGGTATTATTGGTACTTTAGACAGAATAATTCTTTGTTTGGGGGATCTGTTCTGTTTACTGTGGAATGTTTAGTGGCATCTCTGGCCTCTACCCACTTAGATACCAGTAGTACTCGCACTCAGAATGTCTCCAGACATGGCCAAACATCCCCGAGGGAGCAAAATCACTTCCAACCAAGAACCACTGATGTAAGGGTATAAAAGCCCACCCACTTCTAATTCTGGACAGCTGTAATGTGTCATTCTTTCCTCCTCACATCCCACGGAGTTCCATATGAAGCTCATGACTCTGGTCACACTACCCACTCCTTCAGGGCTAATTCATCCATTTCAGTGCATCCATTGTCATGTATATACTAACAGCTTTTAGATCCATATTTCCAGCCCAGACCTCTTGCCTAACCATCAAATCTGTTATAATTGTTCATGGTTGTGTCTTTTTATCAAAAGACATTATATTTTTGTGCTTAAGAACGTGAGCTCTAAACAAGTAAGAAGAAAGGAGAAAGAAAAAAAAAAACAGAAAAAAAGAACACAAGCTTTAGAAGCAGTTGCTCATGTAAGTACCTTGACACACCTACTGGTTTTATAACTTTAAGATACTACTGAGCCTCTCTTTGCTGCTTCTTCATCTATAAAATGGACACAAGAATATGATGTACCTTACAGGCTTGTGGGGGAATCAAATGAGTTAACATAGAGAATTTAAAACAATTTCTGGTAAATTGTAAGTTTTTAGTAAATATTAGCTCTTACTATTAATCACTAAATTGTCTTGCCAGTATCAAAGGGAGTATGTACAAGTCCAAACTATATCCTCCATTTCCCAGCTTGGTCTTCTGTATTTATTCCCATACATGACATCACCAACTATCCATTCAAGCCAGATGCTTGCTCAGTGATGTTATTATTGATTGTTTCATCTCCTACAGTGACTACTTCAAGTTAATCACCAAATCATAGTGAACCTACATTCTTAGAATTGGTTGAATCTGAGCATTTTCTTCATCTCAATTGCCACTATCTTAGTGTAATCCCATATCTCTTATTGCAAGAGCATAGTGAAGAAGTCATAGCTGGGTTAAAGCCCAGTTCTAGCAGTTAAACGATATTGGGTAAATTATATTTCCTCTCTCTATCCATCTTTTTCTTTGTCTGAAAAACAAAGACAATCATGCTTACCTGGAGGATTGTAAAAATATTACAAGGGAAGCATTGTTTGTATTACCCTCAACTTAAAATAACATAAATAACCATTAATAAAAGACTGGATTAAATAAATTATAATATTTTCATAGAATACATAGCAATAAAAATAAGGAAAGTACCATTGCACAGGACAACATGGTTGAATCTTAGAAATGTAATATTGATTTCCCTTACCCCCCAAAAAAAGGCAAGACACAAAATAATACATACAGAATTTGTATAAATTTTAAAACAGGAAAATCATAACTGCATTGTTTAGTGATATATACCTAGTGGTAAGACTTGGTAAAACTGTAGCAGAACACATGGTTGTAATTACTATAAAAGTCAAACACATGAATGGGGCAAGGAAATACTGAGGAAGGTTGATTAGGGAAGTTACAGTCTAGACTGGTGGCTTTTGAGGTGGTTAGATAATGATCATTTTCTCAACCCAGGAGGTGGTTGCTTGAATATTTATATATATATATTATTTATTATATTGTGGCTTAAGATGTTATTTTTTTTTTTAAGATTTTATTTATTTGACAGAGAGAGGTCACAAGTAGGCAGAGAGGCAGGCAGAGAGAGAAGAGGAAGCAGGCTCCCTGCTGAGCAGAGAGCCCGATGCGGGACTCGATCCCAGGACCCTGAGATCATGACCTGAGCCGAAGGCAGCGGCTCAACCCACTGAGCCACCCAGGCGCCCCAAGATGTTATGTTCTTTTTTGTATGATAGTTATATTTCACAAATTAGAAGAGGTTAAATAAAAGGAATATAATAAATGAAAATTAAGTATAAGCACAAAAATATAAAAATGTAAAACCTTGACACACACATACATACATATATATGTATATGTATATATATGTGTGTATGCATATATACATATGTATATGTATATATAATTTTGAAAATAAAGGGTTACTATCAGGTCTGAATTTCAGACCTGTTTCAGAAAGATCTCCAGTTCTTATAACACTCTTTCCTAGGAAACAGTAAAGATAAATGAAGAATATTTTATTTGCCTCATTGGTGTGTGGAACACTCATCTGCCTTGGGTTAGGGAGCTGTGAGCTGGCATTGGGCCTACGTGGCAAGTATGGTATAAAAGCTTGATGTGAAATAAAGGCTGAGGGTTCCATATGTCTACATGACCCACATGTACCCAGGCTCTCATCTGTGGCAGTCATAGGTGTCTATGTGGGTGAGGTTGCAAATGAAGCCTCTCCTTTTGTGTATTTAAGTAGCTGCTGAGAAGAGATGAGGAAATGAAGATGCCTAACCTACATCATGTACGGTTTTCTTTTCTTCTATAATGCCAAGTAAACAGAGCTTTATGTTAAATCCTGCCTATGTCTCTTGAATGTGATTGCCAATTCATACCCATTACCTCAGTCATGGGTGCCAGACATTGGTGTCAGAAATAGGCTTGGTTTTCAGACCTTTGAGTCAAAACACTATGATGCAGGAAGCAGAACTAAGTAGGGGTAGGGAGGAGACTCTGATGAGGATTTGATGCCAGGGTGGCTACATTCTATAGATTTATCTCCTGGGTTACTGATAAAACAGATGGTAAGGAAAGGCAAAGTGAGGTGGGGGTCAACTGAAGAAATAAGGAGATGGTGAATCAGTTAGACTCATTATCAGATTGCAGTTAAGACAAGAGATGAAAAAAGAAGAAATTTAATGGATTATTTCAAAAGATTTTACTAGAACGTTATCAGTAGTTGGAAAATCTGTTCCATATCAGGCAGAGTCTTCCCTTAATGAATCCCGTGAGACAGGCTCCCTTTAACCCAGCCTGGATGAATTTAAATCCAAAGATGCTGTTAAGGAACAATAATAACAAGTGCTAACTAGGGCTACTAAATGTACTTGGTATGTTGAGACAGTAGAAGCCAAAGAGGATTAACCTAAAGTTTGGAATATTTTGCCCTACCCCTTGTGGAAGCTATAAGGTCATGTGCTTTGGTTAAAGTAGAATATCCTATGGTTGGTGAAACTTTTGGGTTAAGTGAATACTGGTACATAATGCCCTATAAATGTTCAGGAAGCAAGATAATATTAAGAAGCCAAAAAGGAAGTTAAAGGGAATGGAGATATGTGATAGGATGTGTCATGGTCCCAATAAAACTCTAGCTAGAAACATGATAAAGGAGGAGCTATCCAGTAGTGGTATTCCCTTTGCTTGAAAAGATAACTGGAAAGGATGTGATACATGAATGGAAGGTCTTGCCCTTCCTAGTCTGTAGCTGAATGTTGGGGACATCTGTGCTTTGTCAAGGCTCAACTGGATCAGCTAAGTGGGAGGCCTAACAATTGACCTAAGCTTCTTCTATAGGAAAGACTAAACTGATTACCTTCCAGGAATGCAACAGGCAATCTTAGTCCTGATTAAACAAGTTAAACAAGTTGTCCTTCTCAAATATCCATTCTTTCCACCTTTGCTCTGTCTGGTCTGGAAGAAAGTCCAAAGCTTCTACTGCTTCAGACATGGTAAAAACTATCAGAAAGTTCAGATGACAATGTTGATGGTATGCTGTCATAGACTCAGAATCTTGAAAATGTCAAGCACAGGAGAGACTCCATTAAAAATACTTCTACTGTTGTCCTTCAAGGTTACTCATGTTCTCCAGGACTCAGTTTACTGCCCTGTGTTTTGATTCATGAAGTTGATAATATAATGATACGTCCCCTCTTGGATAGGAAGCTGGGACTGGAGGGAGGAGAAAATTAAAAAGATGTAGTTGCAGTAGGACTAGCCAAGGATGCCTAGATAATCTGACTAAGGAGTCAGGACCCAGTTCAGTCGGACCTTTTTCCAGGAATAATCTAGGCTAGGGCCGATAGAGGATTTTATGAACAACAAAGAGAAAACTGTCTCTCTTCGGGTCTTTATTAATAATAGGAAGGAACAAAGCCTCAAAAGGCTGTTTGGATTCTAGAGGACACCACATTCAGGAATCCTGTTAGCTCTAATATACAAAAAGACTAGAAAAAGAAATGGGTTTGAATGCAGTCCAGAGCAGAGGATAACCCAAGCTGTCCCTCTGAGATTTTATAATTCTGACATAACCAGTGTATTTAGAGAAGTCTACTGCTAAAACACATAGACTCAGTCCCTGGCAAAAGCCTTCCAATGCTACTTATAGGCAACTGTTAGGTTTCTGGACTAAAATTTCCCTGATACTTTTTCTAAGAACAGCCCACATGAAAAACAAGTACTGGCACATACTCTGGCTCTATTAAAAATAACATTCATACTTAAGAGTATCAGATTATATTGAGGCTTAAGTTATCTATAACATCATGGGTGATATCTGAAAGAGACTCCAGTAAAGAAGAAACCATACAAGTTCCCTGATAAAATATAAATAGTATATTTTAGAGCATGGAGATCAGCTCTGAGGGAATGCACTGTGTCCTTAAGTAGATAGCATCTCTGCCTCTATAGTGGAACTCCTGAGCTACCCACTCTTATTGTCCAAAGATCTGAAATCTGTTGAGGCAAAACATCTCCCTGATTTGTTGATGGGAGTTCTTACAGTGAATGGTGGGACTCTATGGGAAGGCTGTTGCATCTGACAGTGGTCTGTAGAAAGCAATAGGTATACACAGTGAGCTAAATTGAGAACAATATATTTGGCAGTGTATGAAGAACTTGGTTCTTAGCATCAGGGAAATTACTGAATATATAGAGACTCCTTGGCTGTGCTGCATGGATAGGTAGACAAATGGTTCCTTAATGAATAGATACAGAAGAAAAGCCTGTTATGAAAGAGTAAAATTGCGGATGTTCCTACAGAAACTCCTAGGGAGAACTGCATTCATGGATATGCACTAAGAGAACATTTTTCTGGCTCAGAGGGACAGGGACTAGCCAAGGCCATTTCCCTGGTCTGCCCCTGGGTAAAAACAGTTGGGTATGTGAGATGAGCTGGCAAAGTGATGCACAAATAATGTCATAGTGGTTGAAAGATTGGCATATGCTAGTATCACTCTGAACAGTCAATAATATGGTGAAAAACTATACTGAATGTTATCAAGAGAAAAAAAATGTCCAAAAATGGCATTAAGGGAATTACATGAGGTCAAGAATCAGCATATCATAGACAAGTGGATTACATAGAAAACTGCTCATGGCTCCCGGAGTATTCCGATGAGTCTTTTCAGGAATAGACAAGTGTTTGGGGTCTCCTTTATATGGCTTGTCAGTTCACCAAACGGGACAAAAAGTACAACACAGAATAGACATATGTTCCTACCAGAGACAAGGGAGAGACTTCACTGAAATTTGGAATGGGCAATTAAAACATTCATTTTTGAGTGACAGGATGCTAAGGATGATAAGTATGAGAGAGTCTGGATAGTAAGTTCAGTGAGTGTATGTTTCATTTGAATATGATCAGTATTGAGAGAAGAATAGCCTTAGGGAAGTTTTCTGTGTACCAGGAATAAGAGGGTCATAAATGATGCTGTGGCACTAATCTTTGTCTTCTGCAATTCACAAGCTTTTCTTTGGGGTGTTCTGATATAATGGTTTAGATTAAGATAAAATTTGTCCTCTTTCCAGCTGAAGGGAACATTACTGCTTAAGATACTGTATTCCTTTGAAGTTGACATTTATTCCTAAGGCAATCCTAGTGCAGATGGTCACCTTGCTTAATCTGGCAAGACTAGGACTAACTCTAGCTGCCTTGATGAGAGAAAAATCTCCTCCTACCTTTTATCTTTGCAAACCTACCATCTGTTTTTAAGAATGGAGAAAGGAGGACTTGTTGATGTTCTATTGTTACCTGAAGGGAAAGAAAAAAAAAAAAGTCATTTGAGATGGTATGCCCTGCAACACCTCTGGAGAGGCTCTGTATCTTCACACAAGAAGGGTTCTCTATTGCAGATGATTGCTACTGTGTTTAAGAAACACAACATCCCTGGGTATTTTAGAAACCCAAGCCAGGGAGACAAACCTATTGAAATTCTAAGGACCATCTAAATTATAGCAGAATGTCACTGGAACATGTGGCTCTTATCATCATTTTCCTTATTGCATATGTGCCAGGAATTTAAAAGGAGGTGTCATTTTTTGCTATATAGTTAGTGGGTACTGAGAAGATAAAAGACCAACAATATATTCTCTTTCTAGGGTATATGGGTTATACTCTACATTAATTGTGGGAATCAGTATCAATAAAAAGCTATTTTTTCCTAGTTGGGTATGATTAGACAGGCCAGAAGGAATCCTGATTTATTGAACATTCTAGTGACCACCCCTGTCACTGAAAATACGTTATAAAGGTAAGAGATGATTCTGTTGGGAAGGATGGAGAAATTACACTGTAATAAAAACAAATATTTGGTATGCTAAATATTACTGTAATAGTTACTGTTATATGGTATAATATTAGCAAGTAATTTATATGCTAAGTATTATTTTAATGTCTCATTTACTGTTATTTGATATATTTTATAGGCTTATATATAAAAATTAAAGAAAAATAAATATATACTGATGGTGACCACCCAGGATGAAAAGATATTTTGGGAAATTGGTTTAAAATTCCCACTTGTTATTAACCCCATGGAAACTGATTGTCCAGACAAAATGGTAAATTTGGTCTTAGAGAAACTAAACACAAATATAAATGTCTCTAATAACTTTTAAATATACAAGTGATAGTGAGTGAGAGGGAGACCTGAACAACTGATAAGAAAGTAAGAAAAGATTTACAAGGCATGTTGGTCAAGATGAACATGTTTTAGGAAAAGGATACCAATACTTTGTTAAATAGTACAAACCTTGGTGGTTGCAGGTGCATTCGCTTGTTTTTTCCTCTATATAAAATTTTAGAGATATGCTTCTCAGAAAAAATGTCACAGAACATTTAAAGAAATTGTTTCATGAAAATATTGACTCAAGATCATGGGGGTGAAACTGTGAGAAAGAATTTAACATCAGTCTGGTCCAGTTCAGCCTCTCAGAGGATGACCTTAGTTTCCTCCAGCACTTTTTCCTTGGAAGGAGTGGAGCTAAGAAAAATGAGAAATAGTGTTTCTATTTGTTGGATGAAATCAGCACTAGGTTGGGAGAGCTACAAGTTGGCAAGTTTATTTGGGGCCTATGGGCTTAAGCGGTATAAAAGATTGGTAGAAAATAGAGCTCATAGTTTTTATGTGTCAAAGTGGCCCCTCACAACTTGCTCATGGAATCCTAACATCCAACTGGTGGGATAGACAAAAGAACCTATGTAATTGGGAGCTGCTGAGGGAGTGGAGGATGCTGCAGCTGTTGTGTTTACTGATTTGTATCCTGTCCTAAACCTAAATGAATGTAAAACCTATTGATATCTTCAGGAAAACGTCCAGACTCTTTAGTGCAGTTTCCATCCACTAGATGACCAAGCTTCAGCCTCTCTTGTTCTCATTCATAATGTCTGCATACCTATCTTGTCATCTATATGTAGATAATTTAAAATACTTGTATTTCCAAAAAATAATTTTCTCTTATCTCTGATTATTTGCAAATTTTCTCCTTTGTTTACAATTACCAATGCAGACTGTACACCTTACCCCATTCCTACTCACTTCAGTCTTAAAGGGTATACTTTGATACAAGACAACAGTAACTTTTATTCAGGCTTTATCATGGCATAAATGAATGACACCCCACGACCCACTACTTCTCTTAGGTCTGATTTCATGGTCATGGGGAAATCTCCTAATTATCTTTGATTAAATTTTCATTTTTTTTTTCTAAGCAGCTTGATGTAATATAGGAAGAACCCAGGAAGTGGGCACTATAACTGTGGTGACTAGGCTGGTACTTCAGTTTCCATGTATTAACATTCCAAGTTAACCATCAGTGTTTCAGGACTTTATTAATGTCGATCAGTGCCTGAGGAATTTCTAAATATAAAAGCACGCAGAAATGTAAGGTTCTTTCATCCACAAACCTAAGTACTATGCTACTGTCACTGAAGCTCTTACGCTAGAGAGACTGCCTATTTGCTGCTCTCTCTTTCTCACTGTAATAATGAATCTTATGTTTAGATTAATGTATCACTCCATAATCACAATAATAGTTTTTGCTTAAATAAAATTAATAATATTTTTATCCAGTTAACGTAGGTCAAATAGAGCTTTTCAAATAGGTATACATAGCTTGATGCTAAAAATAAATAATTACTCAAGAGAATGAGAAGATAAGTCACAGACGAGGAGAAAACACGTGCAAAAGACATATCTTACAAAGGACTGTAAATTTTTAAAACTCAAGAATTTTTAAAACTCAACAGTAAGAATACAAAAAAAAGCACCATTTAAAAATGGTTCCAAAGACCTTAACATACACCTCACCAAAGAAGATACACAGATGCGAAGTAAGCAAATGAAAAGATACTCCTCTTCACATGTTATTAGGGAAATGCAAAGTAAAACAAAAATGAGATACCATTACACATCTATTAGAGGTGTCAAACCGGAACACTGACAACTCCAAATGTTGATGAGGATGTGAAACAACAGAACTCTTATACATTGCTGGTGAATATGAAAAATGGTACAGCTTTGGAAGATGGTTTAATAGTTTTTTACAAAACTAAAGATACTCTAACTATACAATCCAGCAATCGTGCTCCTTGGTATTTATGCAAAGGGACTAAAAATTTATGTCCACACAAAAACCTACACACAGATATTTATGTTTGCTTTATTCATAATTGCTACAACTTGGAATTAACTAGGATGTCCTTCAGGAGGGAAGATAAATAAACCGTGGTGTACCCAGACAATGGAATATTATTCAGCATTAAAAAGAAATGAAAAGACATGGAAGAGCCTTAAATACATGTTATTAAGTGAAAAAAATGCCAATTTGAAAAAGCTACATACTGTATACTGTATAATTCCAATTATATGACATTCTGGAAAAGGCAAAACTATGGACACAATAAGTCAGTGGTTGTCAGAGCCTAGTGGTTGTCAGAACCTACAGGAATTATGATAATTTCCTAATTCCAAGAGTGTTGTCAAAGACTTCTAGCATTTCATAAAAAAAAGTAAGCAACTTAAGAGCCACTTGTCTAAGTAATAGCAGTATTCCTTCAGTTGCAGAGTCCATCATTCACGACATCTCTTGTCTAAATAGGGTAATAGCTAAATCATTTCTGTGCTTCCAAAATGGCAACTCTCTAACAATTTCTCCCCACTGCTGTCAGAATGAGCTTTCCCAAATACAAGTTTGCCCATTTTGTACTCTTCCTTCAACTTCTGGTTTACCCTGTTTCTCACACAATAAAGTTAAAACTTGTTTTGGCTGTCACCTTAAACTTCTTGGCTTTTGGAACCTTTCATGTCTAAGTTATTTTCTTCCAAAACACTCCTCAGGTAAAATAGTATCCAATAGTTTAATTTCTTAAATAGGTAAGTTCCAACAACTCAATAGCAGTAAACTGCATGGTATTCCACAGATGTTGCTGTACTTCCTCCTGAAATTTAAGGTGTCCCGAGGCACTCCAGTGAATTTTCTGTGCATCATGGGATGCTCTGCTGTATAGTTTGGTATGATTACATGATGATATATTTTTCCTCCATCTATTTATTTCTTTCTTCCCTTCCCTTCCTTTGAATGTCCAACCCATTCATAGACTCTGCTCTTCTACATCCATTTCTCAGATATGCTGGATAATTTTATATATCTGAAGTCTTGTTCATTCGAATTCTTCTCCCTGCACTGCATTGTCCTGTCCTTGTTTAACTAAAAACAAAAACAAAACAAAACAAACAAACAAACAAAAAACAAAAAACTACCTCATCATTGAAGTTCACCTCCAATATCACCTCCTTTATTAATATTCATCATTCTCTTTCTCTGCCAAGGAGAGTTTAACTTCTCATCCATTGTGCTTTACTGTACCTTTATTGACTTCTACCATGGCAGCTATAGTATTTTGTTTTAAATATTTTTTATGGATTTTATTCTCATCTAGACTGTCAGACCCTTGATCAAGAGGCAAAATCACCTCAAATCTACCTTTATATTTTATGGAGAACTTAATCACTTAATAAATACCTGATAAAAGAATGAAGGAACTTATGCCATTCAGTGCCAAATCATCATCTGTTAGCAGAGTTTAGAGATGGACAGCATATGGCTATAATTCCAATTTAAGGTTTTCCATTAACAAAGATTCTCTCCTTGAAACTTTAGACAGGCCCCATAAGCCCTCTTCTCATCTAGGCCTCAACCTTGGCCCTCAACCTTGAACAAACACTAACATAGTTTATAAAAGCTCAACATTGTATCCCTAGGATGACTCTCATGCCCCTTAAAGTGTCTGCCTGAGGAAACTCAAGGTTACCAAAAGAATTTAACTATTTTTTTTCCAGCCAACATCTGAAGATAGGGCCCCGCCTCCCAATTTCTGTGGAGAATAGGAGCCTAACTTTGATAAATGCCAGTTTGCAAACCCAGATAGGTTTCAAATGGGCCAATCCCCCTTCCTGTTTTTGGTAATTTTTCACTTACCTAATTCTATTGAGTTTCTGTTTAACCCTCTCTTTATTCCCTCTTTATTCCTTCTCCAGTAAGTAAAACTGGAGATTTTCTAATCAAAGTTGTTTTTCTAATTTTCTAAAGATGTTTCTAAGTTTCTAAAGTTGTTTTTCTAATATTCTAATTAAAGTTGTTCCATATCAGACAAAAAATTCATCCCTCTCAAGATAACAAAGGTAGCCCTGTAAATTTAGGAGACTTTTATTCAATATTAATTTGATAATTTGTATGTTTTAGGACATATTTTAAAGATTTATTTATTCATTTGAGAGAGAGTGTGTGTGTGTGCTTAAACAGGGGGGATGGCTGAGGGAAAGAGCGAATTCCAAGCAGACTCCCAGCTAAGTGCAGAGCCCCAGTGCAGGGCTTGATTCCATGACCAATGAGATCATAACCAGAGCTGAAACCAAGAATTGGACACTTAACTAACTGAGCCACCCAGGCACCCCCTATATTTTAAAACATTTATTGGTTGCCTAAGTTATCAATATATAAAATATGCATGTGATGAATTAATTAGTATGTGTTAATTTCTTACTGTGGGTAAAGCTCTTGACTTTCTAAACACTGATTTTTTTTTAATATATATACTTTGCTTATGTGCTGCTCTATTAAAGGACATATCTTGGCTATGTCCCTGTGAAACACTTGCCTTTTATAGATATAACCAAGAAATTAGACCATACCAAACTTCCCTTCCAGTGTTATAGATATTCCACTGAGGTGTAGCATAATAACTTCTTCTTTTTCCATAGGGGTACTGACTTTTCTCAATGATTCTTTTCAACTTAACAGGTAACTCAACTACCATTACACAGTTTCTTCTGGCCAGCACTCTCAGGAGAGTCTTTGCTTCCAAAAGCTACTGACTCTTACAACATCACAGACTATGTATTATAAACAATTTATCACATATTTAATGACAACAGTACTTTCATCTTGTGTACTTTAAAATTATTCTTTTTTCTTCAGTAATGTTAAAAGAACCCTTGTGTGAGAGAGATGTTTTTCCTTATTTTATCTATTTAACAAATGGAAAATCTCTGGCCCAGAGGTTCAATTAAGGTCACAGAAGTCATTGGTGCACTAAGGCATGGAATTCCCAAACTGATGACTTCAAGGCCCTTGCTCTAAGCATTCAGTCATAAAGGATATAATTATATGTGCTTTAGCGTAAAAAGAGGGGAGAATACTGTTGTTTTCCCTCTATCAGAAAACTGTTACATTTTCGGGGCACCTGGGTGGCTCAGTGGGTTAAGCACTGCCTTCGGCTCAGGTCATGATCTCAGGGTCCTGGAATGGAGTCCCGCATCGGGCTCTCTGCTCAGCAGGGAGCCTGCTTCCCTCTCTCTCTCTCTCTGCCTGCCTCTCTGTCTACTTGTGATCTCTCTCTGTCAAATAAATAAATAAAATCTTTAAAAAAAAAGAAAACTGTTACATTTTCTAATCTAAGTTTTATTTACAACAGTTTATGGGTATTAAAAGAAGGGGACCAGTATTTGATGGCAGTCTTCTATGTGCTCATGACTGTGTTGGGCATTTTACAATAGCAACTTGTCAGATCTAGCTAAAGACTGTGCAAGGTGACTATTTTTATCTCTATTTTATAAGAAAGAGCTAAGTTATTCACTTAAAGTCACACAGCTATTAAATGTCAGATTTAGGTTACAAACAGGCTGAGCTTTGAAGCTCATTCATCCCTTATTAGTAGATACTTCCTTCTGAATATAACTATATAAGAACTGAGAAGTATATAGAATTATGAGATACATCTAATTTTAAGTAAAGTATGTGCCAAAACCTAACATTATACAGCTATAATATATTAAGTATAAAATATTTTCAAATCATAACTTTAATTAAGGTGCTTAATCTGATTCATGTTACAGTCGACAAAGACAGCCTTAATGTTCCCCTCAGTTTCTCTATACTTTAGACAGGTTTCTCTCTGACTATAAACCCTACACTTCAATCTTCCTTAAAGAACCGACTTTATAAATCTTGCAATGTAAACTCTTTCTTTGCACTTTTGAAAGTATATTAATCTACTGGCTGCCTGTTGCCAGTGTTATTACTCAGGAATATCTTCCTCAAGGACCTAGGAACCATTCCTCTGAAATGTAATAATCAAGGAAGAGAGGTCCCTACCTCCTAGCCTCTGTGAGAGGGGAAGAAGCATAACTTCCATTAGTACCAATTACCAAACACAGATGGACTAATCCCAAAGAAAAACATTTGCAAACTCAAGAATAACTCACAGTACTCCCTAACATATCCTATTGATCTACCTCCACTCCTCCATCTGACTTCCTCTGTTCACTAGTACTTTTCTCCTGGCTCACCCCAGTGCTTAAAAACCCTCCAGCCCCTTGTTTTGGGGAGACAAAGCTAGTTATCCACAATTGACTGTGACCTCTCTCCTATTGATGTCAATGTATTGAAATAAAATCAATTTTGGTCTGCCCACTTTGTCCTTTGTGATTTTATTTTCTTTAAAAGATTAATTTCAATTACATGCAATTTTTGAGAAATTTGCCTACTGATGAAAGCTCATATTAAAAAAAAATCAATTTGTATTTTGCATTTCTTCATACCTATTAAACATGTTTGTAAACAAACTATTTCCATAGAAATGGTATTAAAAAGTTTAGATGAAATAACATTTTTAAAAAATTGTCCATATTTGGAGGAGGGGCAAGATGGCAGAGAAGTAGGAGACCCTGTTTCAACTGGTCCCCTATAGTGAGCTAATTATCTACCAGAACACTCTAAACACCCATGAAATCAGCCTGAGATGTAGGATTATACACTTCTGGATCTCTACGGGGACAAATACACCAGTGGAGAGGTAAAGCAGAATAGAATGATTGGACTGATATTGGAGGATAAACAGAAGGGGGAGGGAGCCACCAGAATTGACTCATTGGAAAGTAATACCCCAATACAAAATTGCCCTGTGATTGGGGACTAGCATTAACTTGGAGTCTGGTTAAAAACACTCAAAAAGAGCAAAAGATCTTAAGGGGCAATGGGTGGAATCAGGCAGTTATGGACACAGACCCAAGCCCAGGGACCCAGGACAGCCATCACCAGTGACCCGTGCCAGAGAGAATGCAGCAAAGATCCAAGCAGTGGTCCCTGATGCCCCGGATTTCCGCTGCTAGCACCACTGCTCAGCTAGATGTACTCCTGTCAGCGCACGTGAGGGAGTCTGCTATGTGAGCCAGCCGGTGCTCTCTAGAACCACAGCCATTTGCACTCTGCATACACTGCATGACAGGGGTCTGAACCATGCTCCCCACCAGTGCCTGAGAGAGCACCTGAGAGAGCTCCGTATGGGCACTAGCCAGTGGTCTCTAGGACCAGCTGAGAGTCTGAACAGCCCAGACTTGAAAAACTCTGCGTGCAATCTCTGGCTCAGATCTCTCAGACAGGCAGTGACATGTGAAACCTTGAGGTATGGACCCCAGACAGCAGTCCCAGCAAAGGCAACCACTGGAGGTAGGCTCCCTGGACAAATATCGCTCACGGATTAAGTGGCACGACAGTGCAGAGACAAACGGGCGCTTTGGGTGACCCCTGAGACGGTGGCTGGGGACATGCACTGCTTGTGGGAGGTTGCAGAGCTCAGCAGAGTGTGCAGAGTTGGAGTCTATGTGTTCTGGACCACCCAGAGGGGAGCAGACCAAGGCTTCTCTCTGAGACAGAGATCTGGGTGCAGTTTACTTTCCACTAAACCAGAAAAAGCCTCAAAAAGCCACCAAAGAACAAAAACCTCCGGAGAACAAGAGCCTGAAAAATTGGTTTCCACAGAGCCCAGCCCCCGATAGGGATCAGGAGGACTCAACTCAAACAAGACTGCCTAAAAAACAACAAGGCAGGGCTCTCCCTCAGAAAGCCCTACAAAAGAGTGAGAGGACAGCCACCACAGGGTCCCCATAAAACTGTAAAACCCCAATATCGGGGAAAACAAGATATTAAGCTCCCAGTATTACCCTAAAACCTACATATTTCACAGATACAACTTTTGTTTTTAACTCATTCTCGCTATTCTTGCTCTTTTTAATTTTTTAAACCTACTTACTATTACAACAAGAGGTTCAGTACTACATAATCCATTAGAACCTTTTAACTTGATCTTTTTTTCATACATATTCCTGTGGGTTTTTTTTACTTTTCTATTTTTTAAAATATATATATAGATATAAGCTTCAAGGTAATCCTCTTTCCCTAATCATTTCCCTAATATTATCCCTATATATAAACCAGTTTAAATCTCTTTTTATCTCTGGAAAGTTGAGTCCTTTAATAAAGATATTAAGATACACCCAGGGAGAACCAAAATAACCTTGCTCACCCACATCGAGAATTTATAAGCATCCTCCCATATTTTTCTTCTGTCAATGTTTCTGTGTATTTGTTTTCATTCTGGTATTATATAAATCTTATCCTTGGGGTTCATTTTGGCTGAGTTCTTTTGTTTTCTTGTCATTTATTTTTGTTGGTCATTTTTTTGTCCGTTTTTATTTGTGTACCTTATAAATCTTACTTTTGGGGCCCGTTATGGCTGTGTCTTCTCTCTCTCTCTCTCTCTTTTTTCTTTTTAGTGGTGTCTTGATTGCTCAGAACATTTCAGGGTGCACCTTTCCTGGATTACTGTTGATATATTCAGCTTTACATCCCCTCAACCACCTCTCACCAAAATGATTAGGAGGAGGAACACCCAACAGAGGAAAAATTCAGAGACTGTGCCCATTCCATCAGAACTATTGGATATGGGCATAAACAGAATGTTGGAAAGGGAATTCAGAGTAACAATTATCCAGGCAATGGCTGGGTTGGAGAAAACCATTAGTGACAAAATGGAATCTCTAAGGGCAGAAGTGAAAGCTTCTGAGGAAGAAGTTAAAAATGCTATCAGTGAGATCAAATCTAATCTAAATGTTCTAACAGCTAGGGTAACAGAGGCAGAAGATAGAATTAGTGATCTAGAGTACAAACTGATAGAGAAAAAGGATCAGGAGGAGGCATGGAAGAAACAGCTTAGAAGCCATGAAAACAGAACTAGGGAAATAAATGATGCCAGGAAATGTTCCAATGTCAGAATTATTGGTATCCCTGAAGGGGAGGAGAAGGAAAGAAGCCTAGAAGATAGCGTTGAAAAAATTCTTGATGAAAATTTTCCCAATCTGGGGAATAGAACCAGTGTTCATGTCCTAAAAGCAGAAAGATCAGCCCCCAAGATCAACAAATCTAGAAAGACCTCAAGACACTTAATTGTGAGACTGATGAATCATAGTTTTAGACAAGAGCTCCTGGGGTCAGTTAGGGGGAAGAGATTCCTTATGTACAGAGGGAAGTCCATCAGAATAACATTAGACCTGTCCACAAAAACCTGGCAAGCCAGAAAGAGCTGGCAACATATTTTCAGGGCACTAAATGAGAAGAACATGCAGCCAAGAACATTTTATCCAGCAAGGTTGACATTCAAAATGGAGGGTGCAATAAAGAGCTTTCAAGACTGGCAAGGTTTAAAAGAGTATGTGACCATAAAGCTGGCACTACAGGAAATATTAAGGGGGGTTCTATAAAGGAAAAAAGGACCCAAGAGTGACATAGAACAGATATTTAAGAGGCAATCTATAGAAACAAGGACTTCACAGGCAACATGATGTCAATAAAAACGCCTTTCAATAATTACTCTCAACGTGAAAGGCCTAAATGCTCCCATAAAATGACACAGGATTGCATATTGGATAAAATGACAGGACCCATCCATCTACAAGACCCATTTGGAACCTAAAGATACATCCAGACTGAAAGTGAAGGGATAAAGAACCATCTTTCATGACAATGGGCCTCAAAAGAAATGAGGGTGGTGATTATCATATCAGATAAATTAGATTTTGAACTAAAGACTATAGTCAGAGATAAAGAAGAATATTATATCATCTTAAAGGGTCTATCCACAAAGAAGATCTAAAGATTGTAAATATTTACACCCCCAATATGAGAGGAGCTAACTGTATAAGACAAATGTTAATCAAGATAAAGTCATATTGATATGAATACATCAATAGTCGGGGTTCCTAACAGGCCACAGATCATCCAAGCAGAAAATCAATTAAAAAAAAAAAAGAAAGGGACGCCTGGGTGGCGCAGTTGGTTGGACGACTGCCTTCGACTCGGGGCGTGATCCTGGAGTCCCAGGATCGAGTCCCACATCAGGCTCCCAGCTCCATGGGGAGTCTGCTTCACTCTCTGACCTTCTCCTCGCTCATGCTCTTTCTCACTGTCTCTCTCTCAAATAAAAAAAAAAAAAAAAAAAAAAAAAAAAAAGAAAAAGAGCACTGAATGACACATTGGACGAGTTGGACCTAATAGATATATACAGAACATTCCACCCTAAAACAACAGAATACTCATTCTTGCCAAGGATACATGGAACTTTCTCCAGAATAGACCTTTGTGACTCATACTGGGTCACAAATCAGGGTTCAACTGACACCTAAAGACTGAGATTATTCCATACATATTCTCAGACCACAATGCTTTGAAACTGAAACTCAACCACAAGAAAAAGTATGGAAGGAATTTAAATACTTGGAAGCTAAAGACCACCCTGCTTAAGAATGTTTGGATCAACCAGGAAATCAAAGAAGAACTTAAACATCTCATAGAAACCAATGAGAATGAAGACACATTTTCCAAAACCTTTGGGATATGGCAAAGGCAGTCCTAAAGATGAAATACATAGCCATCCAGCCTCACTCAAAAAAACTGAACAATCCAGAATACACCAGCTCTCTTTACACATTAAAGAACTGGAGTATCAACAACAAATTAAGTCAACTTCACACACAAGAAAGGAAATAATCAAGATTAGAGCAGAGATCAATGAGATAGAAACTAGAGATACAGTAGAATACATCATTGGAACTAGAAGCTGGTTGTTGTTTTTTTTGAAAGAATCAATAAGATCAATAAACTACTGGCCAAACTAATCTAAAAGAAATGACAGAGAACCCAAATTAATACAATTATGAATGAAAAGGTAGAGATCACCTCTAACACCAAGGAAATAGAAACTGTCATCAGAAACTATTATCAAAAGTTATGTGCCAATAAGTTAAGCAAACTAGATGAAATGGATGCATTCCTGCAAACCTCTGAACTTCCAGAACTGAATCAGGAAGAAACTGGCAACCTGAATAGACTAATATCTAGGAACGAGATTGAAGCAGTGATCAAAAACCTTCCAAAAAACAAGAGCCCAGGACCTGCCAGATTCCCTGGAGAATTCTACCAAACATTCAAAGAAGAAATAATACCTATTCTCCTGAAGCTGTTCCAAAAAGTAGAAACAGAAGGAAAGCTTCCAAACTCTTTTTATGAAGCCAGCATTACCCTGACCCCCAAACCAGGGGATCCTGGTTTGGGGATCAGACCCCACCAAAAAGGAGAATTTCAGACCAATATCCCTAATGAATATGGATGCCAAGATTCTCAACAAGATCCTAGCTAATAGTATTCAACAGTACATTAAAAAGATTATCCACCATGACCAGGTGGGGTGGTTCAACATTTGCAAATCAATCATTGTGATAGAATCAGTAAGAGAAGAGAGAAAAACCACAGGGTCCTCTCAATTGATGCAGAAAAAGCATTTGACAAGATACAGCATCCGTTACTGATTTAAGCCCTTAGAAGGATAGGGGTAAAGGAAACATACCTCAACTTCATAAGATCTATCTATGAAAAGCCCACAGCAAATACCATCCTCCTTGGGGTAAAGCTGACAGCCTTCCCTTTGAGATCAGGAACACGACAAGGATGCCCACTCTCCCCACTGTTGTTCAACATAGTACTAGAAGTCCCAGCAACAGCAATCAGACAACAAAAAGAAATAATAAGTATTCAAATTGGCAAAGAAGAAGTCAAACTCTCTCTCTTTGCAGACGACATGATGCTTTGCATGGAAAACCCAAAAGACTCCACCCCTAAACTACTAGAACTCATAGAGCAATTCAGTAATGTGGTAGGATACAAAATCAATGTACAGAAATCAGTTGCTTTCTTATACACTAACAATGAACATATAGAAAGGGAAATGAGAGAATCAATTCCATTTACTATAGCACCAAGAACCATAAGATACCTGGGAATAAACCTAACTAAAGAGGTAAAGGATCTGTACTCGAGGAACTATAGAACACTCATGAAAGAAACTGAAGAAGATGCGAAAGATGGAAGAGCATCCCATGCTCATGGATCAGAAGAATAAACATTGTTAATATGTCTATACTGCCTAGAGCAATTTATACTTTCAATGCCATCCCAATCAAAATTCCACTGGCATTTTTCAAAGAGCTGGAACAATCCTAAAATTAGTATGGAACCAGAAGAGATATCAAACTGCAGAGTGTTCTTAAAGCCCAAACTGCAGGACTCATACAACTGTCACTTCCACCTTATTCTATATGTAAAATCAATTTCCTAAGTCCAACTGCAGTTCAGTGGGTAGGAGAATAGACTCCACCTCTTGATGGGACAAATGACAAAATATTCTGAACATGCTGTAGTCTGCCACAAGGACCATCCTATTGTTGGCAATTTATAGATGCACAAAACCTTTTTCAAAAATAGTTTTCGGGAGACTAGAGAGGAAAATCATTAGTCAAATATTAGGAAAATTAAGAAAAATCTAGGGGTACATTTCTTTCTTCTATATGCAAATTTAATTTTAGGTTTCATGTCTTATTTCCCTTTTCGACCAGTATAAGAGCATCTGTCATATAGTGGGTGGAAGTAAATATTTGTTGAGTTAATAAATAAATGAATTTGAAATGTGTAACTTTGGTTATGAGTTTTTTAAAAGCAGTTTCCTATTATTTTCTGTGCCTCTTAGTCTAAAAGACAACTTTACTATTAAATGCTAGGACATACATTTGAATTGAGCAGTTTGGGACTGGAATATGATGATGTTTAATCAGACGAGCAAGGGAGCCTTATGTGCATTCAATGTGTTACCAGTGTTAAAGGCAGTGAACTACAAATTGGATAAAAATTGTCATAGTATACTTTCCATTTTTATAGTAGCACCACATTAGCATAGAAAATGTGAAGGCATTTATTGACCACTTGTATTTCTATGTAGAACTTCTCATAATGATCATACATTTATGGCCAAGCACATTTTAAACTTAAAGAATTTTTAAATGTGATGAAAGTACTACAAATATTTCTAATGAGAATGTTGCCACTTGGAATTCAAATTTCAAATTCAACTACTACAACCTAAGTAGCTCATTATGCATGGGAAGAATTGTAGGTGTGTATTTATGGGCTGAGTGGAATAATTACAGATTACAAGGGAAAAAATTAAGTGCACAAATTAATGACCATTTTATATGTTTTGAGGAAAATCTAAATAGTTTATTTTCAGCTAATATTTAAAATATCATTATCACATAAAATTGTAGCTTTTCAGTCATGATGAAGATATGACTTAGTTGAATATACCCTCAGTATTTTAAACAAGTTTATCATCTTATCAAGGAACTAAATGGGTCTATAAACTAACTAGAAATACATTTAATATAAAGTTATGAAAGTGTGCATTAATGATTTAAAGAACTTTAGAAATCAACAAAGCCTAGTTAATTGAAAACACTATAATGTGTTACTGTGTAACTTAACTAATTTGCAGAAAACTTTTTTTTTCTAGTACTCCTGTGAAGTGTAATCAAGCCTCCTCAAAGTTAAGGGATCACCCACAATATCATGAATTAGTTATAAAATTAATAAGTCCATGATCTTATCCAATCAGTATCAGTTAACATAGATACTTGTTACTTTATACACATTTTTTTTGTTTTTTATTTATTTATTTTATGGTTTTTTTTCCAATTTATTTATTTTCAGAAAAACAGTATTCATTATTTTTCACCACACCCAGTGCTCCATGCAAGCCGTGCCCTCTACAATACCCACCACCTGGTACCCCAACCTCCCATCCCCCCACCACTTCAAACCCCTCAGATTGTTTTTCAGAGTCCATAGTCTCTCATGGTTCATCTCCCCTTCCAATTTACCCAAAAGCACATACCCTCCCCAATGTCCATAACCCTACCCCCTTTCTCCCAACCCCCCTCCCCCCAGCAACCCACAGTTTGTTTCGTGAGATTAAGAGTCACTTATGGTTTGTCTCCCTCCCTATCCCATCTTGTTTCATGTATGCTTTATACACATTTTTATAGTAGTTTAGAGTTAATTATTTTTGTGCATTACCTCTGAACACATCCTCCTAGGATTCTGAAGCATTCAGTACATATTTCTTTGAAGTCTTCTTATCATCTCAAGGACCACAATTCCTGTAATGCACCAAATAAATTCTCTTACATTCCTCTCAACAGTAAAAATCATCATCCTTACCTTCATTTAATTGCAGGCCACTACTTTCTACATTTGAAGGACTTCCCTCAACTTCTCTTTTAACTTCAGTACTGGCCAGACACATGCTTTAATGCTGGTCTCAAAATTGATTTCCTCTGGAGTCATTTACTATTTAAACTCTATTACTCTGTGGATATTCCAAATATTTTTTTAAACATGCTGTGGTAGAAAGTTTATTAAAAATCACCTCATATATATTCTTAATTCTATTTGCACGTATGTAGGCCAGTATTTTCAGATTAGAGCACAAACATTATATCTTGCAATCTTTTGTAAATTTTTAATAAATGTAGACTGACTGAACAATGAAACACAGGAAATTAGGGTAAATATAAAAGTGATGTTTCCTTTAAATGACATTGACAATGAATTAAATGAATTTGTATTCTTATATAAAGTTATACAAAGGGATGGTAGATGATATATAATGTTTTTAATAGCGTACTGGTGCTATACATATAAAAGCACTGAATTGAAAAAATAAAACATGAAAGTAATGATAGTAATTTGATTCTCCACTTAATCTAATCCAGTATGTAAAGCAATATTCTATGACATAATTGTACTAAACTACACCAGGAAGTTCATACAGTTCTCTTCACCCCCCCAAATTCTTGTTTCATTCATACTTTTGCCTTTTATGTACTTTGGCATATGTATCCACACCATACATTTTAATAGCAAGTAATTGTAATGCAGAGGAAATGATAGATTCATCAAAAATAATAAAATACAGAAGGACTGTGAGAGGTTGCATGGAAAAGATGCAGAGAAGAAAACATAACATTGAAACAAACCAACAAATGAAAAACTTTTTAAAATTCATCTTCAGCCATAATGAGGCCCCTTTGAGTTCCTAAAACCTTTGTCTTCTTTTTCTTTTGCTCATGTTTCATTGTTCCTTCCTGGTCTGGAGACAAGGTTGTTTGTAAGTTTTCTTGTAGAAGCTAATTCTGTTTACATGATCATTGAATGAATTACTTTCTTTAGGTTGTCCCCATAGTTTCAGCTTCCTTCTGTGTGGTTCCTAGCTGAGTGGGTAAGATCAAGTTCCTTTGAGACCAAACACTGGTGTCCTGTGGGAGATGGGAGTATGCATTGATTCAGCTGTGCTTCAGGTGTTTTAAAGAGAGACACTGCTGACTGTCTATGTGACATCTATTTTATCCATCAGCCATATTTGAATTCCTTTTTCTGTTGCAGTTCAATCTCTATCCCATGTGATAATGAGAAGGTGATATCCATACCCATTCCTAACCTCAGGAAGATATTTTGATAAATTGAAGCTAATCATAGAAATCTCATTCCCTTAAACATTATACTCTCACAGTGGGGGTATTTTACCAAGTTCTGTATGACATGCAATGGAAAGTCCATGAGGGACTCTGGGAATAGCTCCCCCTATTTTTCTCCCTAGACACATACTTGGATATAACACTGCAGTGGCAGCAAATTTCCTCCTACCAGCCAGCCTGGGCATAGTTGATCTTTGGAGAAGAGCAACCCCATGAGGACAGCAGAAATTTGAACCATCATGCTTGCATACTACACTTCTTCTGCATTAATGTTATGCAAAAGACCATTCTTCTCACTGTTAGATCATTTTGAAAAAGTGATTCTGTCTGAGCAGAGGGCATTTTAACTAATATAAATTCATAACCCAATAATTCCAAATCTATACAGTAAATTTGCACATATTTTTCTTTTTCAAATTATAATGGCAAGAGTTCCCAGGAAACTGATTTTGGAAAATTAGAACACCTTAAAGTGTCTTTATTTTTTTGTGGTTGCTGCCAATTAGGTTTTTCACATAATAAATCAATATGCCAGTCTTTCAACTATAGTCGCCGCACAGGTTTTGTTTCTGCTTGTCCAGAAACTGCACTAAACTGCCCAGAGAAGAATCAACATTGATGCTGTCCATCAGGAAATCAACAATTGCAAAGGTTGCCATATTGGAACATTGCCAAGTTTTCGGTCCTCCAGCTGCATTGCAGCATTTTATACAGAAGCAAAATTCATTCTCTTCAATTTTGTACCATATTTGGTTTCCTCATTGGGCCGTTCTGATTCTGCCCAAAATTTTTCTGTGTGTTTCTGCCTTTATCTACTCCCTTAATTAGGATTCAAAAGCAAGCCATATAAGGGAATAAATGCAATACATCGATATTGTCATACTCTTAACCTTTCGCCTTTCCTTATTAAAAAAGGAAATACTTCAAGCAAACACCATATGGAGGATTAGGGTGTTGATGCTGGAGATATTGTAGTAGCCATGAATAGACCCCAGTCAAAAGTGCCTTGTTACAGTTAAGTTAGAAAAATAATCTTCATGGTTGGATGTTTTTCCCATTAAAATAGCTATTTACTTTTCCTTGTTTTTACAAACTACTTGCTTAAGTATCTTAAGGCAATTTCCAAATCTTTCTTGAATTTAATTAAATTTTTAGAACACTCAAAATATCAACACTTTTGAAAATCATTTTAATTTAATCATTTTAATTAATGACATATTCTTAATTAAAACCCATAGACTACATGTTTGTAGAGCTAAGATGGTCATAACAACTGAGATATAGTCATTTCACTCAGCCTACTAAATTCCTCTTTCTGAGTCAATTGTTGGTATCTCAACCCCATAACAGCTGGTCATCAGAATATTTATGGACCAAATCCAGATGAGAGCATATATTGTCTAATACAAGGACTATGAACTTACTAGTTTTGAATTTATGAATTTGTATTTAGAGATAATACAAATGAATGGGCCTTGGAGGGTAGCCTGAAACAAATGTCTACCTAGTGTAAGAAAGCATATGTTCTATCTAAAGAGGGTTGCCACTTCTTGGGTCCAGATCATGCCTGCCAGGTTGAACTGCATGTTATCACACCTACTGGTTTTTCAAAAGTAGCTGCAATTCTAAGTTTCTACATAAAATCTGTAGATTTTTCTGTATTGGCTACTTTTTAAAAATACTTCAAAACATTACATGGCAATGCAAATCAATACCACAATTAGATAGTACTTCACACTTACTAGGATAACTATTATAAAAAAAATAGTGTTAACAAGGATGTGGAGAAATTGGAACCATTTCACATTGCTAATAAAAACATAAAATGGTACAGATGCTGTGGAAGACAGTTTGGCAGTTCCCCCAAAAAATTAACATAAAATTACCACATGATCCAGCAATGCCACATCTAGGTATATACCCATAAGAATTGAAAACAGGGATTCAAATATTTGTACACCACTGTTCATACTGGCATTATTTACAATACACAAAAGGAAGAAAAACTGAAATCTTCATCAACAGATGAATGGATAAATAGAATGTGGTGTATACATACCATAATATATTATGCAGTCTTAAAAAGGAAAGAAATTCTATACATGCTATCACATGCATGAACCATGAAAACTTTATGTTAAATGAAATAATCCAAATATGAAGAGACACATGTTGGATAATTTCACTTATATGAGATACCTAAAACAATCATATTTGAGAGTCAGAAAGTACAATGGTGGTCTTTAGGAGCTGGGATGGAGATTTGGAGGAATTATTATTTAATGGGTAGATTCAGTTTTGGATGATAAAAAAAAATTTGGAGATGGATAGTGTTGCTAGTTTTACAACAATGTGAATTTACCTAATAGAACTGAATAGTACACTTTTTAAATGATTAAAATGGTAAACTTTATGTTGTTATGTGTATTTTACCATTAAAAACCAGCAAACACAAAGCTCTGTATGTGCCTAAAAAAACACTTGTGCAGGTTGGCTTTGGTCTAGGGTATGTCTTTTTAGAAACAAAATTGTAGGGGCACCTGGGTGGCTCAGTGGGTTAAGCTGCTGCCTTCGGCTGGGGTCATGATCTCGCGTCCCGGGTTCGAGTCCCGCATCGGGCTCTCTGCTCAGCGGGGAGCCTGCCCTCCTCTCTCTCTCTCTGCCTGCCTCTTTGCCTACTTGTGATCTCTCTCTGTCAAATAAATAAATAAAATATTTAAAAAAAAAAAGAAACAGAATTGTAGTAAAAGATTTAACATGCAACTGATTTTCTGTAGAAGATTAAACAATGGAAGAATGAATGAAGGCTGAAGGCATAAAGAACCAAACTGTCATATACCAAATATATGGAATGTTTATAGAAGATTTGCTTTTTAAGATAGTTTTTTAAGCTTTTTAAGATAGTCAATAAGCATTTATAAAAAATGACTATCTAATATTATCAGATCTCTAATGAAGCTCTTTAAACTAATTCAAATCACTTCCTAACTGATTTGGCTCCAACTAAAGGCTCCAACTTCTATTGATAGGTTCAGAGTGTGAAGGCATTGGGGAAAAAACAACAAACAAACAACAACAACAAAAAAAACACAAGAAGAAGATGGGACTCTGACCACAAAGTAGGGCTGCTGTAGTTAACACATCACTTCCTTCTGCTTTTTCTGATGACCTGAGACCTGATTTGTTGACTTTTGGGGCTGGAAGTTTTCATGGGAAACCCAAAAAGTTACAGTCAGAAAGGCATCACTAATATTCCATCTACTGTCAGCTACATCCTTCCCAACTAATCAGTTTATCTAATCTGCAAATCTGAAATTTGGAATGAGTCGCAAGTATAAAGTGGTCTAGGTAAAGTCTTATTAAAACTTCATTAAAAAAAAAAAAAAAACTTCATTAGCCATCAGGGAGATTCAAATCAAAACCATATTGAGATATCACTTTACACCAGTTAGAATGGCCAAAATCAACAAGACTGTAAACAACAAGTGTTGGAGAGGATGTGGAGAAAGGGAAACCCTCTTAACACTGTTGGTGGGAATGCAAGTTGGTGCAGCCACTTTGGAAAACAGAGTGGAGATTACATAAGAAATTAAAAATAGAGCTACCCTATGACCTGCAATTGCATTACTGCTTATTTACCCCAAAGATACAGATGGAGTGAAAAGAAGGACCATCTGTATCCCAATGTTCATAGCAGCAATGGCCACAATCGCCAAACTGTGGAAAGAGCTGAGATGCCCTTCAACAGGTGAATGGATAAAGAAGATATGGTCCATACATACAATGGAATATTATGCCTCCATCAGAAAGGATGAATACCCAACATTTTTATCAACATGGATGGGACTGGAGGAGATTATGCTGAGTGAAATAAATCAAGCAGAGAGAGTCAGTTATCATATGGTTTCACTTACTTGTGGAGCATAAGGAATAACATGGAGGATATGAGGAGAAGGAATGGAAAAGTGAATTGGGGGAAATCAGAGGGAGAGGCAAATCATGAAAGACTGTGGACTCTGAGAAACAAACCGAGGGTTTTGGAGGGAAGGAGTGTGAGGGGGTTGGGTGAGCCTGGTAGTGGGTAGTAAGGAGGGCATGTATTGGATAGAGCATGGAGTGTGATGTATAAAGAGTGAATTTTGGAACACACACACATACAAATTAAATTAAATTAAGAACAATAACAACAATGACACAACAAAAGGAACACTCTGCAGTTTCTGCATTAGCTCTTTTGGAACAACTTCCTAAGAATGGCATGTTAGAAATCTAATTTGACTAACAAGAGGTTAAGAAGGCATATAGAGGAAAACTGAAATACCCAAGCTTCTAGCACACACTGTGAGTTGCATAAGTGAGGTTATCTTGCCCCATTCAATCCAATGTGGAAACAACCAGGTAAGTATAGGCACATCTTAGATTTTAGATTTTAGGTAATCTTAGCTGAGATTACAACCACTAGCTTTCTGAGCCCAGATTAAGTTGTTATTCCATAGAATTTCTAGCCTAAATGGTTGTTTTAATCTACCAAAGTCTCAGGTAGCTTGATCTTTAGCACTGAATTGCTAAAACTGGCACACACACTTGCAAGTGGATTCATCAGTCTCTACTGCCTCCATAAATCAGGGTTTATTCATAGTCCCTCTGTTTTAGTCCTATCAGCCCTGCCTGTAAAAATCTTCAATAGCTCCTTTCTGCCACAGAATGTCTCTGTACCCACACATGGACATTACTGTTTTGTCTTGCTTATGAAAATAATCCTTGAAAATTCATTATATCTCCAACCCTGTGTATTTCTCACTAAACCTCATAAAGGAAGATACTGGAATCTTTAAAAAAGTAGATCTTAGAAAAATAAACACACAGTATGTGTGTCACAAATTCCTCTGTGTCACTCAGAGCTGATATCACTAATATACTGTAGTGTTCTTTCCCATGGAAAAATGACATAGATTAAGAATCTTCCACATAGCTCCCTGGGTAAGCATTACTAACTAATCTACACAGGCGCATGGAAAACCAGGTTTTTCCTATATTTAGCCATTCCTTGTAGCCCTCTGCCATACCCAGAGTGTTCTAAATTCCTAGGCAAATGCTCTAGTAGGAAGTGATGTAACCTGGGAAGGGCAACAAAACTTATCTTGTTTATATCACATTAACACAATTTTAACTTCTTAACTCTCATTTGAAGACAGCATTGTATTTAATACATATTCATCATACCAGTAACATTTCTAAATTTCACTTCTCTTGCAAAATGTTTAAGGAAAAATTATTCTCTCTTTTGCTTAATAACTTTGTTGAATCAAGAATTGACCAAGATTTCCAGTTAACACAAAAAATTGAGACTACTAAATATTAGATCAGTGTTTTACAAATATTCCTCTGAAATAATCAAATTTAGTCTTAAAATTTTGATTTATCTTTTTGCTTCATTCCTTTGAGAATATAGTAAAACTTGTAAAAATAATCATCTAAATAAAATGTAACAATTCCTGTAAATAAAGGTAAATACCATAGATAACTGATTAAAAAAAGCAAACTTTTAATAATCTGGAAACTCCATTTGGAGTATTAGTTACCTCCAGCTCATATTCTGAAATCTCATATTTATTTCAGGGGCAGATTTATTTATCAACCCCTAAATTTATCTGAATTATTGCCAGAAATTGATAACATCAACTGCAAGTTTCTTTTGTTGTTTTTTTTTTAAAGATTTTATTTATTTATCTGACAGACAGAGATCACAAGCAGGCAGAGAGGCAGACAGAAAGAGAGTAGAAAGCAGGACCCCCAAGCAGAGAGCCTGATGCGGGGCCTGGGACTATGACCCAAGGCAAAAGGCAGAGGCCTTAACCCCCTGAGCCATCCAAGCACCCCCAGCTGCAAGTTTCTTAATTAAAAAGGCCATAATTTGTATTTTATTTTGATTAGTTATTTTAATATTATTTTATGTTAAAGGTTAATCAATTAATTTTATTAGAGATTAATTGAGAATTTTCTAAATATGACTGTTTTATCATATTGCAGCATACCAGAAGTAGTACAAAGTAGTCAATACTACCACCAAGTATTTGAAACACTTTACATTGAACTTACTACATTAATTCTTTAAATAAAAATAATATAACATATATTATTGACACACACACACACACACACATAAATATAAATATATTTCAAGCACCATAACTCAAGGAAAAGAAAATACCCACATCTTAGAAAATTATTTTAATGGAATATTTTTATTTGCTAATATTATAGTAATTCTTCTTTCTACTAAATCGCACAGCAAAGTATTACTGGTTACACACAGAAATTGTATTTATTTTGGAAAAGTTTAATCAGTCAAAGAGGAACAGGATGCCTAAAAAATTTCAATGACATTGTCATTTAGGAAGAAAAGTCTCAAGAATTTTCTTTCTTTTCTTTTCTTCTTTCTTTTTTTTTTTTAAGCATTTCACTTTTTTTTTTTAAGATTTTATTTATTTATTTGAGAGAGAGACAGTGAGAGAGAGCATGAGCGAGGAGAAGGTCAGAGAGAGAAGCAGACTCCCCATGAAGCTGGGAGCCCGATGCGGGACTCGATCCCGGGACTCCGGGATCATGACCTGAGCCGAAGCCAGTCGTCCAACCAACTGAGCCACCCAGGCGTCCCTTCTTATTTCTTTTTTTACAAATTAAATGTTATATAGAAGAGATATTTTGACAGTGATTTTCTAATTTTACAAAAAGTTGCATTCAGGTTGTTTTTTATACTCTAAATAAGCATGAAATAAGACAGTGATAAAGAAAAGTTGAATTTATAAACATCTTATCCTAATGTGTGACTAAAAAAGTGTTTTAAGCATAGAAAATAACACTGTAATGCTTTCTATAGAAATAGAGTCTTTTTGTAATACTGTTTTAAGGAAAAGAAAGGCCTATATTTTAAGACAAGTCTGTATCCTAAGAGAAATAAACTTAAAGGGGATAGCTTCTGACATGCTAAATTTAAAAAGATAGTTTTTTGGTTAAATCTAAATTTTTCATGCAAGTTATTTCTCACTACCCTACTCATTGACTGCATGAGAAAAGGAAAATAGTAAAAGCAGCTCTTGGAGAAAAATGAGCAAAAATGAAGATTTAGAATTTAGATAGTAGAGGCGGGGGGAGTTGAAGGAGCAAAAATGACCCCAAATTATAACAAGGAGAAGGAGGTAAAAGTTTTTCCTGCTGAGAGACATTTAAGTAAGAACAGCAAGCTCTTCATGAACTTGATGAAGAAAGGTAGACATCTTGTAATTTGTGCCTCACAATGCTTTCAAATTTAAGGTGTACCTTTTACCTTTTTGACTCCCAGTTTAGAACTGGCATTTCATTTTTTGTCAGCAGTACCATCAAGGTCCAGTTATTTATATATTCCAGACAGAGATTGTATGTGACTTGGACAAGGATGGTAGCTGCAGAGAAAATAGTCAAAATTTAAAGATACACACGCACACACACACACACAATTTATTTTATGCTTAGTAAAACTCACTCTTTTTAGTACAAATTTCAGGAATTTTGATAAATGCACAGACATGTAACATCTGCACAATGATTTTTCACCTCACTGTTGAAATTCATGCATGTTACCCAGGTTTTCCATGTTTTCCTGAACTTTTAACATATTGAGTAACTAATTTAATTTCCCTGTCTGATGTTTTCAAAAGACCATCATATCTGAGTCGGGTTCTGTTGTTTTCTTTCTCTTGAAAGTTGCCCCCCACCACATCCTCTTCCTTTTTGGTATGTCTTGTAATTTGCTACGGGAGGTTTGTCATTGTGTGTAAGACAGTAGAAATTGAAACAGAAGTTGTATTTATTTTTAGAAATAATCATGTCACTTCTACGAAACAATTATTATAGGAATTAAGTCAATCTAATCAGAAATTAATTTTAGTTTGGTTTTTGTTGTGCCATGTCTTCAAATTCTTGTCAGTTTACTTTGTGCGTAGGGTGTGACGTGGATTCCTGGAGGATTTTTCTCATGATTTGTATTCCACTTTCAGCTTTCAGCTTTCCCTGTTGATCCCTCCTCTGGAGATAAACTGCTAGTACTTGCTAGTCTCTTCCTTCTGGCTTTGTGGTTAGGAATGTGGGCCATTCTCTTTGTCCTGGTTCACTCTTAATTTTAGGTAGACTCTCTGTTGAAAGGGGCTGTTTCTTTTTCCCTCTCTAGTGTTAGGAAATAGTTACTAGGCCCAGTGCCTTTCCCTGCTTTTTCCTGAGAGAGTTCTTAAGGTTTTTTTGTTCCCTTACTCCAAATACAAATGACTCTTTATCTGTGCCCTAAGGGTGACAGATTTTGCTGCCTTTCCTCCAGAGGATTAATTTTGTTTTATATAAAAGAGAAATACAGTCAAAACTCCCTGTCTTTCCTCAGCAGAAAAGGGGCTTTGTCCAGTTTTCTGCCTTCTTCCCTCCAAAACCACTTTTTGGGGGGCATACTATGAGATCCATGAGGTAGAACATGAAAATAGGTGCAGTCTTTCTTTATGTCTGAAGCACTCAGGGATTTTATATTCTCATGTTAGCCCACACTTGGCTGGAGAGTTTAGTTTGGCAGTTTTTGTTTGTTTGTTTGTTTGTTTGTTTTTTCTGTTCTCTATCTCAAATAAGCCAGTGTCTTGTCATTCCATGAAGACATTCAACTTCTCTTAGATTTCACTAGTTGATTACTCTGTGATCTCAGCAATCTGATAGACTCAACAAAAGTTATAGTGTTTTTATTACCTTATTTTCTTATTTTATGGTGAGAGTAATGCTCTTTTCAATTTTCTGCATCCTAAGCAGAGGTTAAAAGTCTGACTCCAGAAAGATCAAGCCAAAAGAATTTGTTGGAAGATCAGATAAAGCTTGAGAGAAACAGAGAAGTTAAGAATGTATATATATCTTCTAATAGATGTCAAGGAATTTATTATAGGATTAAATGTATTTGACATTTTAGTGTAGAGAAAGAATTGAGAAGGTAGTAATGTGAGAAGGATGATAAGAAATTTAAAATATAGATAATGGAGGATAGATGAAAAATAAAATACCTTATATTCTCCAAACTGGACTTCCTAAGTTATAAGGCAGATACAAATGGATATCATCCATTATTTCAATGTTTTTAGAAAGAGTTTGTAAAATAGAGAAATAGCTAATGTTTTTTAAATGAGAAGACAAGACAGAAATGTATATATGATCACAATTCCATAAAAATATATTTAGCAAGAGACACAAAGAAAATATGAACAAAAATGTTAAGTGATTATGTATGTGTGATTTGTCTTCCTCTTTTTATTGTTATATTGTTTCCAGACATTCCATGATAAAAATATTACTTTGTAATAACTAAAAGTAATTTTACAAAATTAGATTGCATTGAAGGAGAATGTGGTTGATAAAAGATTTTCTTATATAAGCATTTCAGGAGACAGAAAATGAATAGGGAATGATTGAAGATGTAATTCAATGCAAGGGTATAATTAAGGGGAGGAAAAATCAGGATGGCAAATGTCCCAGTTCAAGAAGTAAACAGCATGTTCAAAAAATGAATTTCATTCATCTTCTTGTTTCTCTGGTTATCCCAGATTTAACCCAGATTTGTCCTCAGGCCAACCTTGTGCTCTCCTTACACAGTCCTTCATTTCCTAATTGCCACATCTGGATTGGTGGTCATACTAATATGCTTGCCAACTGAATTTAACTTCTGTATTCAGCTTTTTACCCTTACTAAAGCTATGGCCATCCAGAATATCCTGCTAGATAAATTACTTTCTAAATGCCAGATACACACTTACGGTATACTAACTAGAAGATAAAAACTACTTAATTATTTTGAGAATGTTAAGAACTTTCTACTTCTCAGCAGAGGTATTGAGTGCCCTAACTTGACAGAAAAGTAAAAGAAAATGTGGAAGAGAGGAAACAAAATCAAAATCTTAAAACATGTTTTTGAATGAACTATTTATATAAATATACCCTAGAACAGCTTTAGATATTTTTTTTATTCTTCAGCTAAAAGTAAAGAATATTTAGTTTTTTAAATCAAGTTTAAAATCAAAGATTACATAGCTTTACTCTCCATTTGTCACATGCATTATTAGTAGAAATAATGATAAGAGAATAAAATTCCAGTGTTTTAAAATACTTTTATAATATCTTTGAGAAAAGAAGGACCTGCATTCTTCACATTTGCAAAGGGGCTGATAAAATTTAATAAAAATTATAAAGGAGGCTCTCCGCTCAGCGGGGAGCCTGCTTCCTGCTCTCTCTCTCTCTGCCTGCCTCTCTGCCTACTTGTGATTTCTGTCAAATAAATAAATAAAATCTTTTAAAAAATTATAAAGGAAAATTAAAAATAGAAATTTCTTCCACATGGTACATTCACAGAAATTATATAATAATTGCCATCTATGCATTATCAACATATTGTGATATTTTGCAAAGTATCAATGGCAACTTTATGATTGTTTTTCTAAATATCTTTATACATTTTTAAGAAAACATGCACATTCTTATCACTGAATTTAAAAGTACTGGTGATTTTCCTGAAAGAAAACAAAATCAGAGAATAAATGTAAAACAAACCTGGACAAGAATCCAGCTCACTTCTCTAACTACTGAATACATAAAAATGCTGCCATAAACATTTTTAACAAGAAAAGATACTAAAGATTATAAGGAAAAAGCCCACTAGGAGGTCTGGTCTGATTTTAAATTTCTTGGGTAATTTAGCTAGAAGCTGACCCTTTTATCCATTTTGATAAACAAAGTGGGACTTACAGGTGAGTTTTTTTTTTTTTTTTTTTAATTTTGCAATTTCATCTAACCTTTAGAGATGAAAGAAAGTATTAGGGGGCACGTGGGTGGCTCAGTGGGTTAAAGCCTCTGCCTTCCGCTCAGGTCATGATCTCAGGGTCCTGGGATCTAGCCCAGCTGGGCAATCTGCTCAGCAGGGATCCTGCTTCCCTTCCTCTCTCTCTGCCTGCCTCTCTGCCTTCTTGTGATCTCTGCCTGTCAAATAAAATCTTAAAATATATATATATATATATATATATTGAATTTATTTATTTTAAAGATAGGGAGAGAGAGTGGGTGCTCCCAAGCAGGGAGAGGGAAAGGGAAAAAAGTACTCCCTGCCCAGTGCTGAGCTGGATGCTAGGCTTGATCTTAGGACCTTGAGATTATCACCTGAGTTTAACACTTAACTGACTAAGCCATCCGGGTGCCCTAGTTGTCACTTCTAAGTAAGGAAAAGTGGTTGGTGACACCAGAAGAATGAACTTAATGTGGATTTGTAATATTGTATTCTGATTTTGAGTGATCTAAATTTAAGAGACGAAAAGTTAAGAATTAACAAAATTAAAATGAAGCAACATAGGCTTTTGTTTTCTTATTCTCTCTGCATGAATTTAGACCCAATATATGTAATATATATTTTTTAAAACAAACAAGGGACCACTGAATCCTCTTATATTCTCCTTGTGTTCTAACAACCCTCTTGTGTACCCTTGTTATCACCACCATGGTCCTCGTTTTTGTCTGTTGTCTTCCAAGTTAGACTAAAAACCCTCTGGGTTCAGAAGCAATGATAAATAAGTTTTGTGCCCTGAAGAAGGCAAAACAATTTCTGGAGAAATGTAAAATAAAAATACTGCTTTCTTAGCAGTTATAATTTGTGGTGTTGAACTACCAACTGTAGCTCCTTGCACAAGAAATGAAAATAACTAATAAAAAGCTATCATAATCATAAAAGGACTAAGACACATGAAAGTATTATGGAGCCAAGTACATTTTGCATGCAATTGTCACACAAAGTTTGTAAACATAGTCCTCCCTGTTTGTTTTTGTAAAATCCAGTCTCTCTAGAGGACTTTTCTGTATATTTTAGTAAGGTGCAGACATAAAAACATCTATAAATATAACATCCACTTAGAAACAAAAAACGAGATTGTTCTAGTTTTCTAGATGGGGCCCTGGGAGGCCTTTGTAAGTGAGTCTCAAAATGAGAATAAGGACAAATGCAAGCTGAAGCCATTATGAGCACTGCCCTAACACTTCCTTAGCAATAGGAGAGAAATGTGAAGCAAATTGAATAAAAATGTGGTGTCAAAGACTATGAATCAGTTTCTCTTTGTCTCCATTCTTTCAAGTGCTTCCTTACTCAGCCAGGGAATGTAAAGGGTAAACTGTTTTCATATTAAAGAGAAAAATCCTACTTATTCAAACTAGTCAGTATTCCTCTGGGTATTACTTTTTACTTCTTTCTGCTGATGGATTTTTTGGTTTGCTTTTAAAAGAGCTTTAATGTTTTCTGAGAATACTTTTTGTTATTTTTTTAAATTATTGAGCAAAACTCTTTTTTCCCCTTCTTTCTCTTTAATCACTTTTCTCTCTCACTTTGAGTTATGTGTTTGATCACTTGATATTTCCTGCCTGGGACTTCCCAGAGCTTTAATCTAAATCAAAAGATGGTAGTTATTCAGAAACACAACTTTCAATGAGCTTTGAGTCTTAAGGGAATTATGTTTTTTTAATTCTGCTTTACAAACAATAAAAGGAAATGGTTTTGCAATTTTATGCCTTGAAATATGTCTAATTGAGATTTGCAAACTTTTAAAACTTATTTCACCAATGGGAAAACACTTTGATATATATTTTCATATCAATGCTTTCTTATCAATGCTTATGAGGTGTGTTTATTTTTGAATTTTGAAAATTCACAAAGAGTTCTCTAGAAACTATGTTTTTCTTTAAAGAACTGAAAATATTTATTTTAGGGAATCCTGTTTGTCAAATATTAATGTAAATTCTAATATATTAAATTTATTTTATGTAGTTAAATATTTTTGAAACTTATTGTATTTGAGAAATATCAGAAGTCTTAAAAATGTTCCTATTATCTCAGAAAAAAAAAATTATGACATCTACGAGAGTTCTGTAATTCAATACAGTATGTAATTTTTTTTAAGTTTTTATATAAATTCCAGTTAGCTAACATACAGTGTAATAGCTTCAGGTGTACAACTTAGTGATTCAACAGTTCCATACAACACACAGTGCTCATTACAACAAGGGCCCTCCTTAATACCCACGACCTATTTCACCCATCCCTCACACGTGCCTCCCCTCTGGTAACCATCAGTTTGTTCTCTATAGTTATGAGTGTGTTTCTTGGTTTGTTCCTTTTTCTACCTGCCCCCCACAACATTTGCTCTGTTTCTTAAATTCCATATACTAGTGAAATCTTTGGGTATTTGTCTTTCTGTGACTGACTTGGCACAACACTCTCTAGCTCCATCCATGTTACTGCAAATAACAAGATTTCACTCTTTTTTTAGAGCTGAGTGGTAATCAATTACATATATACCACTTCTTTATCCATTCATCAGTCGATGGACACGGGCTGTTTCCATAATTGGCTATTGTAGATAATGCTGCTATAAACATTAGGGTCCATGTATCCCTTTGGATTAGTACTTTTATATTCTTTGGGTAAATTCCTAGCAGTGCAATTGCTGGATTTTAGGGTAATTCTATTTTTTAACTTCTTGAGAAACTTCCATACTGTTTTCCAGAGTGGCTGAACCAGTTTGCATTCCCACCAACAGTGCAAGAGGGTTTCCCTTTCTCCATATCCTCACCAGCATTATTCTGATACCAAAACCAGATAAAGATACGACTAAAAAAGTTAAGTCCTGGCCAATATACCTAATGAACACAGATGCAAAAATTCTCAATAAAATACTAGCAAACCAGTTCGAACAATACACTAAAAAATCATTCACTACAATCAAGTGGGATTTATTCCTGGGTTACAAAAGTGGTTCAATATTCACAAATGAATCAACATGATACATCACATTAATAAAAGAAAGGATAAGTACCATATGATCAGTGCCGTAGATACAGAAAAAGCTTTTGACATAATACAACATCTATTCATGATAAAGGAAAAAAAAAACCCCTCAACTAAGGTTTAGAGGAACATACTTCAACATAATAAAGGCCAATATGAAAAACTCACAGCTAATATCATCCTCAATGGGGAAAACAGAGCTTTTCTTCTATAATCAGAAAACAAGACAGGGATGTCCACTTTCACCACTGTTATTTAATATAGTACTAGAAGGCCTAGCCTCAGCAATTAGACAACAAAAAGAAATAAAAGACATCAAGAAGTCAAACTTTGACTACTCATAGATAACATGATACTCTATGTAGAAACCTGAAAGACTCCACCTAAATACTGTTGGAACTGATACACAAATTCAGTGAAGTCACAGGATACAAAACCAATGTATACAAATTTGTTGCATTTCTATATACCAAGGACGAGGCAACCAAAAGAGAAATGAAAGAATCAATCCCACTTACAATTGCACCAAAAACAAAGATACATAGGAATGAACATAACCAAAGAGGTAAAAGAGCTGTACTCTGAAAACTATAGAACACTTTTGAAATAAACTGAAGATGAAACAAAGAAATGGAAAGACAGTCCATGCTCATGGATTGGAATAACAAATATTGTTAAAATGTCTATTTTTTTTTGCTATGTACCCAAAGCAATCTACACATTTAATGCAATTTCTATGAAAACACCTCCAGCATTTTTCATATAACTAGAACAAACAATCCTAAAATTTGTAGAGAACCATAAAGACATCAAAGTCTTCAAACAGTCATCAAAGCAACCTTGAAAAGGAAAGCTGATGACATCACAATTCTGAACTTCAAGTTATATAATAATTTTTAAATAGGAAATAGGATAATTTCATATTTGAGAATTCATTGTGCCAAAATGTAAATTAGCCTTATCCAAACAACAGCCTTTCTGAAATAATGTGAATTAATTGTATTAGGATGACACTCTGATGCAAGCTAGCTTAAACACTATTTTCTTGATAAATTATAAATCCAAACATAGGGTAAGCTCCAAGGGTAATATCTACATCAACCAGCATTAATGTTACCTTGGTCAGTTTTCCCACAATTGTAAGAAATTATTTTTTCATGTTGTCATGAAGAAGGTAAAGACATGTGTTTCCAACACATGTAAAACAGCACTTTTCTTCACTCTGATTGCAGGGTAGAGAGTGGGGTATCTACCTGAACCTGGGCCAGATCCAATCACCAGAGACAGAAGTGGATCTCATGTTAAGATAATGAAGCATTAGACTCATTAATTGTATGAATTTTTCCTTAACCCCAGAGAGAGGCTCTAGCTATGTGTTTATCTGTTCATATTTTCTTTTTTTGGCAAAATTTACAAAATAAAGTATTTTAGCCTTTGTTACTTAAGACTCCTGTGTTTTTGAACTTTGACGTATTCTCTCTTACACTACCCTTTATTTCAGATGATGTTGAAGTTTTAAATACTTGGGGGATTATGTTAAGGAGTTTTTGAGCTGGTAGTTTACAGTTTGGGGTTAGTAGTATATATTTATGTGGTCTGCAGTCGTCCTCACTTTTACTTGGTGTAGTTACTGTTTGCTTACTACCAATTATGCTCAGGTTGAATCATAATATGGACATATCTTAAAGTGTCTGGAGCTGGCAGGGTGTGGATAGTGGTAGAACATAAAAAGGTTTGAAATATAGAAAGTAAGAAACAGCCTACGGATTATCCTTCTAATATCTGAACAGTAAAATTGTTAGCTGAGGATTCAGTTCTCCTCTACAGCTTTTTAAAACAGAAGAATATCCTTATTTGGAACACAATTCATATGATAAAGTATACAAATATCAATAAATCATACCTTTTTCATCCTTTTGAGGGAATTACATGAAACAGAACTCATCAGAATTTCTCTATTTGTAGGGTACATGCTAGTAGCAAAACTAAAAACAGCATGTGATTATCAATAATAAAAGCAAAGTGTGATTTTAACTTTGCTGGATCAAAGACTGAAGTAAATTTTTAGTCACTCTATAGGACATTATACTATAAAATTATTTTTAAGAAGTGGTGATCAAGGACTATGTATTTTGAAAAGGAAGGAGAGTGTAGAGTGAAACAGTTTATTAAAATTATATTATTTTTTAGATTTTGTTATGCTTATAGTATTTTAGTCAGCTTGCAAATTTTTATATTTGTTAATTTTTATTGTAACAAATATTTAATCATTCATATTTTATATTCATAAATTGTATTATTTTTCTTAAAGACAGACCCCAGTTTTAAGGTTTTCAGAGCCCTCAAAATCTTGATACGCCTGACCAAGGGAATCCTATGCATGGCTTGACTACATAGAATCAGAATTCTACTTTGGAGTGACAAATAGGGTAGATTACTAAATATAAGTTGGGTTCTTCTAGGACAAGGAAGATAGAGATTGGGTGGGCCACCAAGAGGTGCCAAGTCAGGATAAGTTATGTAAATAGGTTAATATCAATCTTAATTTGAAGTTTTAAAAATATTAATAAAATATTAAGAAGAGAAGAATAATCTGTGTGTATACAACAGTAGAACAGATCCTGTGGATTTACTTGCCATATATATGGTTCTTTTTTCATCCAGATAAAAATACTGTGTCTGAATCTATAATTTTATAAAATAATAAAGAGAAACATTAGTCATGTATGTATTTTGCTTTAAAGAATATATATCAAAGATGTTTGACAGAGATATCCACTTTCTGTATTAATTTCAAGTTAACAGAAAATATATGGAACACTGAAAATAGAATAATTTATATGTGTTTACTGACATCAAAATGGTGGGTACAGGAAGATCACAGGCTACTGCAAGAACCTGGCTTCAGCAGCTACTGAGCTGGTACCCTCTTTAGGTCTATGGAGATCAAGAGAAGTCATTAGAACCCAGAGGGAGAGAGTACAATGCCATCTCCTGCTGTTAGAGTCTGTTGGGTGACTTTTGTTCAAGGATTAGCCAGTTTGGAGTCACTTTAAAAGGGAAGGAGAAGCTGGAAAATAAACAGCCTGACTTCACTCTCTTCTTTCCACTTAAACTCTTGCTAGATTTCTCTACTGCCTAAATTCAACGGAAGTAAGACAAAAAAGAAAAAATGGAAAGAATCTTTCTCAAAGAAACAAAATAATATTGCTATTTTGTTTATTAATTATCACTGGATTACTTTTGCATACAAATTTTTCTTCACCTTATTTCAGATAGGTTAAATTGTTTTAAGGATATTTTTGTCTTCAGATTTAAAAAAAGAAAAAAAGTCTAGCAAATAGAATAAGCCATTATGAGATGTTTCCTAGCTTTGCCATGAAAAAAGCTATAAAAGCTAAATTCAAGATGGTGTAAGGAAAAGTGCTTGAAGTGCCCTCATGGACTAACCTAACACCCCTCACTTTGTGCCACAGCTGAGTCTAGGGTCACACGGCACTTTTTTTTTTTTAAGTTTTATTTTGTGTTAAATATTTTATTTATTTATTTGAAAGAAGGAGAGAGATCACAAGTAGGCCGAGAGACAAGCAGAGAGAGGAGGAGGAGTCAGTCTCCCTGATGAGCAGAGAGCCTGATGTGGGCTTGATCCCAGGACCCTGAGATCATGACCTAAGCCAAAGGCAGATGATCTGAGCCACCCAGGTACCCCAGCATGCCACCTTGTTTTTGTGATTCTGGCAGCTTTGTCATTGTTGAAATGAAGGAGGTACTGCTTATCAATCTTTCTGCCTTCATTTCTGTTTTCCCCTCCTCCTTTCTGTCTCTACTTTTCTTTCACAAATATTTGAGCACAGACCCAGGGATGGTTCTGGTGACATGACTGTAAGCAAGACATGAATTATATTTAGCTTCAGAGAGTTTCTATGCAGTAATGATATGAACAAGCAAAGAGGCAGTGTTATAAAATGTGACAAATAGTGTGATATAGGAAGTTCAGGGACAATTCAGCACAAATGGTGGTAGGCTCCTAACCTAGCTCTGTCTTCCTGGAATAAGTAATATGCAAGCTGAAGTTTGAGTAATACACAAGTAATAATCATCCAGAAAGAAAACTCAAAAGATCAGGAAAGCAGTGCCAGGCAAGAATCAGTATGAGCAAAAAGCAGAGAAGTAGGGGAGAAAAGAGGTCATAAACTAATGGAATGATATTTTTAATTTCCTTGTTTTGTTTTACAGTATCCAAGATTGCTTATTTGATGCTTCTGTTCCTGGAAACAGGTTGTGCTGCATCCTCTGAAATCTGTTCCAGAATCTTTTGAACATTTTATGTTCAATAGAAAGAGAATGCTCTTGTAAATCTTCAGTCTATAATAAGTCAATTCTTTATCTTTGAGGTGACTGATTATGATTTTCCATTTTATAATGCTCAACCCTATTCAAAAAGTCAGAGTAAAAGCATTTACTATTAACTTACTTTTCATCTGGATGTGGATGCTACTGTTGTTCTGTGTCTTTCCTTTAATCAGGGATGGGGCAATATCTTCAAGAGCTAGCATCTTCCAAGGCTCACGTCTCTAGGAAGTGGTTTTCCTCCTAAATAGAACTTTAGGAGCACTAGCCCACATGGACTGCTATAAAGGAGCTGGATTTAATGGATAAGTTTTCCTCAAGGAAAAGACATGTACAAGTAATATGTACTAACCTTCAGCTTAGAGGTTAAGTGACAATCTGAAGTTGAAGAACAGAGAACATGTATACACATAGAGAAACTCATATTTACGGTAACATCTATGGTGCTTCCTATGAGATATTCTATGCTCATGCTAACAATAATTACCTAAAAATCAGTTCTCCAAATTTATTATTTATTTATTGTTATCAATATTTTTATTATAACATCAATAGCTTATACTTATATAGCACATTCTGCATGTCAGGCATTGTGTCTTCTCATCTTAAAAAAATAAAGCAAAAACAAAAATAACAGAGACTTCCAGTGAAGATGGTAGAGTAAGAGGATCCTAGGTTCACTTCATTCCATGGTTACACCTAGATGACACCCTGTCAGAGTAAATAATCCAGAAAATGACCTGAAGACTGGAAGAGAAGACTCTCCACAGAAAAATGTAGAGAAGAGTCCACATTAGAAAGGGTAGGAAGGGCAGACATGTGCTCAGGAGCCAAATTCACCTGCAGGACTGTCCACAGGAGGGAGGGATGCAGGGAGCATGGAAAGGGGAGAAGAGGATTCCCTACCCCAGGCACCCCAGACATGAGGAACCTGCACTGGGAGGACAAATTCCCATAACATTTGGTTTTGAAAATGGGAGGAGTTTGAATTAGCAAATTTTTTAAATCAATGGACTTAACACTGGGAACTTTAAAATCAGTGGCCCCAGTCTGGGATTGCCTGAGAGTGATAGGAAACTGAGTCCTCACCCTTAAAGAGACAGTATAAAAAATAGCTCCATTGAGATATAACATAAAAGCAGCAGTTAAAAAACACCAGGGGAATATGAGGTGGAGAGGTTTGTTTACAAGTTTCAGAACATGTGCTGGATTGTTTATAGCAGCAATGTCTGCAATAGCCAAACTAAGGAAAGAACCTAGATGTCCATCAACAGATGAATGGATCAAGAAGATGTGGTATATATACACAATGGAATACTATGCAGCCATCAAAAGAAATGAAATCTTGTCATTTGCAACAACATGGGTGGAACTAGAGCGTATCATGCTTAGCGAAATAAGTCAAGCAGAGAAAGACAACTATCATATGATCTCCCTGATATGAGGAAGTGGTGATGCAACATGGGGGCTTAAGTGGGTAGGAGAAGAATAAATGAAACAAGATCGGATTGGGAGGGAGACAAACCATAAGTGACTCTTAATCTCACAAAACAAACTGAGGGTTGATGGGGGGAGGGGGGTTGGGAGAAGGGGGGTGGGGTTATGGACATTGGGGAGGGTATGTGCTTTGGTGAGTGCTGTGAAGTGTGTAAACCTGGTGATTCACAAACCTGTACCCCTGGGGATAAAAATATATGTTTATAAAAAATTAAAAAAAAATAAAAAAATAAAAAAAAAATCTAGGAAACAAAACAAAAAAAAAAGAAATGCAAAAAAATAAAGAAAAAGGAGTCCAAGTATAACACTGAAGAAAGCCAGCAAATAATGAGAGAAGAAAACAAGAAAGGAACAGAGAAGAACTACAAATACAACTGTAAAATAACAAAATGATAATACATATGTACCTATCAATAATTACTTTGAATGTAAATGGACTAAATGCTCTCATTAAAAGACATAGTGTGATGGAATGGATAAACAAAGCAAGACCTATCTATATACTGTCTGTAAGAGATTCATTTCAGACCTAAAGACACATGCAGATTGAAAGTTAAGGGACAGAAAAGCACTTATCATGCAAATGTAAATGAAAGGAAACCAGGTTAACAATACTTATATCAGAAAAAAAAAAAAACTTTAAGACAAAGACTGTAACAAGAGACAAAGAAGGATACTATATAAGCATAAAGGGAATTATCCACTAAGGATTTATCAATTGAAACATTTGTGGACCCGATGTGCTTCCAATGTGGAAGAACCCTAATGCATAACAAAGCAAATAACAAACATAAATGAAGTAGTCAGTAGTAACACAATAAATTAGGGAACTTTAACATTCCACTTACACCTTTGGATGATCATTCAAACAGAAAATCAACAAGGAAACAATGCCTTTGAATGACATATTGGGCCGAATAGATCTAGTCAGAATATTCCATTCAAAAACAGTGAAACCCACATTCTTTTCAAGTGTACATGGAATATTCTCCAAAATAGATCACATAGTAGGACCCTAAACAAGTCTCAACAAATTAACAAAGATTGAAGTCATACCTTGCATCTCTTCTGACCACAATGCCGTGAAACTAGTAGTCAACCACAAGATAAACTCTGGAAAGAACATAAAAACATAGGGGTTAAATAACATGCTAGAAACATTAAAAGTGTCAACCAAGAAAACAAAGAAGAAATTTTAAAAAATACATGGAGACAAATGAAAATGAAAACAAAATGGTCCAAAATCTTTAGTATTTTAGGAAAGCTGTTCTATGAGGAGAAGTTTATAGAAATATAGGCCTACCTCAAGAAGTAAGAAAAAAATCTAAAAACAAACAAAAACAAAAAACAAAAAACAAATAACCAACATAGCCTTATGTCTAAGGGAGCTAGAAAAAGAACAAACAGAATTCCAAAACAATAGAAAGAAGTAAATAATAAAAATTAGAGAAGAAATAAACAAAACAGAAAACTAAACAAACAACCCCCCCAAAACAAACAATCAAACAAAAAAACAAAAAATAATCAATGATACCAGGAACTGGTTCTTCAAAAAGATTTATCAGTTTTTAGGTACACTCATCCAAAAAAAAAAAAAAAAGAAGAAGAAAGAGAAATAGAGGGCTCAAATAAACAAAATCAGAAATGAAAGGAAAAATATCAACTGATGCCAGAGAAATACAAAAGATTATAAGAGAATATTACAAAAAGTTATATGCCAACAAATAGAACAACCTTGAAGAAATAGATGAATTCCTAGAAACATGAACCTTCCAAAAACTGAGACAGGTAGAAATAGAAAATTTGAATAGACCTATTGCTAGTAATCAACAATTTCTCAGCAAAAATTGAGAACTAGAGGGTTTCACAGGTGAATTCTACCAAACATTTGAAGAAAGGTTAATACCTACTCTTCTCAAAGTAGGCAAAAAAATAGAAGAGAAAGCACAGCTTCCAAATACCTAGAGACCAGGCTTACACACATACCAAAACCAGATAAAGACACCACTGAAAAAGAGAACTATATGTCAATATCTATGATAAATATGGATGCAAAAATCTTTAACAAAATATTAGAAAATTTAATCCAACAATACACTAAAAAAATAATTTAGCTGAATCAACTAGGATTTATTCCTGGGATGTAAGAATGGTCCAATATTCACAAATTATTGTGATATATCACATCAACAGAAGAAAGGATAAAGATCATATGATTTCAATAGACACAGAAAAGACATTTGATGAAGTACAACAACCACTCATGATTAAAACCCTCAACAATGTAGGTCTAGGGTCCACATACCTCTCAACATAATATGTCTTGTATGAAAAACCCACAGCTAACATTGTATTCAAAAGGAAAATGAGAGCTTTACCCTTATAAGATCAGGAATAAGAGAAAAATGTGCACTCTCACCACTTTTATTCAGAAATCCTAGCCATAGCAATCAGAAAAGAAAAAAGGAACAAAAGGCATCCAAATTGGTAAGGAAGAAGCAAAATATTCACTATTTGCAGATGACATGATACTATGTATAGAAAACCCTAAAGACTCCACCAAAAAATCTACTAGAAATGATTAATGAATTCAGCAATGACACATCATATAAGATCAATATATAGAAATCTGTTGTATTTTTATAAACTGAAAATGAAGTAGCAGAAAAATAATTTAAGAAAACAATCCTATTTGCAATTGCACCAAAAGTAAGATACCTGGGAACAAACTTAACCAAAGAGGTGAAAGACCTATGCTCTGAAAACCATAAAACGCTGATAAAAGAAATTAAAGATGACACAAACAGAAAGATATCCCTCCTTATGGATTGGGAGAACAAATATTACTTGAGTGTCCACACTACCGAGAGCAATCTACATGTTTAATGAATATTTAATGAAATCCCTATCAAAATACCAACAGCACTTTTCACAGAAGTAGAACAAATAATTCTAAAATTTGTAAGGAACCACAAAAGACCCAGAATAGCTAAAGTGATCTTTAAAAAGAAGCACAAAATGAGATGTATCATAATCCCAGATTTCAAGATACACTACAAAATGTAGTAATCAAAACAGTATGGTATTGGCATAAAAATAGACATAAAGTTCAATGGAACAAAATAGAATCCAGAAATAAATCTATACTTTTATGGTCAATTAAAGTTTTGACAAAGGAGACAAGAATATCCAGTGGGAAAAAGTCTCTTCAACAAATGATGTTGGGAAAACTGGACAGCTACCTGCAAAAGAATGAAATTGGACAACTTTGATACACCATACACAGAAATAAACTCAAAATGGATTAAAGGCTTACATGTGAAGCCTGATACCATAAAACTCCTAGAAGAGAACACAGGCAATAATTTTTCTAATATCAGCTACAGCAACATTTTGCTAAGTATGTCTGCTGAGGCAGGGGAAACAAAAGCAAAGAAAAAAAAAGATAAAAATAAAAACTTCTGTGCAGGAAAGATAACTATCAATAAAACTAAAAGACAGTCTACCAAGTAGGAGGAGATATTTGCAAATGGTCTATGTGGTAAGGGGTTAGTATCCAAAATTTATATAGAATTTATACAACTCAACACTCAAAGAAATAATCCAATTAAAAAATAGGTAGTTGACATGAACAGACACTTCTCCAAAGACGATATATAGATGGCCAACAGACACATGAAAAGATGTTCAACTACACTCATCATCAGGGACATGCAAACAAAACTACAGTGAGATATCATCTTAAACCAGTTGGAATTGCTAAAATCAAACACACAATGAACAGTAATTGTTGGTGAGGACGTGGAGAAATAGAAAGTCTTGTGTACCATTGATGGATATGCAAACTGGTGCAGCCACTGTGGGAAAGAGTAGGGAGGTTCCTCAAAAAATTAAGAATAGAATTGCCATATGATTCAGTAATTGCACTACTGGGTATTAATCCAAAGAATAATTTAAAAAAAACCCACTAATTTGAAAAGATACATGCACTGCTATGCTTATTACAGCATTATTTACAGTAGCCAACTTATGGAAGCAGCCCAAGTGTCCACTGGTAGATGAACCAATAAAAAAATGTGTGATATATATTTACAATGGAATATTAGTTATCCATTAAAAAGAATGAAATCTTGCCATTTGAAACAACATGGAAGTATGGAGAAAGTATAATACTAAGAGAAATGTCAGTCTGAGGAACACAAATACCATATGATTTTACTCATATATGGTATTTAAGAAACAAAACAAATGAACAAAGAAAATAAAAGACAAACCAAGAAACTCTCTTAACTCTAGAGAACAAACTGATAATTACCATAGTGGAGGTGGGTGGGGGGATGGGTGAACTAGGCAAAGGAGATTGAGTACAATTACCATTATGAACACTGAGAAATGTACAGAATTGTTGAATCACTGCATTGTACACCCCAAACTAATATAACACTCTATGTTAATTATACTGGAATTAAAAAATTTAAAAAATCACCTATTTTCATTTTACAGGTGTTAAAACTGAGACCCAAGGAGTTAAGTACCATGTGTAAAGTCACAAATCCGGACTATCAATGAGGCAATATGACTCCAGAATCTATACTCTAACCGTTGGTGGTATTGTCTCTCAAAGAGGAAAGAAACAGCATGAAGTAAGTGAATCTGATGACAAACAAATTGCAATCATGGTGTAGATGAAGAATTTTTAGACTATAATGACTGAGAGTGGCTTACATGAAATTAAGCATGATGAATAATTAAAACATTAATTTGCCTTCTGTGTATTGGTATCATTGTAAGGCGTCTTTGAATATGTCTCTGAATATGTGAGGTTTTTGTCTTTCTTATCAACAGAGTTTTGGGCATTGGTGACTCCACCTTTAAACTATTCAGGAAGCTTGAGTGGCATCTTAAATATAATCATGTGGTAAATGATTTTCCTGGAATCCACTCATAGAATCAATTTAGAACTGTGCACACTATAATTTTAAAGTGTTTTCGTTCCTGGAAAATGATAATTTTATTTTCGATATTTATGTATGAAATACTTTATGATTGTATGATTCCATTAGTAAATGTACTGCTTCCATCTTTGGCAACATTTATCACAAAGATGCCTATCTTTTTGGCATTTTTTATTACACTGTATTTGTTATGAATATTGTTATTGATTTTATTAATGCAATAGATTCTATTTTTAAATAATTTTTGAAACACCCAGAAATTTCAAATTAAAAATATAAGTGAATAAAATGTACAACCCTTTTAAGTGCTTTATTTACTAGAGCAATATACATTTACTTTTTATGGGGGAGATAGTAATGCATTTGATGCTTTGTACATAATTAGAATACAGAAAATTAGTTCAGGCAAATGTAGAGGTGTAACTTTTATTATTCTTACATCTTGTTTTCCAAGGCTTTCAGAAGTTGCCCTGTCTAAAGCAAATTATTGGTCTCTTGTTGATTTTTGGAATCTAGCTCTGCATCTGAAAGGCTGACTCTCTTTGTGATTAAGAGGATTCCTTCTCTTCTGCTCCATGTTAAAGCTTAGCTCTTTTCTCCCAACCCCAACCAATTAGTTTTCATATAAGAAAATTCCACATATTTCACATAATACAAGAAGCTAGTGTTTTAATGAATTATCTGCTCCTTTGCCTTGTATGGTATCTCTCTATTTTAACACATTCTCTTGGAAATAAGAATACTTTTAACTATAAGTACAAATATATAAATGAGCTATAATAACTACCATCTGAGTGGCATAGAAGTTTTGGCTATAGGTGTTTCTATAGTATCCCTTTTTTGTATCAGTATTCCTAATTCTATGATTATCACTATCCTTTAATGAAAATATCATATAATCAAGAGCTTTGAGGACCTTATCAAGCAGGGTTGGAACAAGATTAAAGCAGTGAGGTACTTCCTTGGGCACAAAATTTAAAGGGACACCAAAATACTCAGTAATGAAGATACAAAAATATTCAATGCAATATTTTTAAAAGTCAATATTAAAACAAGAACATCCATGATGAACAGAACATCAAACTTTTAAATAAAGACTGGATGAATATTACTGAATTTTTCTTTTGCTTCAGGCTCCACGTGGCACTGGTGTCAAATACTCACTATATGAACTTAATATTCCTAAAATGTAAATATTTAATATTAAGTATTCATTATCAATTAAAAACCCAAACGGAACACTAAAAATGACTTAACCTTTCTTCTTGAGCTACTGTATAATTAAAAAAAAAAACCAAAATATCAAAACAGTTGATTGAGCATAGGCATTTACCTTGTAGGGCTGTTAGGGACATTGAAATGGACAAGATGAATTATAATGGAAGAGTCTAAGGGGGTTTCAGAGGATAGTGCCTTTCTGAAAGGAGAAGGATGATGAAAATGTCTCACAGTGTTGAAATAGGGTGGAGGAAGCAGGTATGCAGGAGCTCTGGGGAATCCCCAAAACTAGAAATTCGTTTTAGAGTAGCCTGGAGTGAGAACGGGCCCAAACCAGATATCTCTGGGACAACTTTGGCTCCTTTCCAACTCCACCATTCTGATCCCAAACAAGTGCATAGCAAAAGACCATCAGACATTTATTTTAAGACCTAAAAACTCAGGGCACTCCCCCAAGAAAGTGATTCTAGTTTATATGATTATGCTTCTAAATTCTGGCCAGCTGAGGGGAGTTCAAAACCTGATGGACTCTTGCTCAGTAAAGGGAAGCTATTCTTCAACCGACTATGCATAGACAGACATTCCAGTATTTAGGGGTCTCCAGTCTGAAACAGGGTACTTAGGTTTCAGTGGGGCTTATGAAAGTAGAATGTTTCTTACTGATAAGTGCTCAATTAAATTAGTTATTGATATTGTTATTGTTATGAATTCCCACTGAGGAAAGATGTCTAAAGGGAAATAGCCCTATCTGTACAACTATATAGAAAGGACACTACCTTTCTACAACAGGATTCAACAAACTTTTTTGTATAAGATCAGATAGTAATAAGTGTTACTAGCTTTGTGTGCCATTACTCAACTCTGTCTATGACATAAAAGTAGCCATAGGTAAAAATAAATGGAGATGGTTCTGTTTGAGTATATTTTTATTACAAAATACAACAGGCCAGATTTGGCCATTGGATCATATTTTGATGAATCCCCTTGCCGAAAGAAATGAATGGCTTTTATATATAAAACAAAGGACCACTAGACACATAGGATGTAGAAGACATTGTGAAGAATTTCCCAAGCATTCCTCTTTCAGTGAAGAACTTATGGTCTCAGATTCTGGGAGCATCGTGGGCAGATGGACTTTAGCTGCCAATCTCTTCAGCTGTGGAGGGCCTCAGTCTAAATTACAACCCTTCCTGGGGAGACTACATCCAAGAATGGATTGATGTGATGGTATATATCTGGCCATCTAGGTTCATCTGAGTATATTCTAAGGAATCATTTTAGATTGAGAATTCTCTGTGAGGTCAGTGGAGGCTGACTTTGAGCCTGCACTGCAAATCAGCTTCTTTGACTGCTTAGTTCTGCTTTCTTCCCCTTTCTTTTTCTGGTTTTGATCTCAAAGGGCACTCCTTAATAAACACTTTGTGTGCTAAACTCTGTCTCATAATCTGCTTTCCCCAAAACCCAACCAATAATTGGAGGAAAACAAGAATTCTGAAAGAGAAAGACCCACATGAATCCACAGAAAATTTGAACATGCAAGAAAAAAAGAATTGAGAGAAGAGATGGGTAAGAAAAATAAATTAAATAATAAAGCAATGTGCTCAGATTTTAGATGATATTACAGCCATGAAATTACAAGAGATCTGTTAAAAAGAAAACCACAGGCCCCAAATGGGTTAGATTAAGCCTCCAGTCAGTAAACTAAGACTCAATACCTAACCTAATTGCAGTTTCAACTGCTCAGGAATGTAACCTTTATCAGCATGGAATTTCCTGGTCAATTCTAGGAAATTTATGGATTCAGGTTTTCTGTTCCCCTTAGGAGGAAGACCTTATCTAAACAATGCATTCCTTGCTAATAAATTTGTTTCTTCCTAATTGTTTTTTTTTTTTTTTTTTTAAATGCTCCCTCTTTGTCTTTAAAAACCTTTTTTGGTTTAGCTCAGTGGTGCTCCTCTCTAATTTGTGGGATGCTGCCTGACTCTTGAATCATTTAAAAAAGCCAATTAGATTTTCAAATATGTTCAGTTCCAGTTTGTTTTTTAACAGATCTAAAAGTAAATGAACTTCATAGGATAAAGAACATAAAAAACAGAATATAATAAAATATCTGAGGATACAGGAAAAGTCAGAGAGGACCTATGTAACAAGACAACATTTTTTTTAAGAGGAGTTTTGAAAAACAAAAGAGAAAATGGAGGACACTAAGATATTAAAGAAATATTATCATGTATGTAAACCAAACCAGCAAACTAAACAGTAGATAATATTTAATTTTCAGTAACAACTTAAATTTCCTTTTAAGCTTCACTTTGTGGAAAACCTTAATTTGCTATAAAATGGAAAATCTTGTGGTTTCAATTAGTATTTTCTGATTTCTAATGAGATTGAGCCCTTTATCATTGGCCACTTAGAAATCTCTTCTAAATCTCTTCTAAACTGTCTTCTATTTATTGATATTTATATCTTGGATATAAATTCTTTGTTGGTTATATTGCAAATAACTTATGTTCCTCTGTGGTTTACCATTTCATTTTTAGTAATTTATTTTGATAAAGGATCCAATTTAAAAACCTTTTTCTTCATAGTTAGTGCTTTTTTTTCATGTTATACTTAAGAAATTTACCTCCTCCAAGTCTTGAAAATATTCTTACATTCTTTTCTAGAAGATTTTTGTTTTGCTTTTTATATTCATATCATCTAGAATTGATACTGTGTATGGTATAAATTAGAGATTATATGTGTATGTAAATATGTGTATGTAAAGCCATTTATTTATTTATAAGTCTGTTTATTCTCCCTTTGTGCTCTAGTACCAGTTTTGTCATAAATCAAGTTCAAACACATGTGAGTCTCTTTCTGGACTTTGTATTATATGTAATTGAAATATTTATATGTCATTGTGTCTATACCATACTACTATGCTCTCTGAACTTCTTTCTTTTTTTTTTCAAGATTATCCTGGTTATTTTTAATCTTTGGAATAGGTTTGAAATATGCACACATACACACACATATACAAAACTATAGGAATTTTGATTGATATTCCTTTAAATAATAGGTCAATTTGGAAGGATTTGGTATCATTTATTTAATTTCCCTCAGTAATAATTTACATCTTTTTTTTTTTTTCTGCAAGGGTACTGCATATCTTTTGTATATTTAATTCTAGGAATTTTATGTTACTTGATACTATTACAAGTGATACCTTTTTAAAAAAATTCATTTTCCAATTTTAATTGTTAATATACTGAACTACATCTTATTTTTCATATTAAACATATACAAAATGACCTTGTTAAATCCACCATTGTATTAAGATTCTGTACATTCTTCTGTATGTCTGTGTACAAAATTATTACTTCCATGACTAATTTTAGTTTTTGTTTTCTTCCTTTATAGTCCTTGCAACTTTCTCTACCTTGTCTTTCTCTGCACAAAGTGCTCTTCAGAACAATGTTGAATAGAAGTGGTGGTAAAGATTACCTTTATATCAGTCTCATTTCAGGGGAAATTTGTTCAGTATTTTACTATTTCACCATCTATTGTGATTTTAACTGATTTCTGGTTTTTGTTTGTTTGTTTGGTTGGTTGGTTGGATGGTTGGTTTGGATTTGTTTGTTTTGTCTTTAAGTACATCAGATTAAGGATGATTCCTTATTTCCTAATCTATTATCAAATTGCTTCCCTGCATCTGCTGAGATCATATTTTTCTCTATTATTCTTTTACTATGTTGAATTACATTGAGTTTTAAATAATAGATGTCCTTGAATATTTAAATGAAATGTTATCTGTTTACCATATATTATCTTTTGTATATACTGGTGATTTCATTTCCTTTTCCTTTTTTTTTTTTTTTTTAAAGATTTTTATTTATTTGACAGATCAGAAGTAGTCAGAGAGGCAGGCAGAAAGAGAGAGAGGAGGAAGCAGGCTCCCCGCTGAGCAGAGAGCCTGATGCGGGGCTCGATCCCAGGACCCTGAGTCCATGACCTGAGCCGAAGGCAGAGGCTTTAACCCACTGAGCCACACAGGCACCCCTTCTTTTCCTTTTTAATTTAGGATTTTCATACTATACACAGGACAGGAGTATGGTATTTTAACTCACCTCATTTCCTGTTAGGATTCTATAATGTTTAGGTTATTCTTTGATTTCTATCCTGAATAGAATCCAAATAGAATCCAAGAGAATCCAAATGTTCTATCAATATTTGTTTTCCTAATATTTGGTCCATTTTTATCCCTTTGCATGCCTAGTGACTTTTGTTTGATGCCAGACATTGTAAAAATTTTTAGAAAAAAATTTGAAGTACCAGATTATATAATATTTTTCCAGGAAAGAAATGCATTTTACTTTATAGCAGCAGTTACAGTAATGCCAGAATGTTTTAATCCCATCATGTGCTGAGCTTTAATTGAAGTTTAGTTTTCTGAGAACTGGTCTCATTGTCTTATTCTTATTTTGGTCATATAGCCCTTTTAAGCCTAGTTTGTTTACCAGAAACTCTCCTTATCATTGGGCTTTGACCTTTGAGTTCCATCCTATTGCTCCAATAAGATTGCTGAAAGCCTGACAGTGGTTTGCTGTTTCCTTTCAGCCACAATTTCAGGATCCTTGCAGAGAAAAGGTAGTGCCCAATATATGCTTACTTCTGTGAATTTCACATCTCTCTGGGGTCTTGGCACATCAAGTCTACACAGACTTGGTAGCTTCCTTACACCTTTAAATTAATATTTTAAATCTCTTCCAGTTTCTTTAGTTGTTGTTGTTGTTGTTGTTTTCTATGTGTGGCTTGTTTTGAAACAAGTAGTCCTACATTTTTCAAAATAAAAATTCAGTTGTTATATTCATTGTAATAAAATTAATAAGTGGTTTCCTTAGTACTTTGGTACTAATTTCTGTTTATTTAAAGGTAAGAATAATAGTTTCATTTATTTTTGGTAAATCTTAAACATTTACTTTCCATATTGAAGTGTCAACCTATTTATAATTAATTTTTGTGATCACTGTTAAATAGAGATCCAAGTGTGTTTTTCTCCTAAATAAAAACTGATAGTCCCAGTACCACACTATGCTAGTCCATCCCTTCAACACTAATCTAAAATATTATCTCTGTTCTGTATCAAATTAGCATACAAATAACTGTTATCACAAATTGCTTTATATTCTCTTGCTGTATTTTTCTATCTTTGAGTCTGTACAACATCCTCTTAATTATATAATTTAAGATGAGATATTTGCAGATGCTTGTATCATTATGGGAATCATTCTAAGAAATGAAAATTTAATGATTCAGGAGAGCTGTAGAGTACTTCAAGAGCAATGCTTTTGAATAGAGGCAGCCCCCTTTTGATAAAATGATAGGCTGAATATGTGGGAACAGGTACAGGTTGCTTGGCAGATTTGGTGGTAAATATATGCTAGGTTGTATTTTCTTAGTAAAATTAAAAGAAAGATCACCAGATGTTAATAAGATCAAAGAGGTATGAATATTTGAGAAGACAGAGCAAGATATAAGTGTGGGTAGTGGGAGATGGTGGGCTTAGGGCAATGCAATAGGCCTTTTGATTTCTCAAAACTCATTTAAAATGAGCCGTCATGACTTCAGAGGGTGACCAGTCAGCATAGTTGTGAGTTTTCTCTAGCCACAGTCAGATTCTTAGTTGTAGCATAGTGTAGATGGAGGGTTGGATTTAACCAAGGATGTGGTGGTAGAGATGATATAAAGGAGAGAAAGCCAGGAGTTGGAAACAGAAAGAAAGAGTGACCTGAGAAGGCAGTTTTTGGTTTATAGATGTTACAAAATAGTCTGATTATAAAGGCAGATAAATATAAGAATATGATAAACACGTGCTAAACTTCTACCCATAGACTCACAGCATATGCACAAAATAATAATAAATTCCAAGAAAAATCAAATCCAACATAAAGCCAAAAGCAAACGTTCTAGTTAAGAAGACCATGTTCTACATATGGAGTAAATTCAGGTTTGTTTCATCATTGTAAACAATAAATGGAATGCTACAAATAGGAATTGCAATGATCTTTATGCTAAGAGTATATCCCTTATAATATTCCCGTGTTATGATAGAATACTAAAACAACACTTGGCTTTGCAATAAATAATACCTATATGGTTTTACTCATATACATTGTTCATGAGTTTTCAACTTTAGGAACCAAGAGGAAACATAGAAGACTTCATTGTGATTTCTTATTTAAATACACACACATTACCTTTTTACAAAAGTGATCACTGAATAAGATTCAAGGCAGAATGGAAGATGAAAGGGCTGACTCAAGATATAGAATGCAGAACCTTCATCAATAATTAAAAATATATTATTTAGTGTTAAAAAAGTAATCCATAGTGTAAGTGGATATTGTCTAGCAATATTCTGGATCTGTCCTGTTCCTGAATTGCTAGAGCTAACTATTAAATTTTCAGGAATTTTTCAACTCAGTTCTCCAGTAGCTTGAAATTAGCCACAGAAGTTAGCAAATGCTACAAATTGGGGTCTGTCTTCACTTCTGTAATCCGTTGTTAAAATGTTACATCAGTGATATAACCATGGAACAATTGTATTTGTTTTTTTGTTTTTTTTTAAGATTTTATTTATTTTTCAGAGAGAGAGGGAGAGAGAGTGAGCGCAGGCAGACAGAGAGGCAGGCAGAGGCAGAGGGAGAAGCAGGCTCCCACTGAGCAAGGAGCCCGATGTGGGACTCGATCCCAGGATGCTGGGATCATGACCTGAGCCGAAGGCAGCTGCTTAACCAACTGAGCCACCCAGGCGTCAACCATGGAGCAATTGTAAAGCGGAGGGAAGTCACTTAGATTTAAGTAAATTAAATCTCCCACTTTTAATTCTCATGAAAAAGTAATTTGACATTTTGAAATTGATAAATCAAGAAGTACAACCTAAACTGTTAGAAAACAGGAAAAGAAATAAAAACAGAATTGTTTAAAAGTCAGTGATTAAGGATTTACAACTAGGATTAGGAAGATTGGAGTGAGAGATTAATATTTTTTAGGACATTTTCTTTTCTAGAGCCTGTTCCTGGAAGTGCTGCTATTTGTAGCAGGTGTTAAGGCTTCAAAGTTACTTTAAGGAGTTGGACTACTGGCTGAGCAGACCCTCAGGGCTAGTGGTCCCAATGAGGTGCGCTCCGTGGCATCTGGAGGTGGTGTTCCTACTGATGATAAGCAGGTAATTGGGTTGGAGAGGGAGGTCATGATGGTTGCTTGGAAGGGACTGGACCCATACAATATGCTAGCCCCAAAGCAGTTTCAGCCACCAAGGAGGACCCTAAATTAGCAAAGAGTAGACTGCATCTGTGAAAAGGATAATAGTGCTGACATCTGGTTCTGACTGCACAAAAATGAGACCCAGCCATGTTCTAGTTGTGAAATCCATTACAAACTCATGCCCCACAGTTGACCCACTAAGTCTTTGCACTAACTTTCTCAAAATATGTTGTAAGGTTTCTTCTTTTCAAGACTAGCCATTGCATTGGCTCCTTCTCAAAAAAAAAAAAAAAAAAAAAAAAAAAAACACAAAAAAAACCAAAAAACCCAAAACAAAAGGCATTTTCTGTTCACTTATTAACACCAATTTCTTTAACATTTTAAATATATTTATTGTGTGATAAAATTATAGATTTATCAATTAAATATAAAGCCATTTCCTAGATCTATAAAGCATTCTATGCATCTGATGTTGCTTTCTCATTATTACTGCCAGTTATGATTTAGACATCAAAATTGAGAAATGCACATAAATATGATATACAATAGCAAATGATGTCTACCTTTACAGTTACCTAAATCATTTCAATGGGTTAAGTGCCTTTAGTCCACTCTATAGCCACTTACCAGGCACAAGCATGATCCTGACATTCTCTGGGGAATTCTGATCTTCTCTTCTCCCTTTGAAAGTTCCCATTTGTCTTCCTATATGCAGAAGGTAAGCTGTTGTTTAAGTACTGTTGTCTTGAGGCTAGCAGAACAAAACAAAAGCAATGAAGAAATCACAACCTTTTTACAGATATGTTTCTGTAGGGGGGAAAACAGATCTTGAAGTTCTAGCTAAAATTTAGTTTAGAATTGTATGAAAACTTCACTGATCTCCCTGGTGTTCAATCTGGATAATTATTTCACTGCTTCCTTCACAAATTACCTGTCCTCTTCCCTTTGTTTTTATTTTTATTAATATGAGATTGTAGAACCTGTTTCTTACAAGCATATTTCCAGGAAGAAATGCATTTACATGTTTTTCTCATTTTCAGGTTAATTCCTATGCAAGTTTCAGTGTGAACTAGAGGACACAGCAGAGTTTTAGAGAGAGACTCTTGCTGGGGAAACAAAAAATTTGGTTCAGATATGAGTTTTGATATGTCAAAATCATATGAAAAGGAAAAACATTTTTTGTGCCTTTTACAGTTATAAAAATTGTAATGTGCAATTTTGCTTATATGTGACTTGGAAGAAATGTTAGTACTTGAAAAAGGAATTATTATAGGGAATTTTTAAAAGATTTATTGTTTATTTTAGAGAAAGAGAGAGCTCAGAGAGAGAGGGAGAGAGAATCCTCAAGCAGATTCCCTTCTGACCAGGGAGCCCAACATGGAGCCTGATCCCAAGATCCCGAGATTATGGCCTGAGTGAAATCAAGAGTTGGTTGCTTAACCTACTGAGCTTCCCAGGCCTCTATAGGGAATATTTTTTAAGTAGACTTAAAAGCTTATCTCTTGGGGGAAGAAAACACTTATATTTAAAACAACTTAAAAATTTGAAAACTACCTATTTCAATAAATTTCCCTAAAAAGAAATATAAGTGTCATAACTGACTTTTCAAATCTGTGTCCTAAAAAATAATTTTGAATCTGTGTTCACAGTAAACAGAAACCTGTCACATTTAGTAGAAAAAATTGGGTTTTATATCTGGTTGTCAAAACAGATAAGTGGCAACTGTGAGGCAAGATTGAATTTTATCTTTCTTTGGTGTACAATAACACAGCCAAAATATATAGGCTGGGACTAGGATGGAGGTATTATCTATCAGTTCTTAGAGTTTAAAATATGATTGTATAACTGAAACAGAATATTAAAGATAGAGGTTTCTTAATCATAATTTAATCACTTTCCTCCAATTTAGATGTAATAAAATTGACATAAACACAAAATTGCAATGTGTAATTTATTCTGTATTGTTGTACTACAGAAACAGAGGCAAAAAGCATTTAACTTAGCGTGAGGTGATTTGAGGAAAAAAATCTCAAATGTGTTGGTTGTGGTGGTCACCCAGGTGAATAATAAAGGAAATACATTCCAGGTAGAAGAAAAATACACGAATAGTTATTGAGGGTGTACAGTCTATATCATTTATGTAACTAGTAACAGAAATTCAAAAGACAACTGGTTTTGACAATAAAGTCATATTTTATGTCACTGAACAAAATGTTACAAAATTTGGTGGTCTCCACTGTGATAGGAATTAGTCTCTGGCTCTATAACTATTTCTAAGCTTTGTGTGTTGGTTTCTTTCCTCAACTGACAACATCTGGCTGCTCACAGCAGCTGGAAAATATGCTTCTGTGTTGAAATCCAGTTTAAACAAAACAAAACTTCTCATACAATATTGGAATGTAAATCCATCAGATTAATTGGGCCATGTGTTCAAACCTGGATTTGCCAGGGGAGTGTTATGAGTTCATTGTATTTTACCTTTGGCAAAGGGTTTGGGATTACATGATTGACCTATACAAATAAGTATCGCCTTGAATCAAGGGATGGGATTATCTTCCCGTGAATCAGAGAAATTTAGTGGAAAAGGATGGATGCCTTGGTACTGCAGATACCACAGGAAGTTTCTACAGCTACTCAGTACACTTCTCACCCCCTCTTCGGTTTTATTTTGTTCTTATATCACTATTTATAAGAACTTATATATTATTTTTCTATTTGTTTTTTGTCTTTCCACAATGAAATGTGGACTCTGTAAAAGCACAGATGTTTTTATCAGTTTTCTAATTGATAAATCTCTAGTTGATAGTCCATAAATATGGTGAATAAATGAAAGAGTAAATACGAGAACAGGAATCTAGGGCTGTTTTCATAAAATGCATGACTGGATTTTGTGACCTCTAAAGAGTCAGGAGCTGGGCTGAAGATCATATAATCAAGGTTGGACATGTCAAGGGTTACCAACTGTCCCAGGAAACTAAGCTAAGAAGTTTCCCAGGATGCAGACATTTTGGTGATAAAATTGGTACAGTATCTGGAAAACTGGGATGATTGGTCTCTCTACTATTGAGCTGCATGAGAGAAACATGTTCAGAGAGTCAACAGGCTACTGGGTTATACAGTTCAAAAGATCTAGCCTGTAAATATGTATTCTTGAGGTATGAACTTTTAAGTATTATGTTATTTTAAGAAGGCAGATGAGTTTTCCTAAGATTGTGCAGATGTGGAAGAGAAAATTATGTTTCTGCCTAGTGCCCAGAGTATAGGCTTAAAGGTTTACTGTGCATTTTGCTTTGCAGATGAAATCAAAGCTCTAGAAGAATGGCCTAAAGATTACATAGGTCTGTCTTAGCTCTTGTTTCAAGTGTAAGAATTCAATACGGTGTTAGAAGCTTCTACTTTCTCAAGATCAGCTGGCTAAGAAGGATTCCAGGCAGAAGTCTTTGTATGAAAGGGAATAAAATATGATGGAAAAGATATCTTAGGACACAAGAGAAGTAGTTAAAAAGCAGATTTGGTTTCTTGGAAAGGTTAGCAGACTTTTTAACATGAAGAAACTCTAAGTTGCCCTCAGTTCAAAACTCAGAATAAGCCACATGAAAAGCAAATTTTCTTTGCTCTGCTGGCAGCAGAGCTAGTTGTGGTTGATTCCCAGTTCTGCAAGTTGCATTGTAGGTTTGCAAATAATGTAAGCATTTAATACTAGAGTTTGAGATATTGGAGTCTATGAAATACTGTCAATGACATTAAAAGGCCAATGGATATATGAATCTCAATTATATCATAAAACACAGTCTGGAAACCTGCTGGAAGGCATTAGTGAGAATTGTTTTATTTTTGAAAATTTGTCCTTGTCTACCTTACAGTATTTCTGAAAATTATCTGATAAGTCTTGTATGTATTTTGTATAATCCTGTTTGATTTTGGACTCTATTTAAATATATCAGATTTGGCCATTTTCAGATACATATTTTTTCTTCCAGTTTTAGCACTAGAAAGATTCTTTTTTCCTAAAATATATGAGATTTGGGAGAGCAACTTGAAATCCCCAGTGGAATTTCTTTCTGAACTACAGAAGAAATAGGGATTGAAGCCGAAGATGCTATGATTATTTGAAGTAGTTCACATCTATATCTTCCTTCAGAGAAAATTTTTTTTTGTAACTTGTGTTGTTCAAGTTGGTGGTTACTAGCTACAGGTGGCTATTGAACATAGCATCTGGGCTAATTCAACTTGAAATGGACTCTAAGTATAAAATACACACGTTTTAAAGATTTAGTATAAAACAAAGAATGTAAAATACCTCATTAGTTGTATTTCATAGTCATTTAAATTTTAAAAATTAGTGTAATACATTAATTTAAATTTAATTGATATTTCAATACTAAATCATTTAATATTGCAAAATTTATTAAATTTGCTTAAAAGTGGAAATGATATTTTCCATTTATTGTGTTATAACAGAATATTAAAATATATTTCACAAGATCTTCTTGCTTATTTAATGTATCTACTAGAAAATGTAAAAATGTATGATTTGTATTTGTGGCTCACATTTAATTTCTATTTGTCCATGTTCTACACTTTATTTCTTATTGTCTCTCAATTCAACTACAAACACAAAATGAGAGAATATGTATGTTAGTAGTATGATTAGAGTTATTAATAAGTTAGTAATCATGTTGTTTTCCCTCATCCATCTAAAGCTTTTATCTGATCCTAAATTTAAAATACTAAATACCACCAATATATCATGAAAGCACTTTTTGCATCTTTATATATATAAAATGAATATTAAATAGAGAACATTATGAAGTGGAATTGCTGTTTCATCTCTAAATAGAGAAAATGTTTGTGGAAAGTATAGAATAAATCTTAGGGCATTATATCCCTAATCTTTATACAGCATGCTTTTGAGATAAGAAAGCAATTTGAAGTAAACATTACACATATTAGAAGTATTATTATTTTTATAGCTTTAATGTTTTAGCTGACTTATTTTATTTTATTTATTTTATTTTACCATGATATGTACTCTTTAATCCCCATCACCTATTTCACCCATTCCCCCCACAAACCCCTCCTCTAGTAACCCTCAGCTTGTTCTCTATATTTAAGAATCTGTTCCTTGGTTTGCCTCTCTCTCTCTTTTTTTCTTTGCTCATTTGTTTTGCTTCTTAAATTCCACATGTGAGCAAGATCATATGGAATTTGTCTTTCCTGACTGCCTGACTGACTTATTTCACTCAGGAATACACTCTCTAGCTCTATCCTTGTTGCAAATGGCAAGATTTCATTCTGTTTTATGACTGAATAATATTCTATTGTACATATATACACCACTTCCTCTTTATTGATCCATCTATTAATGGATGCTTAAGTTGCTTCCATAGTTTGGCTATTAGAAATAATGCTGCTATAAACATAAGGGTGCATGTATCCTTTTGAATTAGTCTTTTTTATTCTTTTGGGGGGGGGTAAATGCCCAATAGTGCAACTCCTGGATCCTAGGGAAGTTCTATTTTTAATTTCTGAGGCTCTCCCATATTTCCATACTTCCATCATTCATCTACAATGACTGCACCAATTTGCTTTCCAATCAATAGTGCAAGAGGGTTCTTTTTACTCCACATCCTTACCAACACTTCCTACTTCTTATATTTTTTATTTTAGCCATTCTGATGGGTGTAAGGTGGTATCTCATTGTGGTTTTGACTTGCATTTCCCCTTTGATGAGTGATGATGGGCATCTTTTAATGTGTCTATTTGACTTGTATCTGTATATCTTCTTTGGTGAAATGTCTGTTCAGGGTTTCTGTTCATTTTTAATTGGATTGTTTGTATTTTGGGTGCTGACATATATAAGTTTTTTAATATATTTTAAGTACTAACCCTTTATGAAAATGCCATTTGCAAATATCTTCTTCCATTCAGTAGGTTGCCTTCCAGTTTTGCTGATTATTTCCTTCAGTGTGCAGAAACTATTTTGATGAAGTTCTGATACTTTACTTTTGCTTTTATTTCCCTTGCCTGAGGAGACTTATCTAGGAAAATGTTGCTATGGCCAATTATAGAGAGATTATCTCCTGGGCTCTCTTCAAGGATTTTTATGGCTTCAGGTTTCACATTTAGGTCTTTAGTCCATTTTCAGTTTATTTTTGTGTATGGTGAAAGAAAATTGTCCAGCTTCATTATTTTGCACATCATTTTTCAGTTTTCTTAACATGCTTAGTTGAAGAGACTGTCTTTTCCCCATTGTATATTCATTCTTCTTTTGTCAAAGACTGACCATATAATTGTGGGTTTCTATCTATTTTCTGTTACATTCCATTGACCTATGTCTATTTTTATGCCAGTACCATACTGTTTTATTACCACTTTGTAATAGAACTTGAAATCTGGAATTGTGATACCTTCAGTTTTGTTTTTCTCTTTCAAGACTGCTTTGGCTATTCAAGGTCTTTTGTGTTTCCATTCTAAGAAGGAAGTTTATAGCAACACAGGCCTACCTCCAGAAGCAAGAAAAATCTCAAATTAACAACCTAACCTACACTTAGAGGAGCTAGAAAAAAAGAATAAACAAAACCCAAACCTAGAAAAAAAAAAGAAAATAATAGGGATTAAAGCAGAAATAAGATAGAAACTAAAACAATAGAACAGATTAATGAAACCAGGAGCCGATTCTTTGAAAAGATCAAAAAAATTAAAAAGCCTCTAACCAGACTCATTTTTAAAAGAGAGAACCCAAATTACTACTGAAAGAGGAGAAATAATCACCAACATCACAGAAATACAAATAATTTAACAAAATATTATAAATGCCACTATACGTCACCAAACTGGACAAATTAGAAGAAATGGAAAAATTCCTAGAAACATATAACCTACCAAAATTGAAGCTGGAAGAAATAGAAAATTTGAACAGACCAATCACGGGCAATGAAATGGAATCGGTAATCAAAAAAATTTCCAAGAACCAAAAGTCCAGAACCAGACAGCTTCACAGGCAAACTCTACTAAATACTTAAGGAAGAATTGGTACCCATTCTTCTTCTTTTTTTTTTTTTTCCAAATTTATTTATTTTCAGAAAAACAGTATTCATTATTTTTTCACCACACCCAGTGCTCCATGCATTCTTCTTAAGCTATTTCAAAAAATACAAGAGAAAAGGAATCTTCCAAAATTTCATTTTATAAGACCACCATCACTCTGATAAAGACATTATAAAAAAGAGAACTACAAGCCAATATCTCTCATGAATACAGATGCAAAAATCCTCAACAAAATATTCGCAGACTGAGGGGCACCTGGGTGACTCAGTGGGTTAAGCCTCTGCCTTCAGCTCAGGTGATGGTTTCAGGGTCCTGGGATCGAGCCCTGCATCGGGCTCTCTGCTCAGCAGGGAGCCTACTTCCCCCTCTCTCTCTGCCTGCTGCTCTGCTTAGTGCTCTGCTCTGCTCTCTCTCTGTCAAATAAATAAATAAAATTGTTAAAAAATAATATTAGCAAACTGATTCCAAAAATACATTAAAAAATTGCAGGGCACCTTGGTGGCTCAGGTTAAGCATCTACATTCAGCTCCGTCATGATCCCAGGTTCCTGGGATCAAGCCCCAAGTTGGGCTCCCTGCTCAGCAGGATGTCTGCTTCTCCCTCTCCCTCTACCCCGACCCCCTGCTCATGCACTTTCTCTCTCTCTTTTTCATTCTCTCTCTCTCAAATAAATAAAATCATTCACTGGAATCAAATAGGATTTATTCCCAGCATGTAAGGGTAGTTTAATATTCACAAAACAATCAATGTGGTATGTCACATCAGTTAGAGAAAGGATAAGAGCCACAGATCATTTCAATAAGATGCAAAACAAACATTTGACAAGGTACAACGTCCATTCATGATGAAAACTCTCTGCAAGGTAGGTCTAGAGGGAATGTATCTCAACAAAATAAAGGCCATATATGAAAATCCTACAACTAACATCATATTCAATGGGAAAAACTGACAGCTTTTCCACTGAGGTCAGAAACAAGACAAGGATGTCCCTTCTTACTGCGTTTATTCAGTGTAGTGCTGGAAGTCCTGGCCATAGCAATTAGACAACATAAAGAAACAAAACCATACAAATTGGAAAGGAAAAAGCAAAACTCTCACTATGAGATGACATGATGCTATATATAGAAAAATTTAAACACTCCACCAAAAAACTACTAGAACTGATAAATGAATTCAGTAAAGTTGCAGAATACAAAATCAATGTACAGAAATCCATTCCATTTCTATATACTAATAATGAAATAGCAGAAAGTGAAATTAAGATAATGCTGAAATTCTGTTAAGTGATATCATTAGTGTTTAAGTTTAAATGTGGTATTTGCTGAGTATTATTCTTTTATTCTAAATTAGAAAATGTACCTTGTCAAATGTTTGTTTTGCATCTTATCTTCAATTTTATAATGATGATAAGTATTTACATTATTCTTTCCATGAAAGGAATTATTTGAAATAATTATTAAATGCTTATGTGCTAAGTACTTTTCTGAGTTAAAAACAAACCCATGAATTATTTACTATATATACTCTTTTTTACAGATCAGGCAACTGATACAGATAGAGGCTAACTATGTTGTATGAGATTTCCCAGCTAGTCAGAGAGTAGATTGGGAAAATGTTTATTCAAGTCTTTAGCCACTTTAAAATGAGGTTGTTTGTTTTTCAATGTTAAGTTGTATAAGTTCTTTATATATTTTGAATATTAACCCCTTATTTGATGTATAATTTGTAAATCTTCTGCCATTCAGTAGGTTGTCTTTTCGTTTTGTCAATGGTTTCTTTCATTGTGCAAAGAACTCTTTAGTTTCATGTAATCCCGTTTGTTTATTTTAGCTTTTGTTGCCCTTGCCTAAGGAGACTCATCCAAAAGAAGTATTACAAAAATTGATGTCAAAGAGTTTACTGCCCATGTTTTTTCTTAAGGGTTTTAAGGCTTCACATCTTACATTCAGGTCTTTAATCCACTTTTAATTGATTTTTGTTGTAAGATAGTGGTCTAGCTTCATTCTTTTACATGTAGCTGCCCAGTTTTCTTAATACCACTTACTGAAAGGACAATTTTTCCCATTGTACATTCTTTTTTTTAAATATTTTATTTATTTATTTGATAGACAAAGATCACAAGTAGGGAGAGAGGCAGGCAGAGAAAAAGGGGGTGGTCAGACTCCCTGTTGGGCAGAGAGCCTGATGCCGGGCTGGATCCCAGGACCCTGGGATCATGACCTGAGTGGAAGGCAGAGGCTTAACCCACTGAGCCACCCAGGCGCCCTATCTATTGTACATTCTTATCTCCTGTCATTTGGCTATTTAGAAAAAGACAAAAAACAAAATAAAGCAAAACAAAACAAAACTGTTTCAAGTATGTGGAGAAAAACAATACTTGTGTGCTATTGGTTGGAATATAGATTAGTGAAGCCACTATGGAAAACAGGATAGAGGTTCCTCAAAAATTAAAAATAGAACTACCATGGGGTCCAGCAATTCTAGGTTTGGGTATTTATCTGAATAAAGATAAAAACACTCCAATTCAATTCAAAGAGATTTGTACACTCTTATTGGTACAATATTATTTATAATAGGAAAGATATGGAAGCAACCCAAGTGCTCATTGATGAATAAAGATGTTATTTATACACATACATGCATGCGTGTGCACGCGTGCGCGCGCACACACACACACACACACACACACACAAAATGGAGTATTATTCATCAATAAAAAAGGAAATTTTGATATTTGTAATAACATGAATGGACCTAGAGGGTATAATGTTAAGTGAAATAAGTCAGATAGAGGAAGATAAGTATGTCTAATTTTACTTTTATGTGGAATCTAAATAAATAAATAAATAAATAAATAAATAGAACAAAACAGAAACAGACTCAGAAACATAGAAACTAAAATGGGGAGTGTAAGGTCCATTATTAAATGAAATGGGACTGAGACAAAGTAAAAGTTATTTAAAGCTTTATTTTATGCCAAGTATTAGAAATCAGACTGATTGATTGGCCACGGGAAATGAGACTGAAACAAAGTTAAAGTTATGCAAAGCTCTATTCTATGCTAAGCATTGGAAGTTAGACTGACTGGCCAGGGCCTTCTCCGAAGAGAGCGACCCCTCCCAGTCTTACAGGCTACCTTTTATTGGGTGAAAGTGCAACCCATATCTTGGTATCTCAACCCACTGAGTTTGTGTGTCTCTTGTTGATTGGCTAGTTTCATCCGGTCTGGTGACGTGTTATTCAAGATTACTACATACTAGGACATTTACAAACAGTACTTTCTGGGAAGGCTTAGTCAGTTAACATATTCAGTGTGAATAATAAGATCGTCGTCCTTCCCAAAATTGAGTCATTTAGGTTTGGGCAAGACCTTCTCACTGTTACAAACAGTACTTCGTACTGATTAGATGTCTCTATCTGGCCTGACTCGTCTTTGTATTCTGGGCTCTGTTATCAGGAGCTAGCTGACTACATTTTACTGGTTTCCCGGACTTGTTTCTAAGTAAGTTTCTCTTGGGAGGGGGAGAGTCAATTTAAGTTTACTGCACAAACAACAAAGTGGCTATTTATCCAAGATGGAGTCGCTCTGACTAAATAGGTCCTTACAGGGAGGATTTGGAGAACAGGCAAAATAGAAGAAAGGGAATAAGAGGTACAAACTTCCAGTTACAAAATAAATAAGCCATGGGGATATAAGGTAGGGCATACAAAACATAGTCAATATTGTAATAATTTTGCGTGGTGACTGGTGGTAACTAGACTTAGAATGGAGATCATTTTGCAATATATAAAAATACTGAATCATTATGATGTATACCTGAAACTAATAGGATACTGTATTTCAATTACACTTCAATATATTAAAAAAAAAAAAGAATAGACTGGGGATTCAACCCTGGAATCAAAGCCCCTACTTAATCATCATGATATACTGTCTCGCTTAACAATGATATTTTAATATATCATATCTAAACTATCTTGGCATTGATATAATATAGCCCACTATAATTAGGTTAAACTTTATACACACACACACACACACAATCTAAAATGGGCCAAAATTTGAGTACTGACCATGTGCCAGAGACAGTAATAAGAACTTCACTTTTATCATCTTGTTAAACCTTTCGACAATCATTATGCGAATTGTGATTCCTGTTGAAGGATGATGAAGTTGACCACGCCATAGGCTGAGAGCACAGGTGGGTCTCAAGACCTGATCATGCCTGAGGCCAAAGTCTTGCTCTTTACCGCTATAAAAGAAGACATGCTGCAAGATAAAATCTTGGATCCTTGGAGACAAGCAAAGATAGGTTATGAGAAGTTCAAGTAGAGGACTGGCTGCAAAATTTAATATGAAGTAAAGAAAGGACAAACCACTGGGTGTAGAAAGAGAATAAGATGGGGAAAAATGAGTGAAAAGGAGCAAATAGGAGATAAGCTACTTATTATTATTATTTTTTAATTTAACCATACCAGCTTGGAGGGGGGTTGTTATACTTTTTTTAATCTTTCTGTGGGTTTCACTTGTAGGTTGGAACAACCTTATTCTAAAAGAAGATCCAGTGCATCTGTTGATGGACATCTAGGTTCTTTCCATAGTTTGGCTATTGTGGATATTGCTGCTATATACACAATGGAATACTATGCAGCCATCAAAAGAAACGAAATCTTGCCATTTGCGACAACATGGATGGAACTAGAGCATATCATGCTTAGCGAAATAAGTCAAGCGGAGAAAGACAAATATCATATGATCTCCCTGATATGAGGAAGTGGTGATGCAACATGGGGGCTTAAGTGGGTAGGAGAAGAATCCATGAAACAAGATGGGATAGGGAGGGAGACAAACCATAAGTGACTCTTAATCTCACGAAACAAACTGTGGGTTGCTGGGGGGAGGGGGTTTGGGAAAAGGGGGGTAGGGTTATGGACATTGGGGAGGGTATGTGCTTTTGGGTAAATTGGAAGGGGAGGTGAACCATGAGAGACTATGGACTCTGAAAAACAATCTGAGGGGTTTGAAGTGGCGGGGGGGGGGTGGGAGGTTGGGGTACCAGGTGATGGGTATTATAGAGGGCACAGCTTGCATGGAGCACTGGGTGTGGTGAAAAAATAATGAATACTGTTTTTCTGAAAATAAATAAATTGGAAAAAAAAATAAAAAATAAAAGAAGATCCAGTGCATTTGGCAATTAGTGAGATAGGGACTTTGGAAGTTAGGAAAGCAGGTGTTAAAGATACTCCTAGATTGTACAGTATAGGTGGTTATAAAACCACAGATCAGATCTCTTCACTTCATCATTTTTGCGGGTGGTCTTTAGGACATTGTGAAGTGGACTAACCACTCTGTAACATAGAGGGTAAAGTCAGATTATAAGTGACCTAGAGCAGGTGTGTGTTGCTATGTGTTTATACTTATCAAAGGTTCATAATGTCAGAGAAATAAAACAAATGTTATCTAAGAGGACCTTGTTGGGTTTAGATGCTGACCATGTTACAACATGGTCATACCTATGGTGAATCTATGAAGTAGGTATTAGTCACTTTTTACATTTGGGAAACTAAGACACAACAGATTATGTAATTTGTCAAATATCACATAGCAAATAATTGATGAAGTTCATCTCAAACACAAGTGTTTTCCATTTCAAAACTCAATTGTTTCCAAGCAATGTTTCCCCAGGGGAGTAAACTTTAGCAGGAGACTTGCTGATTCTCATGCATATATTCTTGAGTCTTTAGAAAATTCATGGTTTCAAGATTATGGCTGACTCCATTCTTGATATATAATGGATTAAAAGCTGCTGGCATGGGGCCTCATTAAGAACATTATCATCATAACCAAAAGGTATTTATTTGGATCTTGTTTCAGAATGATTAACCAACAAAAATTGCCAGACACATCAAAGATAAATAGCATAGTGGCAGACGCAGGCCACAGAACCAAATGTTTTATACTGAGTACTGTTTTGCATATTTTTGCGTATTGAGCATATTTTCTGATAATGCTGTTTTGTCTTTATATTTTGAGTAACTGTTAGGAGGAAAGCTTCTCCAACTCTGATATGTTTTTCCAGTGGAAATTCATATCAGCTTGACACTCCTTCCAATGACTCTGTCCCTGGGGCCTGGGGAGGGGGGAAGTGACCAAACAGGCAGTGAGTTTAGGAAGAGTATTCTATGCATGCTTGATTTGGCACTGTCCTTTCCTCTTAGGGAGCCAGTCAGCCTGCAGAAAGCACACTTTCTCTTATTCTTCCCCAGGGCCCAGCCTCCTGAATGAGGCCACCCTTGCTGTGACTGGAGGATTATGATTGCCCATTTCTGAGCTCAGCTGCCAGGTGCATTTCATCTCCTGTGAACTTCTGCCTCTCAAACTAAACTCAATCAACAAGAAAGGTCTCTACAGTATTGGACTTTTTTTTTTCTCCCTTGGTTCAGAAATTTGAAAGGATAATGTAACTGGTATTTATCTTATCATTCAAAGCCCCCCATATTTGGTGTACTTTCTGAGAAAACCAAGGGATGAAAGAGGCAGTGAAATTTACAGACTTTGCACGTGGAGAGGTTTTGTTGTGTGTGGCTTTGGGCTTCCCTTTATGAAGAGGAAACTGATTTTTAGCAGCCTTCAACACTGATCACATGCTTGGTGTGATTTTGTAGTTGTGAGGGTTAATATGATCACTGGATATTTAATTTTGGTGGGTGATTGTGCTTATGTTGAGTCTGTCCATAGATCCAAAGCTTTTTTCGTGGGGACCTCCATTGTTATAAAACAAATATAAAATCTCGTCCCCTGAGAGCAAACGTTAAATAATATAGGATCTGTCTAATCTAAAGATGGAGTAGGGGTGAGAGCCCTGAACAAGATTTCCAGCTGGCTGGCTGTGCCTCTGGTTGTAACCTGAGCTGAAACACAACTTTTCTAAGAATCACTGATTTAGGCTGAGGCTCTACTGAAGGGGAAAATCTTTAAGATAAACATGAGGGGGTTTTTAATGAGTTCCTTAGAGAGGTCTAGGAGTATAGGAATTAAATGGCCAGGGGCTGTTTTCTTGGTTACTACAAAGCAGTGAGGCTCTCCCTTTTATTTTGTTAGCCCCAGAGCCTAGCCTGATTGTGTGTATAAGATTAGGAGCCCCAAATTCTGTTCTGCACTGGGGTCCAGGAAGAAAAGTTTGGAGAGGCCAATCTTAAATTCAAGGGCATAATTAGTGTGGTGGTACAGGTACTCTCTGCTCCATGAGGGAACATGCCTGAGAAATTTTTTAAAAAATGAACAAATAGTTGAAGACCATGACCTCTGGAGCACAGAGCAGGCTTATTGGCTCTCACAGCATCTGTAAAGAGTTTCAGAAGTATCAGTAGCAGCTTCCATTCAGAAATCTGCTGAAGGCGATTTTGCAGCTGAAGCAAATGCAAGACAGAGGGAAAGCCTTCCCCAGGAGCCATATATTTTAGACTTAAATGATTCCCTAACAAGAGACAATCACAGACATTTTTGTGGGGCACACATTAAAAATTTTTTTTCACAAGGTATTTTAAGGGCCATATTATTAGACGGAGCTAAACTTCAATGCAGACTAAAAATCATGAAACCATAGCTCACAGGAGATTTAAATACACTGAATCAAAAGTGTTTTTGTGTCCTATTGCTATTGTAACAAATTACCACATATCTAGTGGCTTAACACAACACCAGTTTATTATCTTACAGTTCTAAAGGTCAGAGACTGAAATAAGTCTTATTTGTTAATATAGATAGTTAACACAGTGGCTTTCCTTATGGAGTCTCTAAAGCCGAGTCTTATCCAGATTCTAGAGGCTGCCTGTTTTTCTTGACTCATAGACCCTTCCTTCATCTTCAGGGTACATCATTCCAACCTTTATACTTTCATTATCATAGCTCTTTTCTATTTTGAACCTCCTGCCTCCCTCTTATATGGACCCTTCTGATTATACCTGGTCTATCTCGATAGTCCAGGATCATCTCCCCATCTTGTGACCCTTAATCAATTCTCCAAAGTCTCTTTTGCCATATAATTAATACATTCATTAGTCCAGAAGTTAGGATGTGGTCACCTTTATGGGGAGGGGGATAGTGTCATTATTTAGCCTACCACAGGAATAAAAGGTGTCTCAAATAAAATCTTGTGATGGTCCTATCTACAAAGCTACTCTTCAAGAAGAGATGGATGTATTTATACATTTTGAGATTAGACATTTTCAACTGTCATTCAATCTAGTTGATGGAATTCTGATATATTAGTAAATACAGTTGGATAAAATTTGGGATAAAAAATAGAATAAGAAAATATTTTTCATTCTGGATTGAATGATGGCTTTGGATTTAATGTGTTGTTATGAGTCAGTTCTGAAGTTTGAAAGCCAATATGCAAACAGTCAAATGTGGAAACCAGAGGGGCTCCAAAGAATCAGTGACCTCATAGTTAATGTAACATGGATTCCCTCTCCCAAAGGCCCTCATTATACACCAGATGATCTAGGAGCAAGGATTTTTCTAATAGGTTCAGAGAACTAAAAGCTGAGGAATATTAAGAAAGCCTTCTTCCTGAGTTCTGATATTTACTTCTTTGCATAAGATAGCCCAATTTGTATAACATATGGTCTCTCTCTACCTATTTACTCAATCCACCTCCTCTGGATAGCTGGAGTAATTTTTCTGGATGAATTATTGTGGAAAAAAAGTGGGTGGGCTGGTTCAACTTCAGCCTTCCAAATACTTTGGAAGCTCACCTGCTTAAACAAAGTTGTGGTCTTCATTTTTCTTCCAGGGTCAGTTCTCTGAATGTGGTGAGAAGCCTGCCTTGGTCTGGCACTTATAATTTGGCATGTATATCTACTAAATTCTAGGATTCAGTTACTGTACCCATTTGTCTTATTTCCCAATTTCTTAAAGCATCCAGTGAGGATGGGGGATTTTATTTATTTGATCAGTGTAGAGATTATGAAAATGGTAAACACCAGGAAGAGAAATGATCATTGAATTAGCCCAGTATTTTCTAAACTATGGTCTATGAAGCACTCTGTTGTAGCAAACAACAGAGGTGTTTCTCAGAAAAATTGTTCTACACTCAGATATATTGGGAAACACTGCATTAAACCAATATGAATAAGCATTTTATTTGATTTTATTTCATTTAGCCTACAATAGGAATTTTCATTGCTTTTGATATGCTAATTTGCATTGTGAATCTCTGAAGCATATGGAGTTTTTGAAATGTATTTTTCCATAGATCATTTTTTGTTTTTCAATAAATAATATTTGTTCTCTTAGGGTTTTTTAAAAAAATACTGATCTACAATATTTGGAATCTTGACTATTTGGGTTAAACATGCTTTCCAAATATATTAAATTTTATTTACATTGAAATGAAGCTTCTTCAGTGACCTTGCAAAAATCATATCAACTTTCAATCCCATACTCCAAATGATTTTTTAAAAAAAATATGGGTATACAGAATATAATAATTAATGAAACTGCCACTATGGGAAAAATACAGACTTGTAAGTTTTTGCATTAGTGAAAACACTAAAAAACAGATTTTTAAAAACTGCATATTAAGTTTATAAAATATGATGAAAACTTGGCTAATAAATTACCCAGTACATTTAATCTCACACGTCACAAAACTCCAAATGAGAAAATGCACACTACATTTAACCTCATGAGCTAAAAAACTCCAAATGAGTTTCTGTGCATTGGCAATGACACGAGGAAAAAATGCTTTGTTGTGCATTTGCTAACTGTGGGATATTACTTTTTGTTTCATAATGAAGTCAGCTGATATAGTCTTTTCTCCTTTGCATTTTGGATTTCTTAAAAAAGTGTCAACTTAAAAAGCTACAAAAAAAATCTTGGATGAAGCTAAAAAAGGAAGCATCCAGACAGAATAAAGATAATAATAGAATTCAATATAACAGAAAAAAATTATCAAAAAAGACCATCAAACAGATAAAAATTATCAAAACCCAAAGCTGGTTCTTCAAAAGACCACTAAAGTCAACAAATTTCATTCAATATTAGTCAAAAGAAAGGGAAGTCACAAACAGAATTTTTTTTTAAAAAAAAGGGAAGCAGAGGTACCTGCGTGTCTCAATTAGTCAAGCTTCCAACTCTTGATTCTGGCTCAGGTCGTAATCTCCAGTCATTGAGATAGAGCTCCATGTGGGGCTTCCAGTTGAACATGGAGCCTGCTTAGGATTCTCTCTCTCACTCATAACTATAGGAAAAAACAAAAAAAAAAACAAAAACAAAAAAACAACTGAGGGTTGCTGGAGATAAGGTAGGTGGGAAGATGGGGTAATTGAGTGATTAAGGAAGGCATGTGATGTAATGAGCACTGAGTGTTATACGTAACTGATAAATCACTGAACTCTACCTCTGAAACTAAGACACTACTGTTGATTAGTTGAATTTAAATAAAATCAAACTAAAAATAAAGATTCTCTCTCTCTCTCTGCCCCTGCCCCCTGCTCTCTCTCTCTCTCAAAAATAAATAAGTAAATAAAAAGATAAAGAGGAAGTAAAACTACACAGAAAATAAAATTAAAAATGCAAGTGAATGCAATGAACAACTTTGTGCCACTAAACCTGAAAGATTAGTTGAAGAGATTAATTTCCTTGAAAATATTACCTCAAAGTCCCATTTTAAGAAAAATTTAAAAATGAGCAAAGGGATTCCTGAGTTCAAATTTCCCCTAGCCAAAATTCAAAACACAGTTGTTTTTATTTGCACTCTCATATCAAGGAAGATATGCCCTAACTTTTATAAGCTCTCTAGAGAATCGATAAGATGGAAGATTCACAAATTCATTTACTGGGTATGATATAACATTGAAACAAGAAAGAGATTAAACTGGGAAAGGAAAATTATAGGCTTATATCACTCTAGATATAAATGTAAAATCCTTTAACATATTGACAAAAGGAATTTAGTAATAGCTCAAAAAAAGACACAAGGCTAGATTTATTTGTAAGCAACAGAAAACCTATTAATATAAATCTCAACATTAAAGGAAAAAAAATCTCATATTCAATTGGATTACAATGATTAGACAGTTGCTAAAAACAGTTGGTAATCTTCAAATCTCATTGGTGATTAACAAAATGAAAAACAAAACTTTTTGTAAACCCAAATGTAAGGTTTAACATCCTTAATCTATCACAAAGTAAGTCTCTCTTCCCCCTTCAACTATTCTCTGTCTTTCTACTTTTTAAATTATTTTAATTCAATTCATTAACATATAATGTATTATCGGTTTCAGAGATACAGGTCTGTGATTCATCAGTCTTATGTAACACCCAGTGCTCATTACATCATGTGCCCTCCTTAATATCCATCACCCAGTTATCCCTTCCCTCACCCCCACCCCTCCAGTAACCCTCAGTTTATTTCCTATGATTAAGAGTCTCTTATGGTTTGTCTTACCCTCTGGTGTCAGCATATTTTATTCTTTCCTCTCTTCCCCAAAGATCCTCTGTTTTGTGGCTTATATTTCATGTACCAGTGAGATCATATGATAATTGCTTTCTCAACATCATACTTAATGGAAGAAATTGATGTTAGAGGTGATTGTTTTAATTTAGTAACATGGCAAAAATTCTTGCCAATACCACTTTTTCCAGCATAGTACTGGATGTAATGAGTGAAATAAATCAAGAGAAATAAATAAAATATTATCGACTAAATAATAAATTGATAAATTTAGTCATTGATAAAAATGACTAAAAAAGAAAAAAATCCTTTATTTGAAGAATCCTCTTCAAATACTGCCACACTACTACATAATAAAGAAACTCAAAAGGTCTGATGGATGAAAGATCAATACTTAAAAATAAATTATATTTCTTAAATTGGGGATAAGTTGTTAAATATAAACTTCTTAAAAGACAAAACTCATAATAGCAAAAATTTTTTGTAAAACTGGATACACTGGACAGCAAAAACCTAAGTTTTAAGTTTGTTTCTATATAATTAACCATTTTATGTACAATTTATTCAAAAATAAATGATACCATTTAGAGATTATTTATAATCAATACAAAAATTCATTTTGAAATTATATACATCAACTTCGGAACAGCAGTTATTTCTAGAGTAGTAACACACAGGATAGAGCTTTAGGTGACAGTATAAATTTATTTTTGCCATGTTTAAAATTTAAATTCAATTAGCCAATCTATAATACACCATTAGTTTTTGATGTAATGTTCAACAATTCATTAGTTGTGTATAACACCCAGTGCTCATTATAACATGTGCCCTCCTTAATGTACATCACCCAGTTCCCCCATCTCCCCACCACCTTCCTTTCTGCAACCCTCAGTTTGTTTCCTGTGGTCAGGAGTCTCTCATGGTTTGTCTCCCTCTTTGATTTCTTCCCATTCATTTTTCCCTTTCTATCCCTAAGATCCTCTGCACTGTTCCTTATATTCCATATATGAGTGAAACTGTATGATAATTGTCTTTCTCTGTTTGGCTTATCACCCTCTAGCTCCATCCATGTTGATGACAAAATAAGTTTTAAAAAACTTTTAAAAGAGATCAATTTATTTTTAAAAGGATTTATTAGAGATATCTTGAAGAGATCTGCACTTCCTTATGGCACCAGGAGCAATTGGATCTGTTTTAAATCAGTTTCAGATATCTTTCTGTACAGCATGACTTCACCACATGAAGAAAAACAGTGTTTTTCTTTATATTATTATTGGCAAGGCACAACTGTGAACTAATTTTTAAATTTTCTCCATAAATTTAACTAATCACACTGCATAGTCCCCTCAATATCTTCCTAGCCAGAATTAGGCAAGGTGACATTTGTAATTGTGAAACAAAAAATAGCTAACTAATCTATTGGGGTTAATTCATTGATCTTTGTCCTCCAGTGACTGTATTCAGATCAATATGGACAGTAAACTTTAGTTCTGTGATAGCCCCTTCTACAACTTAGGCTCCAGAAAATATTTTAAGTATTTTAAATATATTATCAGCCAAGTAATAAACCCTGAGTGCAGATGTCAATGCCCATTTGTGGATACTTTAGTCAGTGCTATCTAAATGTGCATCACAATGAAAGACGTGTACATTTGATATAAGGCATGATTTCAGTTATTCTCACATGAACTGCATGAAGCTTATTTCCATTTCACAACTAAATAACAATCAGTTTAATAAAGGTTAAGTTACTTTCTAAAATGTGCACAGGCAGATCTTAAAAAAGAGTTCATAAATTGTAGCAGGAGTTAAGCCAGCTTTGTCTGATTCTAAATTCTGGGGTGGTTCCACTGTATATTATTAAATGCTAAAACACACCAATGTTAGGTTATGGTGTCTTAGGTTGGAGGGTCATTATGCAGAACAACTGATGAGTGACAAAGTATATTTCAACTTAAGCTGGGAAGTTGCCATAGTTTCCTGCTGCTTTATTTCCTGCTCATTGCCTTTGATCCATCAAATTCTGCTGGAGAAATGATTCTGGCCATAAAACCTGAAATGCACTACTTGGGCTGATATACTCTGACCCATAACAGGTGGAGGTACTGCTCTATCCACCTAATGCTGAATTGCTTCTTCATGTCGTCTTCTTTAATTTGAATGCAGTCCCAGCTTTGCTTCACTTTCTTAGTTTCTACAGCTCTAGCTTTCACTTTTCTTTCTTTTTCATCCATTTTCTATGATACATGGTCTCTCTCATGATAAATTTTGATGGAATATACACTTTTCTAATTGATTTTCCAGAAAATTCAATCTATCTGCAGTGATGCTTTTAAACATCTCAAAAATTGATAAGATTAAGGAGGTCACTATAGGTTTCAATATTATTTTTAAAAAGTCAATGTTAGCATTTTTTTTTAAATCATGGCTTATTTTGATTTCTATTTGTGGTTTCAGAATTATCTTAGATTTGATTCATGTAATTACCATTTTAGATTTGGCATTAAAAAATGAAGGACTTATTTTCATAAGACTTTATATATTTATGAAGCCTTATATATAAATTTATCTCCAAATTTTATATATTAGGCTCAATATTAAGAGGTTCTAACATCATGTGAAAATGATTATGACCAAGAATACATTACTATAAATTCTCCTGTCTTCTCTTAATTCTAAAAGATAGTTTGTCATGTTGATAAAATATACTTTGAAGATGTGCTGGGTCTAGTACTAAGGGAAACTATGACATCTCCTTCTCTTCCCCTTTGTTACCAATCCCTCTTACTGCTTTTTTTTTTTTTAAAGGAGAAAGGGTAACATTAAAAATAATCTCTAGATGAGTCATTTATCTTTTTTTTTATTAAAGCATGCCCTAAGAAGTTAAAAGAAAGTGAGATGGAATTAATGAAGTATATATAATTTTTTTCCTAAAGTAGACTAGGAGAATTCAGGCAAGTCATCATATTCAATATAAGTGATGGGAATCCTTTATTGTGGACTTCCTATGTGATTAGCACTCTCATTTAAGCACATAGTCTTCCCATCAAACCACATCTTCATAGTTCACTATGATTGCCATCACCATTTTTCAGGAAACTATAGAAGTTGTTGCTTGCCCAACGCCAGGTGGCTAGCAAATGTACAGTGAGGATACAGACCCAGTCATCTGGGACTGTGAGCCTACACTTGTAATTATGCCATAATATCATAGTGAGATTTAGAAAGCCAGTTGCTAAACAAGATTAGCATTTTATATATATGATAAGCACAGTTTTTCAGTTTGTAAGACATGTGAGACAACAGCAAACATGCCACTCAGATAGAAACCATGGAGTCTTGGTATACTCTTGAAAAGCAAGTTAGAAGGTAATTAGGGAGATACATGATCATTTGTTATCTTGACTTAAATATAAAAATAAAGAAATACTTGAATTTGAGTAATATCTACATAATACAAATGAAATTATGATTAAATCAGTATACTTATGGTTTGTAGGTTAACTGGTACAGAAAGTTATATAAACAATGTAGGTTTTTTTTTTTTTTTTTTAAGATTTTATTTGTTTATTTGAGAAAGAGAGCAATAGAGGGCCTGGTGGAGCAGAGGGAGGAGAAGCAGACTCCATGCTTAGCAGGGAGCCTAACATGGGGTTCTCTGGGATCATGACTTGAGTTAAAGGCAGATGCTTAACCAATTGAGCCACCCAGATGTCCCTGCATTCTTTTGAGAAGCATATTTTTCATATTTAAATTAATGTGATATCTTTTATTAGTGTCCCAAAAACATTATTTTAAAAGCTGATACTGGGGCACCTGGGTGGCTCAGTGGATTAAAGCCTCTGCCTTCGGTTCAGGTCATGATCCCAGGGTCCTGGGATCGAGCCCTACATCGGGCTCTCTGCTCTGCAGGGAGCCTGCTTCCTCCTCTCTCTCTCTCTGCCTGCCTCTCTGCCTACTTGTGATCTCTGTCTGTCAAATAAATAAATGAAATCTTTAAAAGCTGATACTTTCACCAAACTTATCCCAATTTTTCAAAAAACAACTTATTTTTAATATGGAAGAAAGATATACATGACCTGGCATGATTTCTCCTGGTTGACAGCTGTTAGTTTACCTTCATCTCAAATCCAGAAATACAATGGATATGACTCAACAGTATGGATGTAGTCACCCAACCATTTAAAGGGTTAGGCTTTCTTATTGTGTTGTCAGCACTTCTTTTTCATTAAGACAGCAACTGTAGAAGAAAAAGTAATTTACATCCCAAACTGAAGGAAAATAGAGGTCACAGACCTGTTGGAATGAAAGAAAAACCTGGAAAAAGAAGATAACAAATTTACCTCTAAGTTTCTGAATTATTCCTTAAGGTGGAGAACTTGAGATGTTTGGTCCTAGTTAGGGAGCTGACCAAAGCAGGCTGCTGTTAATATTCAGATCCTGGGGCTTCCAGGATTGGAATGAGCCCAACAGAATATATGTGAGCCAGAAATATTCATGGATTGAGTAACTGGACAGAAGTGAATGGAAGAAGGCCTGGCTCTGTAGTGCATTTGGCCCACAGTGCTGGGGTTGGGTATTTTCACTTAAAAAAAGAGAGTCAAAGTACATAGGAAAGTATGTTGGTAAATATAAAGAAGTTACTTATTTCTAAGCAATAAATTTTAAAAAAATGTAAGGAGGCAACAAGAGTATTAAAATGAGATTCTAGAATTTAAAATTAGACAGATTTTTATAAAATGTATTCAATGAATTCTTGTATTTATCCATGCATGCAACCATCCAATCAACAAAAGCCCTTTGTGAAATAGTAAGATGCCAGGGGTTCTGATGAATAAAATAAGATAAGGTTCCTGTCTTCATTATTAATCTTAGAGTCTGCAGAAGAATAAATTAAACAAATAATCTTATGCAACTAAATGGTTATAATTGAGATACATGCTATAAATGTCAAAGACAAAATGCCATGACAAAGAATTAGCAATGCAGTTTAATATACTGAGGTGTGGGTCATGAGTGAAAAATAGCCCAGAGCACATGTCACTTAAACTGAAAAAGAAAGAGATAGCCAGGAGATGAAACACAGAAAGCGAACTTCCCTGTAAACATCCTGATTATATAAATAAGAGAGACAAGATCATTTTGCTGGACTAACACCAGAGGGAGTAGAGTGACATGAAATGATTTTGAAAAGGTAAGCAGTAGTCAGGCCACTCAGGGAATTTTAAAACATTTTAGACTTATTGAAGTTTGTTGGCAAAAAATTTCCAAAAGGAGGACAGACCCCAATCTGTATATAAAAAATAACAAAGTGTTTCAGGAAAATAAGATTCATAATGCTCAACTTCGGTAAATATTCTAACTAAATTCATAATTATCAAGCTAGGAAACAAATCTGTAAACTTCCAGGTAGAAAGAAAACAGTCAATTACAAGTGGAGACAACCAACCCAGCTTTAGACTTCCAACCAAAACATTCAATGCTAGAAGGCAAAATAGCAATATGCACATAGGAGATATTAACCAGTAATATTAACCTAGTCTTCAAGTGATTCAAGGTAAACGACAAAAAATGATATATTCAAACAATCTGTGAGCTCTTAAAAAAAAAACCATTGGGTGAGAAAATGTACCCAACTATTACACTGAAAGACATTTGGGTTGTTTCCAATCTCTTTCTATCTCTTATAATGCTACAAACCTAATTTTGCAAGTCCACAATTAAATATGTAGGATGAATCTTTTTGGGTAGAATTAGTTCCAACATATTTTGATTTTTAAATTTAATGTCTACATTTTAAGCTTCATATAAATTTTAACATCATAGTGACATTCATTAGTCCAATATATTTTTAAGCCAGATTTCAAACTTGTTCCATATGATGGAATCTGCTTTCTTATTCCTTATGTTTGCATTTTTGTCTTGCAGAGGAACCTAGAGTACTATAGTCAAGACTGAAATTTTTGATTTTACACCATATGATTAACAAAGTCAGTGGTGATAAGAGATATTGTTAGTACGTAAGTCCTACGTTTAATACATATCCCTTCCTAGTTTCTTGAGTGTTTTGGTTATAAATGTTTGTTTTTCCTTTTAAATTTAAAAAGAAAAAACTCTGCAGTGCATATGTGTTTGACTTTTAGATTAAGAAATAAATATACCTCTGCAAGAGAAAAACAGGTTAGAATACTGCTACTACTTCTATATTAAGCATTAACTTTAAACTTTATGATAATGTTAGTATATGATCATTTTTAAATAAACAAAATGGCTATTGAATATTGTTCAGTCTGATACATGAACAGAAAGGTCTTTTTGTAACAAGTTTAACTGTTTCTTAACACAGGATTTACTTAATATTCTAAAAATTGTTTCTCAGCTCTAATGTTATCTCTTTTCTGAGGGGTTTCTCATCTGATGCAAAAAGATTTGTCATTTGTACAAATGGACTTTTATGACATTTTAATATGGTTGTGCTAATATCTTTTTGTTTGTTTAGAAAATATTTTTCTAACTGCAGATAAATTTTTATCATTTTACCTTTTATTTATTTATTTTTAAAGATTTTATTTATTTATTTGACAGAGATCACAGGTAGGCAGAGAGAGAGGAGGAAGCAGGCTCCCTGCTGAGCAGAGAGCCAGATGCAGGGCTCAATCCCAGGACCCTGAGATCATGACCTGAGCCGAAGGCAGAGGCTTTAACCCACTGAGCCACTCAGGCACCCTCATTTTACCTTTTAATTATCAAAATTTAGATTTGTGTTTCTCATATAGCATATATATAAATGAATGCATTGGCACATGCATGGAAGGACATAAGTAAAACTAGCTTTATGTGTTTTTCTACATAACTAATGTTATTAAAAGCTTACTTGCTCCTAAATAATTTCTGCATCTGATTTATTAACAAATTAAATAGTTAGAGTGTCTATTCTTTGGCTTAAATGAACAAATCTTTTTTTTAACAAATGCAACTATAAATAAATCTTTTTTCCACTAACTAGTAAGAATTGATTTTGTTGAGCCTTTGCTAAGAACAGGTTTTAATTTGTATAAAAATGTATTAGTTTGTTGGTAAATTTAATATTAGAAATAGGAGACTAAGGGAAAATGAAAAATAATTCATTTGTTAGTTTTTGGTAAATTTGGTAGATTTGCTAGTTTGATGGTAAATCTAATAATTTTAGAAATAGGAGACTAAGGGATGATGAAAAAATAATTCATTAGATTTGCTTCTGATAGGCCATGAAGATAGACAGATAAGCAAACCAGAGGGTTTTACTAGTGATGTTATACAATAATAAATATAGGTAATCCTTGTCTACTATAAGTATGTCCTCCGTTTATGTACTCCTTCATTTACTTCTAATACTGTCTCATAAGATAACTCATGCAATTGCTTGCTCTTATGAATAGGGTAAATGAGATAGGGAAATTAGGACATTCTCCCAAGGTCACGGAGACAATTAGTAGATTCACACCAAGACTCCACTCCATAACTTCTTGATTTACTATTAGTCAGAGCTGCTCTTCTGAGCTAAATATCTGCTGTTTGACCTCTAGAGCTATCTTTATCCTTCTCTATTCTGACTAAATAAGCAGTAATCAATAAGCTCAATTTGTGTCTAGGGCTTGGTCAATAACGGACACCAATAGGATACGGGAGAGAAGAGAGTGAGGTCAGTGCTCAAATTAAGGCATAAAATTTTATTTTAAATGTGAACATTAACTTTTAAAGAATAATAATGTTGAAACATACAGTGACCTCCTAATCTTGACAAATTTGATATGTTTAAAGTTTTATTGTACATAACTGAAATTTGAAAGGTATATTTCTTTGAAAATTCAATTATAAAATCGATCATGATGGTTCTCTCTTTGCACATTACTGTGAGTTGGCTTTGCAAAGATCAGGGTTCCTTTAGGTGACCTCTCCATGCTGTTACCTGCTCATATTCCAATAATAATTCCCTCCCCTCTTCCTTCAGGTTTAGGGATGGTGAGATCTTCAATTAACATTACTAACCTCAGGGGTTCTACATTGCCCATTTTTGGTTTGTTTGAGCATTGTACACACTTTGTAAATAGTTTTTTATTAGACTCTTACCAATTTATCCAGTTTGGCTATTCTTCCTTCTTATCAGAATAATCATTACTGAGAAATCCTTTAATAAAATTTTCAATTATATTTTAAGAAAGGTTATGCCATCATGTCAAATGATTATGCCTTTTTTTTGCCAACTATATAGCAAACATATTAATGCTTAGCATATGATGAAGTGCTTAATTAGTTAAGTGCTTATTGACAGTCTGTGGAACTTTGAGGCTTTTAATTTAATTAAGATGTTAAAATAATATGTAATTATTTTTAGAGTTTATCATACTATTTCTTTGATGCTGGAAGAAAAATATGAACCTTTCAAAAGGCATGCTGGAAGAACCATTCTTCGAAGCATAATCACTCACTTCATTCGTAAAGTTTGATTTCCTTGAGTGTTGAAAGTCAAAATAGTCTGTGTAAGGCAGGTATTTGCATTTTCCCAATAATAAAAGACAATATTATTAGTAATTGCTTTTAAGAATAGCTTACCTTTACCTCACATTCTGGAAAGCCCTATTATAAATCTATGATGAAGAACTCATCATTGTGGAAAAAATAAACTTTCATCTAACAAGGGATTGAAGGAATTAGATATTATTTACTTAGAGATAATTTAATCTCAAACTTAGGCTTTGAAGTCCTGAGAAGTAGAATAAGCACACAGTTTTTCAGACTCTAAAATTATTCTTTCCCATGTGTCCCACCACTCTAATGGACAAAATGCCAATGGGTATGCACGCTTCTACAGAACTGCTATAAATGGTATTTTTAAAAGTTGTATACACTGGGGCGCCTGGGTGGCTCAGTGGGTTAAAGCCTCTGCCTTTGGCACAGGTCATGATCCCGGGGTCCTGGGATCAAGCCCCACGTCGAGAGCCTGCTTCCTCCTCTCTCTCCCTGCCTGCCTCTCTGACTACTTGTGATCTCTGTCTGTCAAATAAATAAATAAAATCTTAAGAAAAAAAAAGTTGTATATGTATACATTTACATTGTAGACAGTTGCTAAGCTACAATGAGAGATGTTTGCTTTAAGAGAAAGTCCCTCACACTGATAAGGGGCCATGTAAGTGTATGGTCTCCTGACCAACGGATGTCATGAATGCCACTTCTAGGCAAGGCTGTAAAACCTCCCGGGGATCTCTATATTTTCCTTCTTCTTGCTTGGTGTCTGTCAGGCAAATACAATAGTCCCCCCCTTCCCTTTTTCTCAGTTTTGTTTTTTGTGGTTTCAGTTACCCATAGCCAACTGCAGTCTGGAAGCAAATGATTCTCCTTCTATGTATTGTCAGAAAATCAATAATAACCTAATGTTATGTCATAATACCTATGTCACTCACCTCACTTCATCTCATCATGTAGGCGTTTTATCATTTCACATCTTCACAAGAAGAAGGGTGAGTATAGTACAGTAAGGAATTTTGAAAGACCACACTCACATAACTTTAATTACAGCATATTATTATAATCATTTTATTACTACTACTGTTGTTAATCTCTTATTTTACCTAATTTATAAAATAAACTTTATTATACATATCAAAAAAACATAGTATCTATAGGGTTTGATACTATCTGTGGTTTCAAGTACCCATTAGCATCTGGGAACATAACCCCTGCAGAGAAGAGGGGATTACTATATAGAGAATGCAACAAAGAACTCCCAAGACCTAAGGAATGGAAGAACCACTAGATAAAAGGATCCTAGATCATTGAATGGACACATGAAGAAGAGCCTCTTGCACCAACCTGCTCTGAACTGTGATATAACCAAAAATTTATTACGTTTAGACACTGGGATTTGAGTATTGTTGTATTATATTTTGACTTTTCAGATACAGAAATTTAAGGTAAATTTTTTAAAAAGATTTTATTTATTTAACAGAGAGACATGCAGCGAGAGAAGGAACACAAGCAGAGGGAGTGGGAGAGGGAGAAGCAGGCTTCCTGCCAAGCAGGAAGCCCAATGTGGGGCTTGATCCCAGGACCCTGGGATAATGACCTGAGCCAAAGACAGACACTTAATGACTAAGCCACCCAGGTGCCCTAAGGTAACTTTCTTAACTTGATATAAATGCTCTATAAAATAATACTAAAAATGAAAACAATAAACAAGAGTTTGTTGTTATTATGAAATATTATGGAATTATGAAATATTTTATGAATTATGAATTTATGAAACTGTTATGAAATATTAAAAGTATCCTTATTAAAACCTAATTCAAAATTTTACTAATAGACCTCAATAATGCATTTAGTTAAGAAAAATAATAGATTTAAACAAGCAAGAGCAAAATAAAAATTGTCATTAAGAAATGTGAAAAATGAACAGAAATAAAGAAAAATTGCTAGGTAATAAGCTCAATACAGATGTATTTCTATACCATAGCAACAAAGATAATGTTTGTTTTTTTACCCCAAATAGTGACATATGGAAGATTTAAATCTACCAAAAAGAACAAAAGGAGGACTAAATTTAATAAGAGGCATATAAGACTTTTAAGTTGAAAAAATATACAGTAAAAGAATTTAAAAGTGCCCAATAGAGTTATGCAATTCTTGTGGGAAAAAAATAAATTCTTATTATCCTAAATGTGTCATTTAGTCCCATATTGATTTCTGGATTCACTGAATTTTCAATAAAATATCAATACGGCTTTAGAGGATCTAATCAAGCTGATTCCCAAATTTATGCTGAAGAACAAAAGCCAGATATTGTCAATAATCCTAAAAAAGAAATTATCTATTTAGAGGAGAGAACTATGTCCAACTAGTTACTGATTATAAATTGATACTCATTAAAAAAATTTGGTAAAGATATTAGCATAAGGATATGGAATTAGGCTAGTAAAACAGAATAGAGACTCCAGAAACATAAGCTATGACATAGCCAACTTTGCTGATTTGTTGGGAAAATTCACTCTTCTATAAGTTTTACTAGAACATTTGGTAAACTATATGGAAAAAATGTATAAAATAATTTTGGAAAAACATTTTAAAACATAGAAGAATATTTTTATACTCCTAGAGTAGGGTTTCTTAATATTCAAAGAATAAAACCCATGAAAAAGGTCATAAAAATATTGAAATATTTAATAGTTTTAAAAGCTAAAACTTCTATTGATGAAAATACATTGTAAAAAGGTGAAAAAAAAAAAAAGTGAAAAGGTAAGACCTAATCTGGGAACTGGCATTTGTAATACAAATTACTCAAAATGGAATAGCACACATGATATATAGAAAACTCCTAATCTTTTAAGCCTAATAATTTAATAAAAAATGAGCAAAAGTCATGAACTGATATTTAACCAGAAAGGAAACATGAATGATCAATAAAAATATGAAAAGATACTCAAATATATTAACACTTAGAGAAATGTAAATTAAAATTGTAATGAAACATTTCACACCCAAAAGATTTGCAAATAATGTAGTAAGTCTTATGATACTAAATGTTAGCAATTATGTGGAACAATAGGAATTATGATACCCTGTTGTTGCGGAGTGTAAATTGATCCAGTCACTATGAAAAACACCCTGGTATTACCTAGTAAATGTTAACACACACACACACACACACATACACACAATAGCCCTGAAATTTCATTTTTATGTGCAAAGTCCAGAGAATAGGCACTCTTCTACATGAACTTCTGAGACATATACAATAATATACATAATGATAGCAGTAGTAGTAGCAAAAATATCCTGAAAGCAACTTAAAACTTCACCATAGTAGAATGAATAAAAACGTTTTTTTTAAGGCTAGTCAAGGGAAGCGGTGGGAGGGCAGAAGGAACAAAGAAGTCTATAACTGACTGTCATCAATTAATTGTGAATAGCACTACACTTGGATCAGCCTAAAGCAATATTTTGAAGATATCAAACAATAGAGCAAATATGCAAATAATAGAGAAACATAGCTATGATATGATTCCATTTATAAATGAGTCCAGCATAAACAGGAAAAAATGCTTTTAGGGGGAATAGGTATCTTTGTATAAACTACATAGTTGTAAAATTATAAAGAAATGGCAAAGAGATGATTACCTCAAATTTTTTAAAAAAGTAGCTTCCTATAAGGTTAGGTAGAGAAGCATATGTATTCTGTAATTGTTATTTCATAAATGTCTAATTTATGCTTTAATAAAGCAATGCTATGTACTATAAAGTGACGCTTATATACTATGAAGAACTTCTATATAATTAAGTCTGTTTGGAGGTTTTCACAACTGTTTCATTATCTATTTGTACATTTTTGTACCAGGATCACAACTACAGGGGCACCTGGGTGGCTCAGTGAGTTAAAGCCTCTGCCTTCCGCTCTGGTCATGGTCCCAGGGTCCTGGGATCGAGCCCTGCATCGAGCTCTCTGCTCTGCAGGGAGCCTGCTTCCTCCTCTTTCTCTGCCTGCCTCTCTGCCTACTTGTGATCTCTGTCAAATAAATAAATAAAATATTTTAAAAAAGAAAAGATCAGTTACATTTTTGTTTATCTATGATAAATTTTTATATTTTGATAAAACAAGCCCCTCATCATCATTTGTATTTTACACTGTATATTAGTTTCTTGTCAGTTATGGTTTAATAAGTCATCTAGAACTAATTTTTTTTAAAAATTCACAGATTTAAATTGGGGTAGTCAGTATATAAATGCACTAACTATTTTCATTTTACTTGTTGACATCTCAATTTATACTTATCAGTTAAGTTTAATGTTAAAGTTTCTTGTTAGGTTAATTCATTCAAAGTTGACATTTATTGCTGCCATTAAAAAGTCTTAAGGTCACATAAATTGTATCTAATTTGTGTTCAATCATTAGAAGACTTGACTAAATTTTTTTTTTAAATTTTAGTTATTTATTCGACAGAGAGAGATCACAAGTAGGCAGAGAGGCAGGCAGAGAAAGAGGGGAAAGCAAGCTCCTCACTGAGCAGAGGGCCTGATGTGGGGCTTGATCCTGGGACTCTGGGATCAAGACCTGAGCCAAAAGCAGAGGCTTAACCCACTGAGCCACCCAGGTGCCCCCTGACTAAATTTTTAACACTTCTCTTTATTGGTCAGTTCTTCTGGGTTTGTTAGTAAATGTCATATCATCTGTTAGTATTAATGGTGTTTTTTCCCAAGAATCTTCTTGGCTAATACGTGAAAAATAATGTTAACTAATGATAAATAAGATTATTTATTGTCTTGTCCCTGACTTAAATGGACATGTGTTACATGATTCAGCTATGCATCATATTGGTTTTGATTTACTGCAGAATTTTAACATGTTTTTATCATGTCAATAGATTTATTAATATTAAACAGCCTTCCATTTCTGGAGGAAATTATACTTTTTCTCAATGTACTTCATATACTGTTGCATTCTACTTACTAGTATTTTAAAGAATAACTTTTTAACCTTCGTTCTTGAGATTGCTCAGTATGTTTTTAAACTCATACTTTCTTTTTTGTCTTTAGTATCAGGGATATTTTGATGTCACAAAAACAGTTCAACATAAACTTTGGGATTATCTATTCATTATGAAATGTCATATATATTAAAAATGTGTGAGAAATGTGATGGACTGTGTTGAGACTGGCCAGAAAAATAAGTCTATAGGAACTGGGACAGGTCAACTGTAGAGGAAGGGCTGGATAATAGAGGAACAGGAAATGGTTCACATTCAGTTCTGGGACTGAGATGAACCAGAAATGGCAGTTTACATGATCATCACATATAGAGGTTTAGGTCTAGCTGGATAAGAGGCAGTACAACAACGAAAGACCAGAAAGCAGCGGAGTACTGTTAGGAAAATATGTAACATTAAAAGTAGATTTGAAGAGCACCAGTTACTCAGAAAATTCCAAAATGAGTAAGATATATAGAGTAACATATGTAAACAGTTGAGACTTAAAAAAATACTTAACTGAGGTATATTTGACATTAAAAATTGTAATATGTTTAATGTACACAACTTAAATGGGTTTGGGGATAAGTATACACCTATTAAACCATCATTATTACACTCTATCCCATAAACTAACTCATTACCTCCGTAAGTTTTCTCCCTCCCTCCCTCATTTCTTTCCTTCCTTCCTTCCTTCCTTCTTCCTTTCTTCCTATCATATATTATATTGTATATATCCTTATATATTTTTATTATTTGTGATAAATACCCTTGGCAAAATTTTCAGTGTATAATACAGTAGTGTCGACTACAGGCATTATACTGTACTTACCCATCTCATTCACCTATAGATCATCTGTAACTGGAACTTTGAGTAATCCCTTCTTCTCTATCCTCTCAGCCCTTAGAAACCACTCTTTCTCTCCCTCTCTCTCCGTCCAAATTTGTTTATTAATCAAAAGTGACAAGTATTCTTTAAGTCATGTGCAAAATATTTAAAAGATTTATGTTTTAAAAATCATTAATTTGGGAAAAAAGGACAAAACACATTTACACTTGTGAATATATCTTAGGTCTTGCTATAATTTTTAAAATCCAATTATGAGACTGATTTACCTCATTAAACATAAGTCAGTTCTACTTAGGTGTCTGTTATATCTCACAAAACATGATTGCCATCTTCTAAAGCAGTGTGTGGTCACTTGCACTGTATGCAGTTTTATAGAAGATGCGATTTTCATTTTCCTGGAGAGTGCTGCCTCACTGTGGACAGACTAGGAATCGTTAAGAGTTTGAGTATGATTAGTTTGGGCAAATAGGTCTTCATCAAATTTTACATATTAATTTTTCTCACATATAATATGAAGACTCATCCACCTATCTTACAACATCTTACAATGTTGTAAAAGATGGTTATCATTTCCTGGGAGAACTACTTAAAATAACAAAAAATATCTCTCTTCTGAATTACAGTATCTTATGGATTTTTCTTCATAAGGTGTTTCTAAGATGTCAAGATGGAGTAATAGAGAGATAAATTGTCATACCCATAATCTCTTCTCAAACAAATTAGCACATTTTATCTCTACTATTGAACACTCAGAATGTTGCCTACCATTATCACAAACTCATATCTTCACATTCAATTTTGTTTTTTCACATTATCTTGATTGATTTTAAAGCTGCCAGTATTTAATGTGAATTGTGAAGATGATGAATTAAATTACATGATCACGGCTGATTTCATCAGGGTGGTTCTACAAAAAGTTGACACTAGTAAGAGAAATGGTGATAATAATTCAAAAAATGACAATGAGGCCATTACCTATTTCCCTTTTTATTTTAGTTCATTTATATCTTCATTCATAGCATTCAAATAATTCTGATTGTAAAAGCAAGTCACAGTGGATGGTCTAAGCCACTTTTTCTTTGAAAATTAGAAACATGTTATGGAACCATGACTTTAGGTAGTGCACTTAGCAATCCATTCTCCACCATAACTTTGCAATCTTTATTTATAGATGGAAAAATTATCTTCATTCTTGTCCCCATTCTTATTATCTTTTAGAGTTATAGATCACAGAGTTTTTGTATAGTGTTGCATTCTGGAGGTAAAGCTGGGCAGGAAATTAGAAAACTAGGACCTCATCCCATGAGCCATTCATGAGTTGCACATTCTCTTGGGTTTCATTTTGATGTGCACTGGATTCACCTTTCATCAGAGGACATTAAATTAGGCAATTTTCCAAACTCTTTTGAAAATTATCTGAAATAGAAATAGTTTTTCCAGCAGTTTAGAGTCTGTTTAATTTGATTCAAATCAATTCAATTCACATCCATTCAATTCAATTGTGTCCAAACCCTAGAGCATTTATCACTGCTCTCCATAGACCCGTCCTTTGATAAGCACTGGGCTGCCAGAGACCAGCTGTGAGAAGGAACAAGAAAAGATTTATAATGACCAGTTCATGACTTCAGAATCCCCACTTCTCTTCCATTTAAGTTTTATCCCCATAAACGTGCAAATTCAGGAAAGGCAAACTTTGCGCGTGTTCCTCCTCTTCACCAGGTCCCTGATAGCTAATTGTGCCCTCATTCTGCACCTGAGTCTCCGAGGACCCATTTATTCTAGGCAAATTTCCTTCTTCACGCTCTAATTTTCTTCACTTTCTCTTATATATCAGCCACATCTTCCATTTTCTCTGTGCCTTTTTCTCAACTAACTTTGCTGTTGGGTTTGGAGCTAATAAAACTCTAAGTGAATGCTAATTAAGACAACCTCTTACCGTCTGTTATTTACATTTTGGATGCTACATTCAGTTTGACAGGTTTAGAATCCCACCTCCTGCACTATAAGGATAGCTTTACTCCCCCAGTAAAATGTGAATAATTGTGCCAACCTACCAGTTTTATTGTGATGACTAAATTAGCAAATGAAGAAATTTGTAAATTGCTCAGAACTTGGCACTAACAATCACTTACTAAGTATGCTAATTGTTATGTTTATAATTACTACTATTATTTCAAGTTAAGCCATTTGAGAGGTAAGAAAGTTGGAGTTTTAGGGACTTCCAAAATTCCTCTCAAGGCATGATCCTCAGGTGTATTCCTTTGTTACACTGCTTTTTTTCTACATAAAAATATATTTCAGCTCTGTGTATTACCATGTTTCAACTCTAGCCCCATGAGAGACTAGTCTGAGATCAGAAAAAAAAAAAAAAAGAAATGATAAAACCATGATAGAGTAAGTCTGGGAAAACACTGTGTTCAGTAGCCTTATCCTGAAGGTTTGGGTTTCTATTAGCATGTTAAAAACACTGAGAAATCCTTTAGTAAAGAAACTATATAAATGTTATTACATAACAAATCTTAATAATGTGTTACATCAAATAATGTTTGAGAAAGGGTAGCATACAAATTCTATAAAGGCCACTATGAAGTCATAATCTGTTATTGAGACCCTTAAATGAATAAACATATTATTTATTATTATAGAGAGCATAGTCTTATATAACAGAAGTCTGTATTTCTTTTATAAATTTAGGCAATGTTTATTTTGAAATATTTACTTATTATCAGGATACTCCTTGTTTAAGATTATAGTGATTTGGGATATAACTAAATAGCTCCTATGATTTTATGGAAAATATTTTAAATAAGTCTATAAGTAATCAAAGAGTAAAAATATTACTTAGTAGAGATTACTTGAGTGTGTAATATTTTGTAAGCAAGAAATAGCAATTCAATTTGATCTAGTTTGACCCATTGCTGGAATATTTGTGTAACTTGGGAGTCAAGGAAGAGTTAAACACTTAAGATTTAAGAACAGCAGGGAGAATGATGGACTTACGGATACCTAGAGTGACTGGCTTTCATGACAAGGTGTCGTTCTTTTCCTGCTTATTTTAAGACTAGTTTTATTTCACTGCGGTATGTAGAGTCTTGCTCTATGGGCCAGAATAAGCCTCCTCACTGAGAGCTCATGGGCTCTACAGTTTAAATTTTAGTGAAGAAAAGCAGCTCTCACAAATTCAGTTCTTGAAAACTTGGGAAAGGCCTTCAGGGTTAAGGTTTGTTAAGGTGTTCACCACTAGGCTGGAAATCAGAGAACAAGTTTACTCTGTGTTAATGTGTTTATGCCCACAAAACTCATCATAAATAGTGCCCAAAAGAGAAGGGTTAAGAGGGAGAGACTTCATAGATGTTTACCATACCAGTATTAGATATCATTATTCACTGAGAAAGGAGAGTAAGCTTTTTAATTTTTTTAAAGATTTATTTATTTATTTGGGAGAAAGAGAGAGAGAGTGCAGGGGGATGGGAAGAGGGAAAGGGAGAGAGAATCTCAGGCAGACTTCCTGCTAAACACAGAACTTGATGAGGGGCTCTATCTCACTACCCATAAGATCATGACCTGAGCCAAAATCACAAGTTGGATGCTCAACCAACTGAGTCATCTACAGGCCCCTGAACTTAAAAATTAAAAAAAAATAATAATAATAAAGCCAATATCAACCTATGTAGTCTCTCCATGCAAATTTAGATTGTTTTACTGCATCTGCTGTTTTTTTTTTAATTGGTCAAAATTCAGACACTTTCCATAATTTCTCTATATTCCTGGTAGTTTATATACTTCTGCTTCTCTCTACCTCTGCCATTCTTTCAGCAAGACCAAACTCTTCACTTCTTAGGCAGAGGATGGGTCCACTGGCATAAAGCTGTGTGTGTGTTGACAGGAGGTAGGGACTGAGTTTTTCCAAAACTTTTTTTTTTTAATTTTATTTATTTATTTGACAGACAGAGATCACAAGTAGGCAGAGAGGCAGGCAGAGAGAGAGGAAAGCAGGCTCCCTGCTGAGCAGAGAGCCCAATGTGGGGCTTGATCCCAGGACCCCAGGATCATGACCTGAGCTGAAGGCAGAGGCTTTAACCCACTGAGCCACCCAGGTGCCCCTGAATTTTTCCAAAACTTCTAGTGTGACTGGAAGGAACTAAACTGCTGAGTGTAAGTACACTGTTTTTACATCCATCCTCCTCTCCCTTCAGTCATTTATGAGGAAATCCTCTTTTGTGCACCTGCAGAACATCCTATGTGTGTTCACTAACCCTCCCCCAGCCCTACCTGTAGGGTCTCATTTTCTACAATAAGTATTTATTCCTTTATTTTCCCAAAGTCAGTTTACTTTTTTTCAGAAAGGAATGCTGATTACTCAAGTGTTCTCATTATCTATACCCTTGTAGCCTTCTATTTTAGTAGCTTCTGAAATATTGCTTTACTAATCTGATTCTAAGCTGAGCTTTCCAATCCATTTGATGTATTAGTTATATACATAGTTATTAAGTATCTACTGTGAATAAGGTCCATGATAGTTGTTTTGAAGGTAGTGGAGGTGGGTAAGGTGGAGGTTTAGGAGATTGCATTTTTATACTCAAGAGTTACTACAATAATAATACCATAATATTAATAGCTGGCACTTACATAGCCTTACTGTTAGTTCAACTCTAAGTTTCTTTTACATATGTTAATTATCCTAGTTTCTACCATCACCCTGTGAAGTATCTACTATTATTGTCTCTATTTCACAGATATAGGAAATGAAAAGCAGAGAGTTTAAATAATTTGTTCTGGCCACACAGCACGTAAGTGGGATTTTATTTTTAAGAGTTTATTTATTTATTTCAGAGAGAGAGAGTGAGCATGAGTTGGAGGAGGGGGGAGGGAGAAGCAGACTCCCTGCTGAGCAGGGAGCCCAATGCTGGGCTCCATCCCAGGATGCTAAGATCATGACCTGAGCCAAAGGCAGACACTTAGCCTACTGAGCCACCCAGGCACCTCACATAGGTGGGATTTAAATTAAGTAATCTAATTCCAAGTCTCTGTTCTTTAAACAATATAAATTAGCATAAATATAAGATGATGCAGAACAATGTTAATCCCTGTAGTCCTTAGATGATAAAGGCAGGTGACCTATTAGGTCTGCTCACTGCAAATGAGATGCTATCCCAGGAAGCAGGGCTGCACTTCTTAGGGTAGTGGCTGTGGTTGAGATCATATGTCAGGACTGGGGTTTGGGGAAGGGTCACAGAGCATGGTGGGTAGATGAAAATGATAAAGGACCCTGAATAGTGCAAGATATGTTCTTTCCCACAGTTCTTCAGTACTTCACTACAGGTATAAAAGACATATCTTTAAAAGAATGATTAGTAATTTCTTGTGGAAAGTAGCCACAGTTAACAAAATGGCCAGTATAAGACCAAAAGATAGAATTCACTTGTATTCAGTGAGGGTACAGAGGAAACCTTGATGAAATAAATTTAGGAACTCAGATATTTTAGGTATTTGAATTTATATAAATCAAAATTTTGGAAACAAGTATATACATCAAAAGAAGGACAAAATGTTCCTATGTACATGTTAAAAACTGAGAATTTTGTTCAAGAATTCATGCCAGATAATCTTATGAAAAAGTTTGTACATCAAATTTAAAAGGAGTAAGTAAATGCACAACTGATTTACTGTGGAACTTCACTAGAAAACCTTAGACTTTATGAAGGGTCAGAGAATCCCCTGGGATTCATGCTGTTAGTTAAAACAAATTTGGAATGAAGGGGGGAATTAGACAACATGTGGAGGAATCTGTTTGCATTTGGAAAGCTGTATTTTCCATGGATACCCCTGAGTGTTCAGAAATGAAATCCGAGTAAGTAGGGATAATGGGTGTGGCCCCAACCAGATCCTTCCTTTTTAGTCAGAGGTCTCCCTAAGAGAAGCCATGGCTCTGAGAAGAGACCCTGATTTGCTTCTGCGTGGTCAGGCTCAGACATAAATCAAACACATGGGATGACCTGTAAGGTTCAAGTAATAGCTGGCTACACAGCTGTAGCATGATTTATGAAGTACAGTGGAATTCATAGGAAGGAGTGACATCACTTCAGTGTCAAGAAAGACTTCATAGAAGAAGTTGTATTTCACTTGAGTTAAAAAAAATGGGTATGATTTCTACAGACAGGTATGTAGAATTTCTCCATTCAAGGGTACAACCACAAATTAAGTGAGAAGGAAAGGAAATTGGTAGTGACATAGAGAACAGTGAAGTGGGAACTTAGCTAAAACATGGGCTACAAGTTAGGAGGAAGCAGGTGAGTAATAAAAAGGAAGAGATATATCTAGATGATAGTATGGAGAATTTAAATGTTAGGGTGTTAAATAATGTTGGTATCTTTCTAATTATGTAATGAAGTAGTAACAAACATTTTGAACAGGAGAATAGATAGCATGACTGCACTATAATAAATTATATCAAAGTCAGCTTGTTCCTAGAATGGTTCATTAAATGCTGAAAATAATAGTTATAAAATATTTTAAGAACTCACACCATGGCTTAGGAATTAGCTGACTACAGGTATTTTTCAAATCCTCTTATTAGGTTGAATAAAAGACAGATTTATTTTTTTAGAACAGTGAAGTATCAGGAGGCTATACACACACCCGCACACATATATATACGATATTTTTGGGGCACCTGGGTGGCTCAGTGGGTTAAGCCGCTGCCTTCAGCTCAGGTCATGATCTCAGGGTCCTGGGATCAAGTCCCGCATCGGGCTCTCTGCTCTGCAGGGAGCCTGCTTCCTTCTCTCTCTGCCTGCCTCTCCACCTACTTGTGATTTCTCTCTGTCAAATAAATAAATAAAATCCTTTATATATGATACTTTCATGATAATCTCATTTACCATTTTTTAATTAATCTTTTCACTTGCTTAATTATCAGAAAACTTTAATTGGGATCATTAAGTCTGTGTTTTGAAAACTGTATATGTTTTCCTCCATTATGAGTTTATGATTCATAATAAAAATTGCCAGCCATCTTGTATTTTCCCTCATAAGAACAAAGGAACTTTGTTACATATACACACTTATGCACAAATATATCAGCCTATAAAATTTGCTTGATTATATTTAGTATAATTTTTATTATCTCATAAGATACATATAGCATAAAATACCTATGGTAAGATACCTAGTTTATTATACATAAACTACCAGTAGAATGTATACTTACAAGACATGAAGAATATATCTTGGAGAATTTTTTTGGGAAGAGAATAGAGCTCTGTAACCACCACCCAGATCAAGATATAGATACTACCAGAACCCCAATGATTTCCTAGTTTTTCTCCTAGTCATTACCCTGCCTTTCAAAGGTAACCATTATTCTCATTTTATCATCACAGATTTTTTCTTTCTGTTTTTGAGCTGCATATACAAATGGAATCACGTAGTATGTATTTTCTCTTTGGTATATTTGATGCAACATAAGTCTATAAATCTCAACCAAGTTGTTGCATGTAGCAATGGTTCATTGTGTTCCTTTTTGTTTTTTTTTTTTCAGTATGTTATGGCAGCATAGGAATATATCAATGTCTACTTAACTATGATACCTTTAATTGTCCTTGATTTTATTTCCAGATTTTTATTATTATGCATCAAACTGTTAAGAACAGTCTTACATGTGTCACTTCACGCATTGATGCATTCATTTGTCTTTGGTATTGCAGAGAACGGAATTACTAGAATATAGAGTATGCATATGTTCAGCCTTACTCTAACCTGATTCTTTTTCATCTCTCCTGTCCAGGGGTAATTAAAGGGTGCATTTGTTATAATTCTGGTAGGGGAAAAAAAAAAAAAAAGACTGCAGTGGTTGCTGAGCCAACATCACTGGAACTGCTGTATTTACTACTTTTTAGGACCCTACAGAAATTTCATACACACATAGGGAAATAAAGCCAGAAAATTATAATGATTTCATCGAAAGCATGTATAAAGGAAGAGATTTGGAACTATATTGTGGAATATACAAACCCTCGAGTCATTATAAAATTCAACTTAAAAAATGGAGTTAAAAGGCCAAATATTCTTGTGGAATGAGTGTGGTTTAAAGTGTCAAAGGAACTAGCCAAATTCCCAGATTGGTCACTTAATGTTAAGAACTTTGGACAGTTGAGATTTTACCTTCTTTTCAAGATAACAATTTAGCTTTCCCAAGCTGAATGGATAGACGTTCTCTGGTAGAAATCAGAGACAAAGATAGTTTATGATTCACAGAATCACTATTAGCCAAAGTATAAGCATATAGGCTAGTTACTCAAGCCTTGATCCCCACAGAATGACATAAATAGCAAGAAGATAGCTGCACACACAGTTGCATTTGTCTGAGCTTAGGGAACCCACTCTTTCATAGTGGGCAATAAGCATGCCCTCTCTTTGCTCCAGATAGATACAATAACTGTATCTCCCACGGCTGTGAAAAAACCTTCCTTTCACTCCAAATAGATATACTACTTCTATCTTTAAAAACTGTTACCTTACAAATGTCTAGAAAAAATAATTTTGGGGAAAGGTCAGGCAGTGATTTGCTAACAAGATAGGCAAAAATGCAATAGACATAAGAGAGAAATGCCTCCCAATACCTTCCACTCTTTGTTTTTAAGTAACTTTATTTTTTAAAGATTTTATTTATTTATTTGACAGAGAGAGAGAGATCACAAGTAGGCAGGCTGAGAGAGAGAGAAGCAGGTTTCTTGCTGAGCAGACAGCCCGATGGAGGGCTCAATCCCAGGAACCTGAGATCATGATCTGAGCTGAAGGCAGACGCTTAATCCACTGAGCTACCCAGGTGCCCTCTCCACTCTGTTTTTAACACCATCTTGGCTTTTGACAAATGTTCCCACACATATAGTACTCTGTTGGTCACTCTGATTCATCTGACTGGCAGAAGTTATGACAAATTCCTCTTCCGTTTATCTTCTGTAGCATTTACAATCAATATGATACCAAGGAGCAGAATGAGGCCAACTTACAGAACTGACCTTACTTGTGCCTCCCAGGATCCTGGACCCAACCAGGTCTAAAACAGTATGCCAACCAGGCTTCCCTAGGGTTGCCATTAGAAGAAAGAAATAAGCATTATTTCCAGAAATAAGGTAGGATCCTAGAGATTCAAAATAGGTCTATATAACTTCCCATCCCTTTTCTCTTAATAATTAATCAGCCAGCAGCCAAGACAAGATAGTCTCTTTCTGGGAACATTCATGTTCAATGATCAGCTACCTTACTAAGGAGTGTGGACCAAGAAGTGGTAAGTATAGCAGAGAATAAGAAGGTTTTCTGTCTGCTGTGGAGGCTGTTCCAGTGCTCAACAGTATTAGATCCTATGTTATTAGGGAGTATGGAAGGTCCACTAAATACCCTGAAGAGCATCTCGCTGCTGCCTAGAGTCTGCAATAAACAGAATATCATTGTGAGTCCGTAAAAGCTTATAAAAGCTAAAAACATGACACAGATTAGTTTTAAAAACTACAACGGGGGCGCCTGGGTGGCTCAGTGGGTTAAGCCACTACCTTCGGCTCAGGTCATGATCTCAGGGTCCTGGGATCGAGTCCCGCATCAGGCTCTCTGCTCAGCAGGGGGCCTGCTTCCCTTCCTCTCTCTCTGCCTGCCTCTCTGCCTGCTTGTGATCTCTCTCTGTCAAATAAATAAATAAAATCTTAAAAAAAAATAATAAAAAATAAAAACTACAACGGTATGGCCAGAGTCAGTTGTTCTCATTGGAGTAGGAACATTTTAATTTGAAAAAAGTATCAGCAGTGCTTTAGATACATGTGTATCTGGGAGGAGGTCAAAGGTCCAACATAGGGAATCTTGTTGGAGTGGGTGGGAGTGACAGACACATCATACAGTGCAATCTTTCTCTGACCCAGAAAAATGGGTCAACTTTTGGCAGGTCTTATAGACTCTGCTCAGAGGTGGAGTCATTTACTTTGTGTCCAGGCTGTGATGGTGGATGTGTTGCCCATCAAGGTGGCAGTCTATAGTCTTCACTGGCTAGCGAAGACACATTCAGCAGCTTCATTTCAATTGGTTCCATCAGAGGCTGGGCTACATGAATGATCTATATGGTTCATTTGGAATCAGCAATTTGTTTTATAGTTTCTAGCCTGATAGAAATTGTGTTTAATCTTTCAATTGTTTTTCAAGTGGGGAAAAAAAATTACTTGGCTATTGGCAATAGCCCAAGAGCCAGGAAGAAATTAACAAATTTCATGACTGAGAGTCCAGGCCAGAGCTATGAGAACATCCCGAGTTTTGTCCACTGAACAGAATGACCATGTCCATTTTCATGAGGTGGGCCCAACCCCAACAGTCTACTTTCATATTTCAGCATTATTAGTTCATAAGTGAATAAGACCCAGATATTTAGGGGAGCTTTTCTGAGTTGATGCCCCTATTAAAATAGTGGTTGTGCTTAAGACGATGGAGTGAAGAATAAAGTTTCCTTCTAAGACATAACTAAAAGCTGATACTTTTCATATGAAGCTGGGGGCCACTGGGATCAGGACTAGCTACATTAAATATACCATTCAATTTGACAAACAGAGCCTGTTGGGTCTTTCCTATATTGTGATTGAATTTGAGTTGACCTACCCCAAAATGGGAACATCAAGCTGGTGAGTCATAGGGATCTCATGAGTCAAACACTCAGTTTTGACAAGAAGCCAGTAGCAAGCTAATAGCTGTTTATCTAAAGTGTTGTGTGTAGTCACTGTCTGGATGATGTCAAGTGCCAGAGGGGCACTTCTCTATGGAAGTTCTCTCTTTGCCAGAACCTCCAATCAGCACTAACAGCAATCACAGACTATAGCTCAAAGGGGTCATTGGAGTGTGGGCTCAATGGCAGAAAGAATACCCAGCTTGCTGGACAACTTTCAACTTAGACTAATTCTAAGATGCTGGTTTTCAAGGTTGTTGATAGAAAGGCCCAAGTAAAATTCCTAAGTGAGGTACATCTGTCTCCAATATCTAGATCCAATCAGGTGATTGACCTCCTTTTTCTTGGTTGGGGGTGGAACAGATAGCAGGTTTTCACTGACTATAGAAGCACAGGAGATTGGTAGAGAACTGTCTTCCCATACCCAGAGATTATAAAATTTAAGAAAGCTTTCATACATTTCTGGTTTTCAACATCCTTCTACAAAAAATAGGGATGTAAAATTTAGAGCAGATTTGTATTCAAATCCTATCATAGTATTTGTACAATAAGTTTAGCAGAAAAATTGTGCAGAAAATTTGCATGGATACATACAACAATACAATATCTACATGGATTAAATATTATAACTTTCAGTTAGAGTTCATTATTGCTATTTAAGTAACTGATCAATTATTTCTACCAATGTGAATTTATTACTAAGTCATCATTCATGACTTAGTGCTGATTGTGAAAACATCTCTCCTTTAAGTCCCAAATTCTAAGACTTTCTCTTAAATAATAATGCGTATTGGCCTGCTTGTATGTATTCTTTTATTTTATTTTTTTAAATTTATTTTTTTTTTAATTTTCGGCATAACAGTATTCATTATTTTTTCACCACACCCAGTGCTCCATGCAATCTGTGCCCTCTATAATACCCACCACCTGGTACCCCAACCTCCTACTCACCCGCCAATTCAAACCCCTCAGATTGTTTTTTAGAGTCCATAGTCTCTCATGGTTCACCTCCCCTTCCAATTTCCCCCAACTCCCTTCTCCTCTCTAACCCCCCCATGTACTCCATGCTATTTTTTATGCTCCACAAATAAGTGAAACCATATGATAATTGACTCTCTCTGCTTGACTTATTTCACTCAGCATAATCTCTTCCAGTCCCGTCCATGTTGCTACAAAAGTTGGGTATTCATCCTTTCTGATGGAGGCATAATACTCCCTAGTGTATATGGACCACATCTTCCTTATCCATTCGTCCGTTGAAGGGCATCTTGGTTCTTTCCACAGTTTGGTGACCGTGGCCATTGCTGCTATAAACATTGGGGTACAGATGGCCCTTCTTTTCACTACATTTGTATCTTTGGGGTAAATACCCAGGAGTGCAATTGCAGGGTCATAGGGAAGTTCAATTTTTAATTTCTTGTGGAATCTCCACACTGTTCTCCAAAGATGCTGCATTCCCATCAACAGTGTAAGAGGGTTCCCCTTTCTCCACATCCCCTCCAACACATGTTGTTTCCTGTCTTGCTAATTTTAGCCATTCTAACTGGTGTAAGGTGATATCTCAATGTGGTTTTAATTTGAATCTCCCTGATGACTAGTGATGATGAACATTTTTTCATGTGTCTGATAGCCATTTGTATGTCTTCATTGGAGAAGTCTCTGTTCATATCTTCTTCCCATTTTTTGATATGCTTGTCTGTTTTGTGTGTGTTGAGTTTGAGGAGTTCATTTGCTTGTATGTATTCTTTAGTTAAAATGTGCATACATCAAATAAAACCAGATAGTATTCAAGATGAATAAAAATAGAAAATCAGGTCTATGTTTTCTAAGTTCACTTGGTATGCTGGGAAATATATGTGCCTCTCTGCTTCTTATTTTATTAAAATTAGCATGCTGCTTAGAAACAATTTTGTAGATTCTTGTTTTAATTGTTAAGCTGTTTTCACTTCTTTGTATTAGTTTATGTAATTCATTAGCTCATGCATTCATCAAGCATATCAATGTGTCACTTTTTAACCATTTCTGGATACCATCTACTCTATCAGGAATTTGAACAGATCATAGAGAAATATAAGAAATATTCACTGATCAGATATTAGCAACATAATTATGGAGACCAATCCAAGGTGGTGCAGGTAAAAATGTTAAGTGTAAAATGATGTTAAAAAGAGGAAGAATGAGTTAATGTGAGCTACAGAGGTTAGAGAATGCTACAAAGAAAAGTTAAGCTTAAAGAAAAGCAAAATGTATAAAAGACAGCAAAGTGGAATTTTCAGAGCATTCCAAGGAAAACATACTATAGCTCAAAGGGTATTATCATTTGAAAAGTTCTGTGATCTCTGAAGAGAACAGCATGGCTTTAGGAAAGTCACTGCCATAATACTGGCGTGGCTAATACACCCTTGGATCATAGGTAAAACCTCATGGTTGATCCAGATATGAATTTAGGAAGACTGCGGAATACGTATTTAATAAATATTTCCACATAAAATTGACTACCAGTTACCGCAGTAATTACTGCCAAAATTTGTGTTCCTCTTCCTAGTTTGGCTCTAGGATGTGGCTTCTTATCTCTCACCACCACCACACCTTTATATCTAAGTGGGGACATGTGATTAGTTTCTGGAAGGAATGGAAGGTAAGCCAATGGAAGGTAAGCGCTAATGATGTTTGTTACTTTCAGACCATCTAGACATGGGTAAGATATATCATCATCATCATCATCCTTCTTCAAGGATGTCTGTACATGTTTCCCACAGTCTCTTTCCTCATCCATTAGCTGAACAGATGATAACAAACCCCTAGAAAAGGCAGAGGCACCAGGCTGAACCCTGGGTTCCTGAATGATCACATAAGAATAAATATATACTATTGAGTTAAACCACTGAGATTCTAGAGTTTATCTTTACAGCAGCTAGTTAATACATCAGTGCATTTGTCCCCGTTTACCAGATAACTAAATTTGAATCACAGTAATATCAAAGCACCATATTTTTATGCTACCTTAGAAAGAGAGCAACTATAGTTTGACTTAATAAAACTTAATAATGTAAAATTCTTTGAAAGTCAATATTCTAAAGCAATAGAACAGACTTTTTGTAAATAACTTTATGTATAGTGACCAAAAAAAAAAAAAAAAAAATCGTGTAGCTTAGGAAAGCTAAAAACTAGCCTTAGGATCTGAAGAATGGTGTGCTGAAATTTTAAGGTAGACAATGCAGGGGAACTTTGCCAAAAATGCTTATTTCAAACTCTACTGCAAGGTGATTTAGGATGCATTTCCTTTTTATAGCCTCATTTTAGGCAATGTCCAGTGTCTCTTAGCAGACAATTTAGCTGCTTCAGTAGATTTTATTGCTTCTTTCTAAATTTGTCAAGTTGTCCTTTGCCTATAGCATCAACTAGAATGGATGGCAAGAGAATTGCCTCCAGTTGTGATTGCTCTGTTTCCCTATGACCCCCGAGCCCTCGGCGTTAAAGCTTTTCCCAAGTGCTGTATCAACACTGAGATTCAAAGATTGCTATGTTTTGTCATTCTTTGGCTAGGGTATCATACCCTGCGCTCATCATTTCAGGCAGCTGATCATTTATCATAGTGTCCTTATGTCCTGAACACTCAGTGTATTAATTATATTACTAACAAACAGAGCTGATTTTAAAATGTGGCACTCTGCTTTACTCTCTCCTTTTGCCACTTAACTAGTGATAGGTACAACTTTTCAGTATCTGTGAAGGTATGAGTATTTTTAACTTAATGTGGCACATTCAATATAGACTTGTAAATTTAAAATCTGTGATATTTTCTTCAATTTGAAAATGTAATAATGCATGTATTTAAGACTGAATATATGTTTTCATTAAGTCCAAAATTAAATACATTACAAAATAGTATGTAGGTATAAAGAGCAAATTTTAAAAAGTATGATTTTTTATGGACATTTTATAAATAATGACCACTTATTGATTAATGAAAACAATCTAGGCTTGGCTAGACTAAATCCTGGGTGACCCATGTAAAACTGTGGTGAGACATCATGTTCTTGCTATAAACTCTTCTTAAATTCCAAACACATCTGTAGGATTTTACAAAAACTGTGTGTGTGTGTGTGTGTGTGTGTGTGTGTGTGTGTAGTATGCACCTTTTTAATAATAGATCTGAAGAAACTTTTTTTAAAAAGACCTATTTAACAAAACAACTAAATGGAAATACAAAGAGAAATTAAGATCAAGGAAAGGTAAGCAAGTATTCTATGGCTAATTCTAAGGTTATAAGGATAAGAGTTTACTTTGTGTCTAGGCTCCCACAAAGCCAAGCCAAACTTAGCCATGTTATGACCGAAGCACCAGTATGAAAATCAGTAGCTCATTTCCACATGACTTCTTCAAGCCTTGGTTTTCTCACGTGGAAAATTATGGGTTAAAACTAGCTCATTTCCACATGACTTCTTCAAGCCTTGGTTTTCTCACGTGGAAAATTATGGGTTAAAACTAGATCATTTCTCAGGTATCTTCTAGATAGAAAATTGGTTACTGAGTTTGCTAACAGAAGACCATAGCTTTCTTAGAAATGAACTCATGAGAATGCTAGTTCAGGAATTTTGCCCTTTGTCTCTCTAGCAGTTAGGTTAATGACCCCACCCTTCTCCTGCTACCATGTAATGGTTCATAAGTTCCAGAATATTGGAACTCATTATGTAAAGCAGTATTTTATTTGAACTGATGTCTCTTTTGTGAGTAGAGCATATTTGAATGAACTTAGGAAAAACAAACTTGGTTGAATGGGCAATAAAAGAAAATGAGGAATAACCGTACATGTGGTTTAGTAAAAACATGAAGATTGTTATGTATATGAAAGGAGATCTCATTTAACTAGTCCCCATCAATCAGAAATGGAAGAACCTTTGGAGGATATTTTTTCCCTTTGTCCTACTTTTGTAAAAAAAAATACTATCTGAAAAAATAATTTTTAAAAATGCAGTATTTATTTCTTAAAACAATGTACAGAAAAATGTTTTTGACATCTTAGAAACTGATTATTTTTACCTACAAATAAATGATACCAAATACAAATGTCACCAGACTTATAAATAAGCTTTTCCTAAAATGCTGCTTAAATAAAAACAAAGTAATTGTTTCCACACCCTTAGATATGTCAACAAAATTCTGTTTTACCTTGTTTTTTAATTTATTATTTTTTAAAGATTTATTTATTTAACAAGAGAGAGAGTGCATGCAGGAATGGAGGCAGAGGGAAAGAAAGCAAACTCCCTGCTGAGCACAGAGCTTGACATGGGGGCTCAAGGCGGGACTGAACACCAGGACCCTGAGATCATGACCTGAGCTGAAATCAAGTCAGGTGCCTAATTGACTGAGCCACCCAAGTACTCCAACTACTACTACTACTACTACTACTACTACTCCTACTTCTCCTCCTCTTCCTCCTCCTTCTTCTTATTCTTCTTCTCCTTCTTCCTTTTCCTTCTGCCTTCTTTCTTCTTTTCCTTCTATTTCTTCCTTCTCCTTCTTCCTTCTTCTTCTTCTTCTTTTTCTTACAGCCACTTTAATAGAGTGTGAGTTTGGCCTTCATGAATATTTAATCCAACTACCATTCCATCTCCAATGGTAGTAGCCTCCTTTTGTTTATATGCACTTTTTTCTGTCTATAGGTGACTCTACGCTCACTATTTATTTAGTGGCCTTTTTTTTCATTAGTACCTGTTTCTTCTTGTGTTCTCTGAAAAAGGTGAATGGACGATTTTTAATGCCATGACAACACCGTTTTACTGTGTTGTGGAGCTTTCTGGTCTCTTAACTCTAATTGATAAACATATTTAATCATGGTTTAGATGCCTTTGTTAGAGATTAAATATGCTGAATTATATTCTATTTTTGGTAGCATTGATAATTTCAACAATTACCATCAAAGTAATATTGCATGTATTAGGAATTAAATTGCAGGTAGACTTGCATTTCTAAGGATTTTATCTGTTTGGAATGTTTTGGTTATGTGTAATAGAAAATCCAATTAATAGCAGCTGGAAAAAGTGAGGAATTTATGCAATTCTTGCACCAAAATCTCTAAGTGGTGTTGTGAGGTTCCATAGAGACATCAAATCCCCACATACCTTCTAATTCTCTGCTCATCTTTCCTAAGTGGAGGGCTCGCATACTCATAGTAACAATCAGCATGATGGTTTATCTTCAGGTAAGAAGAAAGCTGAAAAGGGTAAAGAGCCAAGAAGCATATTGGCCAAAAAAATTCATATCTTATTGGGGAGAACTGGATTCTATACCAACTCTATTTAGAAAAGGTGAATGTTTCAATATTCTGTGCTCTGTAGATGAGAAAGACAAGGGAGAAAAATGTTTCTGAATACCGTTTTGGGTAGCCAAGTTGCTGCATTTTCTCAGAAGATATTTATTCTAGAGCACAGCCATTTTATAAAAACACTGGATGCCCACAGTATCTCTTCCCCTCTCCCCCTTATTTTAAACAGTTGAGGGACAGCTCAAGCTCCTTGACTCTCAGGTAGTGGGGAGGTCAATTTCTTTACTACAAGCTTGTGGCTGCAATTAGTAGGTTCCACTGGGGTAGTTATTGAGGGGATTGATGTTATCATTGACTGTGAAGGTGGAATAAAGGATTCGAAAACAAGCAAATCAATGTCTTGACAAAATTTGAAAGATAAAATTAAGGGCTTCTGGGAAGAGTAGCTAATCCAAATTAAATACTTGAAATCTTTGGAAATACAAAACTCAGAAATTGTCATTAAGAACAGCATAAGGAGGGGATAGTATTACCTGGCCTGTGGATATATCTTCCACTAAGCAGTGTTGCAAGGTGACACCAATAAACATTGATCTGTCCTCACACATGGGGAAGGAAGACCTTCCCTGAACATTCAGAGATGCTTGATAGGTTGGATTCCCTTTCCTTTTCAACAGTCAGGCCCAAAACCAAAAAACTCAATGTCAGTTTATTAATGCACTGTTTTTCTTAGGAGGCTCATCAGGTTTTGTGGAAATATAAGTCTGTGGGGTTTCACCAGCTTTGTAAGGATGCTCATGGTGAGTGTACTCCTCAGGTCTCTTGTGATGTACTTACCAAATAAAATTGTATAATTATCTTTCTTCTTGTACTATGGGTGGACTTTCTCATAATCAATTGAAATTATGCATTTGTCATAAATATTTTGAATGCTCTAATATCTTACAAGAATTCATATTTTTATTTAGAATACTCGATTTTATAAATATTAGTGAAGTAGTGTGAAACTCACACTGACTCGAATTTTAAAAATGGCTCAGTTGGTTAAGCAGCTGCCTTCGGCTCAGGTCATGATCCCAGCATCCTGGGATCGAGTCCCACATCGGGCTCCTTGCTCAGCAAGGAGCCTGCTTCTCCCTCTGCCTCTGCCTGCCATTCTGTCTGCCTGTGCTCGCTCTCTCTGATAAATAAAATCTTTAAAAAAAATAATAATAATATTGCTGATGTTGAGATGATACATTTAAATTTTTTTAGAAATTTTCAGCTGTAATAACTAACAAACTATCTGTATGTGATATAAATGATATATCCCAAATGGATAATGCTTAAGTTTGTGGTTGGCCTGGAAGCAAACTTCCATATTTTGGAAATTTAATACCCCTCAGTCATACATATTTAATGTTTGTTTCCTTTCTGTGTAAATACTCAATGAAGTATTTTTTGCTTTCAAATTCCATTGTTGTACAATATCTTGGGACATATTTGACTTACATTAAACATTTTGTGAGCATAACCATACCAATGTAGGCTTATATTATTACTGGTAGTGTCACGAATGAAACCCATTGCCTTGATAATATGGTCTCATGACCTTGAGGAAAGATCTGAAAGAGGAAACAATTGTTTATAAACATTATTAACTATTTTAAAAGGCAGCTTATCTTGATTCCCAAACATACCAACATAATTGCTAATTCCAATCCCTCTTTGTTAGATGAAGAGAAAAGGATATATCACTGAATAACTTTAAATGTGTGTTGTTTGGGGGCGCCTGGGTGGCTCAATGGGTTAAGCCTCTGCCTTCAGCTCAGGTCATGATCTCAGGGTCCTGGATGCATGGGGCTCTCTGCTCAGCAGAGAGCCTGCTTCCCCCTCTTTCTGCGCCTGCCTTTCTGCCTACTTGTGATCTCTCTCTCTCTCTCTGTCAAATAAATAAATAAAATCTTTAAAGAAAGTATGTGATTTTTAAAGTCAGAATATGAAGATCTTGAAGACCAGTATGTATGACCATAATTATCAAAACATTCAAGAGAAAATAAAACAGAATTCTCATTTTTTTCTTACATAATCCAGAAAATTATTTTTGAGAGTGTTTCAGTACATAAATATCTTGGCAATGGTCAGTTCTCTGATGCATTTCTAGTTATAGAGACCTGATGTTCAATGAAAATTGTCACAACTAGAAATGAAAGGTATGTTCCCTGTACTCCAGTGTTTATAGCAACATCACCAACAATTCTAAAATTATGGAAAGATTCCAAATATCCATCAACTGATGAATGGATAAATAAGATTTGGTATGTATAGATATATACAATGGAATATTATTCAACCATAAAAAGAGTGAAATCTTGTCATTTGCAACAACATGGGTGGAGCTAGAAGTGTTGTGTTAAATGAAATAAGTCAGTTAGAGATACAGGTATAAATGATTTCATTCATATGTGGAATTTAGAAACCAAACACATGAACATAGGGGGTAAAAAAAGAGAGGCAAACCATAAAACATAGAGAACAAACTGAGAGTTACTGTAAGGGAGGTGGGTGGGGGGGAATAGTTTAAATGGGTGATGGGTATTAAGAAGGGCATTTGTGACGAGCACTTACTGTATGTAAGTGAAGAATCACTAAATTCTATACCTGAAACTAATACTATATGCATCTCAGAATTTAAATAAATTTTAAATAAATTTTAAATTTATTTAAATTTAGAATTTAAATAAAAACATGAAAAAGAAGAAAAGGGACTAAAATTGGAAAAAAAAAAGTATGTTCACTACTATTACTAATCAATAGCCCATAAATGCCAATGAATGCTTAGATATTAAATTTATACAAAACACTTTCAATCATTTAATGCCATGGGATATTCACAACTCACTAAGAGATATCAGTTCTATTTTTTTTTAGCAGTTTAGAGAGTTAAAGGAATTTAGCTAATTTGATATGTATAGGAGATAACAACACATACCCTCTTTTATTCTCCACATTCATTTTGCTCCATTTTTCTGTATCTCCACATTACAGGGATTTCAGGCTTACATAGAAAGATTTAGGCTCTTAATGTGATTTAAGTCCTATAATAGACAGTATTTGTCATGAATTCTAATTGCATATGTTATTTAAAGGAAATAGAGCCGTAGTGATAAGAGTAACCAAAACTCTTTGTTCTTCTTGTTGTGTGCGTATATGTGTTTTCTTAAAATGTGGGTTTTTTTTTTAAGTATCTATCCTTCTTTTTTTTTTTTTTAAAGATTTTATTTATTTATTTGGCAGAGAGAGATCACAAGTAGACGGAGAGGCAGGCAGAGAGAAAGAGAGAGAGGGAAGCAGGCTCTCTGCCGAGCAGAGAACCTGATGCGGGACTCGATCCCAGGACCCTGAGATCATGACCTGAGCTGAAGGCAGCGGCTTAACCCACTGAGCCACCCAGGTGCCCTTAAAATGTGTTTCTGTAGAAATATTTTATTATGGTTGATTCTGATATTCCGGGGAGCAGGCACATCTTGAATAAAATAATTAAATCACAATGTAGAACTGTTTTCAGAGGAATCCTGAAAACTCTTAATTATTTTTCACCACCTCTCTTGTTTAGTTATGATTCAATCTCCACTGTCATAGAATAGCATTGACTTTCAGCAATAATTTAAACACCCTCCCTCAGAGAAATCTGTAGTTTCCCTGTAGAAGGAAACTCCTTGTAGATCCCTAAGTGTAATGTCACTCCTCACTTTGGATAGACTCAACTCTTCTGGGTAGCAGAACAATTTAGCAGTAAGCTAATACAATTTCTCCAGCCCTGACCCAGTTTATACAAAGATTAAGAGAATGATCTTCAGCCATCCTTAGAACTTACCTGCAGATAGTAGATAGATTGAATAAGACAACTTGGGTATGCAAATCTATATTTTAATACCTACCCTGACATGACCATTCAGCAGGAGAAATGGCATATTGCTGGTATCTAAAAGTTATTTTTAATTTGAATCCTTGAGTTAATTCTTTCAACCTACATTAAAATTTATGTTCTGTCCTTGATCTTTTGGAATGTTTGACCTCCATCTAAATTTCTCCCCAGATTACTCCAAGGTGAAGACAGCTCTACATAAGAAAGTTCAGTTTTCAACTATGTTCACTTCATTTCCATGTTTGTTATTTTACAGTATTATTATAATAGTGTTCTTAGTATAAGGAGGAAAATCATGTCTGTAAGTAGCTAGGAGGAAACTTATGAACAACTTCCACTAGTCATAATATTTCATTGTAATCTCTCACTGTCAGGTCAAATAAAGGTAAAACATTTCAGTCTGACATCTTTAAGATTTTTCTTCCTCTCTGTTCATTTTTCTTCTTATCAACTAACACCAATGACCTTCCTTTTCCATGTATAATGGATTTCTAATTCCACTTTTGATTATCCCTCTGATTAAGTCTCTGATAATTAGGTTGAACACATACATCCTTATAAAAAACAACTTGCTAGTGATATATAAAGCAAGTTATTAAGGCTTACTAAATTTTATACTCATTTATTCTCATTAGTGCTTACATCTTCTGAGGAGCATAAATCAATATTATATCATGCTATCTGACTTTAAGACAACACTATAAAACTTCTATAGTTTACATCCTCAGAAAGGAATCAGAACTTTTAGAGGAGAGTGCTTTGCCAATACTACATTAATTGTGTGCCTCAAACAGGATGATTTCTGACTGCTGCTCTTCTTTCTTTTAAAGTATGGGATGCTGTAATTTTAACTTCATCTTTATTAGTTTAGTTAGTTTGGCATTATTTAGTGACCTTTCCAACTTGTAGTGAATATATGAATTTTGATTTGCAATTTTCCAATTAATTTTAAGATGTGAATACTGAAATTCAAAGATAAATCATGCATATTTTTATTACTAAAACAGGTACACACATATTCACCAATATATTAGCAGCTTCATTGATTACATTCTTCCTATGCACTTATGCTACTTGCCATAGATTATTAAATAAATGTAATGCATTTGCAAAATTATTTTTATATCATAGCATACTGTTTCGTAATAAAATTCATCTCTTAAATCATTAATAAGCAATTTATATCTATTGCTAGCAATACATTTATTTCAATGGCCTCACTTTGTTAATCTTCAATTCTCTTGTTATCATCAAGGTGTTTTTCCTTGGAAGGAAAGAAATTATGGGTAGGAAAAGGGAAATTGGCTTTCAGTCTTCTGACTCATTCTATCTAAAAGTGGTAGATTCTTCAGTATCACTAATAAATTGAATATTATTGGGATTTAAATATTTCAGAGATAGTCTGAAATTTTCTTAGTCACTTAATAGGAATTGTACATGTGTGAAAATTAGAAATGCAACCTTTGTGTCATATGGTTATATTAAGAATGTGAGACATAATATATGCAAATCATTTTCCTCTATTCCCTTTAGTTCTTAACACTAATCTAAACTTCAACTTCCTAAAATTCTATCTATGGCTCTAGTTCATGCCTTTAATTTGAAACTGAGTAGGATTTAATCCAGTTTATGTCTAACAGGAATTCAACTGTTTAAAATAGTTTTTTATGTTTTCTTTCTTTCTAAGGACCTGGGAAGAAAAGGGTTGTTGCAATAGGGTCAAAAGTGGCTCTGAACATCACAGCAATGAAAAGAAAACTTGATGGGTGGTGTTTTTCAGACAAGAAGAGAAAAAGGTTTGTTAATTTTGATTCATTTTCCAGCAGAGGAAAATCTTAAGAGCAAGCTTGGTTTAAGCCTTTGACACCGTGATGATCCCATACTTTGCCCAGGAATTTCTTTCATTTAAGTCCTTTATACTCAGTAAAAGTTTTCCACTGGAATGTTTTGGGAAGCCTGGAAATACCTCTGGGTTAGCCTGGCTATATAATTTAGGCAGGCCACTTGTATCTTCAGATCTTTGCTCATCACTAGTAGAAAAATCACTGTGATCTCTTCTACCCAAAACTCGTCATGATTCTCAGGTGATACCCCTGTATAAAATATGTCAGCTAGCTTCAATACATGGATTAGAATAATGTTACTTAATGTAGTATTAGAAATAGATATAGATCAGAAATAGAAATAGATCAGAAATCCTATATTTTTATGAATGCAAACAAAAAAAACAAAAAACAAAAACAAAAACCCAGAAAATTGACTTTATTTATTAGAGTAAGAGTTGAAAATATGACATGATTGTATCTAAGGACTAGCATAATGATCAATACATGTGTAAACAAATTTTCATAGGAAACCCCATTTTCCTTTAACACACATATAAATACACAGGTAACATCTAAATAGGCATTTTTACATTGCCCTAATAATCTATTTTTATATGTGTATATAAATGTGTATATATATATGTGTGTGTATATACATAAAGATATACTATTTGTATATGTATGTATATGTATATGCATATGTATGTCTGTATGTACATATACATGTACATATACACATATATGCATATATGTATATGTATGTCTGTATATGTATACATTTCATATTGTTCATACAGCCATATCCCTGTCAGCTTTGTTCTGTTCGTAGGTTGCTGTAGAATATCAATACTAAACTAATAATGGCACTATTTCTTTTAGGCTTAGCCACAGCTGTAGAATGAGCTTAGTTAGTGTCCAGTTTGATCCTCTTTTCCTGATCTGTATCATTTTGTTTCCTTTTGGTATCTTTTAAACAATCTGAGCCAAATACTTTTAAGTACTGTCACAGGGGAAAATAGATTACTGAAGTTATACACAATGAGGTATTAATAAGAGAAAGTAAGAAATTTATTAAATCAAAACATAAAGGCTAAGTCTCTAATGAATGAATTTCAAACATCAAGAGTAAGGAGTGAATTCACCAGCCTCTTCAAAACCTACAACTCACTTAGGTGTCCAATATTTCATTCATTTATGAGGCTCACCCCAAAAAGAACAATAGAAATATAAAAATAAAAATAAATTGATGATTAAAAGTAGCCACACTAGGGGTGCCTGAGTGACTGTCAGTTAAAAGTCAGACTCTTGGGGCACCTGGGTGGCTCAGTCAGTTTAGTGTCTGCCTTTGGCTTAGGTAGTGATCCTGGGGTCTTGAGATCCAGTCCTGCATTGGGCTCCCTGATCCATGGGAAGCCTGCTTCTCCCTCTACCTCTGCCCCCTTTCTGTCTCTCATGAATAAATAAATAAAGTCTTTAAGAGAAAAAAAAAAGGTCAGACTTCTGATTTTAGCTCAGGTCATGATCTCAGGGTCATGAGGTCAAGCCTTTCATCAGGCTCACCACACAACATGGAGTCTGTCTGAGATCCTATCTATCTTCCTCGGCCCCTTCCCCTGCCCAAGCTCTATCTCTAAATAAATAAATAAAAATATCTTTCTTTAAAAATAAAAATAGCCACACTTTATAGATTTTAAATATTTGATGTAGAAAACATCTTAATGTTATGAAAGAAGAAATACACATCAATTTGAAAAATAACATAAGAAGCTACTAACAAAACAATCCATTTTTTCTTCCCTATTTTCTTTTACTTTTTGGGCAATTCCCTTGTTTTTTTTACATTTGAAATCTGAGCCTGGGCAGGAAGGGTGTGTGGTATGGAGAGCCCATATAAACTCTGTTGGGTTTATTTACTCTACCTTAAAAGGTAGTCCCAAACTCAAAATTTCTTAACTCACTGAAGTTCTTTGATAATATAAACTGCCTACATTTATCTCCTAAAGCCTGTTAGACCTTGACTATCATGAAACTCATCAATCTTTGACTCTCTTCTAATGATACTGCATCGCAAATGGCAGTGCTGTGCTATATATAACCTGCTTTGAATATCTAAGAAACTCTGAGTAATTCTGACAGGAAATTACCAAAATAGACAAGAATTAGAGTTTCATGTACTATACACTGAATTCACAGCAGGAAACTTTAAGCATTGGTTGAAATTTGGTATTGCGTTATGAGTTGGTAGTAACTTAATATGCGGGAAAGTTATTGTATCTGGATTGCAGTATTTAAAAACTATAATTGGGGTGCCTGGGTGTCTTGGTCAGTTAAGTGTCTGCCTTTGGCTCAGGTCACAATCCCAGTGTCCTGGGATCAAGTCCAATGTCAGGCTCCCTGCTCAGTGGGGAGTCTGCTTCTCCCTCTCCTACTACACCTCTCCCCCACTTGTGGTGCTCTCTCTCTTAAATAAATAAAAATCTTTTAAAAATTTTGAAAATTAAAAAAATAAAACACTGTAATTGGATGAAGTAAAAACTATAAATGCTATTTGTGTATATATGTATGTTTTTGTGTCTGTGTGAGTCATGTCATAAGATCTTAATTCCCTGAACATCTTAATAGCTTTATTTAAGAAAAGACAGTTCACTATGTATATATTTATCACATTATAATACTAAGTTTATATTTTGGGGGTCTACATATTTGTATTTATAACCAAGGAAAGCACTTAAAATATCCTTACTTGTCATGTTAACATTCTTAGTCACCTTCCCCATTTATATGTTAGTCAAATTTCAAAAGTATGTTCATTTATTTCCAGCAGTAATGGCTATTTGTTCCAATTTAACCAGGACCACCTAACCCTAATGTCCCAAAAGGTACTTGGATTCTTTCTGACCAAAGAGAAAAGAACATTTGAAATTTTGAAATAAACCAATACTAAATATATTTCTTATATATATCATTTAACTTTTGATAGTTAACTTGTCCTTGATTTCTGTAAAAAGAAAAAAAAGGGCTTTATGTCTAAAGCTACAAAATCAAAGGTGACTTGAGGCAAGGGAAACAAAAGCAAAAATAAACTATTGGGACTTCATCAAAATAAAAAGCATCGGCACCTGAGTCGCTCAGTGAGTTAAATAAAGCCTCTGCCTTTGGCTCAGGTCATGATCCCAGGGTCCTGGGATCAAGCCCGGCATCAGGCTCTGTGTTCTGTGGGGAGCCTGCTTCCTCCCCCGCCTCTCTCTCTCTGCTTGCCTCTCTGCCTACTTGTGATTTCTCTCTCTCTGTCAAATAAATAAAATTAAAAAAAAAAAAAACAGTCTGAGGGGTTTGAAGTGGCGGGGGGGTGGGAGGTTGGGGTATCAGGTGGTGGGTATTATAAAGGGCACAGCTTGCATGGAGCACTGGGTGTGGTGAAAAAATAATGAATACTGTTTTTCTGAAAATAAATAAATTGGAAAAAAAAAACAAAAAAAACAACCCCTCAAACAAACCCCCAAATTAAAATGCATCTTAATAAAAAAAAAAACAAAACAAACAAAAAAAAAAAACATCTGCACAGTGAAGGAAACCATCAGCAAAACTAAAAGGCAACCTACTAAGTGGGAGAAGATATTTGCAAATGACATATCTGATAAAGGGTTAGTATACTAAAAGTTAGAAAACTTTTCAACTTCAACACCCCCAAAACAAATAACCCTATTAATAAATGGGCAGAAGATATGAACAGACGTTGCACCAAAGAGGACATAGAGATTATCAACAGGCAAATAAAAAGATGCTCGACGTCATTCATCATGAGGGAAATTCAAATCAGAACTACGATGAGATATCACCTCATACCTCATACCTCAGAATGGCTAAAATCAGAAACGAGAAACAAGAAGTGTTATGAGATGTGGAGAAAAAGGAACCCTTGTGCACTGCTGGTAGGAATACAAGCTGGTGCAGCTACTGTGGAAAACAATATGGAGGTTTCTCAAAATGAACTGCCATAGGATCCGGCAATTGTACTACTGGGTATTACCCAAGGAATGCAAACAGACAAATTCAAAGGGATACATGCAACTCTATGTTTATAGAACCATCATTTGCAATAGCCAAGATATGAAAGAAGCACAAGAGTCCATCGACTGATGAGTGGATAAAGAAATGTGGTATGTATATACAATGGGATATTACTCAGACATAAAACAGAATGAAATCGTGTCATTTGCAACAACATGGATGGAGCTAGATGAAAGAAGTCAGAGGAAGACAAATACCATACGGTTTCAGTCATATGTGGAATTTAAGAAACAAAACAATGATTGTAAGGGAAAATAGAGAGAGAGACAAACCAAGAAACAAACTCTTAACTATAGAGAACAAACTGATGCTTACCAGAAAGGAGGTGGGTAAGGGGATGGGTTAAACAGGTGATAGGGATTAAGGAGGGCACTTGCTGTGATGAGCCCCCAGAGTTGTGGAATGACTAGATCCTACATCTGAAACTAATATTACCCTGTATGTTAACTAACTGGAATTTAAATAAACACGTAAAAAAAAAAATTCAAGTGTGATGCTATTTATTGACTGATCTTTCTCCTTTCATAATCTAACCAAAGAAAACTAAGACATGATAACAATTCCATGCTTTTGCTAGTAAGTTATAAAAGAGGAAAACAAGAAATGTGATGGATCTTTCTCTCTCTCCTTTAAATAGGATATCTTAAAACCAGAATGTGAGATGGAGAACTCTCTAGAGACCCCAGTCATTTTTAGATTTTTAACTTCTTCAAGCACTTCATATTTTTATTAATTTTCATGAGACAAAGTAAACACTAGAAATAGTCATACCTCTTACCCCCAGGAAATAGTTAACTACATTTTCTCATTGACCCTTTCATCATCAATTGTCATCCATTTTCTCAAATGGCAGGAGGAGTCCTCAGTTCAGTTCTGGAGGGAGGCCCTTCCTTGAACATTGCAGTGATAAACGTAGAAAGTAAATTTCTCCATGTAACACATGGTAGAAGAGAATTAGTCACAACAGGAAAACAAGAGTGATTCAATAAATTCAGGATCCTTTTGAAGCATGGACAGAGGTGATATCAGAAGCTTCGGAGCAAGTGTAACTGCTGCTATTTTCCAGAATACATGTGCACGATGTGAGACTTACTTTCTCTTTATAATATCACCGACTCAAGGCACAGACTTTATACACCACTGTTTCCTGTCATATGCATTTCAAATATATATCATTGCATTTTTTAATTCTCACTTTTATTTTTTTTAATTTTTATTTATTTATTTTTAATTTATTTTCAGTGTTCCAGAATTCATTGTTTATGCACCACACTCAGTGCTCCATGTCATATGTGCCTTCCATAATACCCATCACTAGGCTCACCCAACCTCCTACCATTATTCCCTCCCAAACTCTCAGTTTATTTCTCAGAGTCCACAGTCTCTCATGGTTCATCTCCCCCTCCAATTTTCCCCAACTCACTTCTCCTCTCCATTTCCCCATGTCCTCTATGTTATTCCTTATGCTCCACAAATAAGGGAAACCATATAATTGAATCTCTCTGCTTGACTTATTTCACTCAGCATAATCTCTTTCAGTCCTGTCCATGTTGATACAAAAGTTGGGTATTCATCCTTTCCGATGGAGGCATAATACTCCATAGTATATATGGACCACATCTTCTTTATCCACTCATCTGTTGAAGGGCATCTTGGTTCTTTCCACAGTTTGGTGACTGTAGTCATTGCTGCTATGAACTTTGGGGTACAGATTGCCCTTCTTTTCACTACATCAGTATCTTTGGGGTAAATACCCAGTAGTGCAATTAATTACAGAGTCATAGGGTAGCTCAATTTTTAATTTCTTAAGGAATCTCCACATTGTTCTCCAAAGTAGCTATACCAACTTGCATTCCCACCAACAGTGTAAGAGGGTTCACCTTTCTCCACATCCTCTCCAACACACGTTGTTTACTGTCTTGTTAATTTTGGCCATTCTAACTGGTGTAAGGTGGTATCTCAATGTGGTTTTGATTTGAATCTCCCTGATAGCTAGTGATGATGAACATTTTTTCATGTGTCTGTTAGCCATTTGTATGTCATCTTTGGAGAAGTGTCTGTTCATGTCTTCTGCCCATTTGACGTGATTATCTGTTTTTTTGTGTGTTGAGTTTGTAGGAGTTCTTTATAGATCTTAGGTATCAGCCCTTTGTCTGTAGAGTCATTTGCGAGTATCTTCTCCCATTCCGTGGGTTGCTTCTTTGTTTTGTTGACTGTTTCCTTTGCTGTGCAGAAGTTTGGGATCTTGATAAGTCTCAAAAGTTCATTTTCATTTTTGTTTCCTTTGCCTTTGGAGACATATCTTGAAAGAAGTTGCTGTGGCCGATGTCGAAGAAGAAGTTACTGCCTATGTTCTCCTCTAGGATTCTGATGGATTCCTGCCTGACCTTGAGGTCTTTTATCCATTTCGAGTTTATCTTTGTTTATAGTGTAAGAGAATGGTCGAGTTTCATTCTTCTACACATAGCTGTCCAGTTTTCCCAGGACCATTTATTGAAGAGATTGTCTTTTTTCCACTGTATATTTTTTCCTGCTTTGTCAAAGATTATTTGACCATAGAGCTGAGGGTCCATATCTGGGCTCTCTACTCTGTTCCACTGGTCTATGTGTCTGTTTTTATGCCAGTACCATGCTGTCTTGGTGATCATAGCTTTGTAGTAAAGATTGAAATCCGGCCACGTGATGTCCCCAGTTTTGTTTTTCTTTTTCAACATTTCCTTGGCAATTTGGGGTCTCTTCTGGTTCCATACAAATTTTCGGATTGTTTGTTCCAGCTCTTTGAAAAATACTGGTGGAATTTTGATTGGGACGGCACTGAAAGAATAAATTGCTCTAGGTAGTATAGACATTTTAACAATATTTATTCTTCCGATCCAAATGCTTTTCCATCTTTTTTGTTTCTTCTTCAATTTCTTTCATGAGTGTTCTGTAGTTCCTTGAGTACAGATCCTTTACCTCTTCAGTTAGGTTTATTCCCAGGTATCTTATAGCACCAAGGTTCTTGGTGCTATAGTAAATGGAATCATTTCTTTAATTTCTCTTTCTGTATTTTAATTGTTAGTTTTTAAGAGAGAAACTTATTTCTGTACATTGATTTTGTATCCTGGCACATTACTGAATTGCTGTAATTCAGTAAAATTTGAATTACAGATTTTACAGATTAAAATCTCACTTTTAAAACAGATTTTTAGCATTCCTAGATCAAGGCTACTAAATGTTTAGACCATGAATTCTTAATAATCTAATGAAAAATATTTCCTCTCTCTCTAAAAATATGAATATATACCTACACTTTTGTATGCAATTTTTAAGAGTTTACTGAATCCGGAGAGCTCATGGACTTCAGATTATAGACTGGGGTCTTAGATGAGAAGATTTGAACTTTGATTTAAGCTTTAAGCCATTACAATTAAGTAATAATATTGTGTGTAGTAAAAACAACACATTTCAATAAGTCAGCATTTTCAAAGTGTAGTTCTGCAAATAGTTTTGTTGAGTGTTAAAATATGTTACACTGAAAGTATTTCTTTGGCTCCATAGTCAAAAAAAGCTTTTAAGAAATGCTGAGTTAAACAAAAGTTAACAATTATAAAAAGCTTTCTCTTGCACAGGGATTTCTCAGAGTTTTAAATATTTTAATGCAAGTTTTAATTCTCTAAGAAGAGAAATAAGCCCTGAACATTTGTGGAATATATTTATACATTCAACATACTTACACACTTTTTTCTTTCATGGAACAACTCACAGAAATGTTGTTTCTCTGAATCTCAAGAATTTAAAAAATGTTGCAGTGATGTGACTAACCTTTTTCCAATCAGACAACAAAGAATTTTTTGGAGATACAACTACTTCTGGTAGCTCTTGTAAATTGTTTGAATACAACTGAATCACATCGACACAAGCATCTGACACAATTGAGTTGATATATCTTGAAGCCCTCACAAATTATTTAGTGGATATTTCAAATTTTAACCAGCACTGATATGCAAACTGATTAGTAGGGTATTTCTCTAATGACTATAGATTCATTGTATTTAAGAGAATACAGAACCTGAAATAAATGTGTGAGACAGTTTGAATACATTTATCAATAGGTATATTTAACAAGTGAAACTGTGAATCCATTTCTTAGGAAATAGAGCCAATATATTTAGTGTCTAGGTGGAGAGACCTGTACTCAGGGGTCTGAGAACCAAATTCTAACCACACTATGATTTTGACACTGGGTTTAAAAGCTAACCATTCTGTGTGTCAGATTATCATCTACAATTATGCATTTTAAATTCTACTTAATTTGAAATTATGTTACATGACATGGAAAGACAGGAAAAATTCATGAATCAAGAAAAACATCTCAAGATGGTAGAACAATAGTCTTACCCAGCATCCAGAATATTAAATACATATATATTTAATATATAGTATAATACATATATATAAATAATTTAGGTTATCTATAATTTAGATCAAAATCAATTTGTTACACTCTAAGCTGTTCCAATGGTATATGGACTGATTCAATTTTGCCTAAGTATACTAGCTTCTAATGGAATAACTTGATCATTTTTAAAACAACAAATTAATTCATGGCATTTAAATTCATTACTTTAGTGACCTAATAAATATAATGATGCTACCAAAGTACTTTAGTTATCTTCATTTAACAACTAACTAGGAGAATTGAGGCCAGCGTATGTGAAAGTTTTCAGAAATCTTTAAATATGAGTTGCTCTATCACCAGCTTGGTTTCTATTTCGGTGTCGGTTCTTACATCCTTCTCTGTCACATCTACCTCTACATCCATACCTACAGATGCATGTATATCAGTGTATACCATCCTTTCCCAGCTGGGATCTTGGAAGATATAGTTACTTTCCTCTCATCGATTTTTTTTTTAACAAATAACTCATTCATATTTACATATTTACAAACGTATTTTCAACTAGAAATTATTCCTCACTTCTAACGTGAAAATGTGATTTTAATATCTCAGTTCCCTTATTTCCCAGGAGATTACATTCAACCAAAGATTAGGTACAAGCATATTCTATCAGGACTCATAATTAGAAATGAAATTGCTCCAGAATGGTTTTATCTGTGGTGGAACCATCTTACCTTTAGTTATGTGCTTGAATGGATGCAGCCTAATTATCAACTCTCAACCGAAAATGAGCCCTGCAAACTCCAGCTGCTCTGGAGCCTGCATTTCATTTGTTTTATTTTTCTCATCAATGAGGCAAGTGTAGCATAAATCTGTGAGACACAAAATTGAGACCGGAGATTCAACACTTTCTACAGCTATATTAGGCAGAAAGTTGTAAAAGCAAACACACTGATGTCTGCAAAGTTAAGGGAATGGAGTTTATAAAAGTCCAATACTCTGATCAAAACAAAGTCAGTACATCACACAGGCATAAAATTAGAAATTTCCAAAGGATTAGAATGCAGTGAAAAACACAACTGTAAATGGATAACAAAAACATGATTCTTCTTTGGGTTTCAGAATCATTATTAATAACTGCCATTATTGTAAGAATAGATACCGAGGTAAATAAACAGACTTTTTTTTTTAAAGATTTTATTTATTTATTTGACAGAGATCACAAGTAGGCAGAGATGCAGGCAGAGAGAGAGAGAGAGAGAGAGAGAGAGAAGCAGGCTCCCTGCTGAGCAGAGAGCCCGATGTGGGACTCGATCCCAGGACCCTGAGATCATGACCCAAGCCGAAGGCAGCGGCTTAACCCACTGAGCCACCCAGGCGCCCCTAAACAGACATTTTAACATTTGTGATTAACATAGTACTAGAAAAATAAGGTTCGATGCATTTTATCTATTTTTCAATAAAATGTGCTTTAGAAACAGAATTTACTTTGGATTCAAGGACACTCATAGACATGTGAATAGGTGGAAAACAATATTCCATGCAATTGGTTTTATTTAAGGTTTTTCACAATATATGATTTCAGTTGGGAAATAGTATTTGAATATTTCCAGTTTCTGTTCTCTTCCTTTAATAGGCTGATATAGGAGGGATAAACAACAGTAATTTGTTTGGATTTCCATATGTAGATTTATGTCCCTGGCTCTGTCAAACTCTGAGGTCCTAAAATTCTAAGCAAGTGGAACCGAATGAGAACTGTGCCCTGAAAATTCAGAGAATGAGGATTATTGAGCTTAGAAATTCTGTAGTATTTCCCCATATTTTTTTTCTCCTGCTTCAGGGAGTCACCATGGAGTGTTTTGAGTAGGGAGAAGAAGAAAGTCTGTGTAATTTGACTTTGTGGATTGAAGTTTCCTGATGTATATGTAAGTTATACATACCAGATACCTGCTAATCACCCTATAGCGCTGGGTTGACTTGTTTTGGAAGTGAAGATGAGAATTTAGACAGTGGAGGAGTTTCACTAATACTAATTTAATGCTTTCACAGAGCAGAAATCAAACATTAATTTTAGCTGCCTTGTTTAATATTTGCCTCCTTTATTTCTGTATAAAATTATTGTAGATTCTCTCTAATAAATTTTCCTTCAGCAAGTTATTGATTCAATTTTTAACCTTTTGGAACCAGATTCCTATTTTAGCATAATGTATCTCAGCTGAACTATATATTAATGTCATCACTGATCTTCTGCAAAGTCCTCCATGGAGAATTTACATTTATGCTAGAGGTGTTGGTAGGGTAATTTATTGGAAAGAAAATCCATAGTATAATTATGAAACAACATGGGTGACCTATTTTTCTCAGTTTACATTTTTCTCTATTGATTCCAGTTAAATGTATCTTTGTTTTGCTGATTAAACTCCAAAGTGGCTCTGTATCTACTTCAACTGAAAGTATGATAAAGAATCACCAGCATGAGTATGAGAGAAAGACACTTCTGAATAAATTTTATCCTAGAGGTTGATTTCAGCTTGCAGGGGTTGGGGTAGATAGGGATACTCATTTTTGTCATGTAGTAGTAAGCGAGACCACTGAGGACAACTTTCTTAAAGCATTCATTCAGTTGTACAAACAGAGTAATATAAAGAGAGTAATATAATTAAATATAAATTAAATAATAATTTATATAATAAATATAACATAATAATCAAAATACATTAAATAATGTACATATTTAACATGCATATTAATAGATATGTATATATGTGTTCATATATACATACATAAACTATATATTTGACGAGTAGGAAAGTCTTTCTTAATCACTAAAGCTAATCATTATTCTTTGAATATTTTTTAGACCAGTAGCACATACGATTAGGCAAGAACCATCTTAAGATAAAAATTTTTTATCTACATCTGGCATGTAAATAAACCAGAAACCTTATCATGTTGCTTCAGTTCAAATTAACTATTTCCTGAGCACATGTAATTTGGAACAGCAAAGTGCTTGCTAGGCAATAGGGAAGGTTACTCTTGATTGACCCTCTTTCTCGTACTGGTGAAAAGTGTGTATATGGATTTTCAGGCCATTTTATTTCAGGTATCTAAAATAGACACTTAAAAAAAATTGAAGCATAGGGGCGCCTGGGTGGCTCAGTGGGTTAAGCCGCTGCCTTCGGCTCAGGTCATGATCTCAGGGTCCTGGGATCGAGTCCCGCATCGGGCTCTCTGCTCAGCAGGGAGCCTGCTTCCCTCTCTCTCTCTCTCTCTCTCTCTGCCTGCCTCTCCGTCTACTTGTAATTTCTCTGTCAAATAAATAAATAAATAAAATCTTTAAAAAAAAAAAATTGAAGCATGGATTAGAGTAGGCAAATGAGACATCTGAATGAGAGTCGTTTTGGAGGATGCCAGGGTACAGATCAAGTTAGTAAATGAACAAAGGACGGCTCTTTCTCACATGGGGTGCTAATTATTTCAGCCCTAAAAACTGTGAGCTATAATAATTTTAACAGGAAATGGAAACTGGATGATAGGTATATAGGCAATAAGGATCTCTGAATTAAAAAGACACTATCTAGAAAATCTACTAAGGAGAAAACAGAGCAGGCAGCCTTTTGATAGGCTACACAGCCTTTTAGTACAGGAGGACTGAAAACCTTAGGCAGAACAACGCAAATATCCACTGAAAGCTAATGGTATATGAAAACTAAAATGCAAAGGGCAGAGAGAAACAAAAAAAGTGAAGAGAAAAGTGTGACTCTAAGGAAAGATTGAGAAATTGCTATTGGCAAGGGCTGATGCTCATGCTAGATTGATTGATTGATTGATTGTACAAATTTTATTTGAGAGAGAGGGAGAGAAAGTGAGAGAGAGAGAGAGAGTATGAGACAGTGGCGGGGGGAGGTCAGAGGCAGAAGCAGGCTTTGGGGTCATGACCTGAGCTGAAGGCAGACAATTAAAAGACTGAGTCACACAGACACCCTCAGGCTAGCTTTAGAAATGGAAATATATTCTCCATCAAAGCAAAACAAAGCATCAGAACGTTTTCTTGCATCATGCAATGAGGCTTTTGGATATAATCTGATAAATAAGGTAGTACTCTAGATTGCAAAGTATACCAACAATAACTTTACAAGGCTTCCTGGTCCATTTTAAATTCCCTATTTCATTATGTGTGTTATTCTTCCTTTCTTCAGATGGAGGATCTTCAAAACTACTAAAACAAGAATGAATTCAAAAAAATGATTCAGTGGCTAAAAAGGACATTTTTATGTTCTTCTCCATAGTTAATACATGGAGGAAAATGACATCCCAAAATGGGGAAGAAAGCAAATTGTTGTAAAAAGGAAAGAATAGTCGGCTGAGTGCCTCAGAGTCTGCAACATGAAAAAGAGGGTTCCACAGGATAGAAGCTTGGAAATCTCTAGTACCTACTCCCTGGGAGCCTGACATTCATGGAGGACATGCCCCCAGAAGTGGTCATTTGTCATATTGACTGGATGGTCTCCAGATACCTTGCTTATTTCAGGGGATTTATAAGACAATGTATAATGGGCCCTCTATCAATATACTTCCAGGTGCTAGGAGCTAGAGCAGGGGCATAACCAAAATGCTTGGCTGCTGCTGTTCTGGACTTTGACTCTGGAGTCAGCAATGCCAAGAAGTGTGACAGAACTTAGAATTCATTCTGGAGAGAACAGAAGCAGCATCTGGTGCTGTGAAGGCTATGACAGTGATATGTTTGTGTCTAATGCCAGCCATTGTGAAGGCATCAGCAGGCAATGTGGTAGCTTATCAGCTATTCCAAAATATTCATATTTTGGCTGCAGTTCTTTATCCCAGACAATTTAAGTTCTTTCTAGCTTTCCAAGTCTGGATTTTTACTCTTGGAGTGATTGTGTGAAATACCACCATCTTTTCAATAATTTATTTTCATCTTGTATTAGCTAGAGTAGGGCTTCTTATATTTGCAACTAGGAATTCTGATTGATAAACAAATTTATCAATTTGTTGTATCCAATTGCTATAATAGTGGGAGGAAATCCTACCTTGGGAACTAAGATACAGAAATGATGAGTTATGTGTAAGGAGTCAGAGATAGCTTATTAGGATATGGACCAGGTATGGGCTTTAAGCTTCAAATCTTCTCTCTACCATGTAGTTGCTGTTTGCAATTTAACTCATCTCTTTAGACTTCTTCTTCCTTTATGATATAGGGAGGGTAATACTTACCCTGTTAAGATGATTAAATGACTTATTATTTATAAGATGTTTAGAAAGGCCCCTGGGGCATGGCTAATACTTAATATTTGTAATTATTATCATTACTTGAAATTATTTTCATATTTCTTATAGAATTATAATTATGCATATGATATATGCCAGACATTGGTTTTGGCAGACAGAGGAGTGAACATGAGAGATCAAGGTCTTCACAAAACTCACATCCTAAAAATCAGAGTATTTCTATCTACTTAGAGATGGTGAGTGGAACAGAAGATTAAAATAACTCCAGGCTGGGTAAGGAAGCATGGAAGACTACAGTGACACCTCCTTTATGGGGAATGGTAAGAAGTATGTGTGGCTTCTCCCACATAGATGCATCTGGGAGAAGGCATATGAGGGAAAATGTGCTAAGGCAAAGGAAGGCAACTATCACTAACATATGGATGCTTGCAAACTTTCCCCTTTCACTGCCCACGGAGAGGTCTCTGACATCATGTAATTCTTTTCCCTCTTTTAGAAATTCTAAAGTGAGTTCTCCTCTGACTGGTAAAAGGTGAAGAGATTTTATAATAAAAAGTAAAGTGATAAAGAAAAAGAAAAGTAGAGTGATGTAAAGAGAGATTAGGAGCAAAATTCTCAAGGTCAGAGAATGAGTTTTTATGAATTTGAGAAGAGCAGAAGCTGTTAGGAAGTAGTAACAAGGTGCAGGTGTGTAGCTATCCAGCAGTGAAAATGTCATACAATAAAGACCTGTGCGGAGATGAATTGCATATATGTCATCCTGACCATATGACATAATGTGCATTGATATGCTTTTAGTTGGTAAAAGTCAGAAGTCTTGCGTGGGTTCCCTGGTGATGCTTCTGCTGTATGGCCCACTGTAGGAACTCTTCTGGGGGGATTGAGAGAAACAGCTTTCATGGGAAAACGTGAGTATACCAAAACCCTATTGTTGTTTTCTTTAACCACCATTATATGTCTTCTGTCAAATAAACCATGTTCTATGAAGATCTTTGGAGGTATGTTTTTGTCTTGTTACATCTGGATTATTTTGGTTAAATTCACTACTTGTATAGATCAACCAAGATGCTATTTCAGATTAAATAAAAGGATTTTATGAGTTCTAAACAAAATTATGAAAGGGAGTGCCAGAAGAAGGATTTGAACTTCAATCTGTATAAAGGAGGTGACCTAGTGAAGTGTTAAAAGCATGAAATTTGAAGTTAGATAAATCTATGTTCAAATAAATTTTTGCACTATCTAGTTATAGAATTGGGCAAGCTATAAGGATCTCTATAAAAGAGAATAGTAAACATTAATTCAGGATTAGGATCAAGTGGGATAACATATATGGAGTACATTGTAATATCTGGCATCCAAGTGTATTGTTTATCGGGACTGAAATGTGGGGTTAGAGATGAAGAAGAATAAGACAGGGCTACAGATATATATTTGAAGAAATGATGGTTAAAGCTATGAATGAGAATAGGGATCAGCCGACTACAACATGTTGTCACTTGTTTTTGTGAAGAAAATTTCATTAGAATACAACTATGCTCATTCCTTTAAGTATCCCTGATGGCTGCTGTCATGCTACAATAGCAGAATTGAATAGTTGTGACAAAAATTACATGACTCAGAAAATCTATAAAATTTGTTACCTGGCTCCTAACAGAAAATGTTTGCTGAACTCTAGACTACAAAAGGCCTGAGACTACACATAAGAATGTCTACATGTAAGGATTTTTTTTCTCTCATCTTTGGGATATCATTAGTATTTCCACTTGTGTAGAGAGAGACTAGCAGGATCATGATAGCATTCTACTAAAAGGATAGTAAGACCAAAGTGTATCCTTTCACCAAGTCCAAGTCTTGTTTCCTTTGTATCAACGAAACAAGCAGAGGCAGAAAACTCCCCTTTTTTCAGCATTCAGCTTTTCTAAGGAGTCTAAGCATTTTCTAGTCATAAGAAGTTTCACAAATGTAAAATTCCAGAAATTTCCTGCAACTGAGGCCAAACTAAAACCATTAGGGGTTTATTTGTCAAAAACCCATGTGCATAGATTCCAAAACTGTCACAATACACACACTGTTTTAATAAAAATATATGAAAAGACAGTGATAGAGTTCAACATTGTACTGTAAATCTCAAGCTTCACTGAAGATGTGAAATGATAAACAGATTGGTTTATGTGATAGTGTTTTCAATCCACTTCTTTAGAATCCAGCTTAATCCTATTATCTCCAACCTAGAAGACAGAAACTTAAATTGCAAAAGGAAATTTGCTGAATTTCAAGCAACTGAACTAACTATTCCAACACATGGATGGTCCCCTAATGTTTGTATATCTAATATGGTCTCTACCACTCTCCCATTAAATTAAGTGAATGAGTAGCTAAAGAGACATCTTCCCTAATTCTGTGATATGTTCACTAGAAGACACCCTTGAGGATGGCATTTTTGGCTTCAAGTTCTCATAGATTTAATGTTTGTACACAAACTTTAGATCTCATTGCCACATCCTGACTGAGAATGCTGCTTCTCAATAATACATAACCATTTGGACATCTGTTCCCACATAAATATTACTCTGATTCAAAAAGATTTACCAAAGCATACTTAATAAAAATCATCTTAGAGTTGAAGCATCAGATAAAAAGGTAGTTTAAAGAAACAAAACTGCTATCTGATGTGGTGATTTCCTACTGAATTAGTTTCATGGCCATCTCATATTTAGATTTTATTTGAAAGTGTTTCCATTTGAAAGATTTTCATTTAAAAGCCTATAATACTTGAAAATAACTGAGATAAGTTAGAAATACCTTATCCATTTTATTGATATGGAAAAACCTGGCATGACTTGAGCAAGTCATTTTTGTTTTTATTTTCTTAAATCCTTTGACCATAAAATATATAAATCCTTTTCCCAAAATACTCAAGCATTATGCTTTCATCTATGCGTCTTGATGTGTCCAACATGAAGATTTGTTTTGATTTTTGACTACTTGCTTAAGACCACAGATGAAAGTGAAAGAAAGTATGTGTCTCTGAGAGTTTATAGGAATACGTTAATGATGATTTTGCATACAGTTCATTCTAGATTTTTCTGAAGTCTAATCACAGATGAATTCCAAGATGCAATTCTAGTTGAAGTTATAAAACATAAAAATAAAAAAAAAAGACCTCAATAAATCTTGCTTAAAAACTCCAGGAAGAACATTTATCATGCATGCTGTTCATACTCTCCAATCATCACCTTCGGAATCCTCAAGCAATAATATGAACTAACCACCTTCATTTGATTAAACAAATGTTACCTATTAACTGCCAAGATCAACTAAATAAAAATCACATCGTCCTAATGTCCCTCTCTCAGCAAGGAGTTGTATGAATTCTAAAGCCAAATTGATTTGGGTACATTTGTAGGAGAAATCTGCTAGTAAACAGTGGGAAAAATCAGAATGTATTATAATTTTGTAAATATATATATTTTTAAATATAAGTAGTTAAGTAGTTACTTCCCAAACTTTACAAATCATCTAGTTTCAGTTTCACAGGGCACTGCTCTGCAGTTCTCCCCAATATTCTTTTTTTCTTAGGAATGGCCACACTATTTCATATGAAGTGCCCAAAGACATATTTGGGAAGCTGAACACACCATTTTCTGCAGTAGCAACATGATAGAAATACATTTCAGACCCGACACAGGTAGTTTAGTTTATCCTATTTTTATTTGCCTATGTATACCAGCTGCTGCAGCTTAGATTTCTCTAAGGAGAGAATGAAATAAGAAATATAACTTAAAAGTGTAAGCTGTGAGCAGTTGAGGTTTAATTCAGAAATTTATAGATTCACTGCTGGCAATAAGCTCTAAGGAGTACATCTAATATAGTGCATTTTGGCAGCATCACTCAATGTGCTGTAGTTAAGGGCTTGTCAGCATTTCTATTTTAAACCCCTCTTTTCTGGTGTTTATGATTTGACCATTAAGAATCACTGGGGCTTGAAAAAACAGTTTGTGAAGATTGAGTTCAGCAGCAAATTGTACCATGTTCCATTCTGAGCAGTAGAATGAACAGCAAAGTTCTGTGAAAGGATGGAAACGAGTTGACTAAGTTAGGACATCATCTTGTTAAAGGAGGGGAGGGAGAACTCTCCAGCTTCGGTTCTTATGTAGATTGTGTATGAGATGTTCCAATTATGTGGTTATAAGTGGGAGTACATAACAAGAAATTGAGTTTGGAATTAGGAAGAAAAGTCAATTGAAAAATGAAGAAAATCGTTCTTTTTTTTTTAAGATTTTATTTATTTATTTGAGAGAGAGACAGTGAGAGAGAGCATGAAAGGGGAGAAGGTCAGAGGGAGAGGCAGACTCCCAGTGGAGCTGGGAGCCTGATGCAGGATTAGATCCTAGGACTCCAGGATCATGATCTGAGCCGAAGGCAGTTGCTTAACCAATTGAACCACCCAGATGCCCAGAAAATCATTCTTTTTCAAAGCTTTATTGTTATAAGGGATACACATTTGGTTAGGTATCCCTTACTTAATAGTGGAATGCTATGGCATGAACTATAGTGTTAAGCTTTTGGGGCATGGGTTATATAGAAATGAGATATATTAGTATGTGTCATCTTATTTTTTCTAGGAGTAGGAGCTTTGTGCTCCTCTGTAGTGTCTGTCGATAAACTACATAGAGATTTACATGCCATCTCAGAGTGGCAGCTCTGAGTTTATATTCCAGCATTAAACCAGAAAAACACACAGATGACATAAAATAAACAAATACCTTTGTGTGTCTTTACTTCTCTGACTACAGTGGCAAGAGAGGAAAGCTCACATTGGGAGAAGTAAGAGCCAACAATTAGATATCAGAGTACAGAAAGGGGAAGAAAAAAAAAATCCCCTAACTGTAGTATTATTGTCCATGGTTCCTGTTACAAACTGTTTTTATCCAATTTCCATGGACACCAGTTGGGTTGAATTCACTCCCCCTTTTCAGTAAAGTACCATGACACCAGGTCCTTAAATTTCCAGTATATATATATAAAGCATGATTCTATTCTTTGGCATCCACTAATCAGTCCAGGTGGAACCTCAGGCCTGAGGGGGGTCAACTCAAATCCTTCTTCTGGGGATTTGGAATTAGGAACGACAGAGAGGCAGAGGATATTTTGTAGAGAGAAAGAAGGGAGTAGGGAGATGGAAAGATAATAACAGCAAAATCCCAATAGGTTCCTGCTTCTGGTTTGTTCCCGAGGACCAGCTGCCTCTCTGTTCTTGGATTCTCCTGATAGTCCAATGTCTATGAAATAAATCCCCTTCTTATATTAAAGCTTTTTAGGGCACATTACTTAAATTGAGATCCTAACAAATTCACAAGTTAACAAGGCAGTACTAATATCCTGGCATTTATTCCATTTCTAAACATCTTAAGACTTGACTCATTTCTGATTTCTCATATTCTCAGCTTTTCTACACTGGGTATCATATTGATGAACTATTCTTGATTTTCATGTTTCATTCAAATGTAGACAAATATAGTGAAGTTTATTTTTATCATGATTTTTCTCATTTCTCTGATTGTCTATTACTTTAATTTTTTCTTACTTTGCATGTTTTCCTTTGAGATTTTAACCCAAAAGACTTTGGGGTGCCTCAGTTGGTTAAGCATCCAACTCTTGACTTCAATTCTGGTCATGATCTCAGGGTTGTAAGAATGGAGCCCAGCATTGGGCTCCACACTGGGCTTAAAGCTTGCTTAAGATTCTCTCTCTCCATCTCTCTCTGATCTATACCACAACCCCTGCACAATTTCTTTCTCTCTTTAAAAAAAATTATAAAAAAAATTTTTAAAAAAGACTTACTAGTTACTTGGGATATAAAATCTCCAGTTTAATTCTAGTCTAAGTTTAGATTCTTTTTTTTTTTTAAAGAAATTATTTATTTATTTATTTATTTGAGAGTGAGAGAGAGAGAACATGCAAGACTGCACCAGCGGGGGAGGAGGCAGAGGGAGAGGAAGAAGCAGCTTTCCCACTGAGCAGGGAGCCCCATGCAGGGCTCAATTCCAGGACCCTGAGATCATGACCTAAGGAAGATGATTAACCTACTAAGATTCCCCATTTGGATTCTTTTGACAATAAAAGACAAAAGTAATACACAAATAATAAAAACCTCAACTGGAATATAAATAAGCAAATAAATATAAATTAATTTAAACCTGGCGATTCACAGACCTGTACCCCTGGGGATAAAATATATATGTTTATAAAAAATAAAAAATTTAAGAAAATTATAAATTAATTAATTAATTAAATTTTCAAGCCTCGGCAAAAAAAAAAAAAAAAAAAATAGTGTGACTACTGGGCCAACCAGATCCAGCTACATTTTTTTTTCTTTTTAAGAGAGAGAGAGAGAGCATGAAAAGGGAGAGGCACAGAGGAAGACGGGGGAGAGAGAGAATCTTAAGCAGGCTCCATGCCCAGTAAAGAGCTCAACATGGGTCTTGATCCCATGATACTTGAGATCATTACCTGGGCCGAAATCAAGAGTCACTTAACCAACTGAACCACCCAGGAAACCCAAGATCTACCTCAATTTTAAGCTCCCTCTTTGGCAGCCCTCAAAAGCTCTAGTTGCTTTGAACAAGGTAGCAAAATGACTGACGTAATTTCAGCGTTCCTACAACACAGTATTTCACCTAAACGAAAAAAGAATCATTTCCAGTAGTTTCTGAAAAAGGTATGGGACCCTCACGCTGCTGGTGAGAATGTAAACTGGTACAGCCACTGTAGAAAACAGTATAGTGGTTCCTCAAAAAATTAAAAAGAATATTACCCCCATATGATCTAGTAATTCTGCAACTGAGTATTTACCCAGAGTTTGAAAACACTAATTCAAAAGGATGTATATACATACCCCTATGTTTATTACAGCATTATTTATAATAGCCAAATTATGGAAGCAGCCCAAAAGTAGACAGATAGATGAATGGGTAAAGAATGACTCTGTGTGTGTGTGTGTGTGTGTGTGTGTGTGTGTGTGTTGGAATATTACTTGGCCATAAAAAAGAATGAAATTTTGCCATTTGCAACAACATGGATGTAGCTAAAGAATATAAATGCTGAGAGAATTAAGTCAGTCAGAGAAAGACAAATACCAGAAAGACAAATACCATATGATCACACTGTTATGTGGACTTTAAGAAAAAAAAATTTTTTTGAAAAAAAAAAAGAAAGAGAGAGAGAGACAAACCAAACAACAGATTCCTGACTATAGAATGAAAACAGATGGTTACCAAAAGGGAGGGGATGAAGGATGAGTCAACTAAGTGATGGCAATTAAGAGTACACCTATCTTGATGAGCACTGACTAATATATAGGATTGTTGTATTACCATATTGTACACCTGAAACTAATTTAGTACTACATGTTAACTAAAATAGAACTATTTTTAAAAAAATGGCATAGGTGGGGTACCTGGGTGGCTAAGTCAGTTAAGTGTTTGCCTTTGGCTTAGATCGTGATTCTGGGGTCCTGCAATCGAGACCCTCCCCTCTGCTGCTTCCCCCTGCTTGTGCTTTCTCTTGCTCTCTCTTCCACTTGCTGTCAAATAAATAAATAAAATCTTAAAAAAAAAAAAAAAGGCATGGGGTTCCTTTTTATGATTTGCCCCACACTAAGTCAGGTGACTATTCATGCCAAAAAGGATGAGATGTGCAAAACTGGCCTAAATCAATTAATGGACCTGGCTCTTAAAGTTAGGAAAAGGAGAATTTCACCCTATATGCATTTCTGATGATAGAAGAGAGACAACTTCTTAAAGAATAATCAAAATATACTTGATGATATAAAGAGGGAAATGGTGTTGGAAGACAACCAGCAAATGTCTATAACACCATATGTATGCATTGTTTCCCCAAAGTGAAGTTAGTTTAGAATACTTAGATCAACCGGTGTGAGTTTTCCATTTGTGAGAAGACGAATCCTGACCAGCCCACAGAAGGAGGAAGAAGCAGGATATGGGAGCTCCTGTGACAACATAGGTAGTAATTAAACAAGCAGAGAAGAGTGAGAATACAGATCACTAAATCCAAGGCTGGAGAGGCAGAGTTCTGCTAAAGCAGAACACAGCAACAGCCATAGTTCTGGGAGAACAGGAGAAATCCAAATATGGATGTGAGCTTTCCTGACCTCAGGAGACTAAAAAAGATCAATGCTCAAGGGGGAGAGACTCTGAGAAGGCTTCACTTATTAATACGCAGAATATTATAATTTATAATAGAGTGAAGGACTGGCACATACTTAAGAATGTAAGTTAAATTATACAAGATGACAGATGTCTTCAGTAACCTATTTTCACTGTGTGTTTGTTTACTCTTTACACTTGACTGTGCCAGGTCTCAAGCTGGCTCCAGAAGACACAAATATAAAACATACAGGAGCCTGACCTCATGATGCTATAGGCTAGGGAGCTTATAATTACATTGTAAAAAGTACCCTAATAAATATCTGCCCAGGTGACTCTGAGATCAAACAAGAAGGGCAGCTAATTCTTGGCTATTTTAGAAAGCTTTTGGCAATAGGGATGCTGAGCAGAATCCTGAGAAATTAGTAAGAGGCAGGTAAGTCTGGAGAGTTGGGAAAAGTGTTCTAGACAGAGGGACTGTCTTTGTGCAGATCTTTACATACAGAGCAGTTCAATCATGTTCCCATTTCTCCTACTGGGGACAGAAAGTAATAGCGTGTATTCAGAGCCTCCAAGAAAAGAAATAGGTCTTATCTTCATGAGTTGGGATCTGAGAATTCATAAGTATTCCACAGTGGTCCTCAAGGGGTCTGTGAACTACACCCAAAGCGTATTCAAAAATGTGTTTATATGCAGGAATCTTTTATCTGAACAAAAGTTTTAGCATAATTATATAATTATAGAGGGGTCTATGGCATACAAAAAGTTTAAAAAGAGAAAACTTTAAAAAAGAATAGAAAATCTCTGGCAGGTCTTCTAGAGGAAAAAGGAGAAGATAGATGATTAGCGCTTTTAACGACGCCAAGTACCTGCAGCATGTACCCTGCATGGGTTGGGGAGGGGGTGTCAAGAGTCAAGAGTGTGCATTCCGGCTTGAGGCTCATTAAAGGCCCTTGGTAGTAACTAGTGTGACCCACCAAAAGGGTCCCAACTCTAGCTCCTTAGATGTTACTTTACTTTTTATGCCCTTTAAAAAATTATTTAAATTCAATTTAGTTAACATACAGTGTATTATTAGTTTCAGGGGTAGAATTTACTGATTCATCAGTTGCATATAACACTCAGTGATCATTCCATCAGGTGCCTCCTTTATGTCGGCCACCCAATTACCCAACCCTCCGAGCCACCAAGCTCCCCTCCGACAACCCTCAGTTTGTTTCTCACACTTAAAAGTCTTTTATGGTTTGCCTCCTTCTCTGCTTTTATCGTATTTTTTCTTCCATTCCCTTCCCTTATGTTCATCGATGCTTTGGTTCTTAAATTCCACATATGAGTGAAATCACACATTGTCTTTCTCTGACTGACTTATTTCACTTAGTATAATACCCTTTAGTTCCAACCATGTCATTGCAAATGGCAAGATTTCATTCTTTTTGATGGTTAAGATTCCATTGTGTGTGTGTGTGTGTGTGTGTGTGTCTATGAATGTGTATATCCATTCATTCTTTATGCATTCATCTATTGATAGACATCTGGGCTCTTTCCATAGTTTGGCTATTTGGACATCACTGATATAAACATTGGGGTGCATGTGACCCTCCAGATCACTATCTTTATACCTTTTAAAAACTTTGATTCTAGATTTAAGACACATTTTCCTATAAATTGCCTCCAGGTTCCTCATTCACTTCCTAGATTGTCTTGTCTCTTTGGAACTGGTTTCCCTGGTGTTTTGTTTTAGGAGACAGGAAGAAAATTACAAGCATCCCTTCTTGGTTGACTTTAACTATTGTTATAGTTCAGTTAGTTTGGACATGAAATGAGGATGGCTCCAATGTGTTCCACTGGTGACTGACTTGTTCCCATGAAGGTCTTCTAGGAGCTCTGAAGAGATTGGTTACCTCTCCCTACTGAACACCAAGCAGTGACACCATGACCCCTCCCTGTTTGCCATGTAGTGTAATCCTGGCACTTTTCTTCTGTTCTCTATGGAGACATAATAGATCCACATTCTAGACTCCCTGGGAGCTGGAAAGTATGGTTCTAATTCTCTTTCCATCTGGCAGTTCCCCACCAGACCAGCTGATTTCAATTTTCTTTTCTTCTGCACGATGCGTGAAAAAAGACTTTGCCAATTCTGATGCCTAACCAGACATCAGATGCCTAACCTTGTTCATTCCCAAACAAGGAATGAAATTCTTATCTTTCCTTCTTGAAGAAAACCCCAATATCTATGAACATTTTCTGTGTTTTTCTTCAAATCTCCTTCCAACCTCCATTTAGATAGGAGAAAGGGAACGTTCTGCCTCCTGCTTCTTGTAGAAGAAAGGACGGAGCCTTTGTCCACCAATAATGCAGTCCTCACAAGGTTGAGGTGATGATCTGGTGGACATCAATTCTGGCATCTCTCAACCAAGGCAGTGGAGGTTGCTGATTTCAAATGCTGATTACTCCTATAGAATACGGCATGCTTTGTTACTTTCAGCATACTCTTAAAATTGCCTTGCCTTCTCAAAGTGCTCACAGTTGGGCTTACTGTTTATCTTACCTACAGGTTCAACCTTGCGCAAATTCACCAGACAGTCTATAAGGAGAGAAAACACCAGTGTATTTTAGGCATGATGGAGTGGGGAGATTTAAGAATTAAGCCTCTTTCTCTCTTTTTGAAGTTATATATAAAGCCTTAGCATAGATCCATGTGTCATTATTTCTGAGATGCAGACTTTTCCTAGTTGTTATAATAGAGCTTTGAAGCAGTAGAGAAATTAAATTGATGTTTCAGACACATTGCCTTAGGACACACGGGCTACAGAGGGTCCTTGTGAGCCAGGAACTAGGGAGGGGTAGCTAGAGAACATTATCACTGTGGTGAAGTGATAGGAGTCAAAGTGGAAAACATTGAGTCTCTCTTGAGCTGGCATAAGGAATGGGTTGAGCCATGGTCACCAACAGAACCAGGTCTGTTTTTCTTTTTACCTGAGTAGACTGCAGACTACCAGGAGCCAAACATTCTATTTAGCAACTGCTTTGAGGGTTACCACCAGATTTGTAAATGTGCATTACTAGGTTTTCATTTTGTCCTCTTGCAAAGACCAAAATGCTGGCTTACTCTTGTTAGTCTGCTCCTGAGTAGTGAGAAGTTGCCAAGAAATCACAGACTAAAGGCAGACTGCTGCTTGCTTTCCCTTCTAAAATGGCTGTTTTGCAATCAATTCGTAAACTACCTCATTGTGGATTCCAGCGGAAAATTGCCATTTGCCACTTGCTGTCCAAAACTTGCTCCCCATTTCTCATTTCTATTGTGGGAGAAATCACCTTAAGTCTGGGTGAAAAGCAGAACTTGCTACCCACACTCAAGGCTGAAAGCACTGCATGCTCACTTTTCTCAGTGCCTCTTGGAAGCCAGAGCACAAACACAACCAGCCATGGCTATTCAGATGCACCTGCCCTGAACTTTGATAGAAAGAAGCAAGGTGGTAGGGGGTGATGGCTAAGCCAGTGGCAACACGGGATCTCCAGGACCAGCAGCTTCTGATTTTTCAGTGGGGCTTTAAGTGTCCAGAAGCAATGACAGTGGAATCAGATGTGCTTAGCCTCCAAGCCACAACAGCTGTGGCATCATGTCCTCCCAGGCCCCCTCCTTTTTTTTTTTTTTTTTTGGTAAAGTATTTTTTCAGTAGACTTAGCTACTGTTTGTCTCCCTGGTCCCAACCAATTTCTGAGCCTGGTTCTCTAGCATTCCGGGTGATTCTGTAAACTATCCAAAATCCTATATTGATTGTATCATCCACAGACAATTTTTGACTCTTACCACTAAGATAAACTGAAATTTTTCTTAACTTGGCTTAAAAGAAGCACTACATTCTGGCTGGCTGGGTAAATTTTTACTATCAGCTCATGGGGCTGACTTCTCTCTCCAGTGATTTTCATATGCAGGGCTATATTCCCTCTAGTCCATCTTGTTAAAGAGATATTAAACCCAAGAAATTACAGAAATAGAAGATAGAAGAATAAAATGAATAGAGTAATAATTATTAGCTAAATACTTTTTTGTTAAGGAAATATTTTAAAAATTTGATTAGGTTTATGTGGATGATGGGCATATTATATTATTTGTAGAGATTATTTTACAAATATATACATGTCAAAACTTATAATGAAACATTTAAATGTGTACCAATTATTGATGCCAATTATACCTCAATAAAGCCATTAACACTTTTTATAGATTGCAAATGCATTATTAGTAAAATTTATATTTAACATTTGTAAATATTTATGCTATATAAATCATAGAAAGAAAATTTTTGCAGAAGAATTTGAAAAGCATACCAGGTAATTGAGAAATTTTAAGTGATCATTTTGACATCTTTAGTTGCCCAAAGATATCACTTGAAGAGTTTAAGAGTCTTCTCAATAAAGCAATTTTTTTTCTGAGCAAGAAAAACTGCAAATCCTGCCTGGCAATCACAGCTAGAGGGTGACTTTTTCTTGTTTAACATTAACAATTCCACTAAAGAAAGCTACAATATTTTCATGATAGATCAAGGCAAACATGTTATCAATGTGTAATTATATATGAACACAAATGAAAATCTAAACACCAGCTAACCCCTAAAAATGACCGTAGATCTCCCTGTCCTGGCTAATATAAGTAACTTCTGGCTCTTTGCCAATCACAGCACGAGAGTCACTCCATTCTTCTCAATTTCTAGAAGACAGTTATTATCCCTGCTTCTTTACAACATCCACTCCAGAGCAAACCCCTGCTAGTAACCTGAATAATGCCCAATATCACTTTTTACAAGGTCCCATCCTAGAGCAAGTCCTCCTTAATACCCTCTCACTGAGACATTCCCCAGCTCCCATAGAGTGCTTTCTCCATTGCAATAAGCCAATCAGTACAAATGTGTTCAATTACAGGTATGTTTCTGATGATCTTTGGTTGAAGGACATTATCACTTGAAGGTAAATTCTGCTTAGCTTTAAAGTGTATGAATGAAAAGCACATCTGCTCTTATCATTAATACTTACTTTTCAGGGATATTTTTTCTACCAAGATAACATACAATGAGGACTACGCTCCACAAAATTTTCTCAAAATTACAAAACTTAACATTACATAATAGGTAATTATTTTTCTAGTCAGCCCATTAGAAATCAGGATTTTAAAACCTCACATTTTGCCAAGGGCTTTTTATAAAAGATATATTTTTCCCTGCTGCCCTCTTGTTACAGTATTAATTTCAGAACCATAAAAGCAAATTATACTTGTCAGGAGGCAGCTGCTATTCTGTTGCTTGAATGTCATGTTGCTATTTAGATTTAACTTTAACTGTAATTTTTAAGTTGCAAAGGGAACCCAGACCGTTTTTCTTTTATATCCCCCTAAAAATTGCTATTGAATCTTTTGGTCTAAAAAGAATTTATTTATACAAAAGATAAGCTTATGTTTTTACCATAAAGAATCTGAAGAAAATAATTCTGCTGGCCTAAAAAAAATGAATTTGGTAAATATCACATTAATATTACTATAATTTTTAGATATTTCTGGGTTGGAATGTAACTATATAGCAACAATTTTCTTTGGTAATCTTTAAAAATAAATACCCAGGTAAGAATAGGTATAGATTTCTCACTGAAGTTAAATTTTAAGCTGAAGAAACATGCTTTAGTCTTTCATCAATCATTCTGCCAGCAGCTATCAGCTTTGTACCAATCCTAATAAATTTTACAGAACCACAGAGGTCCCCAGCTGAAAGTAAGAAGGTTGGAGTGTCCCTGGGCATGGCTCAAATAGAGTGACTTATGATACTCAACAGAAGAAAAGGCACACTTTTTTTTTTTTTTTTTAGTTTTCTTTATGTCGAAGCTGGATTCTGGAAACTTATCACAGGAGGTCTTTAAGATACACAAAGTATTTGCAAATGAGTTCAGGTAGAGAATTGGAAACTTATTAGTTTTTTTTGTAAGAAACTATTTTCTAAATGTAGGTATGCCATGCATTCTCACAGATAAAGTTGAAAGAGGTTTATAAAGGCAGAAAAAAAAATTAGAATATAGTCTATGTTCACAGAGAATGCAATTTAAGTAATCCAGATATATTAAAGTGCTTTGATTCTTAGCAAATATAATTTTCCTGAGTTATTAATCAAGGAGAGAGAGGAGTTTTTTGAATAAAGAGAAATGTCAAAGGTCATTTCTTATGGAGTACAAATGGTTTGATCATTAAAAGCTTCCATTAGTGACTCTTAAAGTAATTCAGCTACTGATTCACAATTCTTAGTGCACATTAATTAATATTTTCTTCTCTATAAATATTACATCAGTAGTCTAGTCCACAATACATCTTAAAAAGAGCTAGCAAAATAATTTTGCATTGGTCAATAAAGCTATCTAAAATACTTTCTCAATGAAGATTGATAGAGACTTAACATCTTTTAAATTTAAAACTGTCTCCCTGATTCTGTGCACTTTGCACCAACTTCCTTTTGGTTTCTGCTATATTAACTCATTAAGTCTCCAGACCTCTTTTCAGTGTTTCCCAGTTGTTTTTCTTTTTGTGTTCCATCAACTGCTAGGGCCCTTCTGGCCTCTACTTTTACCACAGTCTCTTTAGCTGATATCCTACTTTTATATAAGTTGTCAGTATTATCTGACTTCCAGGTAGGTGATAGGAGTGGGCTAAAAAGATACTTCTTGTGTGATACATATTCTATTAGAGAATATGTAGATAAATATGTAGATTTAGGTGACTGCCATTATCATATCGGAACCATAAGGCTTAAAACATAATTTGTTTACTTCTTTTTAACCATAACCCAAAGACTGAATAAATGAAAGAAAGGAATAAAGATAAACCAAAATGCAAATAATTCAAGGTTTATTCTCCTTGCAACAGATGTTTTCCCAAAAACAGTGCCTACCACAAGGTAAAGGTAAATAAATATTTATTAAATGTTAAACAAATGCTAAAGGAAAAAAAAGGTTCATCAGATTTGTATTCTCATAAACATTTTCATATTAAGCTAAATGTGTAAAAGTCACGTAATATTTAAGGGAAACATAAATACCAAATTGCAACTCTAAAACCCCAGGGTTTCCTCCATCCTTCCCAAAAAAGAGTAAAGAGAGACTGTAAAAGGAGACGTATACCATAAATGTCAAGTGTTTCTCAGAAAACATCTTCTTGAAAAATAAATATTTTTGCCATTAAAATATTCTTTTTATTGTAAGTATAAAGTTTCAGTGATAATCAATATGGAAATTTCTCATGATATTCAGTCTAAAACAAACTTAGTAACTTTATTCATAAACATTTTGCAATCTATATGCAATCTATGTGCAATATTGACACCCACGGTAGGTCTATAGTATTTTATAGTTAGCTATGTGTTTCTCGTTACTATAAAGGTTAAAAGGAATATACTAGATATATATATACATTTTTTTATAATATACAAGTAATTTGTTCCTTTCTAAAAAAAAATCCTTGTAAGTCTTTTAGACATTTCTGTGAAAGTACTGCTAAACTGGGAAGATGAATCAATTCTAATGAGTCAATTTTCATTTTATTTTTATCCAGTTCCTTTTGAGAAAGAGATCGCTAATCATCACCATAAAAATTACTAATAAAAATTACTAATAAAAGAAAGAGAAATATATTTTGTATTGATGTAATAATTATAAATCCATAAGAATAATATTCTAACATTAGAGTTAACATATCAGTTATCAGCTTGTCTACTCTGCTTTTAGGCATGGAAACTAATATTAGTTGATTTGTTCATGGAGAACATTGACAATAATAAATAACCAAGATCTTATCGGATTCACACTGAAATATCATTTATATAATTTATAAAGTTGGGGTACATATATTTTTAATTCAGAAGTTCATCAAAGACAGACATGCTTGTCTGCATGCCATTCCAAGTTCCTTAGGGTATTATTTCCTATTTTGAAATGCTGTTTTTTGTTTTGTTTTCTTTTTGCTTTTTGTTTTGTTTTGGTTTTTATCTGACAGAGAGAAAGAGAGCACAAGTAAGGGGAAGGGCAGGCAGAGGGAGAGACAGAAGCAGGCTCCCTGCTGAGCAGGGATCAACACAGGGTTCGATTCTAGGACCCCAGGATCATGACCTGAGCCAAAGGCAGATGCTTAACTGACTAAGCCACCCAGGTGCCCCAATTTGAAATGCTGTTGATTTATTCATGTTGCCTCAATAAACCTAAAATAATGATTATGGTCAAACACTTTCAATTATTTTAAAACTACTACAGCTTAGTGATAGATTTTTTTTCTGTTTCTCTCTCTTATACCTTTTACACTGAGCTATAACTTGACTACTTTCTCAAGTTACTAATCTTATGTCAAGAATAAAAAGGAAAAACTGGGGTGCCTGGGTGGCTCAGCGAGTTAAAGCCTCTGCCTTCAGCTCAGGTCATGATCTCAGTGTCCTGGGATCAATCCCTGCATCAGGCTCTCTGCTCAGCAGGGAGCCTGCTTCCCCCTCTCTCTCTCTGCCTGCCTCTCTGCCTACTTGTGATCTCTGTCTGTCCAATAAATAAATAAAATCTTAAAAAAAAATAAAATAAAATAAAAAGGAAAAACGAACACCAATGACAAAAATTCTCTCCCCCTGACAAAAACTGATGCACTTTGCCTCTTCTAAGATATTATGCACATGAATATAGTTAATACTATAAACAAAATTAAACTATGATAAAAAATAATTTAATGTCCTAGTTTTTTCAGCTGTTATACATCTGATGTATTTCTGGCTTCATGACCTTACCATGAATAACAAAATTTTAACTTTTCTCATCTTCAAAACTCCTTCAAGTAAATATTTATGCACTATGTTTAGAAAATGACTTGCCCATTCACGTGGCTTATGGGGTATAAAGTTTTCATTTATTTACAATATTTATATATTCAGGGAGTCTTTATTAAACAATTAAAAGATATATGATCAGGGCCGCCTGGATGGCTCAGTTTGTTAAGTGTCTGACTCTTGACTTTGGCTCAGGTCATGATCTCAGGGTCCTGAGATTGAGCCCTGCATCAGGATCCATTCTCAGCATGGAGTCTACTTGAGATTCTCCCTTTCTCCTTGCCCCTCCCCCCACTGATGCTCTCTGTGTATCTCTCTTTAAAATAAATCTTTAAAAAACGGTAAACTTTGTGCAGCAAAGGAAACAAAACAAATAAACAAAAACAAACAAACAAAAAACTAGCTTACTGAATGGGAGAGGATATTTACAAATGATATATCTGATAAGGGGTTAATGTCCAAAATATATAAAGAACCAAAACCAAAGAACAAATAATCTAATTTTAAAGGGCAGAAAATATGAATAGACATTTTTATAAAGGAGATATTCATGGACAATGGACACATGAAAAGATGCTTAATATTACTACTAATAAGGGAGATGCAAATCAAAGCCACAATGAGCTAACACCTCATACCTGTCAGAATGGCCCAAACGAAAAATACAAGAAATAAGAAGTGTTGGTGAGGATGAGGACAAAAAAGAATCCTCCTACACTGTTGGTGGGAATACAAGCTGGTGTAGCCCTGTGGAAAACAGTATGGCGCTTTCTCAAAAAATTAAAAATAGAAGTACCATATGATCCAATATTCCACTCCTGGGTATTTACCCAAAGAAAGCACAAACACTAATTTGAAAAGATATATACACCCCGATGTTTAATGCAGCATTATTTATAATAGCCAAGATATGGAAGTAACCCAAGTGTCCATGGATAGATGAATGGACAAAGAAGGTGTGGTATTCACACACACAGTGGAATATTACTTAGCCATAAAAACAAATGAAATCTTGCCATTTGCAACACTGATGGATCTAGAGTGTGTAATGGTAAATGTAATAAGTCAGTCAGAAAAAGAGAAATGCCATGATTTCACTCATATGTGGGATTTTTTTAAAGATTTTATTTATTTATTTATTTATTTATTTGTCAGAGAGAGAGAGATTGAGAGCATGCGCGCAAGCAGGCAGAGTCCAAGAGAGAAGCAGGCAGAGTCTGAGAAAGAAGCAGGCTCCCAAGGAGCCCGATGCGGGGCTGGCTCAGTCCCAGGACCCTGGGATCATGACCGACTGAGCCACCCAGGTGTCCCTCATATGTGAGATTTAAGAAACAAACAACAGCAACAAAGAAACAAAAAGCACTCTTAAATGTAAAGAACATACCAGTGGTTGCCAGAGGGAAGGGGAGGGGAGCGAAACAGATGAAGGGGATTAAGAATACAGTTATTGTGATGAGCACTGAGTAATGTGTAGAATTGCTGAGTCATTGCATTATACACCTGAAACTAATACAATACTGTATGTTAACTATACCGAAATTCAAAGAAAAAATAACAACATAGCTGACAAAGCAATATACTAACTACATTATTAATTACCATGAAAATAAATTTTTAATCCATTGTCAAGCTTCTTTAAAAACTACTCAATGAATAGACAGAAGAAGCTACAGACAGTTTATATTTGGGGACAATAACACCCACCATTGGCAGTGCAATTCCAATTTAGTTCAGCCCTTGTTGTTGGCTGAGAAGAAAACCAAGCACACCTGTCCTCTGGTGCCTTATCTGAAAATCCCCGGGCCAGGAAAAAATGGCAAGGATTCCCAGGAAATCCTTAAATGTCACAAGCATCCTTAACATTTAAGGTACATTTGAATGTTTCTCCCTCTTGGTATAATTACAGCAATAGCACATTTTTATTGTATTAAATATAGCTTTTAAATAAGTTCAAATAAGTTCTATGTATCATCTTAAGCCAGATAAATTTTACATTCCAGAACAAGAGGAACTTGCAATGTTTATCAGTTCTGAGAAAAGTATCTTTTAAAATTGGTCTTTGAAATGTAATAAGAGAGAACTAACTGTGCATTTAACCTGACCAAACTACTTTAAGACAGTTAGGACTGTATGCCATTACTGTCAATCATACTGCTGTCAAAGAGAGTGATAGAAGGGCCAAGAATACCTCCTTCCCTTGAAGTAACATCTAATTATAGACAAATGAGTTGAAAAAAAAAAAAAGTTGGTATTTGCTCTAAAAATATAAGTGGATTTCAGTTAGTTTTAAGCAAATGAAAAAAAAGACTAAATTTTATAAAAGAGCTGAAACTGGAATGGTGCTACCTAAAATAAGGTATTATTGTCTCCAGTGGAGAATTTTGTTAGAAGAATACCATCTGGTGCGTTTCTAGACCATATTTTGACCTGGTATTTTTGCCTAATTGCTTTATTTTACACAATTGATTCTTATACTTGGGCCAAGAGAAGGAATTCATCACTGATGTTTGGCAAGTAATAAATAGAAGGAGTTAAAAGTGTCTGCCATTGGATTAGGAGGGAACATTATAACACAATAGAGAATAAATAAGTTATAGCAGGGAAGGAAAGCAAGAGGGCTAGGTCTGGGTATTCAAAAAGCAGATGAGAAAATAGAAGAATAAAGACATGATGAGCTCTATATATGTGATAGAAAGTTCGAATGACAGATTAGAGACAAATTCAAAATACTTTTCTCGTTAAGCTATAATTTGGCTTTTTCAAGTTAGCAGCCCTATATCATGTATAAAATTGACCAAAACACATTTCTTTAAGATTATCACAATTGTACACAGCTAAGAATTGATAAAGCAGTTACTTCTAAAAGATTATATAACCCCAAATCACTAATTTCATAGTAAAATACAGCTGTCATTGAACAAAAAAAAAAAAAAGGAAGTTTTAGTGTTCAAGCAGACATAACTTTGCTGGGCAGGAAGCTTGCAGATGTGTGTTCCAGAAATAACTACACAGTAGTATTAACCAGTGGCACTGTTGTGGATTTAATGGTGTCCCCTCAAATTTATATGTTGAAGCCCTTAATCTCAATGTGACTGTATTTGGAGATAGGGCCTTAAGGAGGTATTCAAGGTAAAATGATGTTATAAGGGCAGAGCCCTAATCCAGTAGGGCCAGTGTTCTTATAAAAGCAAGAGACAGGGGCGCCTGGGTGGTTCAGTGGGTTAAGCCTCTGCCTTCGCCCCAGGTCGTGATTTCAGGGTCCTGGGATCGAGCCCCGCATAGGGCTCCCTGCTCAGCGGGAAGCCTGCTTCCCCCCTCTCTCTCTCTGCCTGCCTCTCTGCCTACTTGTGATCTTTCTCTGTCAAATAAATAAAATCTTTAAAAAAAAAAAAAAGGCAAGAGACAATAGAGAATCCAGTGCATTTTCACAGAGAAGAAGTCTGATGAAGACAAGAAAAGTCAGGTGTTAAAAAGCCAGGTGAGATGTTTCATCAGAAACCAACCCTGATAGAACCTTGATCATGGGCTTCGATTCTCTAGAACTGTGAGAAAATAAAATTTTGTTGTTTAAGACATTCAATGTATGGTATTTTTGGGGGGCATCCTAAGCCAACTAGTAGAGATACAGAATTTCAAGAGAGATTAACTAGAATTGGGAATGTCACTTGGGGTCATGGAAAGATTATAGAACTAAGGCGCATTTAAGGATAAGACTCCACACTTTGGGCTCATTAGCACCATATTATAATCAGTAAAACCAATAATTATTTGGGACTCTGCAAGATTCTTTATACATAGAAATTGTTATTTAATTCATTAATGATTTTATGAAGTATGTATTATTTACCTCACCAAAGACCAAGGCTCAGAAAGAAAGAAAAAGTAACTTGGTCATGTTTCACTGGCATTAAGTTAGAGTCTAATCTTAAATCAAAGTCCCTAGGACTCTATAATCCGAATGTTCTGAAGAAACATTCTATTAAATTCTGAGAAAACATCTATTAAAGAGGCAAATACTTTGCCTGGGGCTCTGTAATCTGAATGTTCTGAAGAAATCTCAATGTTCTGAAGAATGAGGAAAACAACATTAGTTGTGTTTATGAAATATCATCATTCCAATTAAGAGGCCATATATTTTCAACAGTGAGAACTGGATGAAATTTTCTCTTGTGGCACTCTACAGTATACCTTGGTATTTGTCCTTTCATGATTGGAATTGATATATTTTTTTAATATTTTATTTATTTATTTGACAGACAGAGATCACATGTAGGCAGAGAGGCAGGCAGAGAGAGAGAGAGGAGGAAGCAGGCTTCCTGCTAAGCAGAGAGCCTGATTCGGGGCTCGATCCCAAGACCATGGGATCATGACCTGAGTCGAAGGCAGAGGCTTAACCCACTGAGCCACCCAGGCGCCCCTGGAATTGATACTTTTGATGAAAACAGCTTTAGGAAAGATTTGAAGAATATCATTAGCTCTAAAATCCTTAGCAAAGTTATTAAAATCAGATTTTTTTTGCTATAACATTAAATTTTTCAAACACTCTTCATACTGTTTTTGTATATGTATTCAAAGCAAAACTAATATAATATTTTTCTGTTTCTGCTACTGCATGATAATTGCATTATTTCTGATAGAGGCAAGCTTTCACCTGAAAACACACTCTGATAAAATATAGAATTTCATATAAATCTTTTGGTCACAAATTTTATATAACACCATACACTGACTATAAAAACTCTTAGTTTTATAATATAAAAGTCATATTATAATATTTTTATTAGTGCTACGATTCAGAAAGTTATAAGAGGGGGCTAATTAATAGAACTTGATAGAATTATTATCAATAGAAGAATACCATCTGGTGCATTTCTAGACCACATTTTGACCTGGTATTTTTGCCTAATTGCTTTATTTTACACAATTGATTCTTATACTTGGGCCAAGAGAAGGAATTCAAACTTGTACCTAGTTTGAAGTGCTCTCACTTCCAGCTGTATAACTTATATTATGTCTGTGTTTTAGTTATTTTTAAAATGCCACATTAAGAATATTTATTGTGGGGGCGCCTGGGTGGCTCAATGGGTTGGGCCACTGCCTTCGGCTCAGGTCATGATCTCAGGGTCCTGGGATCGAGTACCGCATTGGGCTCTCTGCTCAGCAGGGAGCCTGCTTCCCTCTCTCTCTCTGCCTGCCTCTCCATCTACTTGTGATTTCTCTCTGTCAAATAAATAAATAAAATCTTTAAAAAAAGAATATTTATTGTGGTTCTTTATGAATTAAATGAGATAGAATGTACATCTTGAAAAAGAACTTTGGCAAAGCTAAATGTGGGTAATACAATTCTCCTCTTTCTTGCCTTACTCATTTGCTTATCCTGTACATTTTCAGTATTTGGCCCTTACTTTTTTTAAGTAGTTGGGGCATATAAAAATATACAAAAGAGTATATCAGCTAGAAATTGGGTAATAAAAAAAACCCTACCACTTAGAATTGAAATCAAAATAGGTTATTTAATTCATGAATTTACAGGCCATACTTGAGGCTTAGAGTACTTGTTCTCTACTGCTGCTATAACAAACTACCATAAATTTAATGGCTTAAAACAGTAAAATGTGTTATTTTATAGTTTTGGTGGTTGGAAGTCAGAAATGGATCTATCTGGGCTAAACCGAAGGTGTGTCATCAAGACTCTCTTCCTCCTGGAACCTCAAAAGGAAAATCCATCTCCTTCCCTTCTCCAGTTTCTATAGGCCGTGTGCATTCTTGGGTTCATGGCCCCCTCTTCTATCTTAAACGCAGTGCGTAGCATTATCAAAATCTCTTTCTCTCCTTCCCTGACCTTTGTGCCATTCTCTCCTAAGAACCCTTGTGATTACACTGGACTCACCCAGACAATCCAGGATAATCTTCCCATTTTAAGATTCACAATTTTTAATCGCAACTGCTATGTTACCTTTGTCATTTAGGTATTATTTACCTATTTACAGGTTCCAGGAATTACAACATACATATCTTTGGGGGATCATTATTCTTCCTGCCATCGCTAAACCCCCTTATGGTTCTTAGTGGGTTCAGAGTCAGATAGCTCTGCTCGTGGGGTTTATTGCTATCTTTCTTCCAAATGTCTCATCCCTCATGAGTTTATCCCAAACCTGTAAGCACAAGGCCAACACTGTCATGTTCACATGGTACTAGCAAAGTGAAATTGTCCATGACACGGATTCAGGGAAGCCATTAACTGGGACCTTTGATACAACCAGTCTACCACAGTGGGTCACCAGTATTTAAGTTTAATAAAAGAAAATATAATGATTTGCACAAAATATATTCATGATGCTGAATTTGTATCTGTTTTATCTACCTAGCTCCTATACCATTTTTTTTAAAATTAAAAGGTACTTATACTTAGATAGGCATATCTGATATCTCTCAAGTTACCCAGGGGTCTATAGGTGGTGGTTGCTCTAGGGTTCAAATTTTAACTTAATTGTAGCTGGGCCCCTTCTTAGACTGAGGCAATCCCTCTTCAGACTACAATCTAATGATTCAAATACCTTGCACTTCTTTGTTAGTATTTGGATCCTGGACATTTACTTGAAAAAAAAAAAAATCTCTTTTGAAAGATGACAAGTGTCAGTGGTAACCTAAGCTTAGCCAGTCACCAACTGTGTGCTTTTGAGCAAGTCACACAGTTTAACATGCTAAATGCCACCAGTGATCAGTTACAGTATATACAGTGTGAATGTCTAAGGATCCATTTCTCCAGAGCAGCAGAACACACCCAAAAAAACTAAGAAGGAACTGTAGGATATATGTTAATATAGATTGCTATATACATCTTGGTGCAAAGATTATAGCAACTTAAGAAGGAATTGTAGGATATATGTTAATATAGATTGCTATATACGTCTTGGTGCAAAGATTATAGCAACTTTCAATTTAGCTAACTATAAGATTTTTTAACGGAATTTTATGTCATACATAACACACACACACATTTTATGATGGGACCTATGAATAAGTTGTATTTTTAAAGTTTATTATTTTTTGGATGACTGAGGAACTTCATGCCATATACAAAGATTTTGACTTAGCCCTAGCTGCTGAAGTTTCATGCTGAATTCCTTTTGCCTTATCTAGAAGACAGGGCTAAACAGACACACAGATCAGTTCAATCACTAATTTAATTGTGAATGAAACATTAGGAAACAGTATTTATTTGGTATTGAACCTAATTTTATGAAGATGTGGAATTGCATATGATCCCTCTAACACTGATTCTAAAAACAACAACAAAAACAGTCAATTCAAAAATTTTAAAATTACTGCACTTGAGTAGCTAAATTAAAGAATATAGGTAAGATATGATTTAGCCTAATTTACCTTCCAAAATGAAGTTAGTTATACAGTGACAAATTTCTACTCTTAGGACAGTCATTTTAAAACATTTTAAGTATGTACTGTTGAAATAGATGTGTAAGTTAATTCTTGTTTCATTCTAATGTAAAGCCTGCCCTCTAGTGGCTCCAGACTAGTTAGTTATAAATTTAGGATAAAAACTAATGGAAGATTTTAAACATGGGTTTAACTTTTTATTTTCTTTCAGGAGTAGCATGCTAAGAATATAAATCTTATAAACAAAATGTGTCCACTCCTCTGCAATGTATATACTATAAAGTATCTCTATTGTAGATGCCTCCCCAATTTTTTTAACCAAATATATTTTAAATGAACACAGATCATTCGAAGTTAAATTACAGCAAAATTTTGTGTTCATTTTCCACTTTACTTGTTAATAGCTCTACTAGTATTGTGGTTACTTAAAGTGAATAGGAAGTCATCCTTGGTATCATATGTTACCAGTTGTTTTGTCAAATTATGAAGAAATCTCTATTAATAAGATTGAGTCTCTTTTAATAAATTTTTAAGGTCCAATTCACCACAGAGCAATTTAAAAATGTAATGGAAAGATAAAAAATCTGGTTAGGGGCGCCTGAGTGGCTCAGTGGGTTAAAGCCTCTGCCTTCAGCTTGGGTCATGGTCTCAGGGTCCTGGTATCAAGACCCACCTCTGGCTCTCTGCTCAGCGGGGAGTCTGCTTCCCCCCCTCTCTCTGCCTGCCTCTCTGCCTACTTGTGATCTCTGTCAAATAAATAAATAAAATCAAAGAAAAAATATCTGGTTAAAAGATACCTGTTTAAAAAATAAAATAACAAAGAAAAATATTGAAAAATAAAGTAGTAGTTTGAGGTTCCAAAGTTCATTAAGCACATTGATTTATAATATTCAAATTTGTTTCTGCTGCACATTATAGGCTCAGTTTATTTGAAAAATTGTTTTCAAAGGATATCTGAAAAATTTGTGTATGTTTCCTTTTCTTTGTTGAAATACATATCAAATGTTCCTTTAGGAAGGAACAATCATTTTTGTGACCCTGTGCTTAGAATAATGATATCTGTTAATAAACCCATATTTTCCTTGAAGTCACATGGCCAGTGTAACAAAAAGTAAATAAATGAAGCTTTGGTCCATAATGAAGTTTCTCAGAGTTCTTTTTTAAAGTTTTTTTAGAATAAAAACTAAACAAGTTACCTGAATTTAGTCTGCAGAAACTATTATAAGTAATTTTTTGACAGTTTCTTTTATACTTTATTCTTATTAAATTTATCTGGGTATAATTCAGAAATAAATACTATATCTATCGAAAGAGCAAAATTACACTAAATGAAATAAGCTAGTCACAAGAAGAGCAAATATATATGATTCCACTTACATGAGGTATCTAAAATAGTCAAACTAATTGAAGCAGAGTAGAATGGGGTTTGCCAGGGTTACAGGGATGCAAAATGGAGAGTTGTTCAATAGCTATAAAGTTTTGGTTATGCAAGACTAATATTTTCAAGAGATCTGTTGTACAACATAGTGCCTATAATTAACAATACTCTGTGTGCAATTAAAAAATTTGTTAGGAAGGTAGATTTCTTAAATGTTCTTAACACAAAACAAAACTAAAGGGGCATGAAGAAACTTTTAAAGGTGATTGATACATTACCTTGATTGTGTTGATGGTTTCACAGGTGTATGCTTAGGTTCGAACTCACAAAAATTGTATACATTAAATATGTGGGGTATTTTGTGTATCAACTATACCTTAATATGGCTGTTAAAGTCAATGGATCAATTGTACAACAATTCTAGAAATCAGAATCCTCTTCCAGAGGCTTCCAGATGTTGTTGCTGTTCACTTCGTGATTTTCCTGGATTGATTATCTACTGTCTGTATTCTTTGACCTGTGTGGCCACTGAAATCTAAGCTTGATTTGCTTAGTGGTCATCTAATGAATGAACAGATCAAATAGGTCTCTCGTTCTTTGAAGAGCTTTGCCTGCAGCTTAATTTCAATGCGATGGCAGGCAGTTCTCTACTGTATTAGCTTTCACTGTCTGCTTGCAGAGTCTCGGTCAGTCAGAGGGGAGTATTGGGGCCCTTCCAGTTCTTTTCTGGACATGTACATAGCCCTGGACATGGGTTTTTAGATTTCTTTTCAAATTTCTGGAATATGCCCTAGCTTTTTAAGCTCCTTATAAAGATCTCAGTTTCCAATTTTTCCCTTTTACGTATTTTGGTCAGCTTTTTGTTAACCCCAATGAGTAATGCCACCTGAGACAGATGTGAAGTTATACAATGGCTGCTGATTGTCTCACATGCCGGGAGGGTTGACTCTTCACTCAGATGGAGAATTGGGACTAAGACCAAATAAAGACAAATCCTGAGAATGGTGCTTTTCAACATGCTGCCACATAGGTAAATCAGTGACAAATCTCTGGGGATGGGACTTTGTGGGCACTCCTAACTCATTCTGCCTCAAACTGGTGGTTTGAACAGCTGTTATGTAGCATTTTTTTTAAAAAGATTAATTAATTAATTAATTAATTATTTACTTCTTGACACACAGAGAGAGAGATCACAAGTAGGCAGAGAGGCAGGCAGAGAGAGAGGGGGACACAGGCTCCCGACTGAGCAGAGAGCCTGATGTGGGGCTCAATCCCAGGACCCTGAGATCATGACCTGAGCTAAAGGCAGAGGATTAACCCACTGAACCACCCAGGTGCCCAGCAAATTTTTTTTTTATAATTTATTTTATTTATTTATTTAATTTATTTGAGAGAGAGAGCATGAGAGGGGAGAAGGTCAGAGGGAGAAGCAGACTCCCCATAGAGCAGGGAGCCTGATACAGGACTCGATCCCGGGACTTTGGGATCATGACCTGAGCTGAACGCAGTTGCTTAACAAATTGAGCCACCCACGTGCCTTACAGCAATTTTTAATGTTATAAAAACATCAACCTTTCCCCCCCACCCAGGAAAATTGGTTTTGACATTTTTGCTAGTGTTCTGGCTGCTTTAGTGAAGAAGTGGATTTTCAGAAGTCTTAATCTGCCATTCTGAAATCAAATTTCTTCAAGGGCTGAAAGTACCCCTGGTCCTTATTTGCCATTACCCTATACCTGTGAGTTAATTCGACAACATAAATTTATAGCATTCTCTTTTTCAGCCCAAGCATGTAATGATGCTTCCTTCCTTCTGTCCAGATATTAAACATCTAAGTTTTGTCGTATTCTATTTTTCTGCTAATATCACATAACTACTTTGTGCTGATCTCAAGAAAGGCTACTGGTTTCTGTATTTTTCACATGGCTACTATAACGAACCCTCTTACTAATTCTAATAGCTTTCAGCTTATTCTCTTGGGTGTCCGGTGGGATTCTGAATTTCCATAGGCAATCTCATACTTAATGTTTGCTCTCTATACATATTTTGTCATTAATTAAGCTCAGGCTTGAAATGAATTTAAGAGTTATTGTGATTTTGAATGCTGAGACATTTACCAGTGATCACAAGGGCCTACCCTCCCATATCTGTCCCAAGTATGAGTCCAAATTTTGTGGCGAGAGCAGAAAAATCCTGGTGAGTAAGCTAGATAGTTCTAGTTTTGCTGGATGGACTAGTCTAAGCAAATAAGATCTGAAAAGTATCGTTGATACAACTAAAGTTGATCTATTCCCTTGCAGTAGAGCTTGTGTGAAACAGACCTGAGCTGACAGTGAGGAAAGTGAGGCACTTGCCTTGGGTATAAAATTTAAGAAGTTACTAAAATATCAGTAATGAAGGTAAATATTTAATAAAATATTTAAGAAATAAATACAAACATTTATGATGAATAAAGCATCTTTTTATTTTATTTTTTTTTTAAGTACAGACTTCCAAGCCTTATTGGAGCCTGAGCTAGAAGGAAAAATCAGTAACTGTCCTAATTACATGATCCTAGGCCAACCCCCAAAATATCAGTTATACCAGTAATTCTAGTGATGCATTTTTTGTGATTTGGTTATATTTTTTAATTAGAAAAAATTCAGCATCATGAATGTGGCCCATTATATTAAAAATAATCATATATAGTTTTTCATAATTTCATAATTTCACTGTTAGAGAAGTATCTATTTATGGCATCCAATGGCACTTGGTGTGGGACAGAAAATTTTCAAGATTTTTAGAAACATTATAGTGAGAAAAATCTCCAGGTGTTGCTCTCAAAGTCAAGAGTATATCACTTCTTTATATATGGTCTCTGTGAAAACGGAGCAGATTACAACGAATAAGTATCTAAAACCATGCCACTGAATATAATACATAAAAAAAGTTTTGAATAATAACTTCATAATTTTAATTAAAATTAATTAACTGAGCTCTTATGATTCAAGCACCATTTCAAAATTGGGTATATGGTGCTGAACCATATACTCAAAACTTTCTGCCCTTATGGATCTTATATTTTTGCAGAGGAAAGAGGTATAAATAACATACGTGAAATACCTAGTGAATTAATGGTAATTATTATTAAAGAGAAAAAGTAAAGCAAGAATGTTGAATCTGAAAGAGGTTCCCATTTCAAGTAAGGCCAAAGAAGATCTTACTGAGAACTAATATTTGTGTAAAACCTCAAAGGAAGCAAAGGAGAAAATCATAAGGATATCAGCAAGAAAAAATATTTTTACAAAGAGAAGAGCTAGTGCAGAAGTGTGAGAAGAATTGTGCCCAGCATGTTCAGGAGGCAACACAAAACCAATGCAACTAGAGTCAAGAGAAGAGTGTGATGGAAAGCTGGGCATGAGGCTACGGAGAGACTAGGGGTGTGGGTAGAGGAGGAGGGCATATAGATATTGAAGACATTTGAGGACTTTAAGCAGAAAACCAATATGAGTTGGTAGCAATCATTTTTTTTTTCCTAATAAAACTTCTTTTTACAAAAAGAGGTCCCAAAGGATTTGGCCATTAAGCCATCGTTTGCCAATACCAGTTCTAGATCATATGCCAGCATGTAGGAAGTACTTAAATACACATGTATGATTTCCAAACTATTTTAGTTAGAATATTATCAGGAAAGATACAGCAAAATTACATGACAGTAAGTTAGTTTTACTTTCTTTTGCCATAGCTCTTCGTTCAAGGGTGTCTTGTTTGATAGACATATTGTGGTGCCTACTGCTCTACTAGTTACTATAAAAGAAGTTTATGATACACAGTTCTGGTCTCAAGGATCAATATAAGGACAAGAATATTAATGTGTGATTTTCATGTATCTGTACAGACATCACACCTAACTCTCAAAATACAATAATCCCTAGCAGCCACAAAAACACAAAATGCTAATGAAAAGCACCAAAAATACAGGTTTTTGATCCCTACTTTCATCAGGGTATTAACAAAAAATAGATGCCCAAAATAGTTTCAGGATATTCCAGTTGTTGATTTCTCTTTTTTAGTTAAAATTAATACTTAGGGAGAGAGATAACAAATATATCATGGAAAAAGGCGTAACTATAAATCATTGCAAAACAACTATATATACATAGGGACAACTTGATATGTAGCATGGTATGGTAAAAGAAAAAAATAACTGACTTAATCTTTTTTTTTTTAATTAACATATAATATATTATTTGCTTCAGGGGAACCGGCCTGTGAATCATCAGTCTTATACAATTTACAGCATTCACCATAGCACATACCCTCTTCAGTGAGAACTGACTTAATCTTAAAGCTGGTTCTGGTCCTGCCACTTTCAACTTAGATAAATGGTCAGCCTCAGTTTCCTCATATTAAAATTTAAGAGTGAGGGACCCCTGGGAGGCTCAGTTAGTTAAAGGCCTGCCTTGGGCTCAGGTCACAATCCCAGGGTCCTGGGATTGAGTCCCACATTGGGATTCCTTGCTCAGCAGGGAGCTTGCTTCTCCCTCTGCCCGCTGCTCACCTGCTTGTGCCCCTGCCTTTCTCTCTCACAAATAAATAAATGAAATTATAAAAAAAAATTAGAGTAATACCTGTCATTTCTAATTCATAGGATTTAGGAAGGATCAAGTGAGAGAGGAATTGTAAGATACCTTACAACCCATAAGCAGCAATATAAAGCCCAGAATTGGGTGGCTTTTTAAAGTCAAACATCTGTAGTACCTAATGAGAGAGATTTGCAAAGTATTAGGTATTTAATAGTAGCTGCAGTCAAAAGCCCAAGACTCTTTATTCATGCACAATTAACAAACAGCAGGTACATATGTCTAGCCACATAGGCATGTGTGTAATTGCCTGTTAGATGTCTGGATATACTGCACTTCCTATTGAGATGATACATTTTTTTTTTTAAAATTACAAGTATGAGAGAATGGTTTCCAACACACTGCTCTCAAAAGTTTAAAAAGGATAGAGAGGAGTAGGGAATTTGGGTAAATTGGAAGGGGCGGTGAACCATGAGAGACTATGGACTCTGAAAAACAGTCTGAGGGGTTTGAAGTGGCGGGGGGGGGGGGTGGGAGGTTGGGGTACCAGGTGGTGGGTATTATAGAGGGCACGGCTTGCATGGAGCACTGGGTGTGGTGAAAAAATAATGAATACTGTTTTTCTGAAAATAAATAAATTGGACAAAAAAAAAAAGGATACACTGGTTATTTTGGATATGTTGGTTACCAACAGAATAACTTACTACATGCCTACTTTTAGTATTTATAATCATGGGAGAAGGATAAAAGCTAGAATGTGTTTTTTTCAGGACAGAGAATCCTAGAATACAGAATGGTTCAAAATGACCCTAGAAACAGAGTAAGGCCATATCATTAAGGTTTTGTATCCATGCTAAGGAATCTGAATTTAAATCTATACGCAATGGGGTATCTCATCATCCTAGAAGAGAAAGGGGGGTCAATAAGTGTTGTTTACTGAACACTTTATTACTATTATTATATACTTCATGTTTTTCTGAAAAGGATTTAAGATGACTTTCAAAAGCATTACATGCTTGATGTAAGTAAGTTAACATGCTCTCTGCATGTCCTCTATTTTTGGACATTTTGTCAAGGGAGTATTTTTTAATTAATTAATTTATTTGAGAGATAGAGAGGTTGGGCATGAGCAGGAGGGTCAGAGGGAGAGAGAAATTAGAGCCGACTCCATGTTGAGTGTGGAGCCTGATGCACAGCTCAATCGCATGACCTTGAGTTCACTACCTGAGCCAATACCAAAAGGTGGAGGCTTTACCAACCACATCACCCAGGCACCCATCACAGGAGTATTAAGACAGATTTTGTGCAATGGAATTATAGAAAAAGAGTAATATAATTATATTTTTTGAAAGCATTATGTTTTTGATATAAATTATGCTCTGCTAGGCTACCAAAGAGAGATAATTTGGCACATTGAGTGCTTTGTAATCTATATTAGTATTAATTAATACTATAGAGTTGATAGTTTTCATATTTATGTTATTCTAAAAACATAGTAATTTTCATATTAAAAGCTATATTTACCTTTATGAATATTAAAAAGTCATTATTCAAAGTGCATCTTTGTTTAGGTTGTCTACAGAAAATTTTAAAGAATCATGCATTTATTAAAAATACATTATATTGCTTTTGGGTAAATTGGAAGGGGAGGTGAACCATGAGAGACTATGGACTCTGAAAAACAATCTGAGGGGTTTGAAGTGGCAGGGGGGTGGGAGGTTGGGGTACCAGGTGGTGGGTATTATAGAGGGCACGGCTTGCATGGAGCACTGGGTGTGGTGAAAAAATAATGAATACTGTTTTTCTGAAAATAAATAAATTGGAAAAAAATACATTATAATCAAATGTAATTACTTCTCAAATTTATTATTTTCCATACATATTGACCATAAAGAAGTTAAAAGAAAAAGATTATATATACATATATGCAAATAGCATGAATTAATGGTACTGGTTCAAGTGTGATGCAATGTTACTGGGCCCTGATTTTGAATAGTGATGAACAATTCCTTCATGGAAATTGAATATTCTATCATTTTGATTTTGTCTGTTTTAATCTTAACTATAACCAACATGTGTTTGGTTAGCATTTGCACTGAGTCAGCATTTGCACTGAGTCAGGAATCTACACTTCAGAGTGCTCAAATACTTCAATATAGTTTTTAAAATATATATGGGCAAGGGTTATTTTTATTAGAGATGTTTGCAATGTTTTTCATCAATGAGATGAGTGGTGTTAAAAGACCATGATTAGACTAGAAAGATTTTACTGGTTCCCATCTTTGCATGAATAACATTTGAGAAACTAGTAAGTCTAACATTCGCATACATGGGGACCCCTCACTAAATAGTCTTCCGACCAATCTGACTAAAGTTTTTGCTGATGCTACCTTCCATTATTTTCCTTCTACCTCTGAATGAAACATCCTATCAAGGTGCTCCCTAGAATGTATCAGGACAGAGAGTGAGATCTTCATTAAGCCTATATGAACAGACTCTTTGGCTGTTTTATGTTGGCTTTCTATTCAATGTTTGTAGCTTTATCAGAATTGGGAATAAGACTTGCAGTTATTATAACATACCAGCTGGCATTGAGATGTGGGATAAAAGATGCATTGCTCCTGCTTACCTCTAAACACCAGAGGTTACCAATATTTACTTAAAATACCCCCAAACTGCTAAACAGCCAAATTTGCTTGGGTCCTCAACACAATCAGATAGAACAAAATCTTGAAGGTGCTATGCAAATCACTGAAGTTTTGGAAGCACAGACAACCCCTCCAGAAAATCTTCTGGAACCAAGAAAGTCACAATTTTGGGGGGGGGGGGATAATCTCATGAGCATGAATTCTAATTGACTTAGATAAGAGATCAACTAATAACTAAAATGGAATATATTTTAAAATCATTGAAAAATTTCCAATCACTACCTATTTTCTCTGGGCTGGAACCCAACTGATGAAAGACAGAGTCAAATATTTTTATCAGAGTTGCATACAGTGTTCCAGCTAGAGGGACAGAGTGTTTTATGTGAATTCCCTAAGCTCACAGATGTGGAGAGGCCATGATCCCAGAAAGACATTTGTCAAAGGAGGCACTGATCTTGGTTTGCTCTTTTATTCCTAATCTCAGATGGGTTCTTGGTATAACCCAGAAATCATATTACTCTTCCATGTGATGAATGTATGCAATCTCCTCTCTTCAATCACTGTTGATCTACTCTTACTCACTGATAACATAGATGCAGTTGAAGGAGAAATTCCCCATGTTATCCATCACATCTACCTGTATCTGTGCAAATATTCATCCAGAGGAATTCTCAGTGACCCCAGCCATGGTTATGGCCTCTACTTGTGCACTAAAACCCATCCTATCTTACCCACTTAATCCCATCACTCTAGCAATTTTCTCTTTTCCTCAAATCATGTTTTTTTCCCATTCTGCTGGATTCTTCACACTCACTCATTTCTCCAATTCTAAAAGCAAATTTCTCTCAATTCTGGTATTTAGTGCAGAAGTTAAATCTCAGTTTTCATTTATTTGACTCATTAGCAACACTTAATATAATTGTTTTCTTCGTCTTTCTTGGAGCTTGTCTTTCACTTGGCTTATTAAAAAAACAAGCTCGCTCTTTCTTTCCTTCCTTCACTTTAAAGTCCTCCAGTTTTTAAGACATTACAATAACTTAAATAGTTAAAAACAACAATTCAAAACAGAATTCCTTCTTTTCATTTCTAAACTTGTTCTTCCCTCAGTCTTTTCCATATAAGCTATGGCAACTTCATTCTTCCAATTACACAAGCAAATCTTAATGTAGTCTTCAATTGTTCTCTTTCTCTCATACCGAATAATTAATCTGTCAGAAAATTCCATTGGCTCCATCTTCAAACTATACTTGGAACATGACAATAGTATCAATACCACCTTCCCCGAAAAAGACATTTTCTAATTTTTACACTCCTTCATTTGCTTTGCACATTCTATTCTCCACACAATAGCCAACTACGATGCTTCATAAGACTGCATAGGATTGTATTTCATTGACTTTTGACTCCATATATTAATAGGTAAAGTTTTTGTAGTGGTCTACAAGAACTTCCATCATCTGGTCACTCAATTCCTCTCTGCCCATATCTTCTGTTCTTTTAGTTGTTCATTCTGAGTCTCTTAGGTCTCTTCTTTCTTAATAACACTAGCTTATACACCTGACTTAAGGATCCTTCATTTGCTATTTCCTTCACCTGGCAAAATCTCCCCCCTATTTATACACATGGCTCACTTCCTTGACACTGTCAAGTCTTTGCTAAAATATCACCAACTTTGTAAGACTCTCTCTGGATAATCTTTCAAAATTTGCTTACATGCTCTCAGCCTCTAAAACTATTATCCCTCTTCCTTTCTAAAATTTTTATTCCTAGCATTTAAAACCTTTTTGCATACTTAGTATTTTATCATTTTCTTCAAACTTAGGAATTTGAGATTCATGAGGTCTGCCTGCCTTTCTTCCTTCCAGTACACTCATTTAATTAATCTTCATATCTGCCTTTTAGTATGAATATTATTATCCTCCTCATTTTCTAGATAAGAAACTGAGACACTGAGGTTAACTAAATTACTCCAGATCCTAGAGTTTGTAAGGTGTGAAGTTGAGATTCAAATCTAGAATGATTGCAACCACAGTCCATGATCATAATTTGTACTTTATTCATTCAATGATGAAGTGACAAAACAGGCGTTCTAATATTTATTGACTAGGTTATCCTGCATCATCTGGGTAGCATGTCCTACATTGTCTGGAAGCATAAGCTGTTATTATACTGTTTTCTGCTGTGCCTAAATGGGGTGTCTCTCAATTGATGGGGGCCCCCAAATGTGGGACAATGATGTCTCAGGAGATGAAAGGATTCACCCAAGGCAGAACAAAGGAGATGGAAATTTGTTGAATACACCATAAGCAGGCAGCAAATAGGACAGCAGAAGAGATACTGCCTGCAACAAGGTAGTGGGTGGGAGCTGCTTTTAAAAGGAAAAGAGGAGGTGTATCTATGGGATTTCTTCCTGTATTGGTAACTGTGCCTAGTTGTAAGTAGTCCATTAGTCAGTTAGGACCTATGGGTATTTTGAGGTGGGTCATCTGGTGAGCCTATCTGTATTCCATTTTTCAAGCTTTTTTGCCTGAAAGTGGCCTTTCATTTCCCCCAACAGATCAACAACGACAAATCTTTTGCATTTGGGTGGAGTTTCATCATCACTAGCTTCTTCTTGCTGAATGAGGGGCACAGAGATATCCCTACTTATACTTAATATTACATCTGGGGTTCTGTCCAGTTGTAGACCAAAGCATGGTATTATATTAATGTGCTAATAGGTGATTTGAGGGAAATTCCTCGGTGGTCAGGTCCATGGGATTTGTGGAGAGGATTCTCCAATGGTAGGCGCTGGAATCCCAGTTGAACCATCATTCATATATGGAATTGTTGGATTCTAGAAGAGGCAGATTTTTTTAATGATTTTATTTACTTATTTGTCAGAGAGAGAGAGAGAGTGCACAAGCAGGCAGAGAGAGAAACAGGATCCCTGCTGAGCAAGGAGCCTGATGCAGTACTGATTCCAGGATCCTGGGATCATGACCAGAGCCAAAGGCAGCTGCTTAACCAACTGAGCCACCCAGGCAAATTTAACAAAGAAACTAAAGAGAGGGAGGCTAATAATTAGGAGTATAAGTATTGAGGCCAGGGATCCTAAGAAGGGAAGGAGTCAGGATAGCCATCAATAGGTTTCATTCCAGGAAATCCATCCTTGTGCTGTATGGTCCCAGAAGGAGGAAACCAATAAAAGGTTACAATGAGAAAGTTGAGATAAAAAAAAAAAAAACAAAACAAAATAGTATAAACAAAACAAAACAAAACAAAATAAAACAAAACAAAAAACCTTGGCCTGAAAAAGTGTGATGACTGTACTGTGAAAGTAAAACATGAAGGGGACAGCTTCATGTAAGTTACGATTTCTGACCAAGTAAATTTGGAGAAGTCACCCTGAAGGAAAAGGTCTACAATGAAGTCTTGAAATTGGGAAGGAGAAATTGTGAGAGTTTTGATAGGAAAGTATTCAGGGAGTCTTTCTAAGACAATATCATAGAATGATTGTGTGTGAGAGAATAAGAATCGACAATGGGCTGGATTCATGGACCTCTAGGCCTCTGGGTGTGTATCACCTGAGTCTCATTTGAATAACACACATAGATCTCCAACCAGCTAGCAGTTGTACTGGGCAGAGGGCTTATTATCAGGGGCTAAAATCATCTTGATTTTGGAAAAAATCAAGACAAGAGAGAAACTGTAAGAGACTGGGGAGAAACTGTGAAGTTTTACCACTGGAGTGGTCAGAACGTGATGGGCCCAATCCACATAGGTTCCAGTAAATTTGGTCCTGCAAAGAGTCTTTTTTAAAAGATTTTATTTATTTATTGGACAGAGAGAGATCACAAGTAGGCAGAGAGGCAGGCAGAGAGAAAGGAAGGGAAGCAGGCCCCCCACTGAGCAGAGAGCCTGATGCAGGGCTCGATCCCAGGACCCTGAGATCATGACCTGAGCTGAAGGCAGCAGCTTAACCCACTGAGCCACCCAGGCGCCTGGTCCTGCAAAGAGTCTTAAGGTATACCTGATCCCTGGACTTAAGTTTTGGATATATATTAACTAAGGAAGAGGAGTCAGGTTTTAAATTGTACTAGTTTTGGTGGTCATTAATGGCAGAGACCTCTTTATTCTCTGTCATTTGGTCTGGACCTCAATGTGAGAAAGGAATCCATCAAAATCCTTGAGGAGAACACAGGCAGCAACCTCTTCGACCTCAGCCGCAGCAACATCTTCCTAGGAACATCGCCAAAGGCAAGGGAAGCAAAGGCAAAAATGAACTTTTGGGATTTCATCAAAATCAAAAGCTTTTGCACAGCAAAGGAAACAGTTAACAAAACCAAAAGACAACTGACAGAATGGGAGAAGATATTTGCAAACGACATATCAGATAAAGGACTAGTGTCCAAAATCTATAAAGAACTTAACAAACTCAACACCCAAAGAACAAATAATCCAATCAAGAAATGGGCAGAGGACATGTACAGACATTTCTGCAAAGAAGACATCCAGATGGCCAACAGACACATGAAAAAGTGCTCCATATCACTCGGCATCAGGGAAATACAAATCAAAACCACAATGAGATATCACCTCACACCAGTCAGAATGGCTAAAATCAACAGGTCAGGAAATGACAGATGCTGGCGAGGATGCGGAGAAAGGGGAACCCTCCTACACTGTTGGTGGGAATGCAAGCTGGTGCAACCACTCTGGAAAACAGCATGGAGGTTCCTCAAAATGTTGAAAATAGAATTGCCCTATGACCCAGCAATTGCACTACTGGGAATTTACCCTAAAGATACAAACGTAGTGATCCAAAGGGGCACGTACACCCGAATGTTTATAGCAGCAATGTCCACAATAGCCAAACTATGGAAAGAACCTAGATGTCCATCAACAGATGAATGGATCAAGAAGATGTGGTATATATACACAATGGAATACTATGCAGCCATCAAAAGAAACGAAATCTTGCCATTTGCGACAACATGGATGGAACTAGAGCATATCATGCTTAGCGAAATAAGTCAAGCGGAGAAAGACAACTATCCTATGATCTCCCTGATATGAGGGAGTGGTGATGTAACATGGGGGCTTAAGTGGGTAGGAGAAGAATCCATGAAACAAGATGGGATAGGGAGGGAGACAAACCATAAGTGACTCTTAATCTCACGAAACAAACTGTGGGTTGCTGGGGGGAGGGGGGTTGGGAGAAGGGGGGTAGGGTTATGGACATTGGGGAGGGTATGTGCTTTTGGGTAAATTGGAAGGGGAGATGAACCATGAGAGACTGTGGACTCTGAAAAACAATCTGAGGGGTTTGAAGTGGCTGGGGGGTGGGAGGTTGGGGTACCAGGTGGTGGGTATTATAGAGGGCACAGCTTGCATGGAGCACTGGGTGTGGTGAAAAAATAATGAATACTGTTTTTCTGAAAATAAATAAATTGGGAAAAAAAATGGCAGAGACTGCTTGCTCTAGGGATATTTTTCGATAGTTGACAAAAATCTTCCTCTAGTTCAGGAGTTTAACCAATAAAAGAAAGAGGGATTGGTTAAAGTGTCAGTTTGAGTAGTCATGTCTTCTAGTAACCCTGTCACATTTTTGTGATAATCTGAGTATATACATAACACTCTTTTAATAAAACATAGGTACCACCTTGAGCTACAGTCAGGATATCAAGGGCCATTCCATTTTGAAGGAATCTTTTGAATCATCTTTTGAATTTGTGGGTGAATACATGTTGAGTTTAGTTAAAGGCGGTTGTTGTATGTTTGACTGAAGTCTGTATTTGAGATTTTATATCAATAGAGGTAGCTCCTGGGACAAGTATGGCTAAAGGATAGAACCATCAGGGAGCCCTCATTTTTTGTTTCATGTCTAGCCTTAATAATATCTTAATTATGAGGAATCACTGGCAAGTGGGAGAAGACTTGCCTCAGGAGACGGGGTATTCCAAGTGTATCACCTAATCTAATTATAGGGGAAATGGGGCCATCCATTATCTCCACAAGTCCACAGTTAACTATAGAGTGGGGTACACTCTGGCTTTTAAGGAATGATTTTGTCATTCCAGCCACATGGAATTAATAAAGGTGTTAGTTGAGTTGTGCAACTGTTGGGGAATTAATCCCATTTTCCAGCTGCTAAACTAATCAAATGCCTATGGAGTCCTGTTATTATCCTCACAGAGTAACAAATAACAATTGTCTATGAGCTATAGACAATTTCTATATTGTAACAATTTCTCTGAAGTTTACCTCGAGTTGTGTTGCTTAGGCAAAGAACATTCAAAGACAAACAGAGCTAGAATTTAACAACCACAACGATATATTATTGAAACATAACTTTCTCTCTAAAATCACCCTTATTTCCAGAGATAGCCAAATTAAGATTAATTCACCTGTAAAACAAGTTCAATTACAACAAACTTGGTCTAATTATTTACATAAGCTTAGCAAGTACAACAATTAGTCATATAAATCTTTTAAAATCTGCTTTGCTGGAACTTTTAAAAGGAATCTATATTGAACGTTCAGTAGCCTCTCTAGGCCAGAAGCCAAGCCAAGTACTTGGCATCAGACATTCCTGCAATACCTATACATTTTGGTGAATTCTTCTTCACAGTGTCCCCCAAATGTCCCGAGATTCCTGCACCTGCCAGGAGGTGACATTCTTTATTCATCTGGTAAGGCTGCTGGGAACTCTGTAAGCAAGGTATTAGGTCAATATTCCCAAGGGGCTTTATGGCTCCATGTTTCATAAAATCAACCTCAATTACTTCAAGCTGTCCAGTCATATCTGAGTCTATACATGTCTCTCTCAAATATGACATTACAGTCAAAGACTTGGTAAAATAACCAGTGTTTTTAAAGATTTATTTATTTGAGAGATGGAGAGAGAGCAGACATGTGCCTGAGATGGGGGAGGGGCAGAGGGAGCCTAAAGAGAGTCACAAACAGATTCCCTACTAAGCTCAGAGCCCCATGTAGGGCTCCATTTCAGGACCCTGAGATCATGACCTGAGCTGAAATCAAGAGTTGGCTGTTCTACTGAGCCCCCCAGGTGCCCCAATAACCAGTGTTTTTAGTGATGCCCTGTTAGAAGGAAAACAGATTCTTATTGAACTTATGCAAATGACTATGATTCCCACAAAACAAGGAATACTTATTAAGACCTTTTGAATTTCAGAGGGTTCAGGTAGAGAGAAAAGTTAAAAGCTTCAATTTGTTCAAAAATGAAAAAAATAGTTTATTAAGTCATAGGTATCTTAAGAGAAAACTTCCTTAATCTAGAAAAGCAAACATTAGAGAACCAGCAATATTTTAAATAAGAGTCATGAAACTATAATAATTTTTCTCAATTCATTTAGTGTTATGTTACTAATTCTTGGTCAGTTTGAATACAGCTTTAGTTAGTTCTGGAAATTCTCATCCATTTTGTTTTTTGATCTTAAAGATACTGAATACCAGTATTTGTCCTACAAGTCCTTTTTATGAATCTCTATGAAGTTCAAACTCATTTTGCGAGAGAATAAGAACAATTACAACTGACAAAAACTAAAAAAATGGATATTGTTAAGAATCTGAGAGTTCATCATGATGCAATTGACAGGGAAATTCACTTATTTCTGTGACACATAACACATCAGTAATCAGAATATTAAGTGATGGCCTTATACCAGAACATAACATGCCAAATAAACAAGCCCAATTAGTCAAAGAGACATTGTTTACAATTTCAATCTTGGGAAGTTTGTTAAAAACCTTAGAAAGTTTCAAAGCACATGTCTAAATAGTATTATGGATCATTAAAGACCTGAATAAGACAAAACATGGAAACTGGTTTTTCTGGGCAAAGAGAAAACAACTTTTCACATTTTCTTATCAAGAGCAGACCAACAATTCAATATTTTTTTTTAACAGAGAGGAAGCAGAATTTCAATCTTATACCAGTGCACTTCTAAAACCCATTCATTTTAATCTTAGTCCATCTTGACCACATATAAAATTCCTTTCCAAAGATTTCCCTTCACAAACCTCCTACACCTTTGCTCTGCATTCAGATTTTCCCAAGCCATTTCTCTCCAACCAGTCTTCATTTTAGGACAAAATTACTTTCTTCTACCTCCAGTGAAAGTGCCTTCACATTCCTTAGATACACATACAGAATTGCTTCCCTTATTTCCATTAGTTTTAATTACATTCAATAACATTTAACTCTTAGAAACCTTAGTCTCCAATGAAAACCAATTGTGAACTGTTATGTTAGAACTCTTTAGACAGCAAATTTATAAATCAATTAAGCACAAAGCATGTTTTCCAACAGACCCAAATATGCTTAGTTTCTTTGCAATAAGTCAAAAGCAAAAAAAAAAAAAAAAAAAACTAGGTTCAGTAGTCAATGTTTAGTATTTAATCTCATTTGGAAAAGACTCAGATGTCAAAGAATTCAATCCAATTTATCATCCAAGCAAATCTTTAAAGCTTCTGGTTACCAAAGACTTTGAGAGCGATCTTAAGAATTGCCTATGAATGGGGCGCCTGGGTGGCTCAGTGGGTTAAGCCGCTGCCTTCGGCTCAGGTCATGATCTCAGGGTCCTGGGATCGAGTCCCGCATCGGGCTCTGTGCTCAGCAGGGAGCCTGCTTCCATCTCTCTATCTCTCTGCCTGCCTCTCCATCTACTTGTGATCTCTCTCTCTCTATCAAATAAATAAATAAAATCTTTAAAAAAAAAAAAAAAAGAATTGCCTATGAAAACTTTGAGAGAAAATTAACCATCATTTAAGTCATCTGCTGACAAACTGCAACAGAGATGACACAAGCTTATTTGACCTTCAGGAATCCTTGGTAGAACAAAAGTTACAATTAGTTTAAATACTGAATTATGTTCCAGCTGGGTCCACTTAAAAGTTCATCAACTGCCACTTCAAACCCCTCAGACTGTTTGAAGTGGCGGGGGGGTGGGAGGTTGGGGTACCAGGTGGTGGGTATTATAGAGGGCACGGCTTGCATGGAGCACTGGGTGTGGTGAAAAAATAATGAATACTGTTTTTCTGAAAATAAATAAATTGGAAAAAAAAATAAAAATTAAAAAAAAAAAAAGTTCATCAACTGGTTCTCCACTGTCAGTTTTTACCTGGGGCACCAGTGGGGAAATCTGAAAAGGGCAGTGTATGCAGGCCACACCCAAGGTGATGCAGAGACAGGAGGAGGAGGGAGAGGCAGAAGAGGTGAATTGCTGCCAGAAGGCAGGGTAAAAGGATGCCTGGATCTAACTCTGGGCTCCTCAGCTCAGACAGATGAGCAGACAACAAGTTTTTCACCAGTAAGAGGGAATAGGTAGTCCGTGGGTGAGGGAAGGCAGGGGGAAAAGGGGAAACTCCCCTAAACCAAGGGAGTTTTGGCAGGCAATTGGTAATATTCCTCAAAGTCCCTGTCCTGGGGCAGACTAACCATAGTTGGCTCTACTGATCATAGCCATCAGGAAACAAATGAGCAAGAACCCCCACATCTCTTAGGAGGAGTAATATAGTCAGCATCCAACACGTAAGGATGTAGCTGGTTACTGGCCAAGCATGTTCTCCAGGAGGTTCTTAGGTCAGGGTCCTAATTTAGGGCCATGAAACTGAGCAAGACATGTATGGGACTTCTGACCACTTGCAGGAGTTCTAGCAAAGGCGGTGAAGCTGGAAAATAATATTGAGTGTTCTGTGGGAGCACCATACCTCTTGAGAGGGCTGTGGGAGTTTGTACTGAGGCCTCGTCAGCCTTTGAGTGTCAGTTTGTACTAGGTTATAAGAACATAGCCCACCTCTGAGTCTGAAAAAAGAGTAAGGGTCCTATAGTAGGAAAGACTGGCTGCCGATGCCCAAAGGGTGTCCCGCCAAAGGGAATGGAGCGCTGACCCGTGGCAGTGTTTTCAGTCAGGCCTCCTGCTGACCTGACAAAGGGCCAGACCTAACATAAGGCAATGGACTCTTCTGGTGGCTTTCCACCAAAGAGAGGAGTCACAGCAAATACAAGACTGACTGTTTTGGTGGTGTCCCACCATACTGGGGTGTCCCACCAAGAGGGTCACAGCAAAAGACATGGCACTTCCTTTTGGGACATCCCCTGGCCACAGATAGATCCAGACACAGGTTTGACCAAACGGGTTAGAAAGATTTAGGGAAGGACTCACCACTCAGACGTCTGGGAACATGTTCACCAGCAGATCCAGATGGCTGCTGGGTCCGTGGAAAGAGAGGAAAAGGGGCGGGGGCGGAAAGAAGCCAGGCAGCTGAGAGTCGGCCAGCGTCAGGAAAGTAATAGGAGTTAAGGTATTGATAGGTGGTCAGAGAGCTGGGCTTAAGCAAGTTTGCACAAACATCAGAGGGAAAGGTTTACATGCCTAAACCCAGACAAACAGACACTGAACGAAGAATCCAAGGGGCGTAAAGAACATAAGTTAGTTGAAAATACACTGTGAAAGGCTAAACGATGGGTCCAGATAACAGGAAGCGAAGACTTAGCACTATGCTCACCAAGTCTTATATAAAAAAAGTTTTTGTGGGGAGCCTGGTTCTCCCTCTCCCTCTGCCTGCTGCTCCCCTGCTTGTGCTTTCTATCTCAAATAAATAAATGTTAAAATTCTAAAACAAAACAAAACAAAATAAATATAAAGAAGAACAAGAAGAAAAGTTCTTTAATGGGAAAACTTACCGGAGGGTCTACAAACTGTGCACCCTGCCCAGATAAGACTCATAAAAACCCTTAGAGAAGCCATGACCACAGCTTAGCTCCCCTAAGCCCCTCCCGCAGGGAGTCCTGCTCAGTTAAGCTATTGTTTCTAGCCCTCTCTTTATGTTGTCTGGGTCTTGGGTTCGTTGAGGGCTGACTCCAATCTGGGAAACACCTGACCCTGGCATCGGTAAATAACCCGTTAGTCATTAGGCCTCTGCGTATTTTGAGGTGGATCACTTGGTGGCCTTATATGTATTCCATTGCTCGAGCCTGTCTGCCTAAAAGGAGCCTCTACATCTTCCTCTACATACAATGTATAATTCTCCACTTAAGAGTCTACATAAGGTAGTGGTCACTAGAAAGGGAAAACCGCGGTACTTTATACATTTCAGAGATTTCACTGAATTCAGAAGCTCTAGACTATGTGTCACTACAGGAGCCATTACCACATGGGGCTACTCAGAACTTGAATTATGGCTGATCTGAAGATGTGGATAAATGTAGACTACACCCTGGATTCCAAAATTAAGCATTAAAAAAGAATGTAAATTATCTCACATTGATTATATGTTGAAATGATAATGTCTGGAGTTTATGGGTCAAATAAGTGTATTATTAAAATTAAATTTACCTGTTTCTTTTACCTGAAAAATTACATATGTGGTTTACTTACATTTCATTTGTACAGCGCTGATCTAGGCGATAACAGGGAAGCAAAGGCTGGCCTATAAAGTCAGTGGCGTGACCTCCCAAGGTTTAGTTTCAGCAAAGATGATGAGCTTTTAGAGCAAGACCAAGATGATTAGCTCATACTTAATGATATTTGAAAGACAATTCCTCCATTTCATTCCCATCCTTTACTCTGATATTCTAGAAAGCATTTTTTTGTTGTTGTTATTAGTATGGTCTCTCTCCATGCAATGAAGTTTAAGGAAAGAGTTAATATGACATCAGAACAGATCTCTAGTAATATAGTGTGCCCTTGTATTTCATCAAGCATAAAATCGAATTACGTCATTTGACTAGAATTTGGTAAAGTTGATACTTAAATTGTTAACATTTCTACACAGAGAAGATAAGCAATTTCATCTATGGACTTATCTTAGCGTCTAAAGTATTTATGGCCTGTGTGTGTTTTTTAGTGAAGTATCTATTGACTGCTTCACACAATCTCCCTTCAGGATTACAGACTGAATGTTAACATCACATCTGGCAAGATATATTGAGGATTCCTGCCAGGCCATGTTTAATTTATTTTCTAGGAACATATATGCTCTGGGACAAGAAGAAATATCTAACTGACTAATAAAATTTTCTAAGGAAACTTTTAGAAGGTGAATTTATTTTTTTTTTCTGACATTAAATCTGTTTGTTGCCTGGCAATCATATATGTTACATATTATTTCTAATGAATTACTTAATTTTTCTTGTATAACTTAAGAGCAATCAGATTCTTCTATGACATCCTTATGACTTTGAACTACCTATAATTTCTTCACTGAAAAATATCAAGGTGACAGGAGACTAGATCTTGAGCAAAAGTGTTATACCTAGATTACAACGATAGAGGCCACTAAAACACAAGCTTTGTAATTTGCAAGACAAAATCATCTTGATAGAGGAAAGAATTATAAACATGTATGCCTCGTTCAACCCTAGGTATATTATCAAAATACTTTATTTTCGTATGAAAGAGCTTTTTAGAAATGTAAGTGTTTGGCACAAAACCTAAAGTTCACATGAGAGCTCTGAGAATATGGTTAAGATTTAAACTTTCGGTTGTTAATGAACATTTTTACTATTTTATAATAAAGACTTTTGAGGAAAAGTATTTTTTAATTTAGCTCCAATTTTTTTCTATGAACTTTGAACACTAATAATAAGAATCTAGTCACCTGCAATGAATCCCTTTTATAGTAATACAATGAAATATGTGTAGTCCATTTACTCAACATTTTTTAACAAGCCTGAGAGCAATCAATTAAAAGGAGGAGCATATTCTAAGTTCATGAACACTTTTTTTTTCCGCATCCACAGACCTGTCTCTCAAAGTAAAATTTTAATTGAATTTTGGTAGTGTTTTAGAAGGGTGAAGAGTGGATTTTTAAAAACTATTAGCATGTTATAGACTTTTTCCAATATAATTCATAACAGCACAATACAGGCTTATTTACTTTTGCCAAAATAAATATTGGCAAAAAATATTGAAGCCTGACTAATTAGATTAGTGTTTAAAAATATGACCCTATTTTCATCTCAAAAATTTAGACAGGTCAGTGGAACAACCTTCAAAGCATAACAGCTGAAAAAAGGTTTTTTACGTAAAAGCATAAAAATCTGTTCAACATATGGTAGATCTAACTGCATGGGTAATAAGAAAACAGTTTTTTTTTTTTTTTAATTTGGGATTTTTATATGACTTCCTGATTTCAATTGTGATAAAATTTGGAACCATAAATGCTAAAGAATTGAAGTTCTCTACCTTTCTGCCAAATCTAACAGCATTATTTTAGTTACTTAAATCTTCTTTTTCTCAGATAAGTTATTGCATATCAGAGAAGGGGTGAAGAATGACCTTAGTAACAGGCTCACAGTAAACTGTATGACAGTTTTTGGTGTCTGAAATAACATCTTGTGATGCTGTTATAATAGTTACTTTTCCTATTTATAAAACATTAAGATTTTATTCCATTCAAACTTTTTGTTCTTCAGTCACAGTAAACAGAGGATAACACATAGAAGTGAGTTTGCATTTATGTTTGAAAGAAAAGAAAGCAAAATTCAGTTAATTTCAGTATGAATACATTTTTAAGCAATTGTCTGACTAATAAATGACTCAAAATAGTTTATTAAAGATTTATTTGCCTCACTGCCCTAATCATGTATCATGAAAACAGTATCATGGTATATATTCTTGATTTATGCACACAATTCTAAATCATTTAGTGTTCTCTACTTTCGGTCAATTTGCTGTGGATTCTCTTTTCATGAAGTTAGAAAATTATGTAGATAGAAATAAAACATTTAAATGATCATTCTTACTATTAACTTTATGTTAGTGATTTCAGTCATTTTCTGGGAAATAGCTAGAGTATTACAACTCTACTTATGGTCCTTGATAATGACCTGTCCAATGGAAGACTCTGTTGTACAAGACTGCATAGACTACAGTTATGATAAACTATTTGAATCAGAACAAGGTGGCTGCATATCATGTGGCTCAATAATTAAACATAAAGTAATTGTTTACTAGTTAGCATCCCTTCATTTGAATAACATGGAGAAAATCGATATATATTTCATATAAGAAACTATGATGTAAATAGGTCTTCACTGGAGCAAGAGGAAAACTCATTCAAGATCTCTGAATCAAAGCCTGAGAGCCGATGTAGAAAGTCAGTTATTTATTTGTGAATTGAACTAGTCTTAGATTCAGTGTCTTTATACAGTAACATTTATATTCATTGAAGTTTTTATTCTTGAGGTTTCCTCACTTTCTATGTCTGTATATATATTTTAAAGACAAATGACCAGTAGTGTATTGATCATATAGAAAGAAGATTTAAATATTAAAAAGAGAGCAAGAAGCTTGAATAGAGTTATCCTGGATCTTCAAGGTAGGTCAGTTTTGTTATTTCTTTATTCTGCTTGGAGCTCAAGAACAAAGACTTTTGAACTGGGAATGAGCTTATTCACCTGAAAATGTCAGAAGGGTGAATAGTTCAACAAAAATGTAATACACATTTTGGTGTATTTGGAACGGAGATCAATGAAGAACTTTTTAAGTGTTTCACTAGAAGGCATTAATGAGGCTGTTATCATTGGGCAGTTTCTCTTAGTAACTCCCAAAATGCTAATAACATAATAGTATAGAATAAAATCCTAATAGAATAATAATTTTAGCCAACAACCTCGAATAGAAACTAACTTTTATTATGAGTGTTACGGGGTCATTTTGTAAATGTTCCAAAGAAGTCAAGCCATTGTTTGCATTAGTGTTACTCAGAATTCCAGAAGCTTTCAAAGAGAAAGCAGTATGTCAATTTATTTAAAATTCAACTTTTTTTTTTTAAAATATCTTGACTAAATATCTTTTTTTTAAATATCTTGACTAACCCCCTCACCTCTCTTACAGCTTTGCTCAAACCTCACCCTCTCTTTGAGGCTTACTTGACAAATGTATTTGCTACTGTGCCTTCTACCCTTCTAGTTTCCACAAATCCTTGCAGTTTGATTCCCTTCTCCTTGCTTTATTTCTTCTCTTTTTCCCTGTACCACTGTAAGACTAGACTTTCCAGAAAAGTATGACTTCTGTTAAATGTTGAACCTTTCAGCATAATAACTATGGTACTTGAACTATTAATAAGACGACTGTTTTCCAGGTTGGGACTGAGGTATCTCTAGTAAGTTCTGCACCCAATTCAATCTTCACCAGAGAGAAAGAGATAAAGAGAGAGGGAGAAGCAGGCTCCCTACGGAGCAGGGGGCCCAATGAGGGACTCTAACTCAGGCCCCTGCAATCATGACTGGAGTTGAAGGCAGGCATTTAACTGACTGAGCCACTCAGGTGCCCCCACACTGAGAAATTTTAGTTAAAAAATACTTATTAAGGAAATTTTTAAAAAGAGAAAAATGTTGCTAATAAAGAAAAAAGTTTTCCTGTTCTCCTATGACCCAAAGCCTTTCATTGTTAACTGTTTGCGTGTCTCCTTCCACTAGTTCCTCTTTTAGTTATCATTTTTTTAGATTTATTTATTTATCAGAGAGAGAGCAAGCACAAGGAAGGGGAGAAGCAGAGAGAGAGGGAGAAGCAGGCTCCGTGCTGAGCAGAGAGCCCCATGTGAGACTCAATCTCAGGACTCTGGGATCATGACCTGAGCAGACGCTTAACTCAATGAACTACCCAGGCGTACCTCCAGGTATCATTTGATGTCTGATTTTATGTTGTGATGTTTTTTAACAGAACATAATAGCACAAGTACTTCCTGAATTACCATGAGGTCTTCACATCTTCATTTTTAATGGTTGCATGTTACCATATAAAGTGTGTGTACTATAATTTACTCCCTTACTTCCGTATTTCAATTTGTAGTTTACTGGAAGAGGTTCTAGGTGTGCATTCATCCTTAGCTCTAGTCCTATGGTTATTACCAGGCTTATAGGAATTTTTGAACTGTCAAGGAGAAGGCACTTGAAACCAAGAAAGAAAAGTGTTTATTTTTACTCCTCGCCTATTGGAGAAATCTATGCTTCCATGTGTTATCAGAGTATACAGAAGTTTCATTTATCTTACCCTCTTTTTGTAGATTAGTTTTTGGAAATTTTCTAAATTTTCACAGAAATTCAGATACGACAGATTTTGTCCTGCCCTTTAATTGCATTTTAAAGACAATAAATCCCTTTCAGATGTTTTTAAAAAGGTTTTCATATTGTTATTCATAATTGCTTTGCCTTTCTCTATAGTGCAAATCAACATTGTCTCATGCCATGTTTGTTGGAGTATATCCCGTAATCATTACAATCCCCACTGATCTTTCAAAAACCTTTCTATGTAGCCACTTATTTGCATAAAATCTTTTATTAACATGTTAAATAACTAAATATAACTCACGTTTTATTATTTCATCATGTTTGATATCTTAGCATGAAACTACCAATGCCATAGGAATAAATATTTTATAGGAATCAACATAACACTTTAAAACGCCGCGAACCTTCCTCAATCCCCCTTTAGTTTTGTAGGACAATCAGTCCTATAGTTTTTAGCCTAATGTATACATTTACAAAACTCATTGTGTATTCCCTCAGAGAGCTGATAATAAGATACATTCAGGTAAAACTCTCCAGAAGATCCTTTCATCGAAGTGCTTAACATGGCCCAGTTAAGAAGGACCCATCCCATTTGTTCATGACCTGTTTATTCAATAGTGTCATATTAACAATGCAATTACATTGGCCAGGAAGATCCATGGGACAAATTAAAGCACTGAATAAAGTGTTATTGTAGTCATTACCCTTCATTGTAAGTGAGCATTTTCGCAGCATTATATAAGTATTATGCAACATAAAGTTAATAGGGAAACAGTACTAAACATGTTTCTGCTTTTTTAATTTTATTTATGTATATGAGTTTCCTTTGGTGTTTTAAGTAGTGAAATGAGTATAATGTATTATTGAAACCATTACTACAGAGTAATAATTTCTCATAATCTGCTTAGGATTCAGGCCCACTGTAGAATGATTGCATTTGCTGGTATGTTGTTACAACTCTAATCTGCCCAGTGTTTTTAGAATACAAACATCGTATGCATGGAGGAGGGTTTTGAACAAGTTGTGTTATTATCAGAATAGCTTTTAATTAACAGACAATTATACCTAGGGTATAAATAGGTACATATGACAAATGTCCTGCTTACCTTCTGCTTATTGTCCACTTACTGACCACAGCAGCTCCCCCATTCCCTCACTACATCCCGACTGGCCTAACCAAGGAAATCTGAGAGCAATAATGTGGTGAGTTTGGCAGAATGGCAGGAAATAGAACTTACAAATTTGAAGATATACATCTTCGATTTCCTGAGCCTTCATTAAAATGTTATTAGTAATAACTATCAAAGCCATCTTAAGATCATTAAAATTTTAATACACCAATATCTTTTCAAAAAATAATATTTCTTTAGTGATCTAGGTAAGAAGTTGCAGAAGATGCTACCATATAAAGAGCAATGTCTGACCATGTACAGCAGCTCTCCTTTTCTTCCACTAGTGATTTTCATTAATTGAGGTTGCTTATTATTCTATTTTCCAGACTCCCTAAATTAACATGTCTTTAAAAAAAAGCCAAAAAACCACTTTTAATAGAAATGAGTCTCACTGGTTTTCTAATACTCTGTCCAGTAAAAGAGAGGCAGAAATAAACATCATCTTCTTGCTTTCTAAAGGTTAAACCAGAAAAGCTAGGATGGCCAAGTTGAAGATCCACTTTTTTATTATTGCAAGCTGTCTGCAAGATGGTAAACACACACAGTTAAGTTAAATCAAAGAGTGGTTTGAAAAAGCTTAAGATTACTAAGTAAGTACGTTTATGCTATGTCATACTTTTTTTCAAATAGTGAAGTTTAATATATTTATATTGCAATTATTGTTATAGTATGCTTAGTGTATATTTATATCATATGGTCAAAATAAAATTTATGAAATATGTAATTATATAGATTTTGTTTTAATCTCACAGAAACAATCTTCAATTCTTTAAGAGACAGGCAGATTGGCTTTGAGCTTTATCAGATGGTAGCTATCTGAATACTGAGAAAAGTTGTTCCCTCTTTTCTTCCTCAAGATATTAAATCTTCATTTTTTATAAAAATGTAAACTCATTCATTTGAGATAAAATCCTGTATTTATTATTTTGAAGTAATTTTTATTGAAATACAATCTACAAACAGATATGTGTATAGATCATATATTTTAAATATATACATAATTAGAAATATATAGATAGATGTATATATGTATGTAAGTATATAAAATATATATACATGTATTTTGGACATAAACTGCTTATCAGATATATGGTTTACCAACATTTTTTCCTATTTTTAATGATTTTATTTATTTACTTGACAGAGATCACAAGTAGCTAGAGAAGCAGGCAGAGAGAGAGGAGGAAGTAGGCTCCCCACTGAGCAGAGAGCCCGATGCAGGGCTTGATCCCAGAACCCTGGGATCATGGTCTGAGCCAAAGGCAGAGGCTTTAACCCACTGAGCCACCCAGGTGCCCCAACATTTTCTCCTATTATATAGGCTACCTTTTCAGTTTATTGATTGTTTCTTGTGCTATGCAAAAGCTTTTTAGTTTGATATAGTCCCACATGTTTATTTTAGTTTCTATTGCCTGTGCTTTTGGTATCTTATCTAAAAAAATCATTGCCAAAACCAATGTCAAGGATCTTTTCCCCAGTATTTTCTCCTAGGATTTTCAGGTCTTACAGTTAATTCTTTAATCCATTTTGAAGTAATTTTTGTGAATCATATAAGATAAAAGTCCAATTTTATTCTTTTGCGTGAGAATATAAAGTTTACCAAACACAGTTTATAAAGAGACTATTCTTTCCCCATTGCATATTCTTGGCACCCTTATCAAAGATTAGGTGATAGTTTGTATATAGGTTTATTTCTGGGTTCTCTTTCTGTTCCATTGGTCTGTTTGCCTGTTTTAATCCCAGTACCATACTGGTTTGATTACTATAGTTTTGTAAGATGCTTTGAAACTAAGAGGTGTGATGCCTCCAGCTTTGTTCTTCTTTCTTAAGATTGCTTTGGCTATTCAGAATCTTTTATGATTTCATATAAATTTTAGGATTTTTTTTTCTATTTCTTAAAAGATATGGAATTTTGATAAGGATTGCACTGAATCTATAGATTGCTTTGGGTAATATGCACATTTTAACAATATTAATTCTTCTTATCCAAAAGCATGGGGTATCTCTCTATATATTTGTCTTCAATTTCTTTCACCAATGTCTTAAAGTTTTTAGTGTATAGGTCTTTCATCTCTTGTTAAATATATGCTTAAGTATTTTATTGTTTCTGATACTATTGCAAATGGGATTGTTTTCCTAATTTTTCTTCCAAATAGTTCATTATCAATGTATAGAAATAAAGCTAATTTTTACATGTTGACTTTTTATCCTGCAACTTCACAGAATTCATTTATTGTCCTATCAGTTTTCTTGGTGGACTATTTAGGGCTTTCTATATAGAAAATCATGCCATCTTCAACTCAATAGCAAAAAAGCAAATCCAATTTAAAAATGTGCAAAGTGGGGGCCCTGGTGGCTCAGTCAGTTAAGTGCCTGCCTTTGGCTCAGGTCATGATCCCAGGGTTCTGGCATCAAATCCCGCAATGGGCTCCCTACTCAGTGGAGAGAATACTTCTCCCTCTCCCTCTGCCTGCTGTTCTGCCTACTTGTGCTCTCTAACTCTCTGTCAAATAAATAAATAAAATCTTTAAAAAAAATTAAAAAAAAGTGGGCAAAGGACCTAAATAGATATTTTCCAAAGACATACAAATGGCCAATAGGTACATGAACATGTGCTCAATATAACTCATCATTAGAGAAATGCAATCAAAACCACAACAAAGCATAACCTCACACCTATTAAGATGACTATTATCAAAAAGACAAGAGTTGGGGTATCTGGCTGGCTTAGTCAGAAGTGCTTGCAACTCTTGATCTTGGGGTCAGAAGTTTGAGCCCCACATTAGGTGCAGAGATTGCTTAAATAAATAAATGAACTTAAAAAAAAATTGGAAAAAAGAAGACAAGTGTTAAAAATGCTGGTAAGGATGCAGAATAAGAACTCTTTTACACTATTGGTGGGGATGTAAGATGGTATAGCCATTACGGAAAACAGTAGGGCAGTTCCTCACAAAATTAAAAGTCAAACTACCGTATGACCCAACAATTCCATTCCTGAGTATATATCTAAGGAAGTGAGATCAACATCTCAAAGAGATACCCGCACTACCAAGTTCATTTGCCACCATTATTAAGTATAGCCATGAAAATTACTTAAATATCATTTGATGGATGGATGGATGAAGGGACAGAGAAACTACACACTCAATGAAATATTAATCAGCCATTAAAAAGAAGGAAATGTTTTTAAAAAGGAAATCCCGTTATTTACAACAATATGATGAAACTGGAGGGCATTATACTAAGTGAAATAAGCCACTTTTTAAAGAAAGTTTTTTGAGAAAGACAAATGCCAAATGATAACACTTAGATCTAAAATTTAAAAACCAGGGGTGCCTGGGTAACTCAGTCATTAAGCATCTATCTTTGGCTCAGGTCATAATCCCAAGGTCCTGAGCCTGCTTCTCCTTTTCCTGCTTCCTCTGCTTGTGTTCCCTCTCTTGCTATCTCTCGCGCTCCCTGTCAAATAAATAAATGAAATATTTTTAAAAAGTAAATACAACAAATAAAACAAAATCTAAAAATCAACCAAACAGTCTGATGGAAATGAGAATGGTAGTTACCAGGGATTGGGGCTAGGGAGAAAATGGAGGATAGAGGTCAAAGTGTACAATTTTTTATAAGATAAATAAGTTCTGAAGATCTAATGTTCAGTATTGTGATTATAGTTAACAATACAGTATTATATACTTGAGTTTATTTATTTATTTATTAAAGATTTTATTTATTTATCTGACAGAGAGAGATCACAAGTAGGCAGAGAAGCAGACAGAGAGAGAGCTCTGCTCTGCTGAGCAAAGCCCGTCAGGGGGCTGGATCCCAGGACCCTGAGATCATGACCTGATTGGAAGGCAGAGGCTCAACCCACTGAGCTACCCAGGTGCCCCATACTTGAAATTTAAAAAAGAATTATGTGAGGTGATGGATATGTTAATTATCTTGACCTTGGTAATTATTCTACAACGTATGTGTGTATCAAATAATCACATTATATACTTTCAATATATAAATTATATCTGTCAACTGTTCCTCAATAAAATTGGAAAATATACACATATATTTATATAAATAAATGTATTTATAGATATGTACTTATGTATATAATGCATTTGATTTATATATTTATATGTGCTTATATATATACATATACCACATTATCTGTGCTCATATATATACACAAAATATATATACAAAATATATATGAGCCCAGATAACATATATATTTTTCAGAAATAGCAGTAACCTTTTTACAGGAAAGTGGATAGACACTTCAGAAGCACTGGTTTCTGTCATAAGCCTTTCAGATTTGTTCAAGGGAGTGGCTGTTTTGGGCTCCTTCCTAGTAGTAGTCAGAAAGGACAAATGACTGAAGTCTATCCAAGGCATCAAATAGAAACATTTTGTCTCTTACTTTGTTTTTGGCTCTTTTCTTTTTCCACTCAGAAATTCCTTTCTCAGAAGTTTTCATTAGTATTTGCTTTGGAACAATAATAGCCACATTTAGGGGAGAAGTTGCTATATCATTTACTGAATTTGGAGCATGTTTGTGGTTGCCTTTAGTTAACAGGACCCTAGCCTAGGTATTGCTATACCAGGACCAGCTGTTTTCAGTGCAACAATATTATCTTGATTTCACTTTATAGACTCAGGATGCTGAGCTTTTCCTGTGGATAAAGATATACATTTAGAATATTTTTGTATCAAGGATTTTGATGCTTTGATTTTTCACAGATTAAAAATATTTATAAATACCTGATAAACTTTTTTTTCTTTTTTTCTTTCGGTTTTATTTATATATTCAAGGGGTGAGGGAGAAGCAGAAAGAGAGAGATGAGTAGACTCCATGCTGAGCTGAACACAGAGCCCAATGTGGGGCTTGATCTCACAACCCTGAGATCATGACCTGAGCTGAAACCCAGAGTCCACACTCAATTGACTGAGCCACCAGGCGCCCCCTACAACTGATAAACTTTTTTAAAAAGGTATAAATACAGGAAAATCCTGTGTTCTTTTTACACGGAGAAACTATTTAGAAGATTTGTGCCCTTTAGCAAAACTATCAGATAAAATATACTTTCTATTTGAGTAACAAAATTTCTCAATTTGATATTTTAAACTACAAGATGAGTACGAATTACAAAATTATTTCAAATAAGGGTAACAAATTTCCCTGACTTCTAGTTTGGGAGCCAGTTGTTCCATTTCTCTACCTCTTCTGCCTTTCAAATTCCCACTGAAATGAGCAAAAGAATATTAAAACATTTAAAAGATGATTAATGCCCATTGTTTGTAATGGTGTGAGTCTAGTCTATGCTCCCTTGAAAACAATGTTAGTGGAAAGGTAAATTGTGCCAATTTAAAAGAACAGTTTAACAACATATGTAAAAAATAATAAGAGGATATTAAAAATGTGCAAATATGTATGCCCAAAGATATTTACACATAATTACTTATAACAGTGAACAAAAATACAAGTAGAAACAAACAAACAAAAAAACTCCCAGCAGATTGCTCAAATAATCTATACCTTAAATGTACATTACACTGCTTTAAAAATGTAACAGTGAAGACTATTCTAAACTATTCAGTCATTTAAGACATAAGTATATGCATTGAGTTAAAGAAGCACCCAAATACATGTGTGTGTCTATGTGTGTATTTTTATAAGTCCAAAAAATATGTGCTAAAATTAATTTGTTTTGGCAATTAAAGAGACAAATTATAGAGTAGTCTGATAAGAGGTTCTGAACTTTGTAAACTTATTTTCAATAAATAAATATATATTACTTTTATTGGAAACTAAAAGAAATGAGTTTCCATTTTCAAAAATAAATTATCCATCTAATTTCTTCATAATTTTATTACAGATCTTCCTTGCCTATTAGAAGCCAGACGAGGGTAGGTCACAAGGATCAAGAAGTAAGATGCTGAAAAGGATGAATTTGAGGAGTAGGGGTTAGGTGAGGTTATTGTGCACTGGAGATTTGTAGAGATTAGTTATGATCATAAAGGGCAAACATGGGGCTTATTGTTTTCCATAAATATTTTCTGAGAACTTATTTTATTGATTTATTTTTTAGTCCTGTGTGAATTCTTTAGCTTTATCAGAAGTACTTAAACTCAATGTTCAAACAGACTGAAGACATGGGTCATTGACAGGGTTGCAGGATTTTGCTCTAGCAGGCAAGGGAGTACGGAAAGGCAGAGGAGCTGCATTTCTATGGTTAGTGTCCCTGGAGGGAAGTTTCTCCGATAAAGTCTTTGGCTTCTAGATCTTTAAGACAGTCTCTTTATGTTTCTCTGAGTATTGAAGAGCCTCTCTGATGTGTATCAAGCAAATACTCCAGAGGCTCTCCAAGGTACTTTTGTGACTACATACCACATGACTTAGCTCAGGGCTATGCTTGTCCCCACATTTCCTGGCAGGACAATTAAGATTCACTTTGTCATTTGAGACTTTTATCATCTAGGGGTGGGTGAAGAATACAATGCTTAACAGTCTGAATTTGAATATTGATTCTACCACTTTCTTGTTCTGAATCCTTGAGCAAACCTTCACTTTTCTGAGCCTAAGATTCTCTCTCTTTTAGATGCAGGTAACAATATTATTTACTTCATTGGAGTTTTGTGAGGATTAAATAAGGTAATATATGGAGAGAACTTAGAACTATGACTGGTATATATACTACATGTTTAGTATTTCTTTAAGAAATATATTTTCTTTTTTTCCTAGAGATTTCATTTATTTATTTGATGGAGAGAGCGAGAGAGCATAAGCGGGGGAAACGTAGAAAGAGAGGGAGAAGTAGACTCCCTGCAGAGTAGGGAGTTCGATGTGGGGCTCTATGCCAGGACCCTGAGATCATGACCTGAGCCAAAGGCAGACGCCTAACCATCTCAGCCACTCAGGCGTCCTAAGAAATATATTTTCAAATATATTTTAAAAAGTATAGGATGTTGCCAAAACACTAATTGTTTTTCCAATGCAAATAATAGACTTTCAGTGAAAATAATCTTATGCTAAATACTCTATGGGGCAAATTTGTGCTAATGGATACCAAGGATCAAGACAACGAAGCTGTTATTTTTTAGAAGAAAAAAAATGATACAACATTCTTCATTTTATGCCTTTAATTTTAATTGTGTAATACTGTTGTAGAGGTTATTGTTTTTACAGTGTAAGAAAATACAGGTTATTTTATATGTAGTCAGTATGTTATTGTCAGGAACTGTTTTAATTGTGTAATTAAACTAAAACTAGATTTGCTAAAGTATCTGAGTATATTGGACAGTGCTTCATTAGAGAAATACATCATGGAAACCATTCCCTGAGAAATATAGTGGATTAATATATTATCTAACTGAGATGTTGCCATAAAGATGTATTAGAAAAACACATCCAAATGAATCACTCAGAAGCTATTATTCCAAAATGAAAATTAAACAGGCAATGTTTGTCATCCCTCCTCAGTCCTAATTGTGCCTGATGTTGGCTACAATTCTATAGTTACCAGGTGTTATTTGTTCTTTTCCTATGTTTAGTCTTTCTTTTCACTCATACCTCCTCTTCCTCTCCTTATAAATTGTTTTTTTCAATGAGGACCCTTTTAAATTTTGTTCTTTTACTCTTACTTTCTTCCCTTTGTGAAATGATTTTGTTTTTGCAACTCTGTGGTTATGTTTCTCTAATCAAGAACTCTTGCCTAGTTTTGGATCCCAATTTCTATACCAATTTAATATTACTATATATCAGCACTAGCTACTATGTCACTGAAACTCACTGTGCTTCAATCCAAATCCTTTACCTACTCCCACAAATTAGTTCCCATATTCCCTGAGTTTCTTTAGTTTTGGCAACTATACCTTCTAACCCATTCTAGTCCATGTGCTAATAATGACTCAGGGAACACTGAGCCTTAAGCTCAGTGATCTCTCTCTCGAGTGTTTCCTCAGACTTTGCTCCTGTTCTTTCAGTTGGCCAGTTATCACCTCCTCTCATCTCTTTATCTTTGTTCCTTTGTGTACGAACTGTAACTGGTGGTGGGTTGCAGGCTTATGTTATTTTGGTAAATGATATAATGTTCTTGATACATAGTATGTGCTCAATAAATGTCAGATGTTATAAATTTCTTTCTAGCTTCTCTCTTGGTACTAACTCTCACTTCACTTCTCACGCACCTCTCGTGTTTTCTGCATATTTTATATGTTTACATGTTTACATATACATTTTGCATATTTTACATATTTGCCACACCTTCCACTCAAGCAATGTTCAATTTTGCCAGTGACTTTGTTTCAGTACCACCTGCATTGTTTGGACTAGCAAATGACAGTCACTATTACTGTTCCAGTTTCTAAATCTTGAAAACTGGTGGGCATTTTAACTTCATCAAATAAATCATCATACACAAGTATTTGTATTTAAATTTACCATTTTCTACTGCATAAAATTCTAAGGAATTACCTTATAAAGAAAGGACTTATTTCAAGATTATTACTGCTTTGGATACATAAGGGTATTGCATATTGCAGGGTAGGATGTAAGAAACATTGTGCTGAGTGTATGTGTAATTGGATAAAGAGGACATAGACATTACTGCCTCTCCTCAAGTAACAGGACCCCAGTGGCTACATCAGCTTCCTTCTACTGCCAACTAGGCCAATTCTACACAGTGATGAGTAGAGCTAAAAAAAAAAAAAAAAAATTAATTAGATGGGGAATATAGATAAAATACATAGATCCCTGCCCTAGGAAAGGACATTTAAGGTTAGCTACCCTAATAAATTCTTGGAAAATTCGGGCATATGTATATATTTATATTAAGTTGAAATGAAATTGATACTGATAAGAATCATACTTATTGGTTTGCACTTTTAGAAATTATATAGGAAATTATTTGTTGATGTAGAATATTATTTTAAGGCCTCAGTATACATAAACCTGTAAAGTACCCTCCTGTTATATCTGAGTTGGCTCATGACCTGCTTTAACATATAGAATGCAGAGGAATCGAAGCAAGCCTATTGAGGATCAAAGCCATAAAGAATTATGGTCTAGCAGATTATGCTTTTGTGCTTGGGGGTACTCCAGCCAACCTGGAAGAAGTCTGACTGCCCCAAATCTCCCTCTTCCATACTGTGAGGAATTCAACCTTCCCCTGGAGAGACCACGTAGAGAATAACTAAAGACCCTGGACAGCAGCTTCTGCTGAGTTTTGGGGGACAGCCTGCACTAACTCTCAAGAAGTATGAGAGAGGCCACTAAGAAGTGGATTGTCTAGCTGCAGTAAAGCCACCCTGTTGATCCCATGAGGGACATAGATGAGCAGTCACTGCCCAAATGGCAGAACTGCAAGTAAATAAAGGTCGTTGTTTTTAGTCACTAAGTTTTGAGAAAATTTGTCATGCAGCCATAGATAACAAAAACATTTATTTCTGTGTATATAAGGTATTTAAATTAATCTATGACTGCCAGAGTTAATGTGATTTCTTTGGAAATATACTTTAAAAGTACATTTTTGAAGTTTTCAAGTAGTAAGGCAAATTGTTTTTTTTTGTTATTACACCTTGCTGAGAGATTTATGGCTAATAACAATTCTAGATGTATGGAGTTATTTATAGTTGTATGACTAGGACACTGAAGTAGGAACTTGCCTGTTTAACTATTAGTGTGATATACAGCGTAATTAAGTGGTAGCAATAAAATTACATAGCCATGTCATAATTCATTTGGTGTTCATACACCATGTCCAATTTTTTCTGCGTTAACCTTTAACCTGTATTTTATCATTCACATTATGACTTTGTACAAACAGATGCTCATTTTATTTTATTTTTTAATTACATGAGGGATCTGGCATGATTATTTATGCAACTATTTTAATAAGATGTAGCTTTAGGACATTGTTACTGAAAAAGAATGAAATTGCTACTGAAAATACCTTAATATAAAAAAGATTGATACTTCAAAATGAATGTAAGAATAAATTACTAAATTATAGCATTATGTAAAAGTGAATCATAACATATCTGCACACACAATAACAGAGAAATAAAAGGAATAAGAAGAGGCAAATAACTGTTGGTCATACTTATATAACCACTTGAAAAGCATATTTGTGTAGGGCGAGGTAGGAGACATTGCCATCAGCCAATGTTCCCTAATAACCAATCTGTCCTTTTTTTGAATATGGATGTACTGGTGGGTAGATGATCAGATCACATCAACTATCTACTTTCTTTAGAATTAAAATACAGAATTTGAAAAGATGGAAGGAAATGAAAAACAGAGAACATGATTTTTCTTATCTATAATATTTCATTTCATTTATGTCTATAAAACACTTAAGTGGAAATGTATGTAACAGAAGCAAAAATAAATAAAGATAATCTTATTTCAAGTTTTATATATATATATTTAAAAAAAGAAAACCTTTACTCTAAAGTGGGTGACTTTTCCTTTATTCAATTAGGCCAATAGGTTAGCAGTTACTAGGCTGCATTTTCTTTTCCTGAAAATGGTTCAATTCTCTGTGTAAAACAATTAGTTTGGTAATTTAGAAGTTTTTTTTTCAGACATTCAGATGACTTCATGCTTATGTAAATAGATATATTTGTGTACACCATTTTACTTCTCCTTTATTTTTTCTTAATTTTTATTTAAGGGATATTTTCCAAACATAAATGAGGCAGCGCTAACAGAGGCTGAAAATGTTACAGTGCAGGGATGATCATGTATCTTAGATTTGTGTGCTCTCACTGTATTAATGTTCTTTCATTTTCCCCAAGCTTAGAAAGCACTTACTTTATTTTATATATTTGCCTCTTCTGTTCATAATTATTTTACCTGTGCTCCTTAGTACTCTATTGGAAGAAACTGGAACTAATAATAATTTTGATTCATAGTACAAATAAATTTCTAGTGATCATAATTAAGAAACTACCCTGATTCTTACTTGACATAGCTCTATAGAGGTTTGGTTGATTGTAGCAAAAATAACTTCTTTTTCAATTTCCTTAATTTCTTGCAGTTTCTATTTAGAGAGTGATACTCTTAAAAACTGCCACTAAGGCTCTATTATTGTTCTGCTGGGGGTTTAACTTATTAGATTTGGACCTAACCTTATCAAACGAGCTTCTAACTAATGATTATACTCTAAAGACCACTTTCACACTAATTGGCTTTCCCTGTTTAATTGTTTTACAAAATTGATAATTTAGTAGAAATATAATAAGCCTTTAATATTTTAGATAATTTGGCCCCTTTGTGGTCTTTAGAGGGTTCTCACTTAATAGAAAATTGGAATGCACATTGTGAAATTTAGGTCTTGCTTTCAGCCCATGATTTGTAAAGACTACAGGACAGTATAAAAAAGATTTTGACAATGCTATGATTTTGTCATAGATGTTGAAATGGTTATGCTGAATGTTACATATTTTATCTTGAATTTTGAACTGCATAAGAACACTAATTGGAAAGTATTTGGTGGGGGGGATTTTAAATAATAATGAAAGTATAAAAGGACTTTTTAACAAATTTTTAATTTTCAATAGAGCCAAAAGTCTATTTCTATTTCCCACTTCATATATTGAATTTGTGTCATTATTTACCCAGTTTTACTTTACAATAGCAGAACATGTTTCCTCATTTTCAGAATAGGACATTCTGCTGAACCATTCTAATATACCACTTTGAAGATTCTTGAGTTAGTTTAAAATATTTATTGGCACTGCTTATTTCTGAATCTCAGATGAAGAGTTGCTCTGAATGCTTTTCCTAACATTTGCTCATGAAGTTGTAGTATGTGCTAGAAAGTTACTTACTGCCTTGTTTTTTAATAGTTTTTTTGTCCTTACCAGCATTAGGAAATGAGTTCTGTAAGGACAAAACCCTGTGCTAGTTTAGCAGAAACTACCTTGGGGCTTGCTGGGACCTTCTATCCCAGTGAAGCACTCTATTTTCCCAGGTTGGACTGGAAATGGGAAATCAAAAATAGATAAGCTCAACAATATAAAGTGCAGTAAATACACCTTGATTATGTTTCTCTTTTGAGCAAAATCCATAAAGTATTTTTCATTAGGATAGAATATAAAACAGAGAATGACCATCTTACCACGTTATGATGTGTACAAACTACCACAAGTTTTGTCATGTTATGTCCATGAAATAAAGGCTGTTTGTTAGAAAGGTAATAAAACAAAACAAAACAAACAAACAACAACAACAAAAAAACCCTTAAAAGTGTTCACCCTTTTCTACTTTCTTTGGTGAAATTTGGAATAATATTCTTTCGGAAGGGGAAGGGTGGTTGCTGGATTCATTTTTCCTAAAGTTTCATGTATACACATGAGAGTTAATTTTGGATTTAAGGATAAAGTGAAATAGCTCTTATAACCATACTTTTAAGCATTTACTAAGAGTAAAATAGTATTAAAGGCTAAAGGATAAAAGAATAGCCATATTTCATACAAACAAATCAGAGATCAAATATATTGACAATTTTTAAAAGGAAATCATTTAATCTTAAAGTCAAATATTCTCTTCTTTACAGAGTTGCCCCCAAATTTAGGTGTATATTTTCTTCCTTTTGACACTAATTCTATCTACACATCCTCAGTAGCAGACCTAGTTTCCAAATACTTTTAAATAGTCCCTAATTTCAGAAAACCAACATACAGAATTTTGAATAATACAACTGTAGATATGATTTAGATGTAGTTCAGAATATTGTACAGCATGATCCATAGGGTACATCCACCAGATACACCATCTAATCTCAGAACCCAGCAAATGCCATCAATAAAGCAAGAAGCGATGTTAATTACAGGCTTCCATTCAGGGTCCTTTTGCCACTGGTGGCCCATTATAATGAATCATTCTTCAAATTGAGAAGAGATTGACGGAAATTTTATAAACTTTTCACTCCCCGTGTCTTCCCAGTGTAATAAGTGCCTGCTGTACACTGGGAAAGTGATTAAATATCAATTTCACGGGAACCTGGGAATAATGTTTAAAAGACTAATGAGACACTATTTTTACTGCTTAGGTACTGTGACTCCCCCATGAGTCAGAAAAACGCCTGTCATTCTAATTAGTCATCATTCGGCCAGGATTTTTTTCCTCTTTCTCTCTTAAAGGTCCCTAATTGGGTTATTTAAGAACTTTAAACTTAGTACATCAGTGGGAGGAATGTTCTTGTAAGATCAATATGATTGCCATGTCAAAATTCTTTTGATTTTTCACACCAGAGGTAAGCACTAATTTTATTTGAAAAATATCATTTGTAATAAATCCATTTCCAACTGACTTTATTGCCAACATGAAACTTACTTTATTAAAAATGATATTTCTTAAATGCCTGAAAATGGTGTCTAGTACCAAAATTATGACTATTCCCTTGTATTTGATATGCATTTAAAATTATTATTCCAATTATTCTGTCTATTTGAGTAAAGGGAGCATAATACATCTCCTGTAATAATATCTGACGTAGAACCAGTTCTCACAAAAGCAGAAGCAGGCAACTTCTTTCATTTTACAACATTAAAATGAATTGACTAGTTGCAATAGATGAAGTGTTCTAGTTTCAGGAAAATTTGAAAAACTTTTAAAGCCATATCATGATCATTCTAAAAGAGTCAGAGACTAGAGTAATCTTTTTATGGACAATGGGTTAGTATTCACCCAGATGATCAGAGAGATATAAAGAGCTTTACCCATAAATACTTTCAAAACAATTTTCAAATTTATATGGTATAATAAACATAGACTATAGTTATTTAATCTTGGCGGTAGAAGAAACCTGAGAAGTAATTTACTTTTTCCCCATCCAGAGTTTAATATCCCCTCTCTGATGGCCTTTAAAAAGTTAGAACTATACTTCCCCTTTCCTCCAGTTTTTTAATGGATTTTTAAAATCTAAGCAGGGACTGGGGCACCTGGGTGGCTCAGTCAGTTAAGTATCAGACTCTTGATTTTGGTCCGGGTCCTATCTCGGGGTAGTGAGATCCCAGCCCAGCCTCAAGCTCCATGCTCAGCAGGGTCTGCTTGAGGTTCTCTGCCCCACTCCACTCATGTGTACACACTTTCTCCAAAATAAATGAATAAATCTAAACAAAACAAAACAAAACTAAACTAAGTAAGGGGACCGACGTTTATCTTTATTAAAGTTCTTCTTGTTAGATACGACCCACCTATCCAACTTGTTATAAAATTATGCTATCTGAGTATCAGCTATCCTCTCTGGCCTGGCACCAACCTGAATACATGTGAAGGTCCCACTACGCTCTCAGTAATGTCCTTGATAAAAACTTTGAAGGGGTAGTGTTATGATTTCTGTTCAAAATGACATTGATACATGCATAAACCTGGATTTTCAATCAATTATTAATTTACTTAAGAGTATTTTCTTCCCACTCACATTCTCCACTTTTTCTGCATTTTTTTTTTATGAGAAGCTTTGAAAAATGTTTTGCAAAAAGATCTACACATGCCTGTGAGTGGCCTCTCCCAATCTAATAACCCTATTAAAAGGCAAATGTCATCTGACACCAATGATTTCTTCTGAAGCTTTTTTTCTTAATTGGACATTTCTGTTTCCAACATTCTGGCTTCTTTCCCATTCTTCATGTATACTCACATAGGTCAACAAAATTATCTGTAATTTTCTCTGTACTGTCTTATATGAATCACTCAGGCAAACAGGCTATGAGTTCATTCATTGGAGCTGAGTTCTCTGGCAATCACCTCAGTGCAAACAATTATCTTAATGTTACTTCTTTTCAAAGTTAAATCTATATTCTAAAAATACATTCCTGGAGAATAAATGAATCAAGCTTTCCTTTTCAAACAATATAAAACTAAATACTCATTAGAGGAAGTATAATAAAAAAATACCTTAAATAAAAAAGTAAAACTGAACTTAGAGAATGTAGAGCCACACATTGATATCTATCTAAAATTTCCAGGTTTTTGGAGTTAAAATTCTTCAGGTAAAGCTATCAATAATTGTCTATTAAGAATACATAATAATAATAGGAAAAGACTAGATCAGCTTTTAAAAAATAATAAAATTCAATTTACATTGTATATATTCATGTGTATATAAAATGTTATCTATATATCTATCATCTATCTGACATCTATCTATCTTACACACATAAATAAACTGGATCATATATTAGGTATCTCATCAACAGTGCTTTGGACTACAGAACATACCAATTCTGTTATAAAACACTCTAGTAAAGATATTATTTTAAACTTGATAATCCATTTTAGACTTTTCCCTCTTGGTTACTGCTGATTACTGAGATATTATTCTCTGAATTGGGCCATTTGGGAAAATGTATGCAAAACACACACATTTTACCAAGTCATGTTATTTGTTACAGCTGCTGTGCTTTCTTAATTTACTTCGTGAGAATCATTAATTTAAATAAGATGTCCCATAACATGATCTTTTTTTTTTTTTGCTACATCTTTTTGTTTGTCTTCATATCATCCATGGGCTAGAATAATCTACTAAATTATGCTGAATGTTGATGGTATATATGGTATAATAAACTGCTTCTTCCCTTGAGCAATTGAATATTACAATTATATAACAACCACGATAATGTTTCACACATCTAAAATGGTCAGAACTATTGAAAGTCTTCTCTATTTTCTAAGTCTGTAAAGCTAGTATGCACCATATTTCTGGCAGACTTATTTCTCAGTGTGCATTGTATTGATTTTGATACCTAAGTATGTGATCATCATGATTTGAAAAAAAAAAAATGCTTTTAAGAACGAATTTCCAGGGACGCCTGGGTGGCTCAGTGGGTTAAGCCTCTGCCTTCGGCTCAGGTCATGATCTCAGGGTCCTGAGATTGAGCCCCACGTCGGGCTCTCTGCTCAGCGGGGAGCCTGCTTCCTCCTCTCTCTCTCTCTGCCTGCCTCTCTGCCTACTTGTGATCTCTCTCTGTCAAATAAATAAATAAAATCTTAAAAAAAAAAAAAAAAGAACGAATTTCCAGCACTTAGTTTTAGCAAAGTATCATGTTCTTTTTATCAATTAAATTCGAGATAATTATATGAAACACATTTTCAAGAATAATATGGCAAATCAAACAATAATGACCCAAGTATGATTATGGTCTTTGGAAAAATTTATCCTGTTATCTTTCCTGCACCCATAATTTTAACCATCTTTTCCTTACACAGTTGAAACCACGTTATATATTTTTCAGGATATTCAAGTTTTTATAGATTTTTCTCACACACAGATTCAATTAATTGAATCAAATTTGTTTAATCACGTACTGCCTAAGGGAATAATTGCATTCTTGCATAACTGTTCTGAATCGGTATCATTGGTAAATTAGGGGATTTCATAAGGGGCTACATTTCAGGAGTTAAAAACTTACTTTTATTTTCCATTTGTAAATAATGTAAAGTGACTTGATGGCTTTTCATGATCATTACAGTGCTTGTTTGCAGATTCTCAATAGAACATGAGTTTTTAATGCAATATATACAGATTTAAGGTCATTGGTTAGGAAAAAGTCAGGAAAAATTTAGTAAATGACCAGATATAAGGTAATGAATGAAGAGAAATATTTATTCATTTATATATTTATTTATTTATTTTAAGATTTTATTTACTTATTTGTCAACCAGAGATCACAAGTAGGCAGAGAGGAAGGCAGAGAGAGAGAAGCAGGATCCCTGCTGAGCAGAGAGCCCAATCCTGGGATCATGACCTGAGCTGAAGGCAGAGGCTTTAACCCACTGAACCACCCAGGCGCCCCGAAGAGGAATATTTAAATGGAAGATCAATTTCACAAAGCAGTGTATTCTATATGTCTTACAAGGTTATGCTAATCGTTTTTCTTCCTTCATAATTTCAGTGGTGTAGAGAAACAGTTCAAACAAAATGGCCAAGGAAATTAAAATACTTACAGGGATAGATATGCTTTTGCATATGTGAATTATTTTTCTTTCCACTTATCCTTATCTTTAGCTAGTTATCCATTTCAAGGACAAAGTCACATGATTTTCTTGAAAAGGTCAACTATACTTTTGTGAAAAGAATAACAACTGATTAATGGAGAAAGTGCAGAATCAACATGGTGCATATTTGGATGGTGGCTGAGTGCTGATTTCCTACCTGCTCAATGCTCTGATTCTACATCTCCTTTTTTCTGTATACTATTGGAAAACACAATCAAGATGTTCTAATCGCCTTAGCATTCTTAGGCTTACTAGCAAGTGCACAATATATTATGAACAGATGTTCAGCTTAGCGGGAAGTCTCACTAAAGACCTGATATCCTGATCCTTTCCAGAAAATGTATAGCATCTGGTGTGTTTGAAATAGAACTGCTCTCATTTATTCATCCATGGAATGATACTCCTGTGTGTTTAGTTACTATGACTCACTTTTCTGGGGATGACTTAACTCAATTTTTCTCATGAGAAATAACTTAGAAGAATTGTCAGGGAAAATACATGAAATAAGAAAATGGCATAATGCCTTAAGACCTTAGCTGGCAGCAATATTTCTTCTGTTTTGATTTTGGGTTGATCAATGGCATTTTCGGGATACTGTATTTTATTTCAGGTCTATTCTACATATATGCTATGAACAAGTTGAATTTCAAAGAATTGGTCATTTTACTCATGTTCTTATCTTTCCTAAATATTCATTCCTTTGTGGAGTGCATTAAAATTTGCTTTATCTTTTAAAAGTGTCACTCAGGAACATATTCATAGAACTGTTTGCTTTATAGCTGTTTTTCTTAAACTGGCTTCAAATATTTAAAAATTTTCAAGGCTCAGCCACAATAGCCAGCTTCTACTTTTATATTTTCATTCCATTGCCCTGGAATTTGATTGTGTACAATTAATAAGTTGTTTTATAGAATATACCAGCCAATATTAGATAATGATTAAAAGTCATCATTAAATTTTCTACTTTTAAATTGAGAAGCAGCATCCCTAGGAATTTAAAAAAAAAAAGCACAGTAGAGGTGTTTTTAAAGGTATCCCTAATACATTTTAGAGCCTCTAAAAATATTGTGGACATACACATTACTTTTCTTTCAAATGTTCAACAGATTCAATTGGAAGGGGGAAATAAATGAAATAAATGTAGACAAGAAAGAGAAAAATAGAGAGTGTGTGTCAGAGTCTCACAATCACTGTGATAATACCTGGAGTAAATCAGGAAAACTGACTGAAGATGTTGAACTGTGATTGACGCTTTTGTCAAAACAAACAAAACAGTGTAACTGTGAAAGAGCAATGTCAAAAACAAACAACAAGAAATATGGTGGGAACTCAAGAAAAGTAGAAATTAAAAAAATAGAATAAAAGTAAAGAGACAAGGAAGAAAACCATTGATGTGATGAAAATCAACTGGAGTAAAAAGGAAATATTAAGGTATCAAAGTTGATCAAATAAAATACCCAAACTATCATTTGAATGTTCAGTTTTTCCTGTAAGACAACCAAACACTAAATATCAAATGTTTACCCACTATCTTTATACTATGGTCTACCTCCTAGGCATAAATAATAGAGCTAACTATGGCATATAATGCATTCTATTATATGTGTTTAGAATTAGGTGTAATTGCAAATGAAAGAAACTCTGGTTTGGTCAAGATTAAAATTTATTTCCCTCTTATAGAGAGGCCCATATCAGCATTTTAAGGACTGATATGGTCTGCCTTATTATCAGGTATATCTTATTATCTCTCTCTCTCTCTCTTTTTTCTTTATCATACTCAAAACTTGAATTTTAAGTGACTCTTCAGTTCCAGTCAACATGTCTATAATTGCAACTGGCAGGAAGGAGGGAAGGGAAGGATTGGGTGCATTCATCCATTTTAGAAACTGTATATGCCATTTGTTTCCACAAGCCCTGGGCAAAAACTTACTTACATGTTTCCTAGTTGCAATACAGTTTGGACATCATCTCAAGGTGGCCATATCCCTTGTTAGCAATGAGGAGGTATACTATCATAGAAAAAGAGACTAGATCTTGGGAAACAAATAGCAGCATCTATGACACATGTGTTTCAAAAATATCTACCAATCACGAGTAAAAAGAAATTAGATGGAAAAAAATCATAAGCTTTGAAGTGCAATTGGCGATAATCACATATCGTTCTAAATTTGTGAAAATAAGATTATTAAGAATTATCATACTGATTTTTCCATAAGTACAGAATTTGGAATGTTAAAATTGCATCTTTTTAAGAATTCTGAAGCATTGAAAATTGTCAATGAAAAGTCATACTCTGTATATGACTCATTTGGAACACTTTTATAAAACTGGTTTTAGGAAGGAGATTAGAAATTGTCACATCTCTGTCCCAATCTTAATTGGAATTTTCAATATTTTTATGAGCAAATGCAATTGAATAAGCCATGATTTTTCCCAACTACAATTTTGTCACTTTAAATACAGACACAACATTAGAAAGTTACTATAGTCCATCAAAAAGAATGAATAAACCATGAAGCTGAAATATAATTTTATGCTCTTTTCAGAAAACTCATTTCTGAATGCAATCTAGACCCTGAATAGTTTTACAATGCCAGTGAGATTGGTCTATTTATGATATTTACCATATTCGAACTTAGCATTTTTTTTCAGGAATTGTCTTCCTAATTTTTAAGGGAGTAAGTTTAGTTTGACTACTCTTACATGCAGTATTCCGTCAGATAAAATCTTGAGTTTTGCAAATGCAAATGCAAATGCAAATGATTTTAAGAGTAGACATTCTCAGTGGTGAAGAAAAAAAGGCATACCCCAGAACCACCTAAAGAAAGAGTGTATTTAAACTTCATATTTTCTTTCCTGCCCAGATTCTAATATACCCTCCCACTCCCACCAAGGGGTGTGTGTGTGTGTGTGTGTGTGTGTATCTTATGTAGAGGAAGGGTAGTGAAGAGTGATTTAAATTTTCCTTATTTGATAATATTAACCCACTTAAAAATTTGATTTACCTTCTGCTCAATTTTCACTTGATTTATCTAGCTGAGAATGATTTCATATAAATTTATTGAGTCATTTATTCATTCATTTAACATTTGTCTGTACAAAAATGCAGATCTATATCCTTCTATCTTTCTTCCCATCTATCATCATCATCATCTACCTTCATGCCTCTTTTTATCATCCTGTTCCAAACCAGTTATCGCTTGAAACATCTCCTCTAATTCCTTTGCAAATCTCCCGTTTGCATTTGCCCCATACCAACCTCACTCTTATCCAACCCCACTCTTACATGGAGAATATCATTCTACTAGGCAGGGGGCTCCTCATATCCTTATCCTCCATCTCTCAGATAGTCTAGTCTAGAAGACAAAAATCACTCACTGCCACTTGGCCTAATCCTGCATCTGCCCCTTCTTTAAAGGTTTCCACACTTGGGTGCATGGTTCTGTGTGTTTTCTGGGTTTTGGTCTTTTTCTTATCTATAATTCACAGGAATTGGTTGAGATGAGCTTCAAAGAATGGAGCCAAAATCACTAGTGGGCAGATGGCAAGTGTCAGGACAGATGGAAAACTGAGACTAAATTCTCAGAGAGACAGAATACAGTATTTGATTAATTTAAGAAAAAATTAAAGGAGGAAGGGGTTATCACTTATTTCTCACTTTCTCGGTTTTTTAAAACTCACTTTTTCTCACACATACTCTAATTTAAAGTTCAGGAAACCTGCTAAGGAAAACAAAACAAAAGCTCTTGTGTCTGCCAACAAAAATTAAAATAGTAATGTTTTCTTGTATTTGTCTCACATTTTTTCTACTTAAAAATATTGTGGAGTTAAAGACCATTGTTTCACTCCCAGTCATGCTTCTCCCTCCCCTGAGGCAATCACAGCCCAGATTTTGTTCTTGTTATATTTTTCAGACAAATTTATGTTTTTTATGTATTCATGAAATATAACATTACTTTTTACATGTGTATATCTTTTAATCTTTTGTATTAATTCTTTTAAAAGTTAAAAGTTAAGAATTGCCACTTGCTATGAAGTTTCTGGGATTATCTGAAAATAATGTCAATGAAAATTTTTCATCTTTTGAAACATCTTGGAATAAAATAAAATAGTTAAAATGTGAAGAAGAGTATAAATTGGTGACAGATATTGTATTGGAAGGAAAGGCAGTGCGTTGTGTCACAAAGCAGATCTGAATCATTTAGAAGGGCAAGGAGACTGGGCAAGGCAGATGATTCTATAAGGAAACTCTGATGTAGGAAAATCACTAGCACTGTTAGGTTGAATGAAAAGACCAGACACCATTTTCCAGCAGGTAATCCAACCTTATGATCCTACTTTGTTCTATTCTGTGAACCTGAACTGAGGTTCTGACCCTAATCTTGATCTTTAAACAGGCTTCCATTTGTTCAATTAATATATTTACTAGCCACTCATTGTTTTATCTTAGAAACAATTTTTGAAGCCTGAATCCCATATCTTATACCCTGATGTTGTTCATTGTTTGCTGCAGTTCTACTGACAGTTCTCCATTTCTTTGTTTCCAACAGCACCTAATAACTCAACCCAGATCCCTGATTGTCTCCCTGTTGGATTGTTTGACACCCTTGATCCTGCCACTCTGATTAACCCTGCCACTGGGCTGAGCTCTGCAGAAAGGGTCTCGCCCCCTCCCATTGACATTGTGCTAGTGATGCAGAAATAATGGATAATGTTTTAAATGCTGCTGACAAGGCAAAGGACATTGATAATGAGAGTAGAGAAGTTAACTTTCTGAAGAGCAAGAAAATTACTTGGAAGAAGGCTGATTCAGCCTTTGATTCACTAATTAATTTTTGAAAAAGACAGAAGTGTCACAGAGCCCAGGAGGTCATGGAGCTGAACATTCTTCATTTTAGTTCAAAAGAAAGAGGTAAATGGAAACAAATACTTGATATCAGAGACTTTCTCAGTAAAGCAAACTCTGCCTATCTCTCGCAGCTAGTAGGTAGTCAGCCATAAGTTCAGTGTTACAATAACTAGCACCACAGAACAAAAATTGATATTTATTATGATGCCCCTTGACCAAAGTGTGTTTTGTTCACTAAGGTAGACAAGTCGATATAATATTTTTGGATTGTATTTTCTCTCAAGAAAAGTTTTACATTAACAATGCATAAGGATTCAATCCCTTCAGTTTTCTCTTATTATCCACTTAGAGATCTCAAGACTAATAAGAAATATTTACCAATATCAAGTCACAGAGCATTTTAATGTACACTTTCTAAAATGAGTCTATTGAATAAATAATGGACATTTGCTTAAATTATATGTATGTCAGTTATTTCCATGATTATCAGAAATTAAAAATGAATATATTTTACATAGATAAAATCAAATTTCCAATTAAAATTATTCTGAAATTTAAATAATTATTTGAATATTGTCTGAAACTTTCTTTTCACATTTTTTTTAGCTTAAACAATATATTTACCAAGTATGTTACAAAATACTTGTACTTTACATTTTTAGTTAAATGATTTAGGTATTCTCACTGTCTTCAAAAGTTTGTCTGAATTTTATCTTTATATTATGATTTTTTAAAAAGATTTTATTTCTTTATTTGACAGAGAGAGAGATCACAAGTAGGCAGAGAGGCAGGCAGAGAGAGAAGGGGAAGCAGACTCCCTGCTGAGCTGAGAGCCCGATGCGGGGCTCGATCCCAGGACCCAGAGACCATGACCTGAGCTGAAGGCAGAGGCTTAACCCTCTGAGCCACCCAGGCACCTGTCTTCATACTATAATTAATGAAGTCTAATTTCTTCATTTATTATTTAATGGCATAATATTATTTGTCAATAAATTTTTAAATTGAATTTAATGAAGGTCATTTTCACCTGATCTTAGAATGGTAACTAAAATATCATTAAGAACACAGAATGAGATTTTGTTACCTAATGGAGTCCGTTAGACTGTTTTGGGGGAAAAAATGCAGAATAAAATGAGCTTATGTTAATGGTCACTGTGTTGGAAAAACTTGGTATTCATAAGTACAAAAAATTGCAGCTCTATTATTGTCCCTGTTGAAGGCATTTCTAGTTTTGTAAAATGGCAACATTGATTACAGCCAGAAAAAAAAGGCTTATTAAAATTTCATAAGAAATATTATGAAATCCATGTATCTATGGAATTAAAAAATCCATATTCACATGGAATAAAACATTGAATGAAACAAAAATAAGCAATTAAAAACAGCATTCCTTATTCCTATCACCATCACAGAAACTGCCAAGGGCAAGGCACTGACCCAGGATTTCTGATGGAGACTGACTGATAGGACCTTGGGGGACTCACATTAGAGACTCCAAACTAACTTATAGGTAAAACTGGAGACAGAATATTTTCCAGGGCATTTTAGAGAGAAGAAAAGCTCTGAGACATCAGTTGGTGATTGCTTGAAAGTTTGGACTTTCAGCAATTTCAGATAGAGATTAAGAATCCAGGATAATTCATAAGGGGTGGGGAGGAATAGGTATCTTCATAGAACTAATAGATGACTGTGGAAATCCGAAGAAATCACCAAAAACCTGGAAGACAAATTCAGGTTGTGCCTGCAAAGATGAGATTCCAAGATTCAATGGAATGCATTGAACAATGATTATTGCAGTCCCTCTACTAATTTCCATGTTTATATTATCTGATTAATTGCTTATTGCATTTCTATGAGGAGGTTGCTTTTACTCATACCTTATAAATTAGGAAACTGAGAGTTTGAAATGATAAGTAACACACCCAAGGATCTCATTGATAATTCTTAGCAGAGACAGGGAAATTTCTTTCATTTTTATATTATCAATCTTCTGTTTTTAATCCATACACTAAAGCAATTCAGCATGATAATACTGCCTCCATATCTTAAAGATTTTACCCTTGGTGAAGAAGCATTATGTGTATTTTGTTGACTATAACTATGCCCAAGTTAATTGTATTATAAAGTATAAACAATTCTTATTGCATAATGCAAGTTCAATCATTTTCAATTATTTGAAATAATTCATAGAGTCTCAAATTAGAGCACCCTTCTAAGTATTGCTATATACAAAATATCTTGCCTCGATCTACTCAATATAGAAGTGAAGATTCTGGTTTCAGGATAAGCAGAATTGGAAAGATGCAATTCGAACAAAATGTTACATGAATAAGGAGTATTTTTAAAACCTAAATTAAATTAATAAAACTTAATTTAGTCACATGATGACTTTCTATAGGTGGTCTTTATGAAGATCATCTACTCTATTATAAAACCATTGTTAAAATGAAGCATATAGACAAATCTAGAAAAGGCTTATAATACTATTTACCAAAGAGATTAGAAGTATACAAAACTGTATCATGAATTGGTAATGAAAGAATATATAATTGATAGACATCCAGGATGCCTTCACAATTGGGTGGCATGTGGAAAAAGAACCAATGATTATTTATCAGTATCCAAACACTACTTGATGATTAAAGTACAAGAAAAAAAAGAAAAATCAAATTCAAGATTATAGGAAAAATTTTTTTTCTTGGATTGACTTTGAAAATGAGGAAAACCTCTATTATAACTAATCAAATAATATTTAAAGATTTGTGTTTCACTAGAGGAATATTTATAGAAGAAATTTATAGTTTAATACTTGCAAGTTTAATACTTGCAAGCTTTAGCATTCCCTTTATAGATATGATTTTTATGTGTAAAACACAACTATGTGTAAAATTTATATTCATTATTCACTAAACACTTCAGATTTATAAATGCATTTATAATAATTGCATTTGCTTTTATAATGTCCTTATGCAATGTGTAGGAGATAAACTAATCAACAACATTGCCCTGCTCTGGTCACCGCTGCAATGTGTTCCTACTGCCAATATGTTAGTATTCTGATGACCTTGCCACTATTTACACTTTGACTACTCCAAACCATAATTACTAATATATCTACCAGGGTTAAGCTGGAGGCATTGATATGGTAAATACTGGAATTTAAACGGATTTTTTTACAGAAATAGGTAGGAATCCCATTCTTTTAATTATAAATGTTGTCTATTATTTATTTTATTTTATTTTATTTTATTTTTTCTGATAATCCCATTTTTATGAGTTATATCATCAATGCATCCCCAAAGTCTATTATTTATTTTAATTATGGCAATTAAGGTAAATAAATGTTACTGAGTCAGTAAATGCAGTCACATAAATCCAAAGTTTTTTTTTTATTGTTTTCTGAAGTCTGACTAAAACTATTAAACTATGGTAATGGCTAACAGTTAGTACATGCCAGCCTCATTGACAAAAGTTTCATCTCATGAACTCACAACAGCCCTGAGAAATAATTTGTCATTCCCACTTTATAGATGGGTAAGCTGGAACTTAGACATGTAAAAATTATCTACCTTATTCACACAGCCAAAAGGTGGGGAGCCAGGAATAAAGTCTTGGCTGAGTTCCATGAAAGCAACACCTACATCACACCATCATGAGAGCCTAGCATCAGCAGGTGATAGAACAATGGAGGGGGTAGATTTCACAATTGGTACTTTGTTTTCAATAACAAATTTTTTAAAATGTTGCTTGATTTTCATAGATTTATAATCATAAACATCATCAAGTGGTGGTTAAATGTTCAGACTCTAGTGGTAGACTATCTGGATTCCAATCATAGCTTCACAAATCACCTTCTTAACTGTGTTAATTAGTTTCTCTGTGTCTCAGTTTCCTCCTCTATAAAATTGTGACTAAATAGTGCTTATTTCAAGGACCATTATAAGAATTAAATAAATAATTCACATAAAGTCCTTGGTCAGTGCTTGGTACAGGGTAAACTAATCCCTAGGCTGTTATTATCACAAGTCATATTTGTACCATGAAACTGGCACTGATACAAAATGGCTGGAGGGGAGCCTGGGTGGCTCAGTGGGTTAAAGCCTCTGCCTTTGGCTCGGGTCATGATCGCAGGGTCCTGAAGTTGAGCCCAGCATTCAGTCGGGCTTTCTGCTCAGCGGGGACCCTGCTTCCCTTCCTCTCTCTCTCTCTCTGCCTCTGCCTATTTATGATCTCTGTCAAATAAATAAATAAAATCTTAAAAAAAAAAAGTGGCTGGAATATATAGCTTCATGGTCATTTGTGTGGTAGACCCAGCAGATTTCTATCTATATATCTATACCTATAACTACTTATATGTAACTTTCTATACAGAAGTAGAAGTTTTGCAGGAATGGGTTTATAAAAAAGAAAGTCTGTAATCACAGATTTTTGTACACAGAATGGACATGCAATATTTTTCTAAGAAGATTCAGAGAAAGAAATTTAAAGGTAGAATCACAGGAATTTAAGCCTGATACTTATGCTTTCTAGAATTAATGAATATTTGAATGGAAAGGAGATGCAGTGAAATAACAAATAGAATGGCAAAATTCAACATACAGAAATTTCAGATAAACTTTTTAAAAAATATGCACTTATTTTTAATATAGTTTGTGATAGTTGTTCAGAGCTGTTGTATAATCTGAAACTATTTCTGTTTTAAATGGAGGGTTTTTTTTTTTCCTAATTTGAAATGAGGTTTGTGAATAAGCCTGCTTTGTCTATATGGCCTCTGTCAATTATCTATCAAATTAAGGGGTATGAAGTGCACAATAACAAAGTAAAAATAATTATTTGCAGGCTTGCTTCTTTCCAGAATACAAGCACTAACAACTATTCATGCTTACTTCCCTTTCATAAAGGATCACTGCACATTTATAAAAATGTTCTGATCATGGTTTCTATTTAGAACAAAACCAGAGAATAAAGCTTTATGTAGTAGAAAGCAGTTCTTGGTGGCAATAATCTAGATCTATTTTCCTCCTGACACGAAACATCAAAACCCTCTTGGATTAGATTTAAATCTCTAGGCTTTACTGATGATGAGCCTATTTTCCTCTTGATAATTGACAAAACTCCTAAAAGGATCAGGATTCAGGAGTGGAATCTTTAACTTAGTCACACAGAGTACAATTGCTGAATTAAGTGCACATTCCATGTTCAAACTTCTTTATTAAAACCAGCATATATGACTTACTGTAAGAATCACAAATTTTCCTTTACAGTTCTGGTATATACTCAGATTTTTTATACTTTATAACCAAATAATTGCATTTTTCAAAGAAGCTCCTGGTTATTTATGTACTATTAAATTTTGTGAAATATTAGACTTACATTCTTTTCATATTGTACAGGTCCTTCAGATCACTCTCTGAGCATATCTTGTTATTTAAAGGTTTAAATAAGAAGAATCAACATGTAATTGGCCAAGAGACAAAATAATGAGGTGCTTAAAATACAGTCCAAGAATTTGAATCTAACCTTTTTATCAAAATTTAATTTGAGAGTTTGGGTTAAGGAAAAAAGTTCTAAGAGGCTCCCACATAATTTTCTTTATGTACAGGGGGAAACTGGAGGTGTTTTCCTTTGCACGGAGCTTCACTATTTAATATTGTACCCATACACACCCTCCTCATACACATTCTTCTGCTAAGGTAGGATGACTAAGAGCTGACTGGGGCATACCTGGTATATAGGGAAAATGGACTGGGCTGGCAGAGTGATGTTACTGAAGTCTGGTGTGCACCTAGTTGTCCTATTCAGGGGTTGTCTTGTGCAGGTCTATGAATATAGAATGATTCTGGGCTTCAGTTCTTCCTTCAAAGAAAAGATGCAGGTGCTTCAGGCCATTAAGGAAACAGAGGTGGGGTCTGAAAGCAAAGTAGGAATCATGCTTCATTCCAAAGCCTTGGTTCCTACTTGGAGCAAAAGCATACTATAAGCATTCAGATTGAGGCTGTTCTGGGATCCAGTCTCGTGTGCTATGTCTTAGGTCTCTTGTAGCTCTAAACTGACCAAGTCAGTGTGCATTTAAACTGAAGTCCATGCTTGTCCTCTGCCCTCTGACCCCAACATGGTTTTTGACATTATACTTTGCATTGGCGAAACTGGCTACTTTTCATTACCTGGCATTCTGTTGTTTCCAGCTTATTGTCCTTACTTGCATGTCTTCTCTCTGGCTAGAATTCCATTCCACAGACCCTATTGTGCCTCACAGTGTCAAACCTATATCTGGAGAAACCCTATGTACCCTTACGAGAAATAATATTTCTTGCAGTGGACATTTTATATGCACAATTACAATGCTCTATAAAAAAAAAACAACTAAATTTTGAAAACATTATTTATGCATCCACAGGATATAATAAATACAGATGCATGTAAAAAAGATAGTCTTTATTATTGGAGTTAAGATGGTAGAGTAGCAGGGGGACCCTATTCTTGTTTCATCCCTTGAAGACAGCTGATAAATATCAAATCAATCTGGACACCCAAGAAATTGATCTGAAGGACTGAGAGAAAGAACTGCACAATGAGAGGGAGAAAATAGGCCATGCTGTGGAAGGTAGGAAGTGCAGAGATGTGATTTGGGGAGAAAAGAATCAGGGGTGCTGTAGAGGGGAGGGAGCCCTGATCACAGAGAGAAAGAGGATAGGAAGCTAGCAACACACAGGGAATTGCACAAGAAAAAGACTTCCCCAAAACTATTGACTGGGAAAACAAAAGAAGCAGCAGAGCTCAAAATATGAAGTTTTAGAAGTCTCTGCCATCACCAGGGTGAAGCCTGGCAGGCACAGTTGTTCTCATGTGGAGAAGGAAGAGAGAGGCCTTGGGGGTGGACCGTGTGGTCTAAGGATCCTCTGGGTTGCACTGGGAGAGACAGTTAACCTTCTTGGGGTGCATTTGGGAGAGGAAACATTGCTTCTCAGGGGTCAAAAGAGCCTATGACCACCACTGAGCTGGCCCCATTCATTAGCATAGGAGCAGAAACACCTGCTGAGGGTGGCTAACCTGAACACTGACTTTTTGCTCCGTTTTACCATAAATTCCAAGCTCTTGCATATTTGTGGGACTGCCCTCCTGGGACAAACTGGCACCAGCACAAGTGCAGTGATACCCTCCTCCAGGGGATCAGTATAGGTCTATGCCACAACATAGCCCTAAATTTTTTTTTTAAGATTTTATTTATTCATTTGAAAGAGAGACAGTGAGAGAGAGCATGAGCGAGGAGAAGGTCAGAGAGCAAAGCAGACTCCCCATGGAGCCGGGAGCCCAATGCGGGACTCGATCGCGGGACTCCAGGATCATGACCTGAGCCGAAGGCAGTCGTCCAACAAACTGGCATCCCACAGCCCAGGTGTCCCATAGCCCTAAAATTTGGAGCTTTGAAGCCCAAAAAACTGCCCGAGATAAAATACAGGACCAAAGCACTGCCCGGTGGGTAGATGGATCAGACACAGACAGGATGAAGGCAGGGATGGATCTGAAGGATGCATAGGACACAGAAGGTGAGATTGTTTGCTCTTCTGTGAGGACTTTCTGAATAGCAGTGTGTGCAAACTCCCCTCTCTGGGAACAAGAGAGTGGGCTGATGCCCTTCCCTACCCCTATCCATCAGATGGACTTCAGAGAGCATCACAGTGCATACAGTGGACTGCTTATACCAAGCCCCACCCACCCCTGAACTCTGCAGGCGTGTGTGTGTGTGTGTGTGTGTGTGTGTGTGGTTTTTTTGTTTGTTTGTTTTTTTAGGGCAAGTATGTCTGAGACTCAGGGCAGCAGTGGGCCCCTTCTCTAGAAGACCAGAACAAACCCCCACAAGCACAAGTGCCGCAAAGCTTCAGCTCCAGTGGAAATAAGATCTAGCCTCTTTTAACAAGCAGACCAAAACACACAGTGTTAAAACTCACTGCACAGTGGACAAGATCCAAACACTCTCTACTGCAGGCAAGGAGAAATTCAGCAGAGGAGTGACTTGAGGGGGAAAAAACAAAAACAACACAAAAACAAAAACAAAAAAACAGCCAAAACACAACAGCAGAGCACACTTCCTGAAGAGGCAGGCCTTGGATAGTATATAACCTTTTCTTAATGTTGCCATTACTCCCAGGAGCAGGAAACATAACAGGATTTCCTAACACAGAGAAGACAGAGACCTAGAAAGAATAACAAGATGGAGGAATTTACCCCAAAAGAAAGAATAAGAAAAGGTAACAGCCAGGGCGAAACAGATGTAAGTAGTATGCCTGGGCCAGAATTTAAAACAATCATAAGGATAATAGCTGGGCTGGAGAAAAGCATAGAAAACACCAGGGAGTCACTTAATGCAGATAAAAATGACCTAAAAACTAGTCAGGCCAAAAGCAAAAATGCTATAACTTATATACAAAACCAACTAGAATCATGACCAAAATGGATGGAAGAAGCATAGAGTGAATAAGTGACATAGAAGATAAAGTTGTGAAAATAATAAAGCTGAAAAGAAGAGGGAGATAAAAATATTGAATCATGAAGGTAGACTTAGAGAACTCGGCAACTCCATAAAGTGCAATAATTCATATCATAGGAGTCCCAGGAGAAAAAAAGAGTCCCAGGAGAAAAAAAGAGGGAAAGGGGGACAGAAGATTTATTTGAGCAAATTATAGCTGAAAATGTTCCTAATCTAGGGAAGAAAACAGACGTCCAAATCCGGGAGGCACAGAGAACTTCCATCAAAATCAAAAAAAGCAGGCCAACACTTACTATATATTGCAGTAAAATTTGCAAAATACAGAGATAAGGAAAAGATCCTGAAAGTAGCTAGGGAAAATAAATCCCTAACTTACAAGGGAAGATAAATAACATTAGCAACAGATCTATGCACAGAAACTTGGCAGGCCAGAAGAGAGTGACATGATATATTCAATGTGCCCAAATGGGGAAAATAAGCTGTCTGAAGAATACATTATCCAACAAAGCTGTCTTTCAGAATAGAAGGAGAGATAGAATTTCCCAGACAAACCACAACTAAAGGAGTTCATGACTACTATCCTAGCCTTGTAAGAAATATTGAAGGAGACTCTTTGAGTGGGAAAGAAAACAAAAGAGTGACAAAGACTACTAACGGACAGGAGAAATCTCCAGAAATGACAAAACAAGTAATAAAATGTCACTAAATTCATATCTATTAATAATTAATCTGAATGTAAATGGACTAAATTTTCCAATCCAAAGACATAGAATGTCAGAATGGATAAAAAAACCAAGACCCATCTATATGCTGTCTACAAGAGACTCATTGTAGATGTAAGACACCTACAGACTGAAAGTGAGGTGACAGAGAACGATTTATCATGCTAATCAAAAGAAAGCTAGAGTAGCCATACTTATATCAGACAAACTGGGTTTTAAAGCAAAGACTGGAAAAAAAAAAGGAAGTAACTTAAGGAAAAAAATAAAAATAAAACAAAGACTGTAACAAAAGATGAAGAAGGACACTATAGCATAATAAAGGGATCTATCTAACAGAAGATCTAACTATTTTAAGTATTTATGCCCCAACTTGGGAGCAACCAGATACATAAATCAATTAGTAACAAACATAAAGAAACTCATTGATAGTAATACAATACTAGAAGGGGACTTTAACACCCCACTTGCATCAATGGACAGATGATCTAAGCAGAAAATTAACAAGGAAACAAGGGCTTTGAATGACACACTAGACCAGATGGACTTAACAGATATATTCAGAAGATTTCATCCTAAAGCAGTAGAACACATTCTTTTTAAGTGCACATGGAACACTCTCCAGAACAGATCAAATACTGGGTCATAAACCAGGCCTCAACAAATACAAAAGGATTGAGATGATACCATGCATATTTTCCAAACATAGTGTTATGAAACTTAAAATCAATAACAAGAAATAATTTGGAAAGACCACAAATACATGGAAATTAAAGAACATCTTACTAAAGAATGAATGGGTTAACCAATTAATTAAAGAAAATTAAAAAAATACATATAAGCAAATGAAAATAAAAACATGGCAGTGTAAAACCTTTGGGGTTCAACAAAAGCAGTCATAAGAGGGATATAGAAATACTGGGTTACCTCAAAAAGCAAGAAAGGTCTCAAATGAATACAGCCTAATCTTACACCTAAAGGAGCTAGAAAAGGAACAGTAAATAAAGCCTAAAGCCCGCAGGAGAAAGGAAATAATAAAGATTAGGACAGAAATAAATTTCATAGAGACAAATAGAAAGATCTGAAGGACAGATCAATGAAACTAGGAGCTCATTCTTTGAAAGAATTAATGAAATTGATGTAAACCTACTCAGACTTATCAAAAAGAAAATAAAAAGAACTCAAATAAATAAAATTATGAATGACAGAAAAGTGATCATAGCCAACACCACAGAAGTATAAATAATTATGAGAGTATTGTGAAAAATTATATGCCAACAAATTGGGAAATCTAGAAAAAATGGATAAGTTTTTAGAAACACATAAACTGAAATATAAAGAAAGAGAAAATTTGAACAGACCAATAACCAGCAAAGAAATACACTTCAAATTCATAAAGGCCATATATGAAAGACCCATAGCTAATATAATCTTCAATGAGGAAAACCTGAGAGCTTTTCCTCTTAGGACATGAACAAGACATGGATATTCACTTTTACCATTATTATTTAAGTTAGTACTAGAAGTCCTTGCCTCAGCAATCAAACAAAAATAAATAAAATGCATCTAAATCAGCAAAGAAGAAGTCAAACTCTCACTCTTTGCAGATGACATGGTATTTTATGAGGAAAACCCAAAAGACTCCACCCCCAAATTGCTAGAACTCATACAGGAATTCAGCAATGTGGCAGGATATAAAATCAATGCACAGAAATCAGTTCCATTTCTATACACTAACAATGAGACAGAAGAAAGAGAAATTAAGGATTCAATCCCATTTACAATTGCACCAAAAACTGGAGGATACCTAGGAATAAACTTAGTCAAAGAAGCAAAGTTCCCCTGCTCAGAAACTATAGAACACTCAAGAAAGAAATTGAGAAAGACACAAAGAAATGAGAAAACCTTCCATGCACATGTATTGGAAGAACAAATATTGTTAAAATGTTTATGCTAACTAGAGCAATCTATATATTCAGTGAAATCCCTATCAAAATACCATTAACTTTTTTTGCAGATCCGGAAAAAATAATTGTAAAATTTGTGTGGAACAAGAAAAGACCCTGAATAACCAAAGAAAGGTTGAAAAGGAAAACTAAGGCTAGTGGCATCACAATTCCTAACTTCAAGCTCTACTACAAAACTGTAATCATCAAGACAGTACGGTACTGGTGCACGCACACACACAAATAGATAGTGAGACAGAATAGAGAGCCCAGAAATGAACCCTCAATTCTATGGTCAACTAATCTTTGACAAAGCAGGAAAGAATATCCAATGGAACAAAGACAGTCTTTTCAACAAATGTTGGGAAAATTGGACAGCCACATGCAGAAGAATGAAACTGGACAATTTCCTTATACTATACACAAAAATAGACAAATGGAAGAAAGACCTAAAGGTGAGATAGGAATCCTTTGAAATCACAGAGGAGAACACAGGCTACAACTTCTGTGACCTCAGCCACAACAATTTTTTGCTAGACATGTCACCAAAAGCAAGGGAAATAAAGGCAAAAATGAACTATTGGGACTTCATCAAGATAAAAATCTTTTGCTCAGTGAAGGAAACAATCAACAAACTAAAAAGCAACTTAAGAAATGTGAGAAAATATTTGCAAATGATAGATGTGATAAAGGATTAGTATCTAAAATCTTTAGAGAAATTCTCAAATTCAATGCCCAAAGAACAAATAATCCAATCAAAAAAATGGGTAGAAGACATAAATAGACATTTCTCCAAAGAAGATGTACAAATGGCCAACAGACACATCAAAAATTCTCAACATCACTCGGCCTCAGGGAATTACACAACAAAACTGCAATGAGATACCGCCTCATCCCAGTCAGAATGGCTAAAATTAACAAGTCAGGAAATGATGGATGTATGGGGGTTCTTTAGAAAGTTAACTAAAGAAATAGCAGAGAATCCAGTAATTCCACTATTGGATATTCACTTCCTCCTACTCCCTCATTGAAAAACCCCCAAAACACTAATTGATAAAGATATATATACCCCTATGTTTATTGCAGCATTATTTACAATAGCCAAGCTATGGAAGAAACCCAAGTGCTCATAAATGAATGTATAAAAAAAAGGGTGATATACATACATACATACATGTACATATATACAGGGGTGATATACATACGATATAATGGAATATTATATAGCCACAAGAAAGAATAGGCTCTTGCCATTTGTGGCAAGTAGATGGGCTAGAGGGTATTATGCTAAGTGACACCAGTCAGATGGAGAAAATCAAGTGCTATATGATTCCACTTACATGTGGAGTATAAAAGACAAAACAAGCAAACAAGCAAAAAGGGGAAAAAAAGAACAAAAGCAGAAACAGACCCATAAATACAGAGAAGAATCTGTTGGTAGCTTAAGGAGAAGGAATATGGAAGTGGAAGGGCTAAGTGGGTGAATGGAAGTTGGAGACAATTATAGAATGAGTAAGATATGGACATAAAAATTACAGCATAGGGAATATAGTCAGCGATATTATAACAGAGATGTATGATGAGTATGGTAGCTACACTTTCGGTGTAACATAGCATAATGTATTGACTTGTCAAATCACTATGTTGTGCACCTGAAACTAATGTAATAATGTGTATCAATTATACTTCAAGAATAAAATAAAGATTCCATGATGCAATATGGAATAAGCAATAAACATAATGCTGACAGAGTCACAGCTTAAAGTTTAGAGATACTCTTTTTAGTATGCTATGTACACCCAATCCATTTTCCTTTGCTTCCTTTTCCAAAAAGAGCTTTACTGAGGTAGGACTGGCATACAAATTTGATGGGGATTAAAGAGTGCACTTACTATGAGCACTGGGTATTGTATGGAAGTGCTGGTTCACTATATTATACCTCTGAAACTAATATTACACTCTATGTTAACTGGAATTTAAATAAAAACTTAAAAAGCTCTCCATAAAAAAGAAAAAAAGAAGTAAAATGCATCCAGATTGGCAAGGAAGAAGTCATACTTTCACTATTTGCAACTGACATGATACTCTATGTAGAAACCCGAAACATTCCACCAAAAAATGGCTAGAACTAAAAACACGAGTTCAGCAAAGTTACAGAATACAAAAGCAACATACAGAAGCCTGTTACATTTCCATATGCCAATAATGAAGCAGCAGAAAGATAAATCAAGGCATTGATCACATTTACAATTGCACCAAAAAACGTAAGATACCTAAATAAACCTAACCAAAAAGGCAAAAGATTCATACTCTGAAAACTACAGAACACTTATGAAAGAAATTGAAGAGGAAACAAAGAAATGGGAAAATATTCCATGCTCATGGAGTAGAAGAACAAATATTATGAAAATGTCTATACCACCCAAAGCAATATACTCATTTAAAGCAATCCCTATAAAAATAAAACCAACATTTTTCACAGAATTAGAACAAACAATCCTAAAATTTATATGGAACCACAAAAGACCCCCAAATAGCCAAAGCAATCTTGAAAAGGAAAAGCAAAGTTGGAGGCATCACAGTTTCTGACTTTAAGCTCTATTACAAAGCTGTAATAATCAAGACACATGGATCAATGGAACAGAATACAAAATCCAGAAATGGACCTACAACTCTATGGTCAGCTAATCTTCCACAAAGCAGGAAAGAATATCCAGAGGAAAAAAAGAGAGTGTCTTCAATAAATGACTTTGGGAAAACTGGACAGCCACATTAAGAAGAATGAAACTGAACCACTTTCTTATACCATACACAAAAATAGACTCAAAATGGGTGAAAGACCTAAAGGTGAGACTGAAAACCATCAAAATCCTAAGAGGACAACACAGACAGTAACCTCTTTGATATCGGCCTTTTCACTAGACATGTTTCCAAAGGCAAGGAAAACAAAAGCAAATATGAACTTTTGGGGCTTGCTCAAGATAAAAAGCTTCTGCACAGTGAAGGAAACAATTAACAAAACTTAAAACCAACCAATGGAATGGGAGAAGATATTTGATAGTTCTAATGAAGGATTAGTATCTATAAAGAACTTCTCAAACTCAATACCCAAAGAACAAATAATCCAATAAGAAAATGGGTAAAAGACATAAATAGACATTTTCCCAAAGGAGACATACAAATGGACAACAGACACATGAAAAAAAATGCTTAACATCACTAGACATGAGGGAAATACAACAAAACCACAATGAGATACCGTCTCATACCTGTCAGAATGGTGGAATGGCTAAAATCAACAACACAGGAAAAACAGATGTTGGCGACAGAGAAAGGGGAACCCTCTTACAGTGTTGGTGGGAATGCAAACAGTGTAGCCCTTCTGGAAGATAGTATGGAGCTTCCCAAAAAATTAAAAATAGAACTATGCTCAGATCCAGTAATTGCACTAATAGACATTTATCCAAATGATACAAAACTTCTTATTTGAAGAGACACATGCAATCTGATGTTTATAGCAGTATTATCAACAATTACCAAATTATGGAAAAAGACCAAATGTCCATTGACTGATGAATGGATAAAGGATATATATATATATATATATATATAGAGAGAGAGAGAGAGAGAGAGAGAGAGAGGGAGAGAGGGAATTATGCTAAGGGAAAGTCAGTCAAAAAAAGACAAATACCATTGATTTCACTCATGGAGAAATTTAAGAAACCAAACAGATGAACAGAGAGGAAGGGAAAATAAAGAGAGGGAGGCAAAATTCTCAATAGTTAAGAGACTCTAACTAGAGAACAAACTGCTCACAGATTGCTGGAGGGCACTTGGTGGTGGATGGGTTAAATGGGTGCATATTAAGGAGGGTACTTGTAAAGAGCACTGTGTTTTTGTTTTGTTTTGTTTTGTATTTTTGAATTTTATTTATTTATTTGATAGAGAGATCACAAGTAGGCAAAGAGGCAGGCAGAGAGAGAGGGGAAAGCAGGCTCCCCAATGAGCAGAGAGCCCGATGTGGGGCTCGATCCCAGGACCCTGAGATCACGACCCAAATTGAAGGCAGAGGCCCAACCCACTGAGCCACCCAGACACCCCAAGAGCACTGGGTTTTATGCGTGAGTCATGAATCAGTAATTTCTACTCCTGAAACTAATATTGCACTATATGTTAACTAAGTAGAATTTAAATAAAAATATGAAACAAAAAAATAAAAAAAACAAGTAAACAAACAAGTAAATAACTAAATAAATAAAAGGAACAATGAATGTTTTAGAAGAATCAAATAAAAAAAAGAAGCAGCAACATATGGTTCAAGTTCAAATCCAGGTTCTGTCACTTACTGGCAACATGATCTTAATTGTGAATTATAACACTCATCTTGCAGGGTTGTTGAATGAATAATGTATGATGATGTTGGTAAAAACGTGTGTGTGTGTGTGTGTGTGTGTGTGTACATACACATACATATATATATATGTATATATATGTGTATTATATGTATATATATGTGTATTATATGTATATATATGTGTAAGTGACCAGAACAGAGTCTTTCTACTTTTGTATTCCTAATTCCTAGTATTTCCTTATTTTTCTGCAAATTAAATTATTTACATAATTACCTTAGATCTTTCAGGTATAATATAGCAACTGCTCTCTTTAAGTATAGATAATTGCTTGAAATAGTATTAATCCCCTATAAAGATCATCCCATTTTAGTCATACTTAAAAGAGTGAAAACATTGGCCATACCTTTCAAGAAGAAAAAAGAAGTTGATTTTCTCACTGGTGCTTTTTGATTTTTAAAAATGATAGATTTCAGTTGGACCTTGATTTACTCATGACTTCAGTTCTTATAACTCAAATATAAGTCATGGAAATTTAGTGACAGTGGCTGTACACCTTTGAGGTAGACTTACATAAAACCCATGTTTGGGTTTACTTATAAAGTACCTGATTGAAAGCAAAACCTTAAGCACTCATTCTAAAGTATATGTGCGGAGATGGTGTCTGTCCTTGGTTTTGCTAAGCAACACAATCAGAAGCTTATAGAATATCTTGAATTTGTTTTCTGAGTCTGTGTAGTTTAAATAATGACCATACTTACAGTTACATGGCATAAAACATATTGTTTCTCTAGGAGTCTGATTTTACTTTCAGGAAGACTCAATTACTGGAAAATAAACTATATTATTGTGTAAGCACCATGTCTCACTTGAGTACCTTAGGGAGTTGTTTTCAAGTGGTCCTACATAGCACACTGATAAAAAAATGTCAAAGAAGATTGTCTTCATGTCCTTTCTCCCCTTACTGTTATTAGGTCACAAGAATAATGTCTTAATGAAAGAAAAACAGGAGCTCTCAACAGCAATGAGGAAACTTGATGCAAAATGTTTAAACTAAAGTTAAACAAAAGCTTTTTAACTAAAAGCTCCAACAAATATCTCTTCCTTTTACCAAGTATATAACCCAATTATAAATACTTATTTATTCCAAGTAAAATAAAAGTAATAACTGGGTAATCTTCATCAATAGCTACTTTACTATTAATTTTAAAGTAAGCATTTGCACATTCATAGCCTTCCTCATCAGATTATGCTACGGACCATGAGAGGTGAATAACAAAATAACTGTAATCAGGAAAAAAGTATAAAATGTAAAAATATAAAGCAAAGGGATGCTGGCTGTTATGTACCTGTTTTATATTTGTTTCTAAACCTGAGTCTAGATAAGTTACCCTATAATAAGGTGTTTACAATAATAGAGTGTTGGGGATGAGGAAGCCTCATTCAGGCAACATACATTACTGCTTAATCTATCACAGGCATTATGCATACTAACAGGAACATGTGTACCTGCTCTTAAATTCTAGTGGGAAAGGCAGATGTGTAAACACATTATTATAATTTAACTGTTCTAAACAGTTGAATGGAAGAAGGGGTCTAGTTTTATTGGGGTATCTTAAAGAGCTAGAGGAAATTCTTAAAATCAAGGGGAACACAACCTCACATGGGACACTATAATTTGTAAATGTACAAAGGTAATGGATAAATTCACAAAGTAACAGGTAAACAGAAAATCAAAGTGATACAAGTTTCTCTTCCCTAACAATTAAACTTAGCTTGAGTTTTCTACTTCTGCCTAAGTAGATTCAACTCTTTTATTCTCAGTTGTATTGCTTTTGCTTTTTACTTAGTTCTAATATGGAAGGAGATATTTACGTGTCTATTATAAAATCTATAAATTAACTTGCTATTTCAACATTAGGGGTTAATGATTAGCTATAAACTGACTCTTATTTTCTGGAAAGCATTTTGTTAGGCACTGGGTTGTAAATATGTAGAGGATAAGCCATCCTGAGCCTAAAAGAGACATATTAGTCTAAATTTCAATGTAGTGTTAACAATAGTTTTTTTATTATTATTATAGAAAAACTAAAGAAATGTGAAAGCATATCAACTTATGGAATTTTTAAAAAAATTTTGACAGAAAACAGCAAATTTATTGAGCTATTATGGATATTTGGGCTTGTAAGTAGATTTCTTAATTTGGTGGTATGGCGGGGGCATGTCTGCCTCCCTTGAAATTACCTATGAACTTACTGTAAACAAAATAGTTTTAACATTACCCTCAGAAAAGAATAATACTACTTCCCTTGTGTTTTTTTTAAACTAAATACATTTTTAAAAATAAAGTCTCTATACAGAGTTTTATTAAGATATAATACTTCATTTGAGCTTCCAAGTTATATTTCTATTAAACTAATAGACTGTTATTAGTATACTATACTGATATACTGCTATTCAAATACACTACTTCTATTGAATTAAAGAATCATTTGGTAGAATAGTTTCCTTCCTTTCAAAAGCAATGTGTATGAATATACTAAATATCTGTATTCCTTTCAAAGTGTTCCTAAGAGGTTCCTTGAATTCCTAATATAACGGTGATGCACCCTTTGTGTACACAGGTTATTTTAGTAACTTTTGTGTTAATGCATTTTTCTCTACAACTGTTTCGGAATAATCCTCTCTTCTCCTTATTGCTCTAAATTTGCTACCTGTTTACAGGAAATTAAGTTTTTAAGAATAAGCCAAATGATATTTAAAGTGATTTTTGTTCCTGGGTGGTTCAGTCAGTTAAGTGTCTGACTCAGGGTTTCAGCTCAGGTAATTATTTCAGGGTGTGAAATCCAACCCCACATTGGGAGCCCTGATCAGTATGAAGTGCAGGACACCTCTCCCTCCCCCACACTTGCACACACTCTCTGTCTCAAATAAATAGATAAAAGAATCAAGCTTGGGAGTCAGTAGGCATAGCAAACTCTTTAGAGGAGACCTGAAATATGTCACTTGTGTTGCAACATTGGAAAGAATGGATTATAATCATTTCTGTATTCCGGATCACTTGCTTTAAATTCATAATTCTTGGAGAGAGATTCTTATTTGCTAAACTTAAGTCTTGTGCATGTCCTTTGGTTTTAACTTGCCGGAAAGAGGAAGGGTCAGGTAGAGAGATACTTGTGGCACCCTTATGTTTATAAAAGCACTTGAATTTTTATTCCACAAAAACTGTACATAATGGGGGTCTTGGTCAACAGTAGTGGAAGAGAAAGCCCCAATGTGGAATCACTTACCAAGTTTCTGCTTAAGTCCTGTTTTTAATGTTGCATCAGGCAAAGGAACTTACTGGGCCAAGCTTAGATGGAAGGGATTCAAAAATAGACTTTGTCTCTTGCTGGGAGAGGAGTTGCAATGCACAAAACCAGGAGGATGTGAAGAATTTATGAACTTCTTTTACACTCTGTCACATGTATGTCAAAAAGCTGTTCTGTGGTCCATAACCACTCTTTCACTAGGGGCTTCCAATCACTTATTTTATATCAAACACTCTTCTGGTTATTAGAGATTTAATTATAAATATGAAAAAGTACTTCTTATTTAAAAAAAAAGATTTTATTTTTAAGTAATCTTTACACCCAACATGGGGCTTGAAACTACAACCCCAAGATCAAGAGCCATATGCTATATGGACTAAACCAATCTCACCTGTATACCAGATGCCCCAGAAATATACTTATTCTTAAGAACCACTTACTCTGAAGGGATAAATACAAGCAAAAGATGATAACTGGAATACTGTGTGCTATGGTAAGAATATGCACAGTTTTAGAACACTAAAGACAACATTCAAGGAGTTGTTAACCCAAAATTTTGGTAGAGGAGTGCACAAAGGTAATGTTTTCTGGGGAAGAGAACTTAAAGTTTAGGTTACAGAAAGACCACAACCTATTATTACACATTTGAAGTTTCTAGTCGATTTATGAGACACAAAAAGGAAAAAATGGCATAAAGCTTGAAAAAAAAGTAGAGATATTATTATTGTAGATGATAAAATTGTATATTTAGAAAACCCAAAAGAAATGACTAATAACTATTAAAATTAGCAATTAAATTTACCAATTTTTGGACAGAATTTCATTAGTCAAAATTCAGTTGAGGTTTTATACTAAGAAGAATTAATTAGAGAGTAACATTTTGAGGGGTATTTATAATGTATCAGAAGACATCAAATAAATACTAGGAATAAATTTGATGATGGATATACAAGTTTCCAACACTAAAAACTATAAAACACTAATAACTACTAATTTTTATAATAATCTTTAATGATACATTAAAATACAGGAAGATAGAGAGGAAGATATTGATTTAGTAACTTATCTAGGCTAAAAAAAATGGCATATAATTGGATACTCAAAACCAGGTATATATCTTTTTTTTTTTCCTTTAGCTGCATCCTTTTCTTTGTGCTTTCCTTTGCCTTAAACAACTTCTCAGTCTCTGAATTGTGAATCATACCATTTCTCTCCACTCTAGCCTCCCCACCACAACTCTAGTTGAGATATTCATGAATTCTTCCATGAATTACTGCAGTTACCCTCTCATTGGCTTTCTGTTCTGATTTCATATACATCAAATATAATAATATTTGAATGTGTAACTATTCTCAGTCAAAATGTGTCGATGGGTTTCTATTATATACTTGATCAAACCCAAGCTCTTTAGAATACCATGAAGTATGATCACGTATGTATCACCCTTATCTGTTCCTGTGATTGCCCTTTTGCCCCATCGCTTTTCCCCTCCTTCCTCTTCTCTTCCTTCTCTCTCCTATAATTCCTTGATAATAGGGAAAATTTTTGGTAATCTTTGAAGTCATCACTCAAATTCACCTTTCTAAATTTTACTCTGTCCTTCCTTATAACCTCCTCTTGTAAACTATATGATTTCTTCTGTTCTTCAAATATGCTCTGTATTTTATTATAGACTACTTTTCATTGTTTTACATGTCATATTGTGAGCCACTTGAATGAAAATATTGTCCTTAAAGTGCTTATTATAGAGAAAGTTTCAATAATTGTGTGAACAAGCCAACTAATGAATTATTTTTATTCAGAATGCTTCAATTAATACCTTAAAATAGGGAAATAAAAACACATACTCTGATAATTTTAAAGTTTACCCTACATGATTGATAGATGAAAGGTTATATTCCACAACGAGAAACTTATATTTACTCTTAACTGACTAACTAAATGATTTTTTGAAATCTATATTATTTCTCTCTTAAGATGAAACTGTGATTTTGTACATTACAAACTATTCTCTCTGGTCCATATGGGATTTGAATTTAAATTATTTATGGTCCTTCAGATATTAGACTTATTACATACAGATGCCTTCTATTAGTATTTTGAACTACCATGTGGCTTCTGTCACAAAACCCTACACAAATAAATCAAAATGTGAAATTGTGATTTTATTTAAATGAGACATACTATGTCTATTCTAAACATAGACATACTATGTCTATTCTAAAAAAAAAAGAGAGACAACAAAATGAAAGGCTCATTTCATTAATATACATCAGATATAACAAGCATAAGTATTTCCAAAACAATGCAACACTTTCAAAATTCACTGTTCTCCTTAATTATTTAAGTTACGGGACAAAAGGAAATAAGGTGAAACTTTACATTTGTAGTTAGAATGTTTATGCCTTAGGCTTCTGTTACGATATACATTCAGTTAATGGAATTTTTTTTTTTTTAACTTGGGGATGCTAAGCACAATTTGTTTGGGAGTTGAATTTAATTATAGAATTTTATTTTGAGAGATGAAATAAAATTATAGAACCTAATTCTTTTTTTTTTTTTTTTTTTGACCGAGAAAGAGCACAAGTAGGCAGAGCAGCATGCAGAGGAAGAGGGAGAAGCAGGCTCTCTGCTGAGCAGGGAGCCTGACTCAGGGCTCGGTCCCAGGACCCTGGGATCATGATCTGAGCTGAAAGCAGTCACTTAATTGACTGAGCCACCCAGGTGCCCCAGAACTTATTTCTTTATTTGCACTATTTTTTGAGCTTATGCAATGGAGAAACTTTTTACTTGTAAATTATATCTCCTCATTTCTATAAAAAACTGTTTACTGAATTTGGTGTTGTTTTAAATTTCTAAACATTTGTTTTTATTATTTAAAATCAAACTCAGGAATATTGAATATTATAAATCTACTATACTTTTCTCTCCTGATTTTGTACCTTGGAATTTTGAAAGCATGGATGATATGTACATTAATTATTAGAATTAGAAAGTATCAGATTTGGGATGCCATGTGATCATATTAGGCTAAGAAATATCTGCCCAATCCATTCCTATCATTAGGAGAATAATCACAAGTAGAAATAATAACCTGCACTTGTCAGCTCTGACTGACTTTTAGAAAACCAACGCTGAAATCAACTGAACTAGTTGGGAGGTTAGGCCTGTTGTAGAAACTAAAGCAAAAAAACCAAAACAAAACAAACAAAAAACAGAAAACAAAGCCAAACCAGAATCTTAAAATGAGAGCTTTTTTCATTCTTAAAACAAGCAGAAATGACAGAAATAGCCATTAAAGTTTAGAATTCTTATATTACATACTTTGAAAATATTTAATAAGTTATTTTTTAAATTATGAAGTTTCTATTCATAATGACCTAGATGAGAGAGCTCCTGGTTGCTGTATTTAAGTACTGGCTTGAAAATAGTTTTGGTGAAAGGGAAAAGGGAGTTTAGAGTCCAATTAATAAATATATAAACTGGAAATAAATATTATAAAGTATTTTAATTACTTTCACATTAGTTTTCAGCTACTAGGGCAATTTTTGATATACTGTCATTGAAATTTTATCAGAAGAATTTAATGTGTACACCGGGTAAAATCTAAATAGTTTTGCATAATTATCAGTTTCTGTATGTCTCATTATCTTGTCATGTCTCTCTATCAGTGTGTTTGGTGTCTCCTGATTTTACTAGTAGTCCATTATGGACAGGAAGTAACAGAGGTGTGACTAAGAATGAAAAAAGAAAGATCTTTAAAACTATGCAGTGATTGAAATTATGCAATATTTAGAGAAAATAAATTGAGTTGATAACCTGATGACTGATGGGGTCAGGGGCTGCCCACATGATCTTCACAAACCTGTAACTATCATTTAATATAAGTTCATGAATTCTTGAAATGTTTTGCTTTCAAGAAAAAAAAAGTAATTTTTATTATTAAATAATTAATTATTATCTATTAATTTAGAAAAAGAGATAGAACCACATGTCATTTTTTTATGTAATAATAATGATGTGAGCCAACTGGAACAAATCTCTCAAAGCCCTAAAAAGGTAAATACCTAAACACATGCTTCAATAACACAAAAGAAATTAAGATATGTTCTCTAGTAGGAACATCCATCTAACAAATGAGTTCCTTGCCAAAGGTGTTATGCTGCATTGGTTTACTGAAGAAGGAGGAGAAGCAATTTAGAAATCAGAAATCTACACTGCATTCCTTTAAGATTGATTCTTACCTTACTTTATTTCTAATGATTATCTTTGGTGATAAAATATTATTCTGAAAAAGTACATCTACTATACATATAATCATATGAATATATATAACATGTAATAAATCATAACTTTCATAACATATTGACATATGTCACATAAATATTGACAGGAGGCTACACTGGACTTTTTGTACCTCAAAGCTGGCTAAAATACAAATAAAATAGAGGACAGCAAAGTACATGTAGAAAAGTCTTTACATGTAGACTTTACAGAGGAATGACAAAAATGAGTTCCATTATTTGTAGGCCTTTGTAGATCTTAAAAAAAAAGATCTGAGTGATGAAAAGAGGCTTTTGAAGAGAGCTATGTTAGAATGTGAATTCCTAAGAAGAAGGACACTATCTCCTTTTTTTCGGGTTGGCAAAGCAATGGAAGAACTTTGATTTCTAAATTGTTTCTTGAAGATGTGAACCACACAATGCAGGCCCCAGACTTCCACAGAGATCCAGAGGATCAAAGATGAACTTACCTACCCACTTTGAAAGTGGAGATAGCAGCACTTTGGGGATCAGTCGGAAGTAGTCATTGCACTAACATGAGTTTGCAATCCCAGACTCAGCCTTTTTCAAATCAAAGGATGTGTATAAATCCTGTGTACCAGGTATGGGAGGGGACAACCGTGGTTCCTAACAGGTTCTGCTTAACAAGCCACCTGGAAGAATGGAAGAACTACAACAGCAAGAAGATGAAGGTGAACTCCAGATCCCTGGAGCCTAAAGGTGGAGGTCAAAGTGACTACCCAAAAGGGGTTCATTCATCCTGGTCAAAAGATCTGTAGGATGGAGGCCCCTAGCACAAAACTCTAAAGAACCCACGAGAGAGAATCATCAGGCACACATAGGAGTGCAAAGGCAGCTTCTACTGCAGGCGGTACAAGTCCCTACCTTAATGTCTGATCATGCCTCAGACCTTTTCCCACCATGCATCTCATGTCCACCCAGGTCCCAAACAGAAACTGGTTAAACAAAAACAAACAAAATAGATGAGAAAAAAAGCCAAACTTGCCTTTCTGCTTTTCCTTTTTCCTTTTCCTTTTCTTTTTGTAAGCATTCAGGTGAAACTAAGTTCAAGAGAGGGAAAAGGAAACAAAAGGTTTAGATCAAATTTGCAGTGAGCACATCTTGTTTGCAACATCCACGTGTCTTATAAAGATTGTGTTTGTCAGTTAAAGGGACTGAAGCATCTCGTCTTAACTAAGAGTGGGCAGAAAAGCCATGGGTCAGAGACCTAAATGGAATGATGGCAACACAATCATCTTCAAAATCAGAACCCTCAGCCTGCCTTTTCTAGGAACATGTTATGTTTCATAAAACTGTCATAAAAATTAAATATATGAATACTCGAAAGGAGCTTGGAAATAAGCTTGGCGTGTAGTATATACTCAAAAAATGTTAGTTGTTCTTATTATGAAATAAACTGCTGATTTAATTTCATATGGACTAAATCTTTCTTCTGATAGAAATGATCAGATAGTAATTTTCATAGGCCAAAATTGGCTTATCTGCAAATATATAAATAATGGTTTCTTGTATAGTATTCTATGAAATGTGAAAACAGCAGATTATTTAACCTACACATTTTAAAAAACAGGTAGTGCCTCAGAAACAGATTCAATTGTTGCCTTAATAACAATACTTAAGATAGCAATCCCAGAATATTTTAATTTAATTTTCATTTAAATTACAATATATTAGGTGTTTTTATCTCTTTCTTTAATATGTATTTCTATGTCTTCTCTCGAGACTAATATAGACTAGTCTTTCCTTTAACTCTAAATATTATTATAATTGGCATCTTTGTTTTTCCTGAATTGATTTTTTATGTTAGACAAAAATGTCTTCAGTGTGTTTATTATTCTTTAAGCTTTGAGATGCAGGTTAATGGATATGAAAATACATTTTTTTTTAGATTTACCTAAAATTGCATTTTTTTTGGCTGTTCCATGATGTATTTTAAACTATTCTAATTTCTGTCATTATAGCACAATCTTTAGGCTGTAGAGACTTAGTTTCCTCTGGTCCTTGAATATTGAAGAAACACTAATAACACATATATTTTTCAGATTCTGAAGGTGAATATTTTAGACTTCATTACTATATTAGCTTAAGTACTCCCCCACCCAATTAGCACAGAGACTCTTAACTTCCTGAATTGGAAATGAGGAACACCATTTGCACTTGATTTTAGAATGTATGCCAAAAATAATTAGCTTCTGTTTTTTTTTTTTTTTTTTTTTTAATTTTTTTTTCCGAATTTATTTATTTTCAGAAAAACAGTATTCATTATTTTTTCACCACACCCAGTGCTCCATGCAAGCTGTGCCCTCTATAATACCCACCACCTGGTACCCCAACCTCCCACCCCCCCGCCACTTCAAACCCCTCAGACTGTTTTTCAGAGTCCATAGTCTCTCATGGTTCACCTCCCCTTCCAATAGCTTCTGTAACAGAGAATGACTCTGAATTTAAATGTAAGCCATGGCTATAGAAGAGAAAAGTACTGCCAAAGCAAAAGGAATTCTAATGTTTCAAGGACACTAAGTTTTGATTCAGTTCTCAGAAATGAAGTCAGGATATACTTCAGACCATACCAGAATCTGGAGATTTAATATGATCTTAGATATTCCATCGTATGGAACAGAAAATCCAACCCGTAATGCCTTCACTTTTCAGACATGAGAGCAGCTATATGTACCAAAGTCTAAATGAGATGTAAGAGCAGGTTGCATTTTTAATTTTTTTTTAATTTTTATAATTCTTAATTTTATTGGTCATGATAACAAGTTTTCTTTTTTTTTGAGGTGCTTGATCTCTGGTCATCTCTGCTCTTCACCCTCTCTATCTTTTCACTGATGGTTATACTTGTCTACTTTTAACTAAGGTTCTCATTAAATTTTGAAACCTGGAAGGTATCCATCATTTTATATTACATTTGAATCCATTGCCCATTTCTGAAATTCGTTTACTTTATTACATTACATGTGTCCATATTTGCTTTCTATAAATTACTTTAAGATCCTTTGAGGAAACTTATTTTATTCATATGTTTATTTGCCCCACAAAACTCATAGAATCTCTTACAATATGGTAGACATTTACCAGGGCACTAAACCTGGGGGGAAATATTTTCAAAAATACTTGTTCTCATATTGAGAGTTAGGGTCATCGAGGGAGCAGGTTCATTATCTGGGGTCTTACTAGGGAATTCAATAATGTTCTATCATCACCCACGACATCCAGTGTCTCAGGTCATAGCCATTCAGAACCTGAGGTGGTTGACCATTTGTGTATATTTTTTAGGTCCACATCTAAGAACGGGAAGCAGCAGTTTTCTGTAACTTATGAAATTACAATATCTAGGGAAGTATTAATTTTTATTTTTTGCCCTCTATAACATATTCATTGTTTTAAAAGTATTTCTCAATGAATTCATAATCAGGGTGACTTCACATTTATTCAGTATATTTAATAAACCTGAGAGATATTCAACCACCCATGCACAATATTTAGCAAGCTGTATTTATTTGTTGATACTCATGCATAAGCCTAATATTAAATATTCACTTCAGCAACACTTTTGATACCGGGCTAAGATATTTCTCTTGTATTAAAGTGTACATGGGGCACCTGGGTGGCTCAATGGGTTAAGCCTCTGCCTTGTGCTCAAGTCATGATCTCAGGGGCCTGGGATTGAGACCTTCATCGGGCTCTTAGCTCAGCCAGGAGTCTGCTTCCCCCTCTTCTTCTGCCTGCCTCTTTGCTTACTTGTGATCTCTCTTTATCAAATGAATAAATAAAATCTTTTAAAAAATAAAATGTACATGATAGGGCAAGTTCATAGAAGGCAGAAATGCTAGACAGAATGTGAGAAATTCTGGATTAGGGTCCAAAGTGTTCTCATGATATTTTCAGGATATCAGGGAAAACTGCGTGAATGTGTCATGTGTGCAGGCTTTGTTAGATGATGGTATAGAAGTGGAGTTGAATGGATGGATTTCATCCCTAAAGAAGAGTCTGAGTGAACATTTAGAGGTAAAAACATGAAGATGTGTAAAGAAACAGCAAACAATCCCACTGCACTGGAAGATAGATTTGTGTGTGGTATATTAGAGTTCATCTGATAACCAAAAGCATTCTGGGAGGGTATTTATACTTCTTTTTAGCCTAAAACTGACAAAATATGATCTGTGCCCTTTAAATATTAACATGTCAGTAACACAAGGCCATGCTTGTTATTATTTGACTAAAATCACAGTAAGAGATATACTTTAACACACTTGCCCCATATATACATATGTACATCATACAAAAGATTCCATAAAATTACTTATACACACTTGTAAGTTGTGTTTTTACTTGTGTTATATTTTATTTTCCAGTATGTTCTTTCATTCTGTCTCTTTTTATTTAATTTTTTTTTCAAGAGAGAGCATGTGTGCACATGCTTACAAGGGCAGGGGAGGGACAGAGAGAGAGACACACAGAATCTCAAACAGGTTCCACGCTGAGCAGACAGCCTGCCACAGGGCTCAATCTCAGAACCCTGATATCATGACCTAAGCTGAAATCAAGGGTCAAATGCTTAACTGAATAAGCCAGCCAAGTAGCTATATTTTGTATTTTTTAAAAAATAATGTTTATGGGCCATTAGCTTCATTGTAAAGCCCTGAATTGGGTCATAAGAACTTGAAAACCACTGGTTTGGGGCATATAAATATTAGAATAAGTAAGTTTTTAGATAGCAAGTCTCTACAGAAAATAACTACATAAGTTCCAAAAATTAAACTTCTGTATGTATGAGTGGTGAAAATCAAAGAATATATCTACGTGAGAGATATTTGGGAAGGAGTATCAATGAGTTTTGCATATGAAGGAGATTTGTGAAAATAAGGAAAATGAAGATAGAGGGCATAATCTCAAAATTCAGCAAGTTCAGGGAGAAGAGCTGATTGAATGAGAGAATAAATAGGGGAAGTATATGACCATGAAAGTGTTTATATGTTGAGTTTGCTTTTGGATATTTGACATGAAATATTTTCTGGTCACTCAGGTTAAATTCAAAAACAGAAATGCAAGGAAAGAAACAATATGTTAGACAATAGGAATAAACTTAGATTAGCCTTGAATATTTTTATGGACCAGGACTGAAAAAGATATAGATCACTTCCACTCACATTGCCATTGACCAGAACAGTCATTTAATTATGAGGGGGCTGGAAACCTCATCTAGACATGCACGCAAAAGAGAGGAAACAGAATTTGATGACTATACACTAGTGCTTACAATATGGTATTAGTTTGCTATAACTAATGACTTAACTATGACTTAACCTCCCAGAATGCTTTTGGTTATAGTTTGGGTTATGCTTATAGTTTGCTATAACTAATGACTTAACTATGACTTAACCCAAAGAAATTTATTGTCTTTCTCATAGCTCTGGAGGAGAAGATCAAGTTTTCAGTAGGACTAATCCTTTCTGAAGGCTATAATTACGAATCTGCCCCATGCCTCTTGCCTAGTTTCCAATGGTTTCCTGGCCATCTCTGGCATTCCTTGCCTTATTGAACCATAATCTCTGACTACACATACACATGGTGTTCTCACTATGTACCTGTCCAAATTTCTCCCTTTTATAAGGAGAACACTCATGTTGAATTCATGATCCATGCTTTTCTAGTATAACCTCATCTTACGTAGTTCTATCTCTAACAACCCTGTTCCCAGATAAGGTCATAATTTGGGCACAATCCAACAATGAATTTAACTAATTCAACAAACAAATTTGGGGGAGACATAATTCAACCTATAGCACATAAAATAAATTTGAAGTACTAAACACAGATTTGGAATCACCTGAATGGAAATGATGGATCAATTCCACCGAAGGAGTCTCTGGGGTAGAGAGAAAAGAGAAGAGGGCTGTGACTAGAGTTTCTGGAAGCTTATGGTGGAAGGGTGAGCAGGAAGAAAATTTAGGGAAATGAATAGATTTGTTCAGGGGAGCCAGAGGTGAGGGTCAGATCAGGATAATCCCAGTGAGAATGCTACAGAGTCATAAACTCATAGATGGAGGGTGTTGTGTCTGAGGAGATTGTTTCCTTAAAGAAGTCACCAATGCCAATATTTGCAGCTGTAATTGAGACCTCAGCCAGGTTTGTGTTCAGGATTCTCTTTTCATAATGAGGACGTTCTCATATGGAGAACAATAGCTTGCCCAACGTCTTTTAATGAGCTCCTGTCAGGATTGGGATTGGCAATGAGAGCTCACAAATCAGAAATAAGCCAAGCTCCTGGCTCTGTAATCTATAGATACCACCTGTCTGTTTTCACTGGAAAGAACAGTGAGAGAACACACATTTGTCTCCATAGGATTTTAACTTGTGAAATGTTTTGGATTGCTTATTCAATCTTTCTGTTATATTTTAGGGCCAAAAAGTTTTCTGGCGCTATTTCATGGCAAATCAGGATCTACATATTAATGCAGTATGATCCTGTTATGATACCAGTGTCTAGGAAATTAGTATGGCATACAGAAAGACTGCCAGCCTGGACATTATGTATCTTAGGTTCTAATTCTCACTCCAAGTGTGTGAACTTGAATAGGCATCAAGCCCTCTGAATGTCTTTCTCTTCATCTTTGAAATTAATGTTAGACTACAAAAGCACTTACAATCTAGGACCATCCTTGCTATAAACTCCCTGCCTTATATTTCATAGCTGGATTAAGTACACATGGACTGAAAGCCCACCTGGCATAAAAGGCATTATTCTAGGCATGCTCACATACATTAATTATTTAATAATCTGTTTAATTTGAGTGGTTTAATAGTGAGAGATTACCCTCTACAATTATATTCTTAGAACATAATTTAAAATTCATAGACTGGTGGGAACTTTAATCAAAATATGTTTCTGAGTCATTCCGCATTGTGTCATGAAAGCAGAGTGCACAACAAACACAGAGAAGCAAACCTTATTAAGCCAGAAAGGTAAGAAGAGCATAACCCTACTCTTCACTAGAAATCTGTAGATATTGCTTACCTGGCTCAGGTTTCCTTACACAGCAACACCTAGAAGCATTCATTACCTGGGAACTTGAAGCAAATATCCAAATAATCTAAGAAGGGTAATTATAACTATATTCTTAAATGAGAAAAAAAATATGGATTTACTATACACTAGTTTAAAATATATGTGTATATATATTGATATTAATATGTGTAAATGTGTACATATTTTCATATCTATCTACCTATGTAAATACAAGTAATATCCAGAAATGCTATGAAATGGTATTTGGTGTAAACATTTGTGATAGGATGATGAGGTTAATCAAATACACACACACACACACACACACACACACATATATTTAATCTTGGATAGTCTAATTTAATTTTAGAAAAAAATATAATTTACAAGAATAATCTGTATTGCAACTTTAGCACTCAGTCACTTTAAATAACTTCTAATATATCATTTTATTTACTCATAAGAAGAATAATCTGATTTGATAAGCTCTTGCTGTAAAAACAAAATCTTGGTGTCACAGAGTGAAAGGGGGGGTGGATTAAGGTTTTTGAGAAGCAGGAGACATAGACACAATACCTAGAGCCTAGAAAGCGGCCAGAATCTATGAACCACAAAGTAATAGGCACATATGCCCTGCTCCCTGATGTGACCCCAGGGAAGTAGCCAACCTCAGGGAAATGACTTTTGGACATGCTGGGCATTGAGTACCGGGGTCTAGCCACAACAAATATTTTTCACAACAGATCTCTAGATCAAAGGGACCATGAAGATCTTCACATTGGGAATCATGAGTGTTGCTAGTGATGATTGACAGCCAGTGAGTGAAAAGATCTCTCCAGCACCTGAGTGTTAAATCATCTATCTGCACTTTTTATAACTCTTGGGCATAATCTCAAGAATAGTATGCATAATAGGTTAAGATTTTGGATTATGTTGATATAAAAAATTATATATATATATTTACATATTTATATCTATATTTATATTTATATATATTGCAGTTTGCTATTTTTTTGAATTGGAAGAAATCACTTAGCCAGGGACTAAGGGAATAATATGCATCCTTTTCTCGTTCAAATTATTCCTCTTACAGCTCATACTAATCCTCTTCTGTTTATCTTATGGCATTATTTTTTAATTATGTCTGTGCAGGAATCATTTACTTTCTTTATTTTATGTGCCTTACTGCTATTTTCAAAAAGTTCTTACTATTTACATCCACAAATGTTCATATTTCACTCTAAATGCTGAGCTGTTGTCAATTGATTTCCAGAGCAGCTTGATGCCTCCAATACTCTCTGTGAAGGGAGGGTGCCTGGATTGGCTTATAACACTAGAATGACTTTCATGAGTTTGGTTGGCTCTGCTATAACCTTCCACAACTTGAGTAAAGGGGTCAAAATTCATTTATACTCTAATCTAATGTGTGAAGAAAACACTGATTTTTAATTTACTGTAACTGATCTGATTCTACTCCTACTTTCAACCCACTCATCTAGTTCACCTAGAGGAAAACTAACCCTAAGCTTACCAGGTTGTGTTTGTTATATTATTGCCCCTTCCAGTAAGGTCTTTCAATTCCTTTCCTGTCTTCGGTCTTTTGGCTTGGGGTTCCAATTTCTTTTCTGTCTACCAAATCGGGTTCTCTCAAAACAGGTTACCTGGATCAAAGAACTGTCAAAGAGAAATTACACTGGACACTTGTTAAAAATGTCTAGGAAGAATTTGTTCAAGACTATAGCAATAGGGGAGGGGTTCCTGGGTGGCTCAGTCAGTTAAGCGTCCCACTCTTGGTTCAGGTCACGATCTCAGGGTCATGAAACCAAGCCTCATTTCAGGCTCCACACTCAGCAAAGAGCCTGCATGAGATTCTCTCCCTCTGACCCACCTCCCGTGGGAATTCTCTCTTTTTCAGATAACTAAATAAATATTTAAAAAAAGAAAAAAAAAAGACTATTGCTATAGCAGAAAGAAATCAAACTCAAGTCTGTTTAAACAAATGTTGGAAGGAATTTTAAATGTTGGGACAAGTTCATGGAAAAGCATTAGAGGATATTAGGGAAAGGCTAGTCAATAAAATTAGGCCATCTGATAAAATTTTAATAAAATGAAACAAAGATATTTACAGAGCAAATAGCAAAATAAAAATTAAATTATAAGTTTGTGTTAGGGGAAAAGAGCATGATCTTACATTAAACATATTTATAAAATATTTTTTCTTATCTTTTTATATCTGTTCTTTAGAATAGATTAGATCAAGTACATTTGAATAAATATAATTCTGAAAACACCAGATTTTTGTAGATGACAATTCTTCATCAAGTTTTTTTGGGAGAATTATATATGTAGAAGTTGAAAACAGGTGCATATATAAAACAAAGGAAAAAATTCACTGGAAATGCAAACCACTTTACAAATTTGGCACGAGTTTCTATGTAACACTTGGAAAGAATTGGATAGAATGTCAGTAAAATTCGAGAGACATTTTTTTTGTTTGTTTGAGGATTGTACAGTATCTCCTTAATAGGAATTTACCACAATTTTCAGTTATTTTAAGGCAGACATTATTTTAACATTATTTCAGTAATCCCACTTTCTACTGGAAAGAGTAGCAGTAAAAATTTAAGAGATGCTTTTTGAGAATTGTGCATTACCTTTATTAAAAGAATTTACTGGTCAAAATTTAAATTATTTAAAAGTGAAAAATAGGGATGCCTGGGTGACTCAGTCGGTTAAGCGTCTGCCTTCAGCTCAAGTCATGATTCCAGGATCCTGGGATCGAGTCTCACCTTGGGCTCCTTGCTCAGTGGGGAGCCTGCCTTTCCCTCTGCCTGCTGTTCCCTCTGCTTGTGCTCTCTCTCTCTTTGACAAATAAATAAATAAAATCTTTAAAAAAATAAAATAAAAGTGAAAAATATTTGACATTATTTTAATATTTTATTTTTTCATCTTTTATTTATTTATGCATGACTTTCAAAATAGACTGTCTACTATATGTCAAGCATTTTCTAGGTAATAGTACGTAAGGGAGGCAACATGCTTGTTTCTTCAAAACAAACAAAAAAAGTACAAAATGTGTACAAAATAAAATATGTAATAAAATAGACTATTTTAGAATGGGTGTCTGAAAAACCTACCTAGGGTCATAACCGTGTAATCTGAGACGGTAAGATGATAAAGAATCAAAGGAAGATATGTGAGAGGTATGAAAGGTACATTCCAAGCAGAATAAGTGATGTGAATGGATTTGGGAGAAAAGGACTTGGAGGTTTCGATGAACAGAATGGAGGCTGAGTAAGGGAACTGAGACCGGGAATATTAGGAGACAAGGTCAACTTGATTGATTCATTATTACTTGTTCACTACGATGCTGAGAGTGTAACTAAGCTACTCCATAATATTGCTGCCTCAGCATCCATTTTATGTTACCAAGTAGCCTGCATTGAACTGACACTAGCTTCTCCACTGAGAACATGCCCTAGTTAACAGCCAGTAAAGTCACAAGTAAATATAAATCCCTGATAAGGCTCCGCTCCACCCAACAATCCTGTGATGAGTCCTCACCCCAGTGCCTTCCCCTAATGTAACCCTTCTAAGACTCCTCCCCTCTTGAAGCTTACCAAAACCCCTACTTTTTTAAATTTAAACTGACCAGTCCATCTTTAGCCTGGGAACTCCAAAGCACTCCACCCATGGACACTAATGAAGCATGTGCCCCAGGTCCTGCCATGATCTACCTGTACACTGCTTGGACTCCCCACGTGGTCCCTCCAGGTTGCCATATACATATTACAGGATAGTGAGTCATAAACTTCTCTATTTTACTTTTCCTTGTGGTCTTTTGTTGGACTGTGGCTCACCATCCACAATCTGGAGCTCTACTTAACAAATGTTAATTTAACAAAGTTACATTATATGAGGTACTGGGGAGAGTCCAAGGGATACCACTGGGGCTGAAGGGTCTAGTAAATGAGATTATTTCAGCCTTGAAGGCAGATTTATGAACTGTTACCAGCCTTCAAAACGATGAGTGGACTTCATAATGTAAACAAATGAGAGATAAGGTCAAGGATATAACGCTACACATATTCCCCCTGACCCCTCTGATGGTCTCCCCATTTCCTGTCAAGGCAAATGGTTGTGTTAGGAGAGCTTAAACCCTGAGGGCAAATGTGAAGATGTACTGTGTAGAAAGGCTTGAGATAAACTGAATGTTTTTGTCTCCTCAAAATTCTGAATGTTGAATGCTGAAACCCAAATCCCAAGATACTTGGAAGTGCAGCCATTGGGAGGTAATTAGGTCGTAAGAATGGAACCCTCATGAATGGAATTAACACTCTATTAGAAGAGAACAGAGAGCTAACTAGCTCTCTTTCTGCTATGTGAGGACATAAAAAGAAGTCAGCCCTCTGTAACCCAGAGAAAGGGTCTCACCAGAACCTACTATGCATACAGCATGATCTGACTTCCAAGCTTCCAGAAGTGTGAGAAATAAACATTGTTTAAATTGTCCAATCTACGGTCATTTGTTATAACAGCCCAAACTAAGACATGATTTTTTCTGCTTTTTATGTGTTATCAAAATTATTTATCATGAGGCTGACAAGTTTTCTTGCAATAGAAATCTACTCAGATTCATTCAGACAGACTAGCATTTTTTTTCTTTTTCATAGTTGTGGAATTTTCCTGAAGTCCTTCAGGTCCTATAAAGGGAATGTTGACACCTGTACCACTACTCAACTTACTTATGCTTGAAGGACTACGTCAATCAATAAATAGTAATGAGGAGTGTCTGGGTGGCTGAGTCAGCCTGGGGCATAATCCCAGGGTCCTGAGATGATTGAGCTCTGCCTGGGACATCCTGCTCAGTGAAAGCTACTTCTCCCTCTCCTGCTGCCCCTCCCCTCAACTCGTGCTCTCTCTCTAAAATAAATTGATAGATGATAGATAGACAGATAGATAGGTAAAATCTTTAAAAAAATAAGTAGTAATGAGATGTTTATGCAAGACATTCTATAAGAAGCAAAATAGAATGATAATCTATTCTGCAGGAAATTTTCTTCTATTTGGTTGTAGTAGGGATATAGGCCAACAGAAAATATAATTAATGAGTCAATACAACATCATCATAATATTCATCCATTTCATTATAATACCAAAGATAAATTTACTGAGCACTTACAATGTCCAGACATGCTTAAGCACTTCTAAGCACAGATCCCATCATCCAACCTTTATATTAATTCTGTGAGGTATGTTGCTGACGTTATACCCATTTTACAAATGAAGAAACAGGGCGTCAGAAAGACCAAAAGAATTGAAGAGCCCACAAAAACTAATATAGCAGAAATTCAGAGAGGAGACAGAGCCCTTTGAGCTTAAGGAGAGGGGGAAGGAAGCTTGAGGTATAAGTGAGTTTCTTAAAAAGGGGGGTTGTGGAAGAGAAAGGAGATAAGAAGCCTGGAGATTTATCTTGGGGAAAGTTTTACAGGGTGTTTCAAGGTGATTGCAGGTTTATTGAGCATACCTGAACCGCTAGAGAGGAAGGATCATGGAGGGCAGTATGTTGAGAGATACTGAGTGTTCATCTTTGCAATTTATGTCATGGGGCCATGTTGGAGAGTTAAAGAGTTAGGGAATTATTGCCATGGGTCAGAGATGGGATGATAAGGCCGGAATTAGTGTGGAGCCACTGGGTCTGGAAGTGAGGCAGCAGATGTGAGGGGATCTTTGCAGGGAGTAATCAATAGGCTTTCAAAACTAATTAGATGTGAGAGCTGTGCTGTGTCTGGTTTTGGAGGATTGAATTGCTTGAGAAGCGGCCACGGGATGGAGCTCTCCATTAACTAGCATGAAATGACAGCACGGGTCTTTTTAGTAAGAGAGATCAGAGAGAAAACACAGGAGAGAATTCCACAGAGGCCTATGGAAATAAGGCCCTTTAACAGCAATAAATAAGAAATAATAAAAATAAGATTTTAAGCAAATACAAATTTCTACATTGTTACTTCCAAAGCACATCTCCTGAAACAAATCAAGAGGTAGTATGTGTGTAGAAATATATTTGTCCTTGGACATCAAACATCATAAATATAAAAATTGCCAAGTCAAAAAAAAATTGCCAAGTCAAGGATATATAAATAATAAATAATATAAATAATAATAAATAAAATATTAGTGATACCCACAACTGTGTGTGCACATATATTTGATATGTTTTTTAAAGTACTATTGTAATATAAAAACAAAATACAAAAATGATGTTTAATTGCCAAAATAGAAAATTGTTTGACTTAATTATACAAGCAGAATGGTCATATAATAATTAAAATCATGTTTTCAAGGATATTTAATGAGGTATATCATATCTATGAGATATTAGTAAATTGAAAAATATTGTCTTTAGGCTTTTATAAAGTATGGTGTATGTCTAAAATTTTTATTTTACATTTTAAACATGTATATGTATTTATACATGTATATACACATCAGCATTTATTTATCAGTAAGATTTGAAACCTGTCTACAAGCCAAATTTTTAAAATATATTATCTCCAGATTTCTAGATTTCTGAATTATGGACAAGCTTTTAGTTTAAGTTTCTTATAAATGTTGTGCCATAAGAAATCACAGAGAGGAAGCATGTTCAAAAACTAAACTGTGTTGGGGCACCTGGGTGGCTCAGTGGGTCAAAGCCTCTGCCTTCAGCCAGGGTCATGATCTCTCAGGGTCTTGGGATCCAGCCCCACATGGGACTCTCTGCTCAGCGGGAGCCTGCTTTCCCCTCTTTCTCTGCCTGTCTCTCTACCTACTTGTGATCTCTCTCTCTGTGTCAAAAACAAACAAACAAACAAAACAAAACAAAACAAAACCTAAGCTGTATGAGGTATCAGTGGTAAAGTACTCCTACACTGCAGTTTAAAAATTTTGCTCATAAATAATACTGAGGTCTGGATCTTGTAATGTAGTTGAAGGCTCCTGTGGGAGTTTACCCAGTCACGGCCTGGTAAAATTTAACAGTAGGTACAACCACTCTTTGGCTTCCTTGAACTTCTGGTGTTGCCGGAAGATCAGCTGCACAGCTGTACAGCTGAGCCACTGCAAATTCGCCTTGACATGAAACATCCTCCACTAGGCTGTGGTCTTAACATCACCCAAGCAGGAGACTTTCTGAACATTTGTGGTAGTAAAGCAATAATGTACTAAGCAGCTTCGACATACTAAGTTCAGCTATAAGTTAGCTCAAAACAGAGGAACTTTTTCTGGTTTTTTTAGTAAAGCAAGTTGGGGACCTAGGAGATTAGGAAGCCTAAAACTTTCAAATTCTGTTTTGTGCCTTTCGATTTCAGATTGAATGAGATAATAGAAACAGAGTTATGGTAAATAATTCCTATTTTGATATACAATTACATTTCAAGCTTACTTTCTATTTAAGGGTTATAGCCTTCATGATACGTATCTGGCTTTAGTCCCTAATAGCTACCATTTTTTGCATAGTCACTGTGCCAAACATATATACATATATGGTCATTCATTTTTTAAAATTTATTCCACATTTACTCCAGGCAAATGTAGCTACCCCATTTCTGTAAAAGAATGGTAGCTCAGAACTGATAAATAGCTTGCTCAAAATCAGACTGCCAGTAGGTGAAAAGAGGGCTCTCATTATATCCACACCTGTCTGCCTACAAAGCCTCTTTGCTCTCAACCAGGCTTCTTTCTAAATCCTCTGGACATTCTTCCCCAACAATTCTTCACTAGTTCACATTTCTCCTCTCCAGTTACATACATTTCTTGGTATTATTTCCTCTGTCATTTTCTATGCTCATTGTTGAACTGAGCCAGTGATTTCATTTTAATAATTACTTTTGAGGGTAACTTCCCCAAGTTATGCTGTTGCTCTAGCTTCTACACTTATCTCTACACTTAACCAATTACTTCTTTTTAAGTCATCATTGTGGTAAACAGTTGCTAAGGTAGCCCTAATGATCCCTCTTGCTATTTATACATTTATGTCTTCTTCTCTTGAGCGTGGATTTGTCTTTATGATACATAGCCACAGCAATCAGAACCATGCATAACGTTACATTAAACTATTCCATGGATTGTTTTTCAGAGTCCATAGTCTCTCATGGTTCATCTCCCCTTCCAATTTTGAAGTGGCGGGGGGGTGGGAGGTTGGGGTACCAGGTGGTGGGTATTATAGAGGGCACAGCTTGCATGGAGCACTGGGTGTGGTGAAAAAATAATGAATACTGTTTTTCTGAAAATAAATAAATTGGAAAAAAAAATTAAAAAAAAATGTTACATACTAATAAAAAAAAAAAAAAAAAAAAAAAAAAAAAAAAAAAAAAACTATTCCATGGATTATCCCTGGGATTTTATTTCTAGGAGCTGTAATTTCCCAAAAGCCCTTAAGTTTTATTTCCTACTACTTAAGGTATTTATGCTGGAGTTTTTGGGTGGTGCAGCCAAAGGTTTCTAAAGATTTGGATACCTCTGTCCTGGCTTTCTACTACGAGGCAGAGCCTCAGTGTGAGCAACTTGAGCATATTCCCCAGGTCCTAACTGCTGCAGAACAGAGGCCATGCACAAGGACCAGCCCACAGCCTCTTCTCCTTTGTGTCTTTTGAGCCTATTGCAGCAAACATTGTCTTTTGAAAACTTAGGTGTCACTGTTAATATTTTTCTAATCTCTCTCTCTCTCTCTTTCTCTCTCTCTCTATATATATACATATAAAATACAAAATGTATTATATTACCAAACATTATAAGTATATATTTATAATCTTGTCTCTTGCAGGAATGATTAAACAATAGAGGAGAAGCTAAGATTTTTATTTCAGTTTTGGGGAGCTTGCCATTGAGAAATGCCATGGTTGAATTTTGGGGGGACAATATTTTCCTACACAAATCAGAGAGGGACTGTGATCATGTCAAGGTGAAAAAGGCTGGTGGAAGTCTATGACCTGGAAAAGACTTTGGAGTAGCTCATTAGCAAGATATTCGTGATCTCCCAGAGCAGGATGAGTAGAAGAGCAAGAATAATGAAGAGACCTACAGAATGCTGACATCCTACCCATTAGGTTTCTAGGCTTGTATTCATGGAAGGCACCTAAACATTGTAAGATTCTCATCTCAGCTGTCATAGATTATGTTTAATTTTTCTGTTACTGATACTTAAACCAACTTCCTCCCTTTGAGGTTGGAATTGCTTATACATGTAAGAGTCTGATCTATACCTTATCCCAAATCATTTCAAGTCTCTTGGAGAACAGAAAGGCAAGGCTTATCTGACTATAAAACTCAGTTTCGGGATGCCTGGGTGGCGCAGTTGGTTGGACGACTGCCTCCGGCTCAGGGCGTGATCCTGGAGTCCCGGGATCGAGTCCCACATCAGGCTCCCAGCTCCATGGGGAGTCTGCTTCGCTCTCTGACCTTCTCCTCGCTCATGCTCTCTCACTGTCTCTCTCTCTCAAATAAATAAATAAAATCTTAAAAAAAAAAAAAAAAACTCAGTTTCTTTTCATTAAATAAGGTAACACAGGCATTTCTTTCAAGGTACAATTAATTTCCAGGAGAAAAACAAAAACAAAAACAAAAACAAAAAAACAACAAAAAAAGTTCCACAATACACTTTGAATAAGAAATCATGTAAATATATCAAAAAAGCAAAGCAAATCTCACAAGCTAACATAAGAAAATGAAGAAAGACAGGCAAAAGGATCTTGCATGTAGGCTCAGGGAGTGATATTTTATTATTTTTTTTCATGGAGTGATATTTTAATTTCAATTTAAACAATAGACAAGATTTGGACATAAAATTTAGAGAAGAAGTATGGCTGTAGAGAGACTGGGAGAACATTCTACAGGTAGAGTTATAGTTTATTAGAAGGAACAGATAAGAAAAGTGTAAATAATATTCAGGGAAGAAGATAAACTCTGGAGAGTAAAGTAGACAAAAATAAATGAGTAAGATTGGAATGTGGGCCTTATTTCCTAAGCATTAAGGGTATTTTGCAGGCTTTTAAAAATCAGAATGACATGAAAGTAGAACATTTGATAATGTGGCTGCAAAAATAAGTGTGAATGGAAGAGACTATGCTGAGTGAAATAAGTCAAGCAGAGAGAGTCAATTATCATATGGTTTCACTTATTTGTGGAGCATAACAAATAGCATGGAGGACATGGGGAGTTAGAGAGGAGAAGGGAGTTGGGGGAAATTGGAAGGGGAGGTGAATCATGAGAGACTATGGACTCTGAAAAACAATCTGAGGGGTTTGAAGTGGCGGGGGGTGGGAGGTTGGGGTAGCAGGTGGTGGGTATTATAGAGGGCATGGCTTGCATGGAGCACTGGGTATGGGGAAAAAATAATGAATACTGTTATGCTGAAAATAAAAAAAATTAATTTAAAAAAAATAAGTGTGAATGGAGATGTGAAGATCTGTTGAGAGAGTAAAATACTCTCAGTTGAAGTTAATGAGGAGGTATCTCATTATAGTTTTGATTTGTATTTCCCTAATGATGAATGATGTTTGCATCTTTCATGTGTCTGTTAGCCATCTGGATGGCTTCTTTGGAAAAATGTCTATTTATGTCTTCTGCCCATTTTTTGATTGGATTATTTATTCTTTGAGTATTAAGTTTGATAAGTTCCTTTTCAAATCTATAATTTGCAAATATCTTCTCCCATTCCATACGTTGCCTCTTAGTTTTGCTGACTGTTTCTTTTGTTGTGCATAATTTTTTTTATCTTCATGAGGTCTCCGGGGTTGGGAGAAGGGGGGTGGGGTTATGGACATTGGGGAGGGTATGTGCTTTGGTGAGTGCTGTGAAGTGTGTAAACCTGGCGATTCACAGACCTGTACCCCTGGGGATAAAAATATATGTTTATAAAGAATAAAAAAATTTTAAAAAAATTTTAAAAAAAGTATCTTCATGAGGTCTCAATTTTTGCTTTTGTTTTCTGTGCTTTTGGAGACATGTCTAGTGAGAAGTTGCTATGGCTGATACCGAAGAGGCTGCTGTTTGCATTGTCCTCTGGATTTTGATGGTTTTCTGTCTCACATTTGGGTCTTTCATCTGTTTTGTGTCTATTTTTATGTATGGTTTAAGAAAGTGGTTCAGTTTCATTCTTCCGCATGTGGCTGTCCAGTTTTCCCAAAACCTTTCATTGAAAAGACTCTCTTTTTTCCATTGCACATTCTTTCCTGCTTTGTTAAAGATTAGTTAATCATATAGTTGTGGATCCATTTCTGGGCTTTCTATTATGTTCCATTGTTCTCTGTGTCTGTTTTTGTGCCAGTACCATACTGTCTTAATGACTACAGCTTTGTAATAGGGCTTGAAGTCTGGAATTGTGATGCCTCCAGCTTTGTTTTTCAAGATTCTGTTGGGGGTGCCTGGGTGGCTCAGTGGGTTGAGCCGCTGCCTTCGGCTCAGGTCATGATCTCAGGGTCCTGGGATCGAGCCCCGCATCGGGCTCTCTGCTCAGCGGGGAGCCTGCTTCCTCCTCTCTCTGCCTGCCTCTCTGCCTACTTGTGACCTCTCTCTGTCAAATAAATAAATAAAATCTTAAAAAAAAAAAAAAGAAAAAAAAGATTCTGTTGGGTTTTTGGAGTCTTTAAGGTTCCATATAAATCTTAAGATTGTTTGTCCTAATTCTGTGAAAAATGCTGGTTGTATTTTCATAGGGATTGCATTAAATGTATAGATTATTTTGAGTAGTTTAAACATTATCACAATATTGTTGTGATAATATTGATTTTCTTCCAATCCTTAAGCATGGAATGATTTTCCATTTCTTTGTGTCCTCAATTTCTTTCATAAGCATTCTATAGTTTAAAGAGTATGGATATTTTACTTCTTTGGTTAAGTTTATTTAGGTATCTTATGGGTTTTGGTGCAATTGTACATGGGATCAATGCCTTGATTTCCCTTTCTGCTGCTTCACTATTGCTATATAGAAATGCAACAGATTTCTGTATATTGACTTTGTATCCTGTGACTTTGCTGAATTTGCATTTTCATTTCTAGCAAATTCCTTGGGTTTTAAGGAAGGCACTTGTTGTGATGAGCACTGGCTGTTATATGTAAGTGATGAATCACTAAATTCTACTCCTGAAATTAATATAACACTATATGTTAACTAACCAGAGTTTAAGTAAAAAAATGAAACATTGAATAAAATAAAAATTTAAAAAAATAAAGTTAATGAGGAAATCTACTAGGGAAACTGCATTTAGAATAAAGCAGAGGAAATGGTTGGATAGGTAGAACTGAAAACCCAAAGGATATTAGGAGTTTAAAGACAGATGAACATTAATGAAAGGAAGGGACTCAAAGTTTTTTTTTTTTTTTTTAAGCCTATCTAAGTAGATGATGTTAGAAATAGAAAGTTAGGAGAAAGAAGAAACCTTGAGTAGTTTGGGTAATATTCAGATAACTTTATTTTGGGAAATGTTAATTCTAAAGTAATCATGATAGCTAAATTTTCCAGCTGGGTCTAAAGAGAGACATTAGTGTGGCCATCAATAATTGGGCCACATACAAAGGAATGTGCCATTATGCAAAGGCCAAAAATGTCATTGTGCCAAGTGGGTCACTATATTTACAGCTTGTAGTGAGGTTTGCAATCAATTGTCCATCTATGAACACTTGTAAAAGGAAAAGAATAGTACTTAAAAAAATGTTTAACAGTTTCTTAGAGCTCTTTCTTTCTTTCAGCAGGATATGGATAATATTTTTTCACCTAAAATAATGGGATTTACTGAGAAGTAGATAAATAACTTCTTTTTCCATGCCCAAAGTCAGAAAGCTAAAATTGACATATATAGAAAAAAAGAACCCGGACAACACAGTATTATAGACTGTATGTGGTGAGGACAAAAGTGGATTCAGGGAAGGCAGGCAATCCAATATCCTGGGATGGGAGAAAGGCAAAAATGGAAGCATCCCCATGTATACCTCCCATTGCATGAGGTATACAGAGAATGAGAAAGACAAAGAACTATAAGAGAGAACACAAACACAATTATGAAATTCTATGGAAAGGCTAGCAAACCCTAGAGATGAAGGAAATATCATGCTAGGACACTTATTTAGATGGAGTCAGCAGTCCCTCTTGAAAGTAGGATGGGGCCTCTGAGATTGTGATCAACTCAAGTATCAACTCATGGTATCCGTAAGGACTAACCAGCTTCAGAAGATGGAAGACCAAAAGCAAGAGCACAGATAATAAATGGAATAAAACAGTGAGAAACTCTTAGGTTTGCAAGTTATCATCATCCCTTAAGAAGCAGAAAAAATTGTAAAACTCCAGTATATGATGTACTGCCTTCTTGGAAACATCTGTGAATCATTATGTAATTATGTAATTTAATGATTTATTAAATTTAGTCATTTTTTTAAATTAGTAAGAGGAATTCTTCTTTTAGTTATTCTCCAATAAAGAGTGCAAGGCCCTGTATTGTCTAGTAACTACTATATACCCAGCACCTAGCACAAGCTCAAACTATAGTATGTAATAAATATTTTTAAAGTAGGGAATAAGTAGGTTAATGAATGACTGAATTTTGTCCCAAATTTACCATGGCACAGAAATCATGTAAGAGAACCTCTTGGATTCAAGTGGATCCTAATGAACATCTTGTCTTTGCAATAGTGTCAAAGTAGGAGATAAACCATCCCTGATTATGTCCCATCTCAGTTTCTACCAGTATGGTAAAAGCAAGTCTCTGACAGTTACAGACTCAAGCAATACAACTCTCTCTTAACATTGCAGAGATAATTAGGACAGTGAATTGAAACGGTAGTAGTTTGGAGATAAGTTTTTAAAAATTTATAATTCAACATTGACCTGTGTACCAGATGGAATGTAAAACTCTGCAACTCATTAAAATACTGCAATATTCTTTCAATATGTACTAAATAATAAGTTATTTTAAAATAATTAAACATGCTAGTAAATGAATAGATTTATAACCAATGTTAGAAACAATTGCCCCATCCTCCTCACAAGGTATGTTTTTTATGATGAACAGAAAAATAATCATCTGTTATCTGCAACATCTCATTTGAAATTAACTCCAATACACTGTCTAGAAGGTAGTTAGAAGAATAGAGAGTGGTCACATAGCTGTGGTTCAGTGATAGTATAGGGTTAATAATAAATTGATAACAGTTTTACATCAATTATTTTGTCCATTCTAACATATTTTGCTAAATCCCTTTATTTTCTTTTTCTCAACTACATGCCCAAAATACATTCCTTAATATTAATAGAAACTTAATTTTTTTATTGAATATTCTATAAGGGCTCTTAATGTACTAGAGTTTCGGCTCTACATTTTGGTTCTTTATACTTAAGCCAGCTGTATAAGGTTCCATTTTTGTACATACAACTACTTTTAGCACAGTAGACTGCCAAGCTTCGCTGACTTTTTTTTCATGCTGCCTGTGCTATATTTATTATTCTCCTCAGAGTTTTCAAATTTAACAAATTCACAGATGCTTTCTCTGTCTAGGCTCATTTATGTAGATTTTTTAACAGTAAATATGTCTACTGACCCACTCAACACTTCTCTTCTTGCAGCTCTGGTAAATTCTCGGTGTTTTAATCATCTCTTCTTCTACTCAGAAACTTGCCTTAGTGTAATCATTTCATTATGTGATGTTTGAAAACTGTTCTTAACCATGATAGCATGGAGGTTAATGGGACTTAGAATATTGTTTGCACAGAATTTTATGACCTCAACACACCCATTTGTTTTTTATTAAAAGACATTTTAACCCCCTTAATTGAGGACAGATCAATATAATTTAAGTTTTATGATCAACAGTACTTGGCAGGACACCTTATTGATCTCAGAGACAAATTTGAACACATTCTTGACAATGCTGGAAACCAATATCTTAGCAGTGAATCAGTTTTTTTGGACCATGGTCAACTAAATTTCCACAAAACCAAGTTATTATTTAATAAGAAGAAATAAGCCATATTTTTCATTGGTAATTCTCATATTTTCTGCCATATATGTACTAAGCATTTAAATTTTAAGGAAAGAAATGTAATTAGAAGAAAAATGTGTCAAGTATTGTCTTAAAGATATAGAAATAAGAATGGTGTTTAACCATATAAATAGCTTGAGTTTAATATGATGATGTAATACCTTTGTTTCCATCTTTCCACTTCTAGGATTATAGCATTTACATCTTTCTGTTGACCTAATGCTTAGGACATTAGCAAATGCTTGGGGAATGGAAATACCGCATTTTTAATGTTACCAAATTTGAAAGATTTTATTCTTGTGATCCATGAGCCCATCACATGGTAAATTTTGTTTTAGTTGTTCATGATGATGTTTCTTTATACTGTAATTTCTATGTCTGCATGAATGATGTTTCTTAATCTGTGGTAAAAATAAACACTCTTATTAAATCTATTGTCAATCGATAATTTAGCACAGTTAATCCCACTCAGTAGTTATGTTGGTGATTTTAAATTGACCTGATCTGAAGGCAGTTGATTTACTGACCGAGCTACTAGCTGCCCTTAATGAATCTTAGTAGACATTTAACTAATATTTCCGTTTTCCTTTGTAGTCTAGCATCCAGAAATTGTACCTACAATCCCAATCAGAACTGAAACTTCAGACAGAGAATGGACTGCTGAAAAAAATCTGTAATTATAACTCCTAAGAAAGTACAGGGATTAACTTAAATATTATTTTGTCCATGATTTTCAATATGAATTTCTATTTTACTAACATATAAGGATATTTCAAATAGCTTCCAAAGAAAATTAAAATGTTGTCAGCCACCTTGTATATTGTTTGCTTATTAGGCCATTGGAATCTATTTTTCAATAATTGGTAGACACATTTTTTAATGTTTTACTATTACCAAGTGAAATCTTATTTACTGTGTCAGAGATTATTAACCTGCTTTAGTCTACGGATAATTGTGTGGTTTTTTCCTTAGATTAATTTCTAGAAATAGCTTTTTTTCCTCTTGAATACTCATTGGATTATCATAAAATTATATTATTTTGTGATTTTTAAAATATGCAGAATCCACTGGAACAGCAGACAAGTTATCTAAAGTTATTCTCTTTAGGGATCTTACTTTTCATAAACATTCTTTTAATACATATCAGACCGAAATTCAATCTAGAATACATGAAGTGAAAATATAGAAGAAATATAGCTAGTTAGTATTTAAATAGAAGATTAATGATGGGAGGGGAGAGGTATGCCCCTGTCCAAATGAAATAGTGAAATTTTTTTAATTCAAACTCATAGATGAATGATTCATATAAAATACTGCACATGTAAAAATAGAGAATTTTAGAGGGGTTATCAAATAATAATTTAAGCATAATATGTTGTCATACTTGGCAACCTGGGGGGAAAAAAAGTAGACTATACTTGCCCTAAAAATACTCAACACAGACCATAATAAAAATGATCAACATAGCCATGATGCCAAGTAAAAAGGATGGTTTTATTTTGAACAATTCATTAAAAGTGAAACTATGAGTAGAATATAAAAATTAGTTTAGGGAAAAACCAAGTTAAAAACTAGAATTGTTCGGGGAACCTGGGTGGCTCAGTGGGTTAAGCCTTTGCCTTTGGCTCAGGTCATGATCCCAGGGTCACTGTATCGGGCTGCTATGGTAGAAATCAATAAAGATACAGTAAAGCACAAAAGATGAGAAGTTAACCTCTCCCTGGCAGAGAAAAAGAATGATGAATATTAATAAAGGAGGCAATATTGAGGGAGCCTGGATGGCTCAGTGGGTTAAGCCTCTGCCTTCAGCTCAGGTCATGATCTTATGGTTCTGGGATCAAGCCCCTTATCTGGGTCTCTGCTCAGTGGGGAGCCTGCTTCCCCCTCTCTCTCCGTGTCTGCCTCTCTGCCTCCTTGTGATCTCTCTGTCAAATAAATAAAATCTTTAAAACAAACAAGCAAACAAACAAACAAAACTGGAATTGTTCATCTGTAAACCAACCGGGACTTTACCAGAATATTTGGTAAAAGAATAGTAAAAGGTAACTCTAAATCACACTAAACAATCAGAATAGTATTTAGCTTAGAATTGGACATAGTAGACAGGCCAGGGAGGGCCAGTCAGTTTAATGTCTGACTCTTGATTTCAGCTCAAGTCATGATCTCAGGGTCCTGAGATTAAGCCCTGTGTTGGGCTCTGTGCTCAGTGTGGAGTTTGCTTGGGAATGTCTCCCTTTCCCTCTGCTCCTCCTCCTGCTTGCTCTCTCTCTCTCTCTCTCAAACAAATCTTAAAAAAAAAAAGGATTTCAGTGTAGTAGATATATACTAATGATGGCAGTATGACAAAATTAATTTCACAACCACAGAATTTTATTATGATATTAAAAAACACATAAATATTTAATTGGATTTTAATTAATAAACACTATTAATTAAATATACTTTTACACATTAAAAAATATTCTACATTTAATGCAATCCCTATCAAATACCAATAACATTTTCTACAGAGCTAGGATAAACAATCCTGAAATTTGTATGGAACCACAATAGCCATAGTAATCTTGAAAAAGTAAAGCAAAGATGGAATCATCACAGTTCCAGACTTAAAGTTATTTTATAAAGCTGTAGTAATAAAAACAGTATGGTACTGGCACAGAAATAGACACATAGGTTAATGAAACAGAATAGAAAACCCAGAAACGAACCCATAGTGACATGGTCAATTAATCTTCAACAAAGCAGGAAATATTATTCAATGGGAAAAAAAAGTATTTTCAACAAGTGGTATTAAGAAAACTGGACCACAACATATTAAAAAATGAAATTGGACCATTTTCTTGCACTGTACACAAAAAGAAATTAAAAATGGACAAAAGGCCTTAATGTAAGACCAGAAACCATAAAAAGCCTAGAAGAGAACATAGGCAATAACTTCTTTGACACCAGCCATAGCAACTTTTTTCTAGATACGTCTCTTGAGGCAAGAGAAATAAAAACAAAAATAAACTATTGAGATTACATCAAAATAAAATCTTTGCACAGTGAAGGAAATAATCAACAAAGCTAAAAGGCAACCTATGGAGTGGGAGAAGATATTTGCAAATGACACACCTGATAAAGGGTTAGTATCCAAAATCTATAAAGAATCTATCAAACTCAACAACCAAAAAATGAGTAATTTGATTAAAAATGGACAGAAGACATGAATAGATATTTTTCCAAAGAAGGCATACAGGTGGCCAGAAGACATATGAAAGGATGCTCAACATTAGTTATTATCAGGTAAATACAAATTAAAACCATGAGGAGATACAACCTCACACCTGTCAGAATGGCTAAAATGTGTAACAACACAGGAAACAACAGGTATTGGGGTGGATGCGGAGAAAGGGGAACCCTCTTACACTGCTGGTGGGAATGCATATTGGTACAGACACTCTGGAAAACAGTATGGAGGTTTCTCAAAAAGTTAAAAATAGAACTACCCTATGATTCGCAATTATACTTCTAGGTACTTACCCAAAGGATACAAAATCATTCAAAGGGGCACATGCACCCCTGTGTTTATAGCAGTATTATGAACAACAGCCAATTATGGAAAGAGCCCAAATGTCCATTGACTGTTGTAGAGGATGAAGCAGGAGCCTGTGCCAAGCGGGGGCTTGTGTCAAGGAGTTAAAGTATTGCAGCTAAGAGATACCACTGAGAACAATGTCATCTGACATCCCAGAACTGATAACGAGCAGATTCAGAGGAGGTCTGCAGAGACCTCAAACTGATTACATCCTTTTAAAAAGGGAGAGGATTTGGGCCACAAAGTGTCAGACTCTTCAGAGCTGACTCCCCTATCTGACCACTTAAAATGAGCAACTGCTGCCGAAGGCTCTGTCCAGTTGATCTCCGAACAAAACCGAGAGCCTTCTGTGCTTGAACATCAGAAGCAGTAAGTGCTGAGAGCTAACCTGGATAGGTCCAAGGCCTTATCTCAACTGTGTGCCTACAGACTGTGTTTGGTTCCTTAACTTCTTGCACCCTTCTGTTATCTTGTTTGTTGTGTGGCTCGTCTTCTGTCCTGCTTTGTGTGCTATGTAAGAAACCAAATTTAAACACATGGGGAACTGTCATTGAGTTTGGAATCCTGAACCTGCTTTAGAATTGTGATTTAACTCTGCTTCATGTTTGAATAAAGCTGACATTGTGGAAAGACACAACTTGTGTGTGCACCTTCATAGCATGCCCGTGACAACAGATAGATAAAGAAGATGTGGTATATGCATACAATAGAATATTACTCAGCCATAAAAAAGAATGAAATCTTGCCATTTGCAAAGGGGTGGATGGAGCTAGAGAGTATTATCTACGCGAAATAAGTCAGAGAAAGACAAATACCATATGTTGCCCTTGTGTGTATGATTTAAGAAACAAAAGAAAAAAGGGGAAAAGAGAGAGAGAGGCAAACCAAGAAACAGACTCTTAAATACAGAGGACAAGTTGATAGTTATCAGAGGAAGGTGGGTAGGGAGGTCGGGGAAATAGGTGAATGAGGATAAGGAATGCATTTGTGATGAGCACTGGGTGATGTATGGAAGTGTTGACTCACTATAATATATACCTGAAACTAATATAACACTGTATGTTAACTAACTGGAATATAAATTAAAAACTTAAAGAAATAGTTACTCTTTAAAAAAAAATATATTGATTGAGAGAGAGGGAGGGAGGGGTAGAGAAGGAGGAAGAGAGAGACTTCAGCAGATGCCTTGCTAAGCATGGACCCCAACACAGGGCTCCATCCCACAATCCTGGGATCATGACCTGAGCTGAAATCAAGAGCCAGAGGCCCAAACAACCGTATCACTCAAGGAAATAGTTATTCTTATTGATATAATTAACAATAATTACATCAAAATCCCAAAGCAGTTTACTGTTTACTTATAGCTTCTAGAGAACTTAGAGCAGTGCCAAGTATACAATAATCTATATGTTTTATTAATGCTATGTATTACAGTGTTGTATTATATAAATATTTATAAGCTTTGTATATATTATTGCTATTCATTCTCTAAGACTTTTTAAAATTTATATAACAAATTGTTGCTGTAGTTGTGAAAGAAACTGGTCTTACTAATGAAAATTTAAAAATCAATTCCTTCAGTTAAAGTTCAGAGGGTTATAGAAAGGGAATAGAGAGTTCAGTTTTATATAATGCATATGCAGAATGTCTAATCTATGTATAATTAGTACAGATTTTTCCACAGTTGTGGACCTCACTCCTGAGAAGTTTTTTTTGTTTTTTGTTTTTTGTTTTTTTTTTTTTTTTAAATATTTTATTTATTTATTTGACAGAGAGAGATCACAAGTAGGCAGAGAGGCAGGCAGAGAGAGAGGAAGAGAAGCAGGCCCCCTGCTGAGCAGAGAGCCAGATGCGGGACTCGATCCCAGGATCCTGAGATCATGACCTGAGCCGAAGGCAGCGGCTCAACCCACTGAGCCACCCAGGGGCCCAGAAGTTTTAAAGGACAGTGTCTTTAGGAAGAAAGCATTTTCTATGATTCCAAATGTTTCTGAGCTTTTTTCTGACGTTACTTGTGGCGATAGTTTGGGACTGGTCTGACCTCTCCTGCCCACAGAGTCCTATGCCTCCTGGCAGAATTCTTGGTGGTAGAAGGGGATGACTTGTTTCCTTTCTGAAAAATACTAAATGAATAGGCCCTTTTCCTTCTAATTGTACAGATGATAACAATGGACTTCTTCAGGAATAAATGAATTTCAGAATTTAGTCTGCTCACCCTAGTTGAGGCCTGGTGTGCTCTTACAAAAGAAAATAGACTCCTTAAGAGTGGCACAGATCTCTTGCCAGCCACAAAAAGTGCCACAGAAACCAGAATACCTTTGAGAATACAACCATTGGATTGAGGTGTTTAGATTAGTGGCAGTATTCACCATTAATCCTGTCTGATCTTTAGACTGTCCTCAGTGATTGTGGAAATTATAAAGCACGTGTCAGAATGTTTCTGTTGCAATGTTAGGGACGTATGGACCCTACACGTGAGAGCCTGATCTGGAACATTCAGGACTATTAAGTCTCCTAAAAGCAGAAAATATCATGAAGACTTCAGTTTTTACAAACCATTTTATTTTAAAATGGAATTGACTTTCATCAAGCCCATTATTTAGAAAGCCTAATTAATGGGTTAGCTGATTTTTTTAATATAAAATAAACTTCTTTACTCTATGTATCAGATAATTGAGCTTGAACAAGTTGTTTTAATTTTGAAGGTCTGTTTTCCCCTTGGTAAAATGGTGACAATAATAATACCTGTCTTGTAGAGTTGTTGGAGATTTAAATGAGGCAATACATAGAACAATACATCATCTGAAACACAGTACATCCTCTGTGAGCGCAATAATGATTATCATCAATTTTCTCAAAGAGTATTTACTAGTAATAACAGTAAAATAATAATTTACATGTACTGAGTGCTAAAAATATGCCAGATACTTTTCCAAGTACCTTGCAGATATTTTTATTTCATTTTTAAAAATTCATTCAACAGATAATTATCCAGTGCCTAATTTGTGCAGGTTACGTTCTTGGTACCACATAAAGAAAAGGAGGAGCAAACATAGTAATATCGGGGAGGAATGCTCCTGGCCAAGGGAGCAAAGTGTTCAAATCCCCTGCAGGAGGAACAGCCTCAGCACCATGGAAGCCAGTGTGGCTGGAGTTGCAGGGTCAAGGTAGGAAGCTAGAAGGAAGCAAGGGAAAGTTCTACCCAGAATCTTAGAGGGAGCTTGGCCCCGTGGACACTCTCACTTTAGATTTTGAATCTCAGGATCCGTGAGACAATAAATTTCTCTTTCTGTCAGACACCCATTCTGTGGCCCTTTGTCGAGCAGTCCCAAGGAACTCATAGCTTCTGCTTCCCAGTACATGTGCTCTGTGTTTTGGTTCTGCTTTCCTAAGGAAATACAGAAGGTAAACTGTATTTCTCACACTTCAAGAGTGACTTTTTTACAACAAGGAAACAGATTTCTTCCCTTAAGCAAAGACATGGATGGACAAAAAAAAAAAAAAAAAAAAAACATATCTTGAGTGATATGATGAATTATCGGTTGTAACTACATCAGCTAAGGCAGGAGTGTGTAACTTTTTTTTTTTTTTTTTTTTAAGCTGATATCTGTTGAGTTTTTACTACTCATCACATACCATGCTACCTTCATTAACCTATGCTGCTGTCACAACAATTCTATGAGTTAGGTACCATTTATAGCTTCCCATTTTTTCAGACAACAGGTTGACTGACTTGTAAGTTTTGGTGGCAGTTTTGAACCTGGGCACTCTGCTCCATCCCTGCTGTGCAGAACCTACGTTCCCTGTTGTCTTCTGTCTCAGAACCACTGGGGTACTGGCTACATTTTTTAAATAGATGATGAGGTTCCTTTAGCTACTAACTCCAGATTTCTGAAAGCTTGTTTTTCCAAGCCTTTTGTGTTTGTTTGCTACTGGTCTTTAATTTCTTTGCCCATAGTTTGCTTTCACTTCTATCAGCTATTTTGATGTCTGTTTAATATCAAATTAGCATTCCAACAATCTCTCTGCCAGTAATAAATTGGCTAATTTTCTCTTCAACAGTTCAGTACACTGACCATGCACAGCAGCCTGTGTGATTTGCTAAATTGAGTCACTTATGCTGTTATTTATGTTTACTATAAACTGTTATTTACATGGCAAGCTGTAATCTTGATTTATAATGATAACATTAATTGACTCCATTTGACTGTGCACCTTAACTCTACATAATTTGCCTATAAATTTTCAGAGTTTTGTGTTGTTTAACATGGGAGGCTCATGACCATTTTTGCAAGGCTGCCCTATCGATGCTGTTCTCAGTAATTGGCTGGAGGTGGTGTAGAGCTTAACCTTACAGGAAGGTTTACGGTTTTCTGCCAAAACAAAATTCTCCTTTATCCCATCTTAGCAATGTTTACCTCTCCTACTGCTTTCTAAATCACAAGGCCATGAGCCCACTGGTTTCCACCTGTGACCAGAGAAATACACCATTCAGTCACAAACATGAGTTCCTATGAAAATCTAACTTAAGCTAAAAGACAAGGCAGAGATCAGTGGGAAGTTACAATGGCTTTTCCATAAGCCCTCTGCATCTGTTGGTTTTAAAAGCTGGTATTACATACCTTTATCTCCACACCAGTGTTCTGCACCCAGGCTTTGTGTCAGAATCACCTGTGGAATTTTTAAAAGTGTACATGTGGCAAAGAACTTTTCTTTCTGTTTTTTGGGGCGGATCCTGGCCAATCTTTTGTAAATCACACCACATCTAATCCATAACTCAATTGAGTAATCTCTCTGTCAATGGTCAGAAGGTAAATGGGGAACAGGAGATGGCAATACCCTTTCAGAACCTGGTCCATTCTGGTAAAATTACTGAGCAGACCATATTTAGAGAGATTTGAAGTCTGGTATGAATCACTTGGAGTCGCTCATCCTTTCTCACTATGTTATTTCCATAAGACACACCTTTGTGTTTAACTTCAAATGACTTAGTGAAATAGCTGAGGAGAGGAGGAAAACAAGAATCTGAAGGCAAATGAGAAGCCAGTTTCATGGAAAGGAAACCTTTTTCAAGGAAAAGGTTTACCTATTGAGTTGATTGTGTACTATGTCAATTACAGTCACCTACTGCCTCTCTGGGCCCTTCCAAACACCTGGTCACCATAGAGCAATTTCTCCAGTTTGTCCTAGTCTGGGGATGACAATAAATAGGTACTTCTATCTCTTCAATATAGACTCCCTACCACTTAATATGTTTAATATGCCCAGTAATATTTCATACATTGGCCAATTCATTTGTCCATTATTCTATCTGGTTTTGAATAGAAGATAAAATAATCATTTTATAGAGTAAAAATAAACAAAGTGCAAGTCTATCTAATGTTACAATTATTTCAGTTTGGTGAAATACACCCTGTGCCACTTCACCCATAGTCAGTGTGCTGTTGATAATACCTGTTAACCCAAGTAATGGATTAGAAGAGGCAGCCAGGTCAAGATGGCAATTCTAGCCAAACTGATAGAGGTTTGATGCAATTTCAAGATCAGACAATAGATTTTGGTAGACATAAACAGGTTAATTCTGAATTTTATATGCAAGGGCTTGGGACCTAGAAAATGAAAATAATTTGAAAAAGAAGAATAAAGTAGGAGGAATCACTCTACCCACTACTATTTACTATACAGTAAGCCTAATTAAGACACTGTGGCTGAGCAAATAATACATTATATGTTCATAAAAATATCTAAAAAAAGACACTGTGATACTGCTGGCAGAATAGGTGTGTAGAATTTTTCTGATTATATTCTTCTATCTACAACCAAGGAAAGAATATCGTGTTCTTTGAATAGCTTTGTTTTGGTGTTTGTGACTCATGTGTTTTAGGAATGTTGTGGGTATGAAAACATTTAGCTGTTAGGACCAGTTATATTACTCAATAACCTTCCTTTTTCTTTCAGTATTTCAAATATTTTTAAGTGATTGTTTCAATATGACAGTACCTTTCTACCTATCTATAATTGTTGTTAAGCTTGTCGGTCTCTGCTGATGTACATATAATTGTAATAAATTACAGAAATGCGCTTTTTAAAAATGGTAAGACCAAGTTTGAAATTCATTGGCCACATTTAATTTGAAATTGTAATGGAAAATGTGAAAAATGCTATTACATGAAGCCACAAATTTGATTTTATAAATTTTTCCCTTGGTAAATTCATAAACTTGATAATATTTGCCAATACCTATTTTAATTAATAAAATCCTAGATTTATAAGGTTCAGATGTTTATTTTTGCCACACCCTCTCTATAAAAAGATGAGATCGCTCATCTTAGATCAAAATAATCTGTGAATTCAACCAAGTATGACCACCTCTCCTGTATTATTTCTACTTAGCTTAACTGCTAGAAGTTAGATTTTGTATAAAAGAGCAGTTCTGATTATGTTTTTTAAACCTCTATTTTCAAAATAGTGATATATGGTCACTTTGCAAGCCAATTGCTTGAAAAATTTGTTTAAATGCAATTTCCAGGACCTACTTCAGACTTACTGAATCCAAGTCTCTGGACATAGGCCCCAGATCTGTGTTTTTGAAAGTTCTCCATATGATTCTTATCTGCCATACATTTTTAATCTTACTCCATTTGATGTTTTTTTTTTTCTCTAGACTTCATACAAGATATTTTCTCCCCATAGATTCTATAACACTTATTAATGAAATCCTGAATCCTAAAATCAGTTTGATAATTATTATTGCATTTAGCCTTTGTCGAAATAGTGGTTCATATAACCACTCCATGTACATTTTGACAAAAATCATATTCAGAATAGAGATGAATTAGACATGATTTCATCTATAAATGCCTCTTTACTTTTATCATTCATTTGTATTAATTCTATCCAGATCAACCTGTTTTCCTAAAATAAGTAAAGATAAGAAGCATCAGACCCAGGAGAAAGCAGTGAAAGAACCAAGATTATTTTGCTTGAAGCACAGTGTTTCTTCAAGGCAGATACAATGTATCTATGTAAGGAGATACATGCTCTATTCCTTTCTCACAACATATTTTCATTTTCCCTTGTGATCTTCAGCAGTTTTTGTGCAGATTTATTATTATACAGATACTTAACTGAGAAAGTAGGAGTCTTAGGAGTATAAAGCTTTCATGGCCACTCCATACATTGAGACTTGTAGATAGAAGTACAGATATGTACTGAAATACACACTTCATAACCAACCTGTTAGTCTCAAACTTGGAAAGACAAGATATCAACAAATTGGTGAAAAACTGCAGCAGAAGGTTTCACAGCTATGCTCTGAAACAGTTTAGTTATAGGCGGGACTCTTTTGCAATTGGATGAAGGAATTTATTATTTAAAGATCACCAATCCTTCCCTCCTTGCATATGCTATGCCACCACTTCCCACCACTGACCCAGTCCTTTCACAATTGCGCAAGATCTTGACGATTCTTTTTAAACTTGTTTCTTTCAGCTTACTTCTCTGCTTTGTGTGTTCACGGTTTCCCTTCCATTTAAATCATTCCAGCCTTCAAATATGCCCTCCTATTCTTCTATATTAAAAACTTAAAAAAAAAAATAAAACAAGTAAAATCCCCTCTCTGACAAAGCTTACATCTAACATGCTTTTCTTCATGTAAGTTTCTCAAAAAAAGCTGTTTAGAATGACTATTTTCACATAATTCAATTTCCTTTCATTCTAAAATGTACTCCAATCTGGTTTCTACTCAGATTGCTATAAGAAAACTCCTCCTTCATCAGTCTTTAATGGCTAATGGATTTAAATGACCCTACATTTTAATCTCTAGCCATGAACCTGCTAACAAGATGCAAATTTATGTATGCACCTACCCATTTGATACATTCACTAGAATGCTTCTCAATGATAAACTTTTGTGTTCAATAATTTACCTTTTGCTCTTTTCTATCAGATTTTACTTATTTCTTGCTTTATTTTTTTGTATATTTAAATAAATGGCACCTCTATCATGCAGATACTAGAATAGATATTTTTAAAGCATTCTTGTCACTTCTGTCCTTCTCTGCTCTCACTCAGTCTGTTCTCATTCTCTGTATTCTCAACTTGGTATACTTGTTTGCATTTCTGCTGGCATCAGTAACTCAAACCACTAACATTTTTCTGGATGGCTGCAAAAGACTCCTGATTGGTGTCCCTGCTCTATTCTTGCCCTCAAATGCATCATTATTCATAAATTTCTAAGTGGTATTTTACAACTAGACAGCCATATTATCTCCCTATTAAAAACAAAATTCAATGCCACTAATTGACTTTTTCCAAGGAAGTAAACCTGAGACTATAGAATCTAGGTTTGAATACCTCACCAACTTCATCTCCGGGCATTCTCTCTTTAACTCACTGTGCCTATAACATTGTCCTTCCAGTTCCTTGAATTTTCTGACTACTTTCCTACTCCAGGCATTTACACATGCTATGTATTCCATGAAATGTCCTTTACTGGCCTACTTAAAATTTCATCAAAATCCAGATCTCAGCTTAAATTCCACATCCTCAGACTCATGTCTTAATTCTAACATTTAACCTTATGAAACTGTGCAAGGCACCTGGATGTCCCAGTCAATTAAGCATCTGCCTTCAGCTCAGGTCATGATCTTAGGGTCCCAGGATCGAGCCCCACTTTGGGCTCTCTGCTCAGTAAAGAGCCTGCTTCTCCCTCTCCCTCTGCCTGCCATTCTGTCTGCTTATGTTCTCTCTCTCTGTCTCTCTGTCAAATTAATTAATTAATTAATTAATAAAATCTTTTCTAAGAACTTACAAAACTGCGCTTATTTAGGATAGTTGATTTTAAAAAAAACAAAACTTTGTGCATGTGATGATGCAACTATGACATTTATTGCATTATATAAAGCCAAATAATATACAGAATTTAAGGATTCTGAATTTGTTTTAGCAAATTAATGTAACCTCATTATAAATTGCTTAGAGCTATCCATTTATAAAATAATGCTACAAATGTGAAAAACGAAAGCACTGAAAAATGATTCCAATTTTAGAAAAGAACATTTTGAATGAGAACATTAACATTTGCAAAGACATTTATTTTAAATTTTTAGCAAGATGACTAAATGGCAATATGTGCTTTTGCTTTGTGTATGAAGGTGTAGTTAGTTGATTTTACGTATAAGCTGGAGTGTATTGCATACTAAACCACTATGTTGATTCCAATTGCTCTCATTTCTCACTTTTAGCCCAGGATACATTGTAATAGAGTCATGATCTGCTTAATGACACTGTGACTTCTGCTTAATATAAGTTGTAAATTTTCATTCTGGCATCTGTGTTAGGTGGTGCAACCTTCTTGGTAAGTGACAATTCTCAAAGGACAAAATGATTAAAAGGATTTCTCAAGATGGCAAGTTCAAGGTTGGCTTTCATGGGCATCTGATTCCAATTCACATACTCTGGTTCACTAAGCCATCGTGCCTTTTCTTATAAGGTTCACTGAAGTCATATATACTTAAGTCCTGAACTCAAGTGAAACATTGGAAAGACTTTTCTGGGATTTATATGTTAACTTTTCTATGTTTTCATGCTTAAATTATCAACCCTGGTTTTCTCTGTCAAAAGAGGCCAAGTGAGTATTTGTGAAGCTTCACAATTTATTTATTTATTTATTTGTTTGTTTGTTTATTTTTGAGATAACCAGAGGCCTGGTGACAGGAGCTTCTGAAGATTTTTTTTTTTTAATTAACACTTTTTTTTTTTTTAAACACTTAAAGCAAGCATTCTACTAAACAAAAATTTCAGGCATTTAGCAAAATTTGAAAGCCTAGTTATCTTGAATGTATGAAATTAGGGAGCCAAATTAAAGGCTAAGAATTTATCAAAGTCTGTTAATGATATTTGTCTTCATGTCTGAGAAGAATATAGGATGCATTCTGTATAATTTGAAAGTATTTACCTTTCATGATCTTGTTCTTCCTTCTTGGGTTTCTGTGGTTTATCCTCTATCAAGCAGAAAGGGGATAAAAGAGAATCATTGCTTACAAAAGAGCCATATCTATTAGTTACAAGAATGGTTGGAAATCTGCGTGGTCTCTTTCTAGTTTCATTCTACTTTTATGGATTGATGTATAGCTAAGAAAAAAATTTTCTTAATTATGGCAAATTTGATTATGGATTAGCAAAATGATATCCATCATGTAACAGGAATAGAAATATTATTTGGCCTCCTATAAGCCTTCCACTGGTATTTTGAAATTCACCCACAACCAAATGCCCAGCCTATTAATAATGAAGTATTTTTTTCCTTCTATTGTAACGGGTAGGCTATTTATAGTTTGGTGAAATTAAAAAGCATAAATGTCCACATACTTACGCTATTTTATGTATTTATCTTTAATGTTTAAAATTTTTAGTGCTATATAATTGGCAAATAAAATTGTAAGGTATTTAAAGTGTACAATGTGATGATTTTATATACATACACAATGTGAAAAGATTCCCCATTGAGTTATTTAATACACCATCACTTCATATTCTTACCATTTTCTTTTTGGTGAGAACATTTAAGTTCTATTTTGTCAGCAAATTTCAACTGTACAATATTTTGCTAATAACTCTCATGACCATGATTTACATTAGATTCTCAGACCTTATCTTTTTTTTTTTTTTTTTTTTTAGATTCCACATATAAGTGACACACTAGTATTTGTCTTGGCTTTCACTGTCTGGCTTATTTCACTTGGCATTATGCTCTCCAGGTTGTTCCATGTTATTGCATGTGGCAGGATTTTCTTCTCTTTTTAAAGCTAAATAATATTCCATATTATATATACAACAGTTTCTTTATTCATTCATCTATAGATGATACTTACCATAGGTAAGTATCATTAGGTCATTACCATACCTTGGCTATTGTAAATAATGCTGCAATGAATACGAAAGTGCAGATATCTCTTTGAAATAATGGTTTTGTTTGCCTTGAATATTTGGGTTATTTTAAAAAAGCCCTTTTACTTTCTTCATTGAATTTAAAAGTTTGTTGGGTTATCGCAGATTGATCTCTGAGTCATATATGACCAAATCAATTATCTCCATAAACCTGATATTTGGCAGGATAAAATAATGAATTATTTTATCTGCCATGAAGTTCTCACATTTATTATAAACTTGAAGGAAAATTGAAGCGTGCATGATTAGCAGGAAGCATGAGGAGTTGAGTAATTTTTTTTATATTTTCATTTTTCTTTCTTTTTTGTTTCAAATCTAACTAAAGAAATTTGAAGGAAACTAATTTCAACATATTTCTAAGTTTTACTCATCTCCAGAGTTAATCTCTGGAAGCTTTTCTTTTCTTTTTATTTTTTTCCCATATTTTTAATACTTTATTTTTTTTCAATTTATTTATTTTCAGAAAAACAGTATTCATTATTTTTTCACCACACCCAGTGCTCCATGCAATCCTTGCCCTCTATAATACCCACCACCTGATACTTTTCTTAAGGGAAAATGCCATAAAATTGCAAGTGCTTCCATTAGCTTTTTATTAAGTAGTCTTAATTGTTTTGTTGACGGCAGGAGAGAAAATTAGAGAGAGAATTTTGAAATGTGTTTAGAGGTATGAAGAGTTGCCAACCCTACACAGAACACTATAAAAAGATTTTATCTGATCTGGAGTCAGACTTTGAATAGAAAGTTTAGAGATACTTTTAGAGATCATTAGGTCAATAAAGTGTCCCTAAGATGTGCTTGTTTTATATTTTCTACATCACACTAATTAAGAGTACTACCACTTCTCCATTTCTATCATCACTAGGATCACTACTATCAAATTTATAATAGTTATGTTATTTTTACCACCAAAAGAAGTCACAAGTCTGAATATTTTATACACAGTTTTTTTCTCATTTGTTCCTCACATGTACCATATAGGTGGGCGTTTTCATTGTATATGTATTTTGGATACAGTAATGTAGAGAACTAACTTTTCCACCAAATTTAGAGATGGGAATCTAATCTAAGTCTGCCAGACATTTACATCTGAGCTTTAATCACTAAATTGTGTGATCTACTAAGTTCCAGGAGGTCAGAGTCCCAAAAAGGGGTTGAGGATCCTGATAGCAGAGGCAATAATATGAAATTATGTGTCTTAAATCTTGCTGGGAAGATCAAAGTCACGCTTATTAGAAAGGCAGAGTCTCAGGCTGCACTTAAACTTCCTGAATTGCAGTCAGCATTTTAACAAAATTCCTAGACAAATTGTAAAGTTTGAGAAGACATGCTCTATCTTTTCAACAAAATATTTTCAAAAACATAGTCAACTTCTTTACCAAAATCTAGAGTCCCTGAATCTATGTGATTTTTCTCAGGGAAATAGCCACTTTTTTCATTCATTGACTCTTTTATTTTTATTTCTTCATTTACTAGATTGTTTTTCTTACTTGTACACCTACTTTGTGGAATATACTTAAACATTATACAAGATACCAAGATAAAAGATTTTGAGGAGATAAACGTGTACAATGGATAGTCATTTAAGCTGTCACTTAATAAATTCTGTAAATAAAAATAAAGTTTAGACATAGGCACTATTTTTACATTCTGGAGGTCTATCAAAAGAAACAACTTCATAAAGGATTTCCTGTCAACAAATAAATGAAGTATTCTTCTACAACAAAGGTTTCTGGATATACCTACAAATTCCCTATGTAGCACTTACTAACTTCTATTCTTAATTTATACTTGGCCCTAATGAGGAAAGTTTACCATTTTATTATTTCTGAAATACATTTTTAACTTCATGAAAATTGAACTATCATTTAATTTCCTTTTTAATGGCAACTCTCTTGTCCTTAACTATTTCTTTTTAGAGATAACTTCTACTTAAAATTGTTTTTCAGATTCCAAAAAATGAAACACTCATAGAAGTCAAAAGTTGAGTTTTCATGTCATCTTTCTGTTGGCAAGTAACTCAAGAGTTTGCATAAACAAGAGGTTTCATGGAGGAAATTGAATTTGATCTTTGATTTGCTATAAGAAATGAATTTTAAAGGAGGTAAGAGGAAGCATCATGGAAGAAAGATTAAGTTGACAGAGGAAGGGTGTGTGAAGACCAATTTTTCTATGGCAATGATACATAGATACATACCCCCAACATATAGGATATGGGGGTGGGAACATGCTGTTGTTTTTAAGATATTTTTATAGGAAATTAGTATGTGTCTGCATTAATATATTATGATTTTTTAAATTTTACACTATAGTTTATTATGTAAGTAACCTTCATTTTAAAGTATAACTTTGTTTTTCAAACAGTTTTGTTTTTAGTATTTATCTACCTTAATACATTTTTTTAATTTCTTTTCAGAATAACAGTATTCATTGTTTTTGCACCATACCCATTGGTCCATGCAATCCGTGCCCTCTCTAATACCCACCACCTGGTTCCCCCAACCTCCCAACCCACGCCCCTTCAAAACTTTCAGGTTGTTTTTCAGAGTCATAGTCTCTCATGGTTCATCTCCCCTTCCAATTTCCCTCAATTCCCCTCTCCTCTTCCTCTCCCCACGTCCTCCAGGTTATTTGTTATGCTCCACAAATAAGTGAAACCATATGATAATTGACTCCTTCTGCTTGACTTATTTCACTCAGCATAATCTCTTCCAGTTCTGTCCATGTTGCTACAAAAGTTGGGTATTCATCCTTTCTGATGAAAGCATAATAATCCATAGTGTATATGCACCACATCTTCCTTATCCATTCGCCCATTGAAGAGCATCTTGGTTCTTTCCACAGTTTGGCAACCGTGGCCATTGCTGCTATAAACATTGGGGTAAAGATGGCCCTTCTTTTCACTACATCTGTATCTTTGGGGTAAATACCCAGTAGTGCAATTGCAGGGTCATAGGATACCTCTATTTTTAATTTTTTGAGGAATCTCCACACTGTTCTCCAGAGGCTGTGCCAACTTGCAATCCCACCACCAGTGGAAGAGGGTTCCCCTTCTCTACATCCTCTCCAACACATGTTGTTTCCTGTCTTGCTAATTTTGGCCATTCTAACTGGTGTAAGGTGATATCTCAATGTGGTTTTAATTTGAATCTCCCTGATGGCTAGTGATGATGAACATTTTTTCATGTGTCTGATAGCCATTTATATGTCTTCATTGGAGAAGTGTCTGTTCATATCTTCTGCCCACTTTTTGATATGATTATCTGTTTTGTGTGTGTTGAGTTTGAGAAGTTCTTTATAGATCCTGGATATCAACCTTTTGTCTGTACTGTCATTTGCAAATATCTTCTCCCATTCCATAGGTTGCCTCTTTGTTTTGTTGACTGTTTCCTTTGCTGTGCAGAAGCTTTTGATCTTGATGAAGTCTCAAAAGTTCATTTTCCCTTTTGTTTCCTTTGCCTTTGGAGACATCTTGAAAGAAATTGCTGTGGCTGATATCGAAGAGGTTACTGCCTATGTTCTCCTCTAGGATTCTGAGGGATTCCTGTCTCACGCTGAGGTCTTTTGTCCATTTCGAGTTTATCTTGGTGTATGGTGTAAGAGAATGGTCAAATTTCATTCTTCTACATATAGCTGTCCAGTTTTCCCAGGACCATTTAATGAAGAGACTGTCTTTTTTCCACTGTATATTTTTTCCTGTTTTGTCAAAGATTATTTGACCATAGTTCCATATCTGGGCTCTCTACTCTGTTCCACTGGTCTGTGTGTGTGTTTTTATGCCAGTACCATGTTGTCTTGGTGATCACAGCTTTGTAGTAAAGCTTGAAATCAGGTAACGTGATGCTGTCAGTTTTGTTTTTGTTTTTCAGCATTTCCTTAGCAAATCGGGATCTCTTCTGATTCCATACAAATTTTAGGATTATTTGCTCCAGCTCTTTGAAGAATACCAGTGGAATTATGATCGGAATGGCATTAAAAGTATAGATTGCTCTAGGCAATATAGACATTTTAACAATGTTTATTCTTCTGATCCAAGAGCATGGAATGGTCTTTCATCTTTTTGTGTCTTCTTCACTTTCTTTCATGAATGTTCTGTAGTTCCTCTAGTACAGATCCTTTACCTCTTTGGTTAGGTTTATTCCCAAGTATCTTATGGTTCTTGGTGCTATAGTAAATGGAATCGATTCTCTAATTTCCCTTTCTTTATTTTCATTGTTAGTGTATAAGAAAGCCACTGATTTCTGTACATTGACTTTGAATCCTGCCATGTTACTGAATTGCTGTATGAGTTCTAGTAGTTTGGGGGTGGAGTCTTTTGGGTTTTCCATATAAAGAATCATGTCATCTGCGAAGAGAGAGAGTTCGACTTCTTCATTGCCAATTTGGATACCTTTTATTTCTCTTTGTTGTCTAATTGCTGTTTCTAGGACTTCTAATATTATGTTGAACAAGAGTGGTGAGAGTGGGCATCCTTGTCATGTTCCTGATCTCAACGGGAAGGCTGCAAGCTTTTTCCCATTGAGGGTGATATTTGCTGTGGTCTTTCATAGATAGATTTTATAAAGTTCAGGAATGTTCCTCTATCCCTATACTTTGAAGCATTTTAATCAGGAACAGATGCTGGATTTTGTCAAATGCTTTTTCTGCATCAATTGAAAGGACCATGTGGTTCTTCTCTCTTCTCTTATTGATTTGTTCTATCGCATTGATTGATTTGCAAATGTTGAACCATCCTTGTAACCCAGGGATGAATCCGCCTGGTCATGGTGGATAATCTTTTTAATGCGCTGTTGGATCCTGTTTGCTAGGATCTTGTTGAGAATCTTAGCATCCATATTCATCAGTGATATTGGTCTGAAATTCTCCTTTTTGGTAGGGTCTTTGCCTGGTTTGGGGATCAGGGTAATGCTGGCTTCATAAAAAGAGTCTGGAAGTTTTCCTTCTGCTTCAATTTTTTAAAATAGCTCCAGGAAAATAGGTGTTATTTCTTCTATGAAAGTTTGGTAGAATTCCCTATGGAATCCATCAGGTCCTGGGCTTTTGTTTTTTGGGAGGTTTTTGATCACTGCTTCAATCTCGTTACTAGATATCGGTCTATTCAGGTTGTCAATTTCTTCTTGGTTCAATTTTGGGAGTTTATAGTTTTCCAGGAATGCATCCATTTCATCTAGGTTGCTTAGCTTATTGGCATATAACTGTTGGTAATAATTTCTGATGATTGTTTCTACTTCCTTGGTGTTAGTTGTGATCTCTCCTTATTCATTCATAATTTTATTAATTTGGGCTTTCTCTATTTTCTTTTGGATTAGTGTGGTCAATGGTTTATTGATCTTATTGATTCTTTCAAAAAACCAGCTTCTAGTTTCATTGATACATTCTACTGTATCTCTGGTTTCTACCTCATTGATCTCAGCTCTAATCTTGATTATTTCCCTCTTTTGTGTGGAGTTGGTTTGATTTGTTGTTGATTATCCAGTTCTTTAAGGTGTAGAGAGAGCTAGTATATTCTGGATTCTTCAATTTTTTGAGGGAGGCTTGGATGGCTATGTATTTCCCCCTTAGAATTGACTTTGTTGTATCCCATAAGTTTTGGGCTGAAGTGTCTTCATTCTCATTGGTTTCCATGAATTTTTCAGTACTTCTTTGATCTCCTGGTTAATCCAAGCATTCTTAAGCAAAGTGGACTTTAGCTTTCAGGTGTCTGAATTCTTTTGGAACTTTTCCTTGTGATTGAGCTCCAGTTTCAAAGCATTGTGATCTGAGAATATGCAGGGAATAATTTCAGTCTTTTGGTATCAGTTGAGTCCTGATTTGTGACCCAGTATGTGGTCTATTCTGGAGAAGGTTCCATGTGCACTTGAGAAGAATGAGTATTCTGTTGTTTTATGGTGGAATGTTCTGTATATATCTATGAGGTCCATCTGGTTCAATGTGTCATTCAATGCTCTTGTTTCTTTATTGATTTTCTGCTTCAATGATCTGTCTATTTCTGAGAGAGGTGTGTTAAGATCTCCTACTATTAATGTATTCATATCAGTATGACTCTTTATCTTGATTAATAGTTTTCTTATGTAATTGGATCCTCCCATATTGGGGGCATCAATATTTACAATTGTTAGATCATCTTGGTGGATAGTCCCTTAAAGAATGATGTAGTGTCCTTCTGTATCTCTGACTACAGTCTTTAGTTTAAAATCTAATTTATCTGATATGAGAATCGCTACCCCAGCCTTCTTCTGAGGCCCATTGGCATGAAAGATGCTTCTACATCCCTTCACTTTCAGTCTGGGTGTATCTTTAGGTTCAAAATGGGTAGACAACATATGGATGGGTTCTGTCATTTTATCCAGTCTGCAACCCTGTGTCATTTTATGGGCGCATTTAGGCCAATCACATTGAGAGTGGTTATTGATAGGTACATTTTTATTGATATCGTGTTATCTTTGAAGTCTTTCTTTCTGTAGATTGTCCTATATTTCTGTTCAATGATATTTTTAGGATTGTTTTCTCTTCTATAGAACCCCCCTTAATATTTCCTGCAGTGTCGGCTTGGTGGTTGCACAGTCTTTCAAGCCTTGCTGGTCTTGGAAACTCTTTATCTCTCCATCCATTTTGAATGTCAGTCTTGCTGGATAAAGTGTGCTTGGCTGCATGTTCTTCTCATTTAGTGCCCTGAGTATTACCTTAATACATTTAGATAAAATTCATTTGAATAATTTATAATTACCCCATGCCTTATTTATTCCCTTGTTAGCAGGCATTTGCCTCATTTACAATTTTTTTGCTGAAATGGACTGCAATATCCATCTTATCATATATACCAAAACTTTGTACTTATAAAACTTGGGAAAATGAATTAAAAGACATGAACTTTACCAGATATTTACTGAATGGCTTTAAAAAACTGTTTTAATTATTTGTAGTCCCATCAGCAATGTATATTTGTTCCTGTAATTCCATACCTTCTCCAACACTTAATATCATCATTCTTTAAAAAGAAATCCAAACAAAGACAGAGGTTTGGCACTATCTGACATCAAGACTTTCTATAAAGCTCCAGTAATCAAGACAGTGTCATATTGATGAAAAGAATAGACAAATAGATCTATAGACTGGAGATCCCAAAAATAGATCCCCCATGTATATATTCAACTGATCGTTGATAAAAGAGCAAAGACAATAAAATAGAACAAAGACAGTCTTGTCAACAGATAGTAATGGAACAACTGGATATCATACGCAATATGTTTGTACATTATCTATATAAAGATATAGATATGGATATAGATAGATATAGATAGTACGGATACCCTTCACAAAACTTAATTCAAAGTGGATCATAGACCTAAATGTAAAACACAAAACTATAAAACTCAGGAGAAAATACAGAAGAAAATCTAATTGACTTTTGGCATGGTAATAATTTTAGACACAACACAAAAGACACAATCTATGAAAGAATTGATAACGTAGATTTCATTACAATTACAATTACAAAACTGCTCTATAAAAGACATGAAAATGAGAAGATAAGTCACAGGCTGGGAAATAATATGTGCAAAAGACACATCTGATAAAGGACTGCTATTCAAAACATACAAAGAACACTTAAATTCAACAATAAGAAAACAGCCTCATCAATAAATTGGTCAAAAGACCTAAATAGACACCTCACCAAAAAAAATAAATAGATAGCAAGTAAGCATATGAAAAGATTCCTAACAACATATGTCTTAAGAGAATTGCAAAGTAAAACAACAAAGAAATACCACTACCCACCTATTACAATGGCAAAAATTCAAAAGACTAATAACAAATGCTGGAAAGGATATAAACCAACAGGAACTTTATTAATTGCTGGTAAGAATGAAAAATAGTCTAGCTACTTTGGAAGACTGGCCATTTCTTATAAAACCAAATTTACTCTTAACCGTATTGACCATCAATCTTGCTCCTTGTTATTTACCCAAATTAAGTTGAAAACTTATGTCCACACAAAAGTCTGCACATTTTAGATGTTTTTAGCAGCTGTCTCATAATTCCAAAGTATGAAGGCAACCAAGATGTCTTCTTATAGGTAAATGGTCAAATAATCTGTGCTACAATCAGACAATGGAACATTATGAAGCACTAAAAAGAAATGAGTTACTAAGTCATGAAAAGACATAGAAGAGCCTTAAGTGACTATGTACAAGAAACCACTCTAAAAAGCTTACATAACTGTATAATTCCAAATATTTGGCATTCTGGAAGAGGTAAAATTATAAAGACAGTAAAAGGATCAGTGGTTTCCAGGGATTGGGAAAAAGGATGAATAGGCAGAAGACAGAATTTTTAGGATGATGCAACTACTCTGTATGATGCTCTCATGGCAGGTATATGCAATTATACAGTTGTCAAAACCCATGGACTATACAATACCAAGAGTGAACACTAATATTAAACTACAGACTTAGTGTAGTAATAATGAGTCAATTTAGACTCATCAATTTTAACAAAAGTACTGGTTAAGGTATGTTGATAGTAGAAGAGACATAGTGAGAGAGACTCTGTCAGAGGAGGAGCACAGGGAGGAGGAGCACAATGTACCATATATGGCATTCTATGTAATTTCTGCTTAATTTTGCTATGAACCCAAATCTGCTCTAAAAAATTAAAGTTCAGTATAAAAATGAAAGACCATTATCACAACTAAATATATGAATTTTCCTTAACACTGTAAAACATTCAATGTTCAAATATTCACTTGTCTCATAAAGTTTATATGTCTTTCTCTTTGTAGATTGCTTATTGGACAGAATATAATTAAGTCTCTTTAATACTGCAGGTTTGCTTGCTCTCTTTCTCTGCAAAATTTTATTCAGTTACAGTGGGTAATTGAGGCAATCTGGCTCTGTGTCCACCATTTTCCCACATTTTGGAATTTGGTGATGACATAATAATGGCATTTTTAATAAGATTTTTTTGTTTTTTTCATTTTCTGTAAATAAAAATAAAACTTAGAAGCTTGGTTAGATTTACATTGTATGTGCATGAATGTGTGAGTGTGTGTGTGTGTGTGTGTGTGTGTGTGTTTGTGTTTAGTTTTTGTTATTTGTTTTTTGGGTTTATTTTTGTTACTTGTTTTTTTGGCATGACTATTATACATGTGGCATTCTGTTTTTCCCTCAGGATGCACATAATAGTTGGTTGTCTCTATTGATATCAACAGTTATACATGATAACTTCATAACTCCATTAATTCAGACCAAAAATTGCTCTTCTTACTAGATCATGTCTTACTTGTATCTTAGGTAGAATACTTCTCTAGAGAAAGATTCCATTGTCTAGAGATCTAGTATTTGGTTGCGCAGTGGAATAGTTAGTGTGGGAAAGATGGGATAAATGTGTAATTTTTCCTTTTTTATCAGCTTCAAAATAGTGAAAAACATCTTTCCATCATAACCAGTTGGTAGATGGTAGTTCTTTTTTGTTTTGTGTTTTGGTCTTATTGTGATCTCTTGGCTTTTAATATATTTTGTATATTTCAATTTATTGCAAGTCATACTGATATTCAAGCTTTCCATATTTTGTTCAAGTGGGATCCTTTTCAAATGACTCCTACATCATTTTGACACAGCACTCAACATCTTTGAAATATTCTATACTCTCTGGTATGACAATGCAGTCCATTTCATCTTCAGTCTCTCCTGTTTCAGTCTTTTCTATAAGGAGTACTCATTACTTCCAGTGAGAGAAAAAAAAAATATATATATATATATACATATGAATACATATGAAATACCTATGTATTTCAAGACCAGATTTCCTCATTGGTAATGGTTGGTAATTGTTTCTAAGCTTTATTTTTTCCCTAGAAACATAGAAAATATGTTTATTTGTTCTTAAAGATATTTTTATTAAAACTTCTCATGAACTCATATTGATGCATACAATTCAAATATAGGCCTCCAAAGTTTTTGCTTAATCTCTTTTGCATTATAGATCTCTATATCTTTGCTGAGTTCTCAATAACACTGTGACTGTAGAATTAGAAAAAGAAATCATTACTCATTTGCTTTCTCTCACATTATACCCATAAATATATAAAAGTATAAAAGTATAAAAAGTATAAAAGTACAAAAACTAAAACAAAAGTGATTGTTTAAATGTTTAAGATTTTTTTTTTTTTTGGCAGGGTTTTTTTTTCTGTTTTTTGTTTGTTTGGTCAAATTACTATGCTTTAAAGTCACTTTTTAAAAAATTTCTCTTTCTACCACAAACCAAATACACATTTAGGCTCACATGTTTCTTGTTTTATTTTTTAGAATTTTGTTAAAAAATCTAAATTTAGAGATAAATGTAAAATGTTTGTAGATTTCTAAAGTCACATCTACAAAACAAAGAAGTCTAGGATCTAGGTTTGCCCTTCTATGCTATTTTCTCTCTCCTCTTAGGAGCAATAGTTTTCCCCCTTAATGTTTAACATACTCCTTTGTGTATTTATTTTTGTATTTATAATGTAAGCCTATGCCTCTTTCAGAATTTTGGAATGTAGGAACATTTGTGCATTTCTTCTTGCGGTTGCTTTAATATTTAGCACTTTTCCATAGTGCCCCTAATCCTTTTGGGGGGGGAATATGATCTATTGGTTCTTTATTATAAGTAATAACAAATTAGTTATTCAATTCTACTTCCTCTGTCATTTCTCTTCACCAGTATCTAATCAGAACCATTCAGTTTAATTCACAGTTAGTAACTATAAGGTCATTAAGAGCACATTCTATTCCCTATTCTCTTTAAAGTTTGATAATGTAACTAACATTTGATTTAGCCTCAATTTTGAATCAACCTCAACCCCTAAATATTCTCCAACTTTCTTCATTTCCTAGAAATCATAAGTTGGGAATATTTTAAAATATTATTTTCTGAATATACCATATGTTCAACTTTGAATCATATTTATTGAATATATTATCTAATTTTAGTTTCATAGTTTAATGAAATGAAAAGATTAAATGAATTTATTATAAAGTAATATTTCATTTCCATCCTATTTTTCAACTTTCAAAAGATTTTGAAATTGTTGAAGAACCTAGGGATTGATTATTTCTTTTGATGTGTCAAAAAACACAGCTCAAATTCAGGTCAAAATAAGATTCACAACTTATGAGAACTGAGCAACTGTCTAGGTTATGGGAGAATGAATATTCTGGGAACTTGAAGTTCTGATGGATTTACCACTTACCATTTACCATTTACCACTCCTAAAAAATATTCCTGGTTTCCAGACATACTTTTTAAGCTCCTGGATAGTCACAATCTTAGATGTAGTCTCTACTTATTATTAATAATGTCATATATATAAACAGAAAACATTTGCAAAATTTTCTTATATCAAGTGTACTTTAGTTATATTAAGACTTTATATTTGTGTAAATACCATACACAGGTAGGGGCCCCTAAGTGGCTCAGTTTGTTAAGCATCCAACTTGGTTTCTGCTCTGGTCATGATCTCATGGGTTATGGGATTTAGCCCACATGGGACTCTGAACTCAGTGGGGAGTCTGCTCGGAGACTTCCTCCCTCTACCCTCCCCCCAACTTTCTCTCTGTATCAAATAAATAAATCTTTTTAAGAAATACCTACACACAGATCTATTTTATTTTAATATGTATTTTATGTAGAATAGATTCATTTATTTATTTAACAAATCTTTATTGAACTTCCTTTTGATAAAGTAGGCATTACCTTAGATTAACCTGGAAGATTGAACAAAACCAACAGAAATTGAAAATATCCCTGAGTTTAAAACAAAATATGTAATATCTTAATGGATTACAATTACTCCATATGCTGCAGAAAAAAGTTTCCATAACCTGAGCCACATCCTTCCTAATTCTGTCAAAAGTAAGCAGCATGCACTTTATCCTTAAAACTGACAAAATAGACAGTGGGGTAGTCAAAATGGAGACGGTTTATTGTTGTCTACTTGGAACTCTAAAGAAACAATAGCTCTTTCCCTCACCCTATTTCAGTAAGCATATATTATCAATACTGTCAGTTGTGAGTATGCAGCTTGAAACTTCAGCTTTGTGAACTTTTTTTGTACCACATATTCTTCATTCTATCAGCCATGTGAGAAGCTATATTAATAGAAACATATTTTTTGTGTACCTCTGCTGTACCCTTCACTGGTTTGGGGGCTTGTATTAAAACAAGTCAGATACAGTGCAAACCTTCCGATATTTTACAGTCTAGTAGAAGACACATGCAAACAGGCACTTCTAAATGCAGAGTGGAATGTGACAAGTGAACCTTCCTTATAGAATATCTAATTATAAAGCAATCAAAGGGATGGGAAGTAAAATTCCAGACACCTGGCTGGGCTTAAGTATTCCTATAATGTAATTTAATTTTATGGCCTGGAATTTACTCTGAAAACCCAAAATATAGGATCATCCTTACTTGGCAATCATGCATCTGTGAGTTTAATATTGTGTTGGCAAGGAGGAAAATAAGATACCTCATTCCACCTTTAACATTGTTGTATTTCTGGCCAACACTTTAAAGAGGTTATGAAGCCATTGACCTAGAAATCATAATGCAAATGTTGCTCCAGCAATCACAAATGCATACACTGGCTTTGAGAAAGTTTATAATTTGTATAAGTACATTTTTAATATTCTTTACATTTGCAATGAGTTGCGAATTAGATTTGTTTACAATGTGCAATGGTTTAGAAAGCAGAAAATCTTACTGTTGTCAAATAAGATTTGTAGCATTATAAAAATGCACTTAAACATTTTAATATATTAGCAAGGATCACAGCATATTTCACAATTTTGCTAAGTTACAAACGCAAGTAGAACTTTGATTTTCCACCTGTATCAGGAGCGAACTGAATATCATTTCATGACTTGGTGAAAAGTTTGAAAATCTATGCCTGTGTTTGTCTAGAATCATTTTTATGGCCAATTAAATCTATTTAAAATTATGCTGAAAAAATGACAAAGATCATTTCTGGAGGGTGAAATGAAGGCAAAAATAAATTATATACTTTGAAAAATAAAGCTTTCAAACGGAAACTGGTAAAGCTTTGAAAAAGAAATCAACAACAAAAATAAATGCTGTAGATTTGTATTGGGGGGACTCCAATAATTATAACCCTAACTATGTAATTAGGTAAATTAGTTTACGTCTCTTTATATAAATCACATCAAAGCATTTATCTATGCTATTTGTAAGCTTACGAGCTATCTAAAGCCTCTATTCTATAGATAAGGAACCCTGTCTTATTTCTGTATGCACATAAACATTAATGAGGTCATAAAATAACAAGATTAGAGTGGATCTTATATTCAATCCAATCATCATTTTTGCGAGGTATTATAGGCCTTTTGCCCTATAATAAGTATTACACAATTAAGCATATAACACTTTTCTGTGTTTGGTTGCATTGGGGTATATTTTGATAGTAAGACAAAGAGTAATTTTTGGAGGGTAAATATGGTAGCATCAATATAGTGGTTTAATAATAGTACTATAGAACCTAGCACAGACCACACTTGTAATTAAATTTCATCCGCTTCATAAGATAGTCATCAGTGCACATGTTTGAAACACAGATGGGAATGTTCTGAGATTTTAAAGCTGTAGATTTACTTCAGGATACAAGGTGGTGCTGTTTCATTTTACAAACAAAAATTACTGTGACCGAAAGCTAGCAAAGCTAGAAGGACATCATCCCCTACAAAGAGAGCAAGAATCCAGAAGAAGCCAATTCTATACTTCTACATGCCAACTATGATTTTGTTTAATGGAAAAATAGATAAGTTATATTTATATACACTGCACAATGTAAACACAGAAGCAATAACAATATTCACTCAAGGATGAAGTGTTCATTTTTTAGTAGTTAACAGGGTTCTGTGGCCCACAATATTGGCAGGGGCTGCAAAGGCCCTGGTCTTCGGGGAATAAAAATATGTGCTTTATAAAAAATGAGTGAAAAGTTAAGGTTTAGTCCTAGTTCTTATAATCTTTTTCTGCTGACAGCCATTTTACTGATTTTGTAAATGAGCATCTAAGCTCATCTTTTAATTCCAAATGACCTATGCAGTAAGGAAAACGAAAGGCTTCACTGTCTTCTATTCAAATGTTAATCACCATTTGCCAACTTCTTGCCAACTTATGGTATGAATTTAAATACTACAAAAAATGAGGCTTTTTTTTTCATATCAGCCTTTCTCTGTATTTGTTATTAATTTACATAGAGAACATAAATGAAAATTTAGCATCCTTTTTCAATGTCAGATTTCCTTTATGATATCCATGAAATTAAGTAACCTTCCTGGGCCTGATTTTTAATCCCATTATAAGACACACTAATACTCACATTTTCAGAGCAGTTCTCATGGTGTTTGTAATGTTTGTAAAACAAATTGAGAGGTTTTTTTTTTTTTTTTTTTTTGTAAATCCTAGACATATTTGTTTACTGAAAATTGCTAATATAGAGAAATTAGGTTGTTTTATATATGCTGATACCCTTGGCAGATTTTTGATTGACATCCATAACAATTTTATCAGATGCTTCTTTATAACTCAATGTATTTCTCTATTTGGTTGTTTTGTGTCTGTTGATATCCTCTGCAGATTTTTGATTGGCATCTATAACAACTTTATCAGTTGCTTCTTTATATCTCAATCTATTTATCTTATTAGAGGTTTTGGCTACTAAAAATGAAAACTAATTCAGAATTCTGCTGAGGACTTGTGAAATATAATTATATCCTTTACTGATTTTTTTCCAGTCTTTTCACCCTGACATATCAGTTATTTAAATGTCAGCATTAATGTTAATTTACTTTTCTTTTTACATTTTTATATTTTCTTTACTAGAAGCTGACTCATATTTTCAAGTAATAGGGAAGAAAGAACTATACCATTCACTTATTTTGGCATAAAATAGACTTATTTAAATAATTCTTTATACTCAGCTTTATGGACAGAAAAAATAGTAGACTCATTTATTGATGATATTATATTACATGGCATTATTCTAAGGAGTACAGAAATATCATTAATATAACCTTGAAAAAAGTTCATGCCATCATAATTTAAGTCAATGAGGGCAAAGAAGGCAAGATAGCTCATTTAAGAAAAAAAAAACCTCCAATAACAAAAATGTTTAATAGATAGTAACTCACTAGGCTTAATCTGACAAAAGGAGATCATATAACCTCTCACATTTCTCTAAAATTTAATGTCTAGACACTACGACATGAATATTTGAGATTTCTTCTTTTAAAAGTGTCTAATACTTTAAGAGGCACTATTGTGTAGAATTATAAATAATATCTTTGAATTGCATGAAAGCCTAGATTTGAAATATGGTTACTTACTCTTGTATGGTCTTGGGCAAGTAAGCCACTTTTTGAGTCAACTCCTTATGTGTCTATAAAATGGGGAGAATACTTACTTCCCTCATAGTTAAATCAATGTTTACATGAGATAACTCATATATAGTGCTTAACAATAATAAACACTGAATAAAAATTAGCTACAGTTTCTGTTTTCCAGTGAACACACAATTTTTTTAAAATCTCCTCAAATATCATCAAAATAATTTTTAAACTTGACAAACTTTGTTTCCTGTCCTATTTATATGAAAGAGAGAAATGGTTAAAAATAATTCATTGTTTTCCAAGAGTACAGTATGAAAGCAGGAAGGGCAGCAGTATAATGTTGCCATTTATAGAGAAACCTGACAAACACTACCTTAGGTAATCAGGGTCAGTATCAGCAGTGATGTCATTTCATGATATGAATCCTTGATGTGATTTGATGAAACGGCACCTTACCTCTGTGGTCTTCCCCACAGAAACACATAACATCAGTCTAGCCGGGAGACAAACATCAGACAGATTCCAATGGAGGAAGTGTCTGCGAAATTTCTGGTGAGTACTCCTCAAAACTCTCAAGACCATCAAAAACAAACTTGAGAAAACCTTACAGTCAAGCAGAGCTTTAAGGAAGCATGATGACTAATTACATAGAAGTAAAAGTATATGAATCTGAGTCATACTCTAATAAATTCTCTAACTCTAGAGACAGCACTTGGACATCATCACTACAACACTCCTAGTCATCATTAACATTAGGTGATGCCATTTATATAGCTCCGCATTCTGTGTAGAAATATGGATAAAATAATGGATAGATTGAATATTTGAGTTATTTTATTAAGATGGGATGGTAACACATAAACTATATTAATAAACATTCAATTTTATTTGAATTAAACAGAAGAGAAATAAATAGGAAAAACAAAGGATCTGATGACCTTCAGATAAATGTTTTTTTTTTTTTTTTCTTTCATAGGAGATGTTATTAACAAAAGATCAAGCCAAGGTCAAGGATTTGTGAAACACATTATGAGGCTCATTTATTGTTTTTTTTTTAAATCTACATATTTCAGTTTTTTGTTTACTCTGACTATAAATGATGAGTTAATTAGCTGCAGGATTGAACTTATTAATAGACCTAATGACTGCCTAAGACATCTGGATAACTGATCCTTGTTCTTATTACATAGCCTGGAGTCAAGGAATATACTCACATTGGACTTTGTAAGCCTTAAAGAGGGTGGCAAATGGACTCTAGGCTGATGTGTATATGAGACCTCACTTTATTATTGTATTTTGTATTATGTAAATTCTAAAACTGATGAGAAGCACTTTTGCCCAGAGGAGATGGTCCCTGGCACCTATCAACTAGCTTGAATTAACACTATTCCAGGCTTAGCTATAAAAGCCTATGTATAGAAGGGCAGGGCTCAGAGGAGATGGAAAGCAGAGGAAGTGACTTACACACAATTAGAAAAGTATTATTGTCAACCACTTGTGAAGATTTTGGGGTACAGATTTTTGACATTCCTTTGGCTCTAAAGCGTCGATTTCTCCTCTGTGTACTCTGATTTTGTTGACCTCAATATTCTTTGGGTAAGTAAACCTTGGGTGTTGATCTAGTAGATTGTGGGCTTGGTCTTTTCATTACTTTGTTCCTACTTCTGACAGTCTAATAGAGAGGAAATATTTTATAATGTTCACACTTTCTTCTTTCTTATGAAGCTGTACAAATTATAATGTTATATTTTATTGCATGGTTTATGGCATTTATCTCCATTTTGTAAACATAACTTTTGGTTCCCCTTGTTAGCATCTTCATTGATTTTATATTTTGGTTCATTTGCTGACTGACTGGTCTGGTGTTCAGGAACTCATTTTTCACAAAGGGACCATAGATATTCTATTACCTGAGTAATTACATGTTTGATAAAATCTCTCTCTTGTTTTTAAAACTGACTAATGTCTGGTAAGTGTCCACAGTCTTGGGCCTTTTAATCTCTCTCAGAATTTTGTTCACATGAACTTCTTATGTTGAATGTTAAAAATGGAAGTCTCAAGCTTATTTTTTTGTTCCTATAAGCGTTTTTATTTGTCTTCTAGGAAAAAAATCCTTCAAAAATCCTTTCTTCATGCTGGGTATTCAGTAATACAATTAGGAGATGAGTCATCATTTGTTGTATGATATCAAGCTTTTCCTGGAAAGTGCTGTGCCACTCAGCCTGTAGATGACTTCTTCATTCGTCTCAGACATTTTTTTCTTGAAATACATTATTGAATATTTCTGATTCTATTTGTTGAGTTCTCTATTTCAGGAGCATAAACGATCCCAATATTGGATTATCTAAATTGTACCACTATTATCTGCTTCCATTGTGATTATTTCAGGATTTATCCCTGCAAAAGAATACCTTCTTCATTTTTTCTATTCAGTTCCTCAGTTTTTTTTTTTTTAATAGATAAATCTTTATTTATTTATTTTTTAAGACACTATTTATTTATTTGACAGACAGAGATCACAAGTAGGCAGAGAGGCAGGCAGAGACAGGGGGGGGGGAAGCAGGCTCCCCGTTGAGCAGAGAGCCCGATGCGGGACTCGATCCCAGGACCCTGAGATCATGACCTGAGCCGAAGGCAGAGGCTTTAACCCACTGAGCCACCCAGGTGCCCCCAGTTCCTCAGTTTTTTAATCTTCCCACATCTCTCTCTCTCTCTCTTTTTTTTTTTTTTTTTTTTGGCACTCTACCTTTGTTTTTAAGCTTTGTAGTTTTTTTAAAATCTTATTCTCTTTTTAAAAATTTTAATATTTTGTCTTTTTCTAACTTTTTTTAACTGATTGCTTGTTCTACTTAGCTCTCCTTTACACTATGCTCTCCTCTACACCAAAATAAAAATTTTCATTTGAGTCAAATAGGGTTTTACTAGATTTAATAATGAAGAGCCCCTCCAAATGCAATTACTCAAATGAGGGACAATTTTATTTTCCATTTATCTAATGGCTCGGGGTGGATATTTGTTTGGTGGATAGCTCTCCATATAAGTATTCATGGACTGGGGCTAACGGAGACCATGGGTCTTCAACACATTGCTCTCAAGTTCATGTTAGTCATTGCCAACCTGAGCATCAGACAAAGGGGAAAACATAAATATCCAGGGCTGGATAGTTTCCCCTAAGCAAGAAAGGCACATATTCCAACAGTAGCAGTCAATCACACCTTCTATTACTTGGCTTCCATTTTTTCTAGACTGAATAGTTATTTATTTTTATTCTACAGTGTATTTGCATATGTCATACACCATTTCATTTTATTTGAATGATATTTGGAGAATTTTGTTCAGATTTTCTCTTTGTAGTGATGTGGGGTTTTTTGTTTTTTTGTTTTTTGTTTTGTTTTGTTTTTTGTTTTTTTTACTTTCCCCTTGACTTTCTTCTGAGACCTATTCAATTTCCTCTCTGAACTAACTTTTGAGGACATATTTTATATTCTAATATCATTTCTTATTCACTGTGTCTTTAAGCAAGGGAGCATGGAAAGGAAATTAGAAACAATTCCATGAGGCTGTAAATTTTTTTTTCCTTTGTCATCTTTTGAGGCTTATGGCATCAGATTGCTCCTGTTATTATTCCTTTTTTGGATAACTGTGAATATTTAAAAAAATTTATTATCAGTATATTTCACTGAGAAAGATTAGTATTTATTAGGCTTTGATAAATTACCATGATCATTACCAAAAGTATCAGTATAACTATTTTTTACTAATTTTTTTTATAGACTCTGAGAGTTGAGACTGTTAAACTTGTTTGTCATTGTGGTATAAACAATATATAGAACAGTGTCTCAATAGTGAACTGCCATTACTGCATATCTCAACCAAGGGGTGATACATGTATAGTAACCAACTTGCAGATTCAAGTCTGTATTTGATGTTTTAAGGGAATTAAATGTCCATGTATTAAGTGAAGTATGCCTGAGGCTCTTCTTTCAAATGATAGTTTAGGGAAATTCTCTACCCATCCCCTGACCTTCCAGTGGAAATCAACATCCTCCAGATGAATTTTACTTCTCACATTGGAAGAACAGCTGGAAATAATTTCTACCTTTTGTGGCATTTATTATTTGTTCTAGAAATGTAGATAAAGTCCCTTACAGAGAAATCTATTCTATTTGTTTTATGACTTTGAATTGTCAAACTTCTAAAAGCAAAGAATTATTTTAGTAAATGGATGAAGCATTCCTAATTCTAAACACAATGGTGCATTAAATAGGAAAAAAAAAAAAAACTTATCTAGCTTCCTCCAAAATTTTGATACTATCTACTTCTATGTATGCACTTACTTTTATATATCAAAATATTAATACAATTCAAAATTATTACTACTACAAACACATACAAGCATCAAAATAAAAGGAGGAAACTTGTAAAAATGGTTTCCTTTAGACTGACAACAAACATGAGATCTTTAATTTAGAAAGTGAGTCTCTGAGAAAGGACCCATAATGAAACTACAGCATAGTTATACATAGAGCAGCAATTCTGTGTCTGGAATACAAGCCCCAAACTTGGATTTATGATTGCCATGTGCAATGTATTCCTTATACACTGTTTTTTTTTTTTTCTTTTTGCTCCGGTTTCATTTTTATAGACTGTCATGTACTATATATGAACTCATTTTTACTCTAAACCCTTTGGCAAACTCACCTCAGTATTTAAGGAATTGCCTGTCTATTTGAGAACTTGGCTTAAAACCACAAAGGGGCAAATGGTAGAAAGATGGCAAAAATCTGCTTTCTAGATCAACAGCCAATAAGCAGAAAATAGACATATACACACAAGTTAGGCTGAGTATCTAAAATAAGTTATGCTTAATTATAAACTATGTAAATCTTTCATTTGCATTGAATCACAGGTTTTGTCAAGCTTTCCAGTCTGTGAGGCAAGAGAGGTGTGGGGCTGTCCCACACTGAGGAAGGCCCATACCTCAAGACTGAGTCTTCCTTTAGGCACTTTACCCAAGACTTATTGTGCATCCTTGATCATTTGCTCCTTTTTTGAATTTGTCTTTTTCAAAGTGACATTATTGGTCTCCGTGGTTTGCTTAATTGGGTTAACTTCTCTCTGAATTCCTTAGGTTATAATCATACATGTGGGTGCTTACATGATAGACACATTCCTATCATCTGAAAGCTAGTTTTCATAATAACATAATGCACTTGTTACAAATATAACTTAAAATATGTAAAACTTCCTATAACACCCCTGCACCCTTGTAGATATGTTTCTCCCATGGTCTTCTCAACTGATGGCAATAGTTTTTTCTCTCTGATATCACATTTAATTCCTCCACAAATTCTGGTGGCTCTACTTTCAAAATATATCCACATTCTGAACACTTAGCATCACTCCAATATGGCCACCCTAGGCCAGGTCACTATGAGCTCTTGCCTGGATTATTATCATGTATTCCTCTCTGGTGTCCCTGCCCCAGAGACCATGTGTAGCCAGCATACTGTTATGTCCTGAAACGTAGTTACACCATGTTACTTAGAAGGTCCTCTCACAAAGTAAAAGAATATACATTCCTTTCAGCTGTACATTAAGATCTTTAAAGGCATAGGTTCAGTAATGAAAAGTTTAGGTATTTATCTAATAACTATACAGATCACCACACAAAACACATGCTCTGTGTTTAAAGCACTGACTAAAGAGGCAGACCAACCTGAATTCAAATTCAATTTCCACCGTCAATGATCATCAATTACAACTTAAGAAGTTTGATTGATATCTTCAAACATCCATATTTTGATACAGAAAAATGGGATTAAAACAATGCTATACAATTTTATATGACTGTAGTTAATAATGTACAAGATTGGTATTTCAGTCTAACCAGGATAGAGAAACCACTTAAAATGTTTATAACAGGGTATTTCATTCTGGGAGTTAGTTACAAAAGTGTTGTGGATTTGGGGAAGCCATAAAATGGATTAGCAGATAGTGGGAAACCCAGAGATTAGCAATAGTGGGAAATTACTTCCAGCCTTAAACTGGAGAACTAAATGTTGGTACCAGTAAAGATCAAAGTCATTCTTTCAAAGTTGGAACCACAGTGGGCCAGATATAAACTTAAATAGTTAGAAAATACTACCTAGCAGAGATGAAAGTGAGAATAACCCAGCTTTTCCCTTCCCACTGCACTCCAAAATCCCCAGTGTCTCCACTACCCAATGAAACCAGAAGCCAACCAACAGTGATCCTGACCAATGTATCTGAAGAAGTGAACTTCTCTCATAAAGAACAGAACATGGGAGGGCGCCTGGGTGGCTCAGTGGGTTAAGCCGCTGCCTTCGGCTCAGGTCATGATCTCAGGGTCCTGGGATCGAGTCCCACATCGGGCTCTCTGCTCAGCAGGGAGCCTGCTTCCTCCTCTCTCTCTCTGCCTGCCTCTCTGCCTACTTGTAATCTCTCTCTGTCAAATAAATAAATAAAATCTTTAAAAAAAAAAAAAAAAAAGAACAGAACATGGGAAGAGAGAACAGATTAGGAACAGACAGGCCCCAAATTAGCACAGTTTGCCACCAGAGATCTTAAAATTGGCTGTGTAATCTGAAGGATACTTAAGTGTTCATGCAAAACAGCAACTTTAATTTGTCATGACATAGACAGGACATTATCTAGGAGGATAGTGGAAAGTCATTTTTTACGGGATGGGTTCACAGATCTCAAAATTAACACTGATTTTAATGTCAATGTAAATATTTCTAGTGGATTTCTGATATGGGTCTTTGCATTTTATTACTTGTGTACCTTTTATACATAATAAATCTTCCTTTTATAAAAATAAACCTTCTTAGTGAGAATAAAGTATACATATAGTTGTCAGTCAAGAGAGACTGTTAGAAATCCAATTTAAAAAATATTTGCACATTATTTGAGGTAATTTAATTTACAAATATAAAGAAGCCATTGAAATATTTGAGTTTTAGGGGCACTTGGGTGACTCAGTCATTAAGCATCTGCCTTCGCCTCAGGTAGTGATCCCCAGATCGTGGGATCCAGCCCTGCATTGGGCTCCCTGCTGGGCGGGAAGACTTCTTTGCCCTCTCCCACTCTCCCTGCTTGTGTTCTCTCTATTGCTTTTCTCTCTCTGTCAAATAAATAAATGGAATCTTTTAATCATCATTTATTTAAAAAATAAATAAATAAAAAGAAAATACACTTTCATTTCACTCCAATTCTTTAAAAAATCTGAGTTTTATAAATAAGAAAATAAACAAACAGCCTCAATCTAAACCCAAAAGTGAAAATAGCAAAGCTGCTCCCTGATACGGATACAATTCACCCTTAGTTTTAATGGTTTTCATTCAGGATCAATGGGGGAAATAAGTCCCACAGGATTTTGAATTCACATTTATTCTGTTCATTAATATATATTTTTATATGTTAATGAACATCAACTTGAAAGGTTAAAAATATCTTCAAAATGTAGTTTTACTAATTACACATTACCTTGAATCATAGTATTGTTAAATTACCATTCAATAAATTAAAAATTCTAGTAGTTTTTTTTTATTTTTTTTTAAGATTATCTATTTATTTATTTATTTTAGAGAGAGCAGGAGGAGGAGGAGAAGAAGAGAAGGAATCAGAGCCTGAGAGGGCTTAGATCTCCAGCTCTTGACCTGAGCTGAAGGCAGATGCTTAACCAACTGAGTTACCCTCAAGTACTATATTTGAAATGTTTAAAAGGTGTAGTTTGGAAGTAAACTCAGCTTTGTAATATTATAATGACCCAGAATTGCAGGTATCTCAAATCAAAAAGATCAGTGAACCAGCATTCGTTCTTACCATGTTAACACAAAGCTTGAATGACACATGTCCCCAGACAATTCTGAGAGAAAAATATTTCTATTGCATAGAAACTCAGTGTCACTGAAATTAAAAACCAAATGTTCGTATGCCTAAAAGAAATATTTTGCTTTGACCTATCATGAGACAAGATCAAGTTGATCTCCAATGTTTATGATTGGTTTAACTCAGTAAATATATCCTGCTACTGTAATTAGCAGCATTGGTTGAAAGCTTACAAAAGGAAAAACACGAAGCTAATGCTCTAGGTTAGAGATTAGGTTAAGAAAAAAAGTGGAAATAATAAATGTTTAATTAATACAGATTCAACGCCCTGGCAGTGATATGAGGTCTTTTATTACCAAAGATGAAGCTTTTTAAAAATAACGCTACAAAAAATATATGAATCCTGGTCAAATTTTATTTTGTTAACGTAAGATTAAATTTCTGAGTTTATAGTAGGTATCTTGTTTTCTGTGTTTACAATAGAAATATCAAAAGAAGTATGGCTATATTTCTCCCCATAGCAGTTGACTTGAAACCCCTATGTTTTTGTGAAAGAGTTTGCAAACAAATTCTAAAAAACTGTAAAGTGGAAGACAATACTAGGAGGAAAGAATTATCATTGCTCATTTGTTTTCAGTGAATACGCCCACATTTGTCTCCTTCAGGATTACATGGAAACAACATTGACAAGTATATAACACTTTCTTTTAACTTAAATTCTGAGCCATGACTGTTGCTGACCTCTTATTTTTCTTTCCTGAAAATTGTAAAACAACATTTGAATTTCTCAGTACATTTAGTATTGCCTGAATGAGAGCATACCATTTGGTGACGTCTGAGGAAAGTTCCAAAACATCAATTAGTTTATAGTGTTTAGGTAACTTCTGTCACGTTTTCTTTTAATTTCTTTCTAAACCTGTTCCCATTAGAGGACGTAATGTGGAATGAAATTGCTTATTACAAAGTGCCACTAATTATATGCCACCATAACTGTATTATTTTAAGTTATTATATTCCTTAGACTTAATGATCTCTAATGTGTTTAAAGTTAATATTTGATGAAAACTTGTTAATATTTAAATAGTTTGCCTACTTCAATAGATTCTACTGAGAATGCGAGTCTATCATATGATCATCTTTGAATGAATAAAGAGAAAATCTCAAATGATCTTCCCTTTGGTCAGCTGCACTTGACTATTTTCAGGACTTGAGACTTTTCAGTTCACAAATAATGACTGACATGAATTTGACTACGTTTACAATCATCATGTTTCCATTTTGAATGTGATCTGTTATTGTATTTTGGTTATCCTTTAGAGATTTCAAAATTTATTATCTGTGCAATTTTTTTAATAGTAGGAAACTACATCCTAGGAGCTTACCAATAAAATATGAGCAATTGATGAATTTTATCTTCGCTTTATCTGGAATCCATTGATTTGTCAAGGTGGTAACTTCATCAGTAACTCACTGGATTATCCATAGTTTTGCGGAAAGAATTATGATTTTAACAGGAAGATGCAAGGGAATTTAAGTTGTTTTGCCTTTAAAAAGTAGAACATTGTGATTTAGGGCAGGTAAGGAGTCCTGGGAGTGAGAAAATTAACTATAGGGCTTGAAGTGTAGTTATGTGGTTCAAGAGAATCCCCTGATCATCATAAAGCCTGAATCTCCTTGGACTCTGATTTGCTTACACTGCTGCTCTCTCAAATCGTATTTTGTAGTGTCCTGTTAAAAATAAGTTGACTATCGGGGCACCTGGGTGGCTCAGTTGATGAAGCGATAAAGCATCTGCCATCAACTCAGGTCATGATGCCATGGTCCTGGGATGGAGCCTACTACCAGCCTGCCTGCTCAGTGGGGAATCTACTACTTCCTCTCCCCTCTCCCTGCTTGTGCTTGTGAGCTCTCACTCTCTCTGAAATAAATAAATAATCTTTTAAAAAACAAGTTGAATTGTTTAAAAAAATAAGTTGGCTTTTTTTTAAATATCAAATGTCAAAATTTCTGAGCTTCATCTCTTACCTCACACAGAAGCAGGGAAAGATATGGGTAACATTTGCCTAATAAGTCCTTTTTCTTTTGGACAACTTAAGTTTTCTGAAGGAAAAAGAAAAATAAGGGGCATCCCTTGTCTCTTTGTAACTAATTGGGGCCTTAAATATGAGAGCAAAAATCTCTGACTTTCAAGTCTCAATTTTCTAGTGTCTCCTTAGAATTGAGGTGCTCTCATAATGAGTAGTGATGCATCAGTAATACCTTTAGATTTTTATATTTCTTAAGAACTTTCACTCAAAAATCCATATCAATATCTTAAATACACATGAAGTGCTTGACAAAAAAAAAAAGCCTGCTATTTTGAATAGTAATTTTCAAAGTGCTTTTTTGTACATTATTCCATTTGTTACTCAAACTTATAGAACTTCTCATGAATATAGATTAGAAAAGCTGTACTTTAGAGAGAAAGAAATTGAAAAGTCAGAGAAAAGTGGTTTTCCAAAATAAATGAAGTGCTCTTAGAAATGTGTTGTTTTGATTTTGGATTGAAGACACTGTACCAGATATTTCACTAGGCCATGGTGACCAGAAATCCCAATGAAACAGATACTTCTTGCCAATAATAGGAATTCCCTTTACAGACAATATTTTTGTCACCTGTGGAAACATTAGCTTTCTGCTAAAATTCTATAATTGAAAATAATCTCTCCTTTTCCCATTGCATTCATTCATCATGGAGATTTTTCTCTTCTCTTCTAAGGCATAGGAATTACTCATATACATATTTTCCCTAGATTGGGAAATCTGGGATCAGGATTGATTTACGTGTCTTCTATAACATCTAACCAAGTGTTTTTCACATGGTAGTGCTTAAAATGTATTTGTTTATTTAATAAAATATGTCACTATAATTTTGAACATCTATAATAAAGGAAAGTAATGTGAAACTGTGGATAAAACACAGTGCAATATTAGGGAACTATCAGAAATTTAGTAATAATAATTTACCAATTTCTCCAAAAAGCTATGGAAGTAAGTCAATTATCCAAACTGAAAAATATTGGTGGGAGTCTAAGTTAAACTATTATAATAAGAAGCAATGAAAAGGTATTTACTTAAGGACTTACTTAAGTTCTTATTAAAGGCTAGATGGAAAATTTATTTTTAACTTGTGCAATGGACATTGTGAGATGAGATATTTTGTGGAAGTTAGGCAAATTTATTTGGGCTGTGTAAACTACAGAGAATAGAAATATTCCTGCAATGTGTCCATTGCATTAAGAATTTGGAGTGAAAAATGCCTCCACATTACATGCTGAGAGCTTCTTAAGGCAAAACTACATGCTAACACTAGTTTGAAATCCTCCTAATTTAGGTACTTTTGGTGATGCAAGTTTGGAGTAAAGTAGCATATTGCTACATTTACTTATAGCTTGTAAGAGGCTTTAAAAAATTCAGTACCTTTAAAGTAGAAATACCTTATTGATTCATAAAATAATAAACAGGCAATCTTCTATCCTTGAGGATATGCCTTTCTTTAGCAATAAGATAAAAGGTCTAGTAGAACTGCTTCTGCCACAGTTATACATATTCCTAAGATTTCTTAATCATAACCTTACGGTTTATACAAATTACATATGTGAAAATATTTCTGAACGTTTCACTTTCGCCCTGGATGACTGCATAATGATTGAGTTACAGCATTGCAGTCATCTCATCTCATTTAAATCAAGTAAATCAGAGAAATTATCCACATCTTATGCAAAGTCAAACATACCTCTAAAAGTCTAAAATGATTTCAAGTTTAGCACTACAGATACTCACACAGTGGTAATTCAAAACTTTTTTCTAGTCCTTCAAAATAGATTCCTTTGTTCCAGTGATGCTGAATGGTTAGCATATTTGGGAATTTTCAATAAAATCTAAGGATTTAAAAATACTTAGTATAGTTAGAAACACTATCTTTTATAGAAACCTTGTAATATGTTGTAGTTGAGGGATATTAAACTTTACTGTTTATTTGATGTCAGAAACATGAGTCCATCCAAGAGTTCATGCACTTATTATAATCAGAAAGATTAGGATCCCTTAGGTTTCTTTTTTCAGACATGTATCTCTCTTTCTCTCTCTTAGTTATAGGAGTTTTTAATCCGTTTCATTATTCTTATGGCATCATTACAATGACTCTTATATAGTCCAAAAAAGAATATTGATAACATTGAGCAACATCTGGTCATAAGGAGATGTATTTTAAGTAACTTGATTTATGCGCTGAGAATCATCAGAGAAGGCCAACATGTGATTCATATCTAAAGCCTTTCCTAAATATCTAGTAGAAGTTGACATGAAAATTGCCATTTGTATTAAACAAGTGTTTACTATTTTAAACATTATAGTTGACATGCTATTTAAAAAGCATGGTAGAACAAAAGCATTTAAAACCTGTTAGTATTTTATAACTATTTGGCATTAACTCAGGATTGTATTCTTGGTGGTTTGGTATTCATTCATGTCAGTTATTTCAAAAGATGTTGTATTCCTAGTTTACATAGTTTAAACATAATTTAATACATTTGAATTAATTCTAATCCCTGGCATTAAGCAAAAATAGTATACACTGACTTAAATATATACTGCTAATACAGCTATTTATATACACATATATAATAATGATTCTAAATATTTGAAATGGGTTCTTAATATGTTAAATTAATTTATTAATATTCAGTTATAAGTATGAAAAACAAAACTTTAAATAAGACCTGAAAAATCATAGACTTTTGAACTTTCTGTGGAGGGGTTCTTAGTACAAAAAACCAGTACAGATATCTTGTTAACACATCAGACTGTGAAACAGATACTAGTCTTTTTGAAATACCTCAAATGACAGAAAACTCAGTACCTCATAACACATTCCTCTCCATTATCGACTGGCTCCAATATTAGAAATATAATCTTTATGTTAAAGTAAAATTGCAAAATATTTATATGCAGAGCGACTTCACTATAAAAATTGTAGTTGCATTCCTTCTTCTTCTTGATATTATTGCTCTTAAGTGCCAGGCACCAGATCCAACAATTACCAAATAGAGCAAAGCGTATGGGCCTTTGATGATTTGCTGATTTCTGTGCTGAAGACCTCAAGTTCTAATGCACGTGAAGTCTCCCCACAAGGAAAATCATATGCAGCCTGTATTAGAATTTGTCTGACCTAAAACCACTGCCAAAGATCTTCCACAAAATTAGCAACTGGGGAACTACCAGGGAAGAAGAGTGCTCAGTTCCTAGAACAACCCATTGTTAATTCCCACTTGTTCCCCCAAAATTGGAGATGCATCCGAGACAGTATTGGTATGTATAGAGGATGGCTATGTAGACCATCAGCCAGCATCAGTCTCAACTGGCAGATGCCCTTTTGATTACCTGTTTTAATAAGGCCTTGTCATGATTTACTGGTTCTTACATAGTTTCAAAAATATGTCTGAATATCATTAGTGTCTTAACCCACGTATTCAAGACAGGGGTAAGGAAGGAGTGCAAAAGGAATATTTGGAAGTTGAAGAAAAGTCCTAATGGTTCTATTCTCCTGATGCCACATTCAGAAACAAATTAGCCATCTCTTTGTTTTAATAAGGAAAGGGCACATTTTACTTAGAAAAGATTTTATTGGTTGAATTAAGATAAAAAATGTAAAAATACATAATATTAAAGTAATGTTAAGAATTTTCTTTTCTTTCTTTTTTTTTTTTACTTTAAATGTTATGTGTAATTTCTAGGGAGAAAATATGAAGGGAACTAATTAGGTTTTACTCTGTATTCTATGACCCTTATAATTACTGTTTTTATTTACTTGGTAAAAATGATACTTTAACAGATTTTATGATAAAATGCTTTTTTTGTTCTAAAATAGAAACTGAATGTTGTCAGGATTATTATTTATCAAAGAAGGTAAAAATGAACTGACCCTGAAAAGGTTTATTTTATGAATGTGCATTTGTAATCATTTGGTTTAAAAAGTTCATTTCAGTAAGCAAAGTAGAGAGTTAATGGCTCCCATTTGTAAATAGGTGACATAACTTATTGTAATGCTCAATTATCTCTGGTCCATGAATTGTTCAATTATGCAAGCACTCATCTGCCCAGATAAATACTCATTAAGGTGAGCATCTATGCCAAAAATACAAATTTTCTGCATTTTTACCATGTGTATACAGTAAACTCCAGAGAAATGGATTAACAGCACCAATTAAAAACCAGAGTCTAGATAAAAATTAGATGCCCATTAAAGAGCTATGAAATGGGTTTGTTAAAAAAAAAAAGAAGAAGAAGAAGAAGAAAACTATCTTGTTAGATACATTCTCTGATTGGAGAATAATAAATGAAGCCTCACATTAACACGCAAATCCTTTTTTTTTTTTTTTTAAAGGAAAAATGGTCAAGGGTAAAAGAAACAGGAATCTCACTCAAGTCATAAGTTAGAATAATAAATAGCACACACACTCGCCCTAGAAGTTCTTCAAACTCCGGGAAAAAAAGAAGAGTTCATGCATCTCATTCAAACTTCAAAGCTACTTTCTCCTTTTTATGTTTAAACCAAAGCTTTCAAGAATGGAGGCCAGGTTTCCTTTACAATTTAAAATTCAAAGAGCACCACTTTGAAATTTAATAGAGCAGTGTTTGCTAAAGTAAACATTTTAGTCACAGTGCTGGCAGATGCCTCCGTGCATCCGCAGCCTTTTCTGTAGGTATTAAAGCACCGCTTCAAACTATTGGAACGTCTCTTCCCCAACAGCCATTGAAAAGATAGAGATTTCACGGAGCGCAGCATCCTACTTCTCCAAACAAAATGCACCTTTGGCGTTAAAGCAATTTTGAGACTTAGAAACTTCTGATGGCACTTTAAAAGTTGTGCTTCAGAAAAATCAAACAGGAACAATGAAAATGAGGATTCCTGATTCCTGTTAAAGGTTTTTACCACCGCCACCCCCATCCACAGCCACACGGGCCTGGAGAAAAAGGCCCCTGGAAGGAAGAGAGAGAAGTGAGTTAGACAAGCATTTATGGTGATCAACACGTGGTGTGAGAAGTCTTTTGTATTATTATAAAATGGGTTACTAACACTGCTCAGTGAAAGGCGCTGTTTCTTTTACAATGCATACCAAATCCAATTACGGAGAAAGAACGGGAAAATTCTTTTCTTATTGAGAGCTAAACCAGCTTACTAAACCATGTAATTTTTTCCAGTAAGCCTAGAACATAAACATGTATATGTACTAAAAGGACTTTTCTATGCATTGACTACTACATGTTATCAAACATCTTTATTCTTGAATATTTTCCTGTTGTTGTTTTAAATTTCAATTTGATTTCATTTTGAATCCATTTAGATGGACCAAGAAATTGCAAAATTAATGGTATATCTACATGAAAATCACAGTGATCTCGCCAATGCATTAGAAAAATATCATTATTCTAACTTAGTTTGTCTTTCTCTTTATCTATATATACATATATTTCCAAATCAATCTGTTAATTTGTAAGTGTTAATAATCAGATTTTTCCAAACAATAATTAGAATTCATTTCTCTTATTTTCAAGCCAAAATATATTTTCATAATGTTCATAAAAATATTCTAAAAATTTTTTATAATTTCCTATAAAAATATTTAACGTTTCTATAAAACTATATTTAGAAATACATGTATTGTCATAGTATAAAATCCATATTTTTATTGAGAATTAATAAATAAGAATAGGTGAATCTCTTTCAAATTTAAATTCAATTTTAGTAAGAGAAATAAAAATAAGTTTCACGTTAGCTACATGACCCTAACCTCTCAATTATAAATATATAGTGATCTCTAGAACTGTAAGGAATTACCCTTACAGTCCATGGTATATTTAAATACATTGCTTTTAATGATTCATATGACATTTTAGCTAAATGAAATTCAAATAAAGTAAGAAAAAAAGAAAGAAAGGAACCATATTTCTAAACAGGCAAGAAGCAAATTCAAATGCATTCTTCTGTTTGTTGTGTTATGAGTTGAATATGTTTCCCCTCTGGCACAATAATGGTAGCATTGCAGTTTTCTGGCAACAAATGGCTGCCGGGGGTCACCAAATGTCTCTGATTTGTTACAGCATTTAATCTTCCACAAAAGCTGTTTACTGCTTCATATACACTGAACGCCAGGAACGTTATCCTTTACATCATGCCTAACTGCTAATTAATGGATGTATAAATTCCTAACAGCCAAGTCGTACAGCAGAGCCATGAGTGAGTACAGCAGACATTTTGCACATAACTAAAATAGAATTCTGATAGACCACAAACTCTGATTCCTCCACATAGCTATTGTTAGGCTGTGTATCTAACCAGATTTAAGTGCATTTGAGAAATTTGCTTGAAAGCCATCTGAAACTCAAAATATATTAGCAGGGCTGCAAGGGTTCAGCAGTGCATTATTAGGTTACAAGGCTACATTTCTTTCTCTCTTGTGTTTCTCTTGGATGTCTGCATTTTGGAAACAAAACAAAGACTCAAGATTCTGAATTTAATACCCAGATTTGACATTATGTCATTATGAGATTTTTGTCAATATAATTCTTTAAATTTTCTTTTTTAAAACAAATAGAAATGACTTGCAAAATATTTCCTTTGTGTCTTTTTTCTTTATGTGGCTAGGCATCGTTTGCTAGAAGATAACAATGCAACAGGATCACCTAGGAAATCTTACTGTATTTTACATATATTGAGCATGTATTATATGTCTGGCACCATAGTAAACTCTTCTACACTCATAATTTCTCATAGTCCTATTAACCATGTTTCCTACTCTAAGAGAAGCATTCATATCTTTAGAAGCTAGATGAGAATAAGTGGGTTAGAAACTGAGAAACGTGTTCTGGGTTTCACAGCTTGCTAAGAGCTGAGCAATCAAAACTGTAAATCAAACTGAATACTGGCTGACACCAAGTCCTTATGCCATTAACTACTATAATATGTTACTCTCCCGTTTGTCTTGGCTTTATGCGTATAACAAGTTTTTGTAGCACAAGAACATTTCTAAGGAATAAAGAAAAAAATAACTCCAGGATGGCAAAGGCAGGGACAAAATATGATTAAGCCAACAATAAAGAATGACAGAAGAAACCAGTTGAAGGGGATGACTCTTACTTTCCAAAGTAGTTCCAGAAATCTTGATTGCCCTCTTCTTTTAAGAATTACCTTTAAATTCAAACAATGCATCACACAAAATACAAGGTTACTCTCTATCCATATGTGAAGGGGCAACAGACACTGATCATGAACATGGACTGAATTTTTACCATTAACATTTCTTAATTCTTTATCTCTTGAACTGTTCATTTGCTTATCAGAGACATAGTCTCCTAAGTCTTCAAACAAAGCTTATAAAATTATTATGGAAATCATCTAACATATATCTGCTGAATAAATGAAAATCAATGGCTTAGAATAAAAAATTCTGATTTCAAGTCTAGCTATGCTACGGATTAGCAATGCAATTTTAAGCAAGTTACTTAAGTGCTCTTTCTTTCTTCTCAACTATAGAAAGGCTTAATAATGCTCATTTTATAGGTTACTATAAGGATTCAGTCATATAAGGCTTGCAAAATGTTCCATAAAACATAAAGAAAGGTCTTGAACCATTTTTTGTTACTTTATCTTTGACTGTCTCCCCCTCGCCATCCCAAATGTCTTCCTGGTCTTCTAAGTTACCACACATCCCACAGCTAGCTTTCCACAAAATGCCCTGTTTCCAAAATGTTATATCTTCCAATCTGATAATAATTCTCTGTCCCTTAATATAATGAATGCAACTTAACCATGCAAGGAACTTTTGCCTTTACCTCAAATTTACTTCTATTAAGCAAAAGGTGCAAAACTTCAGCCACGGGTGCAAATAAAATGAGAACAGAATGAAAAAGACTGAGGGAAGATGGCCGCAAGAAAAGTGGGTCTTCTCTGCAAAATAACTAAACACACCAGCATGTTAGGTCAATGTGAAAGAAAAAGCCTCAGTCCCTCATGCAGTCCTCATCCATTCTCTGCCTCTCACTGTGTATCAAACCAAGAAAAGAAGTCTGACAAATGTCAGTGAAAAAGAATCCCACATCTGAAGATGGCAAGAGCAGCAGCATTTCTAGTTGTAACAACTCGTGAATTAGTTTGTGATTGTTGTGCGTGTGTGTGTGTGTGTGTGTGTCGGGAGTTTGCGGTATGTTAGAATAGGATTAGCTCAATCTGTGAAAGCTCATTTGCCCAGACAGCAACAGTCTTCTTAATATCTATTTTACAATGGGGTATTTTATTTGAAAGGAGCACCTCTTAAATTTGAGTAAGGACTTGGAAAGTTTTTGAAAAATATGTAGCAAACAACAGCAAACAAATTTACATTCTTAAAATGGGGATTTTAGAATGGATAGCAGTTTAGAAGTTATCTAGCACAAGCCACATCCAAGTAAGGACAAGTCATCTTCCATGACAGGTGTGCTTAAAATCTCCAAGAATGGGGAATTTGTTATTCCATGACACAGTTTGCTCCATGTACAAATTCAGCTGAAATTCATTTATCCTGAGCTAAGTTTTGCCTCCCAAGAATATGAGTTTGATTCCAGTTATCTCTGAAACAACTCAGGGACGAATCCCTCTCTTGTCCATGATAATGTTTCACACATTCCAGGACAGATGCCACGCTCTTTAATCTTTTCTTTCTAGGTAGTTCTTTCAACAATTTATCAAGTGGCCATTCCTGAACTATTTTCATATTATTTTACTGATGCTTTAAACACAGTTCTAGTTTATAAATATACCTGTATGGTGGCACGGAAGCAACATAACATTTAATATTTAGACTCATCACTAGAAAGGTACCATCATGTCCTGTGAGCACAAGACTTAGGTGAATGCAGGTTAAAATCGCATTAGCTTCATTACCAGTTTAACAACACTCTTAAGTTGTATTGGTTTTGTCATCAGATAAAAACCTCTGTTGTTTTTCACATGAACTGTGACTTGATAGGACCCCCATGTCTAGATTTGGTGCAGCTAGAACAAATAATACTAAAATTTACATGGAACCACAAAGCTATCTTGAAAAAGAACAAAGAAAATGAAGAACAAAGCTAGAGATACCACAATTCCAGATTTCAAGATGTCGTACAAAGCTATAATAATTAAAACAGTATGCTACTGGCACAAAAATAGACACACAGATCAACAGCACAGAATAGAAATAAAACCACACTCATATGGTCAATTAATCTATAACAAAGGAAGCAAGAATAGATGCAGGAAAACAAAGTCTCTTCAATAAATGGTGCTGGGAAAACTGGACAGCTATATGTAAAGGAATGAATTTGGACCACTTTCTTACAACATACACAAAAATAAATTCAAAATGGATTAAAGACCTAAATATGAAACATGAAACCATAAAACTCCTAGAAGAAAACCTAGGCAATAATCTCTGAGATATTGGACTTAGAAACATATTCATGAATAAGTCTTCTCAGGCAAGGGAAATAAAAGTCAAAATAAACTATTGAGGCTACAGTAAAATAAAAAGGTTTTGCATAGCTAAAGAAACCATCAACAAAATGAAAGGCAATCTACTGAGTGGGAGATGATGTTCGCAAATAATATATCCAATAAGGAGTTAATATCCAAAATGCATAAAAACTTCTACAACTCAACACCAAAAAACCACAGATAATTGATTAAAAATGGGCCAAGCACTGAATAGAGATTTTTTCAAAGAAGCCATACAACAGCCAACAGATATATGAAAAAATATTCAACATCACTTATCATCAGAGAAATGCAAGTCAAAATGATATAATACTTAAATAAAAAGGCCATTTATTCTTTTAAAAAATAGTTCTCTAATTGTCATTTAATCTACAATCATAGATTTCAAAAGATAATTCTTACTGGATTTTAAATTTTATTTCTGGAATGAGTCAATAGCATTGTAACTTCATAAATATATCAATAGTAGGATAATTTATGCTCTCCCCTATAGGTCTTATGGTCTTTGGTCAACATAGAAAACCACTCCTTTTATTAATATTTAAGTAATATTTCAATTGATTTTTTAGCTCCCTGAAATATAAAAGAAAGCCAAAGACATGTTACTTACAATTATAAATTGTGATAACTTTACAAAAATTTATAATTTTCCCCATTCTTTATCTGCATACCTTGTAGGATTTTACCTTTCCCTTCCTTTGAGGTTAGGACCAGTCATGTAATGGGCTCTGCCTGGTAAATGAAAATGGAAATGATACACTTACTTTCTAGGTAGTAGTTTTTAAGAGCCAGAGTGCAATTCACCGCATGCTTTTCCTACATTAGCATCCAGCAATGACCTAGATTTTGGATACATCAGCCTAGATAGCTGAGGAAAGTCCCCAGGCAAGCCCTGATGGATATGTGTACAAATAAACCTTTATTATTTTGTGCCATATTGGTTTTGGAATTATTCATTACCTTAGTATGACTTAGCCTATTTTAATACAGAACTAATTATATCCTGAGAATCTTGGGGAAAATGTTCCCTCTTGCCTGTTCTCAGCCACTCCTCCTCTTGGTAATTATCTCTGGTTCTCACCACATTATTCGAGAGATTGGGTGTGGTGTAACAGTAGAGTTTTGTAAAGATATTAAGGTCACTCGTAAAAATATCTGCTTGTCCATCATAAATAAGTGGAGCATACTTTTTATTGGAGAGGTTCCTCCAGATCAGTTGCAAACCAAGGTAAGTGTTCAGAGACAGGACTACATATCAACATCTTAGATAATATATATTAAATTATACCAAAAAGATCCAAACACTGGAGAAATTTAATTTCTCTTTCATCTCAGAATTTCTCTGGTATCAGAATTTAGGCCTGAAGACAAGGGTGGAGACATATTGGCCATGCATTTTACATTGAAGACTCCCTGGTATGCTTTTCATTTTAAATCCTGACGTCTTTTGTATCATGCCAGATGGTGCCTTATGTCAGATGACACATCCCAGGAAAAAGTCATGTGTCTGTCACTCTATCAGTACAGTGCTTTGAGTTGTTTTTCTTATTTTGATGATATCTATGTATTGACCACCCTATGCTGGACCATCTCATTTCTCCTAATCAAGTAAAAAAATTGCAGGAATAATAAATTTTCCAAGTTGAGAAGAGACCTATGTTTTTTACCCCCTTAAGATGTCATATGCAGATACATTTTTGGTAGGAAGAGTAGTAAACTGTTCATTTTCATGCTTGTTTCTTGTTGATTACATCTGCTTCTACTGTAATTTTAACACCCTTTCTTCATCTCTATCTTCTGCATGCTTATATAATTCCGAGACTTTGCCCTGTTTGAAGTAAATATTTGTGTTAATTTCTGGTTTCCATGTGCTCTCTGGGTCTGGGCAATTTTTTTGCACATATCTTTAGTTCCAGCCTCCTCCTCAATATATTCAGTTCTGGAAAAAAGCTGGGATGTTCATTTAAAATACTTGAGAGCCTACTTTGTGCCAGCCACTGGGCTAGGCTCTGGCATCCTGCTATGAGTAACACAATAACCTTAGTAAGAGATGAACAATTCAACAAATAGTTACATTGAGATTTTGTTATAATTATCATATGGTATTAAAATAATTGGGTCCATTGTTCTGACAGAGCACAGAACTATCAAAGGTGTAAGATAGCAACTGAAGATGTGTTCCATAGGATAGAATGTACTTGGACTGGTTATCCAAAGTTTTGATTAGAAAAAAAATGTATAGTTGCCATATACATATATGTACATATATATGTATAATATAAATACACACATCTGGTATATAAATATTGTGCACATATATTACATATACATATACCCACATGTGTCTGTATGTATGTACATATATACATATATATCCATTTTTAATGGAGTCATAGCCTGGCAAATGTCTAAGTGAAATTTATTTCATAATTCCCACTAAGCACTAACTGAAGTTCAGAAGAGAATGAAAAATTTAGGATTATGAGTAGAAAAAATTAGTTTGGACAAATTGATTAATTATCTGTGTTTTTCTCTTTCTCACCTCTCCATCCTTCCAGAAACATATTAGTCACCATTCACACAATGCAACATTAATTATTACACTTGTGAGGCTTTTCTTAATGCTTTAGAAATAAAATTTTGGATTAAAAGATAATATACTTGATAAACATATCAGGTCTTCATGTTTTACATTTTTTTTTCTGACAATTTTAGGTGACTTAGTAATTTTGCCCTAATTCGAATATATATTATTTTCTAAGAATTTGTATATATAAGTTGTCTTTAAAATAGGGAAAATTTAAATGTAGGACATTTGCAGAAATGTCAGAACAATTTCCTGATGAGTAGCTGGGCTCTGACAAAACAGAGAGGAGAAGGGAGTTGGGGAAAATTGGAAGGGGAGGTGAACGATGAGAGACTATGGACTCTGAAAAACAATCTGAGGGTTTTAAAGGGGCGGGGGTGGGAGGTCGGGGTACCAGGTGGTGGGTATTATAGAGGGCACGGATTGCATGGAGCACTGGGTGTGGTGCAAAAATAATGAATACTGTTATGCTGAAAATAAATAAAAAATAAATTAAAAACAACAACAAAAAAAAAAAAAAAAAAAAACAGGGCTTTCTGCACATTGCAGAATCCTAGAAGTGTGTATGAGTTTGAGGTTTGAAATAGAGGCTCTATGTTATCTAACAAATTTATTTCATGAAAATACACAATACAAATATTTACCAAAATAATATTTTTATAATAGTATCATTCTTATAATTCTTTTAGTACTGGTATCATTTGATATAAAAATCTCAAACTCTGCTCTCAAAACTCTTAACATACCAAGAAAAAATGTGTATGCTCTAAAAAAGGTATTTAAATTATTCTGTTAATATTATGGCATTATAATTACTAAAATTTACTATAAAATATACTGTATAAATTAGTATATTCATACATTGGTAGAATATAGACTATGTGTTAATATCTTTTATTTATAATAATTTAATTATATTAACTTAGCAGACTGATCAATTTTTTCCATTCTCTCTCTTCCTTCTCTCAAACACATGTAATTAACATCTGAAAACAGGTGAGAGAATATTCATGGATATTCAGCTTCCACACCAGAGAAATGAAATACAACTGTTTCTCAGTACACTCAAAGGAGTGCATGCTAATAAACTTGTTAGAAAAGTACATCTTCAGATGCAAACAACTTTAATTTGCTGAACATACTGAATCTGCTAATATTTTACATTACAGAACCTTGATGAAACTCAGTCAAAGTTTTCCATTTTCATTGGTCTTTCTCATAGTAAAAAAAGATCATTAAAGTTAGGTTTCAGATTTTGTAACTCTTAACTGCTCTCTCAAATAGAGCTCCAATAAACTTACTCAGATTAATCTCCTGTTGTTATGTGATGGAATAACAATGTGTATTTTTTATTTCTCTATGATTAATAGAATATTAGCAAACATCATCAATCTTACACTTTCCAGTATCTGTAAGATAAAGCTACAACAAAATATTATCGCCTTTAAAAATCAATTGTCTCTTTGTTCTGGATGTAGTTACTTTACGCAATTAAATCATAGAAAATTTATTATTAAAGGAAAGTCAATTTGTCAATTATTTTCAGTCTGGGTTATACTCTGTTATTTTGTTTTTTTATGTAGTGATGGTAACTCATTTATTTTTCTTCTTAGTATAAAAATTCTTATTGTGATTAAGAAGCCTATTGACTACAACCTTCATGTATTCAATATGTCTGTATTTCTTCCCAGCAGAACACATTTTCACTAAAATGTAAAGACTGATTTTTCTTAAATTTAGGCTCTTTTAAGAAGAAAAGTATATTTAGTCATTGGGTACTGCTATTTATTTCTTCCACCATAGAATATGCTTTTAAATAAGATCAAACGTCAGAATACTTAATGTTTCCTAGAATAGATATTTTATTCCCACCTATTAAGGACGGAAGGTCATTATAAAATTATTTGTTGTTATTGCATACATTTATGTGGATATTCATATTTGACTTCCACATTGCCTTTCATAAAGTAGGAGGAAAGTGGTCTACTGTAACTGATAGGATTGTGGGTTGGAAATGCACAGAAGGAAAACCTAGGGTTGGTTTAAGAGAAACATGTAATAGTAAATTAACTGAAGAAAGCTATCAAGGTATGGACAAAACCAAATTAGACACCAATTTGTATTGGTTAACTGGGTTCATTTCTTTGTTGCTGTACAATATAGGCAGAAAGATTAGTGTTTCTGTATTAGTCAAGTTGAGATTGAGATTTTGGAGGTCTCAGTAAAAAGTAACTCAGTAGATATAAAGCACTGGAAAAAATAATTTATGCTCAAAGAGAAAAGCGACACATAGAACACTAATATAATATTCACCATTTCCTGATTATCTTCTCTGTACCAGGCACCAATGGGCATGTTACGTGCTGTCTCTAATCTTCTTAACAACCTTGAAATAACCATTAGTTCTATTTTACAGGTGAGAAGAATAAATTTAAAGATGCTAAATAACTGACTATGTGATAGAGTTGATGATGATTAGTGGTTAGGTCTATCTGATTATAAATAATTTGTTCCTTTGACGATAGGAAGCTGGAGAATTACAGACACCTGCCCAGGCTGAAAACAGCAGCAGCATATGTCTCTATTCACTTACTATCATGACTATACCTCCTGGAATTACTGAAACAATATTAACTTATATCATTCCTCCATTAGTCTCATATATATTTGTTAAATCATGAGTCTCAATTTTAGGTTAACAATATAAAGGAAATCAAATGTTACTGACTCACTTTCTTTATTACCTGCTGAATTACATTTTATAGAAACAGATAATAATGCCTCCGGATCCCAGAAGACCTAAGAACACTCCTCTGATTACCAACTAAAGCAGACTCAAAGTGTCCTACAAAAACCTTCCCTCAGTAAGAGAATTCTGACATTTTAGGTGGAGAGAGAGCCACACAGAGTTTACTCTCCTACAACTAGTAGGACCATGTTCAGCCAATGGGATGTGGTAAAACATGATGAATTCAATTTCTATATTATGCTCATTCATTCAAGAAGAGGATTGACCCCCTTCAGTTCCTGTTTCTCACTAGCTGGAAGGCAATTAAGGTGAGCTATCTCAGACCACATGGACCTATGCAACATTTTAACAATGTTAGTACAACATCAGTATCTTGCTCTGTGGAAAATGGAGTTGGTAATAAGCAAAACACAGGAGTATTCAGTATTCTGAATAAATTCAAAAGTATGCAGAGCTAATGGTTGACCACGAAAATGAGTTTCTAAAAGGATGGAGATATCTAGAGCTGAGTGTGTAAAGAAAATATTAGGGGAAGTTTTGGATAGACAGAATCATCACAGAATATTCAGTAGATTTAGAAGGAAGTATGAACTACATGTAAAACACTAATGGCAATGACACAAAATGATCAATACCAGATATGTGGAAGGGCAAAAAAATTATTTGGCTAAGAATGTAAGCATCTCTTAGAAGTAGGGGTTTTACTAAACACTGGATGTATAACAATACCAAAATGACAGTGAAGCACTTAAATCATAACCATTACATCTACCAGTATTCTCAGAGATATACTGTTGAAAATAACTATCTTTCCCTGATGAGAAAGGAGGTCAAACTGTAACAGTATCAAGCCAGGAGAATTTTGCTGAGGGTATGATTTAAGAGCAAAAGATGAGAAGGAGAGAAATAATCTGAGTGGAGTATGGAATGTTAGAATAATGGAAATATACTCTGGTTGGGAAAAAGCAAACAGCAATTTCTTTTAAAAAAAAAAGATAATGCTAAAGTTCAAGATGAGAATTTATAGACTAATGATTGTTATTTGAAGATATATGCTGGAATCTGCAGATTAAGAACATTTCCTCTTATTACTCTACACTGAATTGTCTCCCAAATCCATATATTGAAGTCGTAAACCCCTAGTGTAATCACATTTGGAGATGGGACCTTTGGGAGAGAATTCGGTTTAGGTGAGGTTTTGAGGTTGGGACCCTCATGACGGGATTATTGCCCTTGCAAGAAGAGACACCTGGGAGCTTCCCCACACCACCATGTGAGGACACAGCAAGAAGGTAGCCACCCACAAGCCAGGAGGAGAGCCCTCAGAGACTGGCCATGCTGGCACCTAGATCTTGGACTTCCAGCTTCCAGACATGCAAGACATAAATTTCTCTTGTTTAAAAATTTCGGTCTATGGTATTTTGTTTCAGAAGCCCCAGCAGACCGACACATTTATCGTATAACTTTTCTAGGCTGTGTGACAAATGACCACAAACCTAGCAGTGTAAAAACAACATGATTTTTTTTTTTTTCAACATGAATTTTTTTTTAATTTTTTTTAAAGATTTTATTTATTTATTCGACAGAGAGAGATCACAAGTAGGCAGAGAGGCAGGCAGAGAGAGAGGAGGAAGTAGGCTCCCCACCAAGCAGAGAGCCCAATGTGGGACTCGATCCCAGGACCCTGAGATCATGACCCGAGCCAAAGGCAGCGGCCTAACCCACTGAGCCACCCAGGCACCCCATCGACAAGAATTTTTTTATCTCACAGTTTCAATGGGTCAAATGTTTGCAAGAATTAACTGAGTCCCCTGCTCGAGCTCCTTCCTGGCTGACAGGTTGTGTTGGTCAAGACTATAATCTCATCTAAGCCTCAGGGTACTTTTCCAAGGTCATCTAGGTTGTCGACAGAACTGAGTTCTGAACTTCCAGTTGTAGGATTAAGGTCCCCACTACTTTTAGCAGCTAGAGGTTACTCTCAGGTGTTAGCCACATGGCCTCTCCCAGCATAGCAGTTTACTTCTTCAAAGTCGAGAGGACTCTCTCTCTAGCCAGTTAAAACAAAATTGTATGTAACAATATAATCACAGGAATAACTATCATATTAACTTGGCCTTATAATATAACCTAATCAGGGAAGCAACTGTGCCATCTGATTCACAAGTCCCAACCACACTCAAGGAAAGGAGATTATTCAAGCATGTGCACAAGGGGGCCAGGAATTTTAGGGTGATTTTAAATTTCTACCTACTGCGCTGATTAAGTACGCCTCAGTAAATTATGTTGCCAAAGATTAACCCAACGATCTCTGACCTCAGATGCTCTTTTTCAATATGATCTTCCCTTAATAGAAGTGAAGTATATTTCTCCTGTTTTTGAATCTGTGGAGAACTGAGGGCCCAGACAACAGCCTTGGCTGAGTTCCCAACCAGCACCCAGGACCAAATGCCAACCATGATAGTAAAGCCATTTTGGACTTTGCTGTTATCTCACTACTGTATGAATTGGTGTGTGAAGGAAAAATAATTGAGGGTCAACTCATAGGATTATTTTTTAAAATTAAAAAGAGTTGGTATTTTAAGCCAGCTGTTCATGTTGTTTTGAATGTTTTATTATGTGGCAGGAGTAACAAAAAAGACAAAAGTAGGTAAGAAGAGGTTGGGTATAAGGGGAAGATAGCCTGATATGGCAAGAAAGTGAGAATACATATATATGAATAACCAGAGTGGCCATATAATTTTATGGTGCAAAATGGGATATTTTTTTGAAAGAGGAAAGAAGCAGAATAAATATTCTGTCAGGATGACCAGCAATAAAATGACATATGCTAAATGAGGGGGAAAAGGCACAATCAGTGAGGCTGGTTTAATTATCTTATGATAAAAAGGAAGTTGACAAATAAATCCATTAGAGCAAGTGGCAGTTTACACATACTGAAAGAAATAAATATACTGCTGAAGAGGATTCGGAGGCTGTTTAAGTGCTGGTTAAATGTACCAGAATATTCCAATGCAAGAGCTATCACTAAAACACTAGCTATTAAAGAGTTTGGTAAGTCTTTTGAGTCTTCCTAGGAAAGGTTATAACTAAAAACACGGAAAAGCCTATTGTTTTTTTCCTGTACAACACAGCCCCTCAGAATGGACCCCAGAGGACCACTTATGGCAAAGCTTCAGCATGTTCCCTTTTCACTAATAGATAAACACACAGCTGAACTTACTTTATGAAACTGTTATTTTTTTTCTTTTTTTCAACTTATGGCTATTTTTAACTTGTGTAAAATAAAGTTATAAATGAGAGTTAAAAGCAATGTCTTTGATTTGACCATAGCGAAAGTAAATGATATGTATGAATTGGTATGAGTGTTAAAGATTTCAGAGTTCATAAGTAGAGATGGATACTAAGTGGCTTCTAGAGATTTTAAAGAAATTAATAATGTTTATTAGAGATATTCCTGAATAATGCTTTATGCTATTCTAAATATTTCCCAACTGGCTTCGTAAATTATTTATTAATTATTAGAATTATTGATAGTTGTTCATTTGTCAGTTGTCCACCTTGAATATATTTATTGATTATATTTATCTGGTCAAAGGATGTAAGTGAAAGATTAGAGAGCTGGAGTCAAAAGGATTGGGTTGCAGAATCAGATCTTTTACTATTAACATTCCCTTCTACTAGCATTTAAAACACAGATATGCAGGTCCTATTGTTAGTAAGCTTAATGTTCAAATCGACAAAACAAAAACAAAAACAAAAATAAAAACAAAACTGAAAGTTTGGCATCATTGTTCACCAACTTCCTCAGTTCCTGTGAACTTTACAACTGCTGCATTTCAGAAATTCCTGCCAAAGCCCTTGACATCAATGGGAAATGTTTCACTTGCAAATCTTAAATTCTACTGCCAACCCTCTGTCTTCTCTTGTCCTTCCAGGATTTTTATTTCCACACACTCTCAACAATTTATCTAATTGAAACCTCCAGTCCTTTGATTTGTCCTTCTTCACTCATGGCATAATCAGAGCCTTATTTCTTTTGATGCGTAATCATAGATTCCCCTCTCTCTACACTCATTTGCCATTGCCAAGTGTCTAAGCAAACTTTAACTTCAACATCTTCATTGAAATTCGTCTTTTCTACAGTAGACTTTCTGGTAAAAAGAGTAAAACATGGCATGGCATTCTTACCACATCAACCCTGTTTTCAATGCCCCTCCAATTTTGGCCATAAATATTACTGAGAAAACTTTCACATCATATTTTTTTTTCCCCAAATTCTTGATGGCTAATGAAAAATTTAATTTTCTTCCTTAAGCCTCCTGATTATTATAGGCACTGACTTAGGAATATTTTTAAAGCATTTTTGAGACTGATCCAAAATCATAATGATACTTCCTTCTTCTTCTTCTTCTTTTTTTTTTTTTTTTTTTTGTTCAGTTAGCCACAGTATAGTACATCATTGGTTTTTGATGCGGTGTTCAGTGATTCATTAGTTGCTTATAATACCCAGTGCTCATCACAACACCTGCCCTCCTCAATAACCCATCACAGTCTACTTCTCCATCCCCTACCCCCTTACCCTCTGAAACCCTCAGTTTGTTTCCAAGAGTCCGTAGTCTATCACGATTCATTTCCTTCTCTGATTTCTCTCTTTTCAGTTATCCTTCCCTTCCCCTATGGTCCTCTGTACTATTTCTTATATTCCACATATGAGTGAAACCATATGACAGTTGTCTTTATAGATGTAGTGAAAAGAAAGTGCATATCTAAGTTAGCTGAAATTAGTTTCTACCATGCTTAAATAAAAGGTTTTAAAAAAAAATTTTTTTTTAAGATTTTATTTATTTATCAGAGAGAGAGAGGGAGAGAGAGCGAGCACAGGCAGACAGAATGGCAGGCAGAGGCAGAGGGGGAAGCAGGCTCCCCGCTGAGCAAGGAGCCCGATGTGAGACTCGATCCCAGGACCCTGGGACCATGACCTGAGCCAAAGGCAGCTGCTTAACCAACTGAGCCACCCAGGCGTCCCAGGTTTTTAAAAAATTTTTATTTGGTTGTTTATTTTACTGTTTTAGCTTTACTGAGATGTAATTGACAAAATTGTAAGATGTGAGAAGTGTACAGTAGGTTGATTTAATAGATGTATATGTTGTAAAATAAGTTCTCCCATCAAATAAATATTCTTAAATAAAACATATGTGCCTCTTAAGAAAGCCAATATTTGAATGTGTGTATTCAGAGGGAATTAAAAAGTTCTATTACAGATAGATACCTTTTCTTTTTTCTTTTTTTTTTAAGATTTTATTTATTTATTTGACAGAGAGAGATCATAAATAGGCAGAAAGAGAGGGGGAAGCAGGCTCTCCGCTAAGCAGAGAGCCTGATGTGAGACTCAATCCCAGGACTCTGAGATCATGACCTGAGCTGAAGGCAGAGGCTTTAACCCACTGAGCCACACAGGCGCCCCGATACATATCTTTTCAAAGTACTGTTTTGTTTCTCTGGGTAAATATTCAATAGGGGAATTATTGGATTGTATGGCATAGTCATTCATTCATTGATTCATTCATTCATTTAGAGACGTTCCATGCTATTTCCAACAGTGTTCCCATGAATTTATATTCCTAAGAGCAGAGCTCCATGTCCTTGACAACACTTGTTATTTCATGTCTTTTTAAAAAAATTCTTGTCTTTTTGATATTAACCATCATGACTGGTACAAGGTGAATCTCATTGTGGTTTTGATTTGCATTTCCCTGATGATTAGTGATATTGAACATCTATTTTTTCATGTATCTCTTGGACATCTGTATATATTCTTTGTCACGATGTTTTGTTTTGTTTTCAGCTCCTCTGACCATTTTTAAAAGTGTGTTTTGTTGGCATTGAGTTGTATAAATTATCTATATATTTTGGATATTAACCCATTATTATGAGATATTAACCATTTGGATATATCATTTGCAAATATCTTCTCACATTCAGTAGGTTGCCTTTTCATTTTATTGGTGGTTTCTTTCACTGTGCAAAAGCTTTTCATTTTGTTGTAGTCTCAATAGTTTATTTTTGCTTTTGTTTGCCTTGCCTAAGGAGACACAGCCATAAATATCACTGAGGTTGATAGCAAACAGATTACTGCCTATGTTTTCTTCAGGAGTTTTATGGCTTCAGGTTTCACATATAGGTCTTCAGTTTATTTTGAGTTTATTTTTGTATATGGTGTAAGAAAGTGGTACAGTTTCACTTTTACATATAGCTGTCCAGTTTTCCCAGAATCATTTATTAAAGAGAGTGTCTTCCCCTCATTGTATATTCTTGTCCCCTTTGCTGTTGATTAATCAACCGTAAAAGTGTAGGTTTATTTCTGGGCTCTCTATTCTGTTCTATTGATCTACATATCTATTTTTGTGCTACTAACATACTGTTTTGATTATTACAACTTTGTAGTGTATTTTCAAATCTGGGATTGTGATACCTTCAGCTTTGCACTTCCTTTTCAAGTTTGTTTTATTTATTAGAGGACTTTTGTGGTTCCAAACAATCAACCTCCTCAAGGAGGAGGCGCTTTCAAATTGCTGCTTTGGGGCTGTATCTCAGACCAATCCATTTGGCATGCTTGCTCTTTAAGGGTGGGGATTCAGTTGTTTATCACCCTAAAGGTCTCCTGGAGTTAAGCCTACTGATTTTTAAAACTCCCAGCTTTTTTTTTTTTTTTTTAAAGATTTTATTATTTATTTGAGCGAGACAGACAGAGATAGAGACAGAGAGCACAACCAGGGAAGAGAGGGAGAAGCAGGCTCCCTATCAAGCACGGAGCCCGACATGGGGCTCGATCCCAGGACTCTGGGATCATGACCTAAGCAGAAGGCAGATGCTGAAGCAACTGAGCCACCCAGGCACCCCAAAACTCCCAGAATTTTATTTATTTATTTTTTAAAGATTTTATTTATTTATTTACCAGAGAGAGAGAGAGAGAAGAGTGAGCACAGGCAGGCAGAATGGCAGCAGAGGCAGAGGGAGAAGCAGGCTCCTCGCTGAGCAAGGAGCCTGATGTGGGACTCGATCCCAGGACGCTGGGATCATGACCTGAGCCGAAGGCAGCTGCTTAACCAACTTAACCACCCAGGCATCCCACTCCCAGAATTTCAAAACTCCTAAATTTTAGAATTATTTGTTCTACTTCTGTGAATAATGTTATTGGTATTTTTATAGGAATTGCATTGAATCTGTAGATTGCTTTGGGTAGTATGGACATTTTAACAATACTAATTCTTCCCATCCATGAGCATAGAATATTTTTCCTTTTGTGTTTTCTTCAATTTCTTTTAGTCATACCCTATACATTTCAGAGCACAGGTCTTTCACCTCCTCAGCAAAATTTATTTAACCTTTAAGTAACTTTAAATGAAATTTATTCTATTTTATTCTTTTTGGTGTAATTGAAAATGGGATTGCTTTCTTAATTTCTCTTCCTGCTACTTCATTATTAGTGTAGAAAAATGTAACAAACATTCAATATAGTTGCGGGGTACAAAATTAATACACAGAAATCTGTTGGTTTTATTCTTAATCTTAAAGTAAAAGCTTTCAGTTTTAACCATTAAGTATGATGTAAGCTGTAGGTTTATATATATGACCTTTATTATGTTGAAGCATGTTCCATCTAAGACCACTTTGTTGAGAGTTTTTAATCATGAATGGAGGTTATATTTTTTCAATTGCCTTTTTTGCATCTATTGAGATGACCATATAGTTTTTATTTTTCCTCTTCTTGATGTGATGTATTACATTGATTGATTTGTGAATATTGAACCACTCTTGTGTCCTTGGAATAAATCCCACTTGATTGTGGTAAATGAGGTTTTTGTTGCATTGCTAAACTTAGTTTGCTAATATTTTGTTGAGGCTTTTTTCATGGGATATTGACCCATAGTTTTATTTTTTTATAGTGTCTTTATCCAATTTTGGTATCAGAGTAATCCTAGCCTTGTAAAATAAATTTGAAAGTTTTCCTTCATCTTTTTATTTTGTGGATCCTTTGCCTAATTTTTGTAGATATAATAGATTTTACTACTTTTGTGTTTAACCTCCATACTGGCTTCATAAATGATTAATCTATTACCTTTGCTATATGTTTGCTTTTACCAATGAAACTTGTTTTTCATAATTTTCTTACTTCCAGTTATGTCCTTTTCTTTCCACTTAAAGAATTCCCATTAACATTAGTGATGAACTCCTTCAGCTTTTGCCTGGAAAATTCCATTTCTCCTTCAATTCTGAATGATGACCTTGCCAAGTAGAGTGTTCTTGGTTGCAGGATTTTTTCCTTTAAGCACGAATGTATCATGCCACTCTCTTCTGCCTGCAAATTTTCTGCTAAAAAATCAGCTGATAGTCTTATGGGGTTTTACTTGTTTTTTTTGTTTTGTTTTGTTTTGTTTTTTTTCCCCTGCTGCTTTTCTTGCTGTTTTTAAGATTTTTATTATTTTTTTTTATTTTTTTATTTTATTTACTATTATTATTTACCGTTTTAACTATGTGTCTTGGTGTGGACCTCTTTGAGTTCATCTTCTTAGTGGCTCTCTGTACTTCCGAGACCAGGACGCCTGTTTTTTTTCCCTCAGATTAAGAAGGTTTTCACCTTTTATTTTCAAACATGTTTTCTCTCAAACCCACCCTGTCCACCACTCCTCCAAAGCTTTTCTGGAATGTCTATAATGTGAATGTTATTAAGTTTGAAGATTTTGCAAAATTCCCTTAAGCTTTTCTCGTTTCTTTACATTCTTTTTTTTTTTTTTTTTCTTGTGTTTGCTCTTCAGCTTAGTTGCTTTCCATTACCCTGTCTTCCAGGTAACTGATCTATTCTTCATCCCCTATTCTGCTACTGATTCTCTCTAGTATGTTTCAGTTATTATATTCTTCAGTTCTGACTGGTACTTTTTCTATATTTTTTTCTATCTCTTTGTTGAAGTTCCCAGTGAGTTCATTCACTCTTTCTCAAGGGCAGTGAATATCTTTATGACCATCACTTTGAACTGTTTACCAGGCATATGCTTATTTTCTTTTCATTTAGCTCTTTTTCCATGGTTTTTTCTTATTCTTTCATGGTGTCTAACTGCTCACTTTGTGCAACTCTGTATTTGTTTCTATGTGTCAGATAGATCAGCTATATCCTGGTCTTAGAAGTAGTGGCCTCAGGTTGAAGAGGTCCTGTGGTGCCTCATAGGGCAATCTCTCCTGGTTACCAGAATCAGATTCTCCACGTATGTCTTCTATGTCAGTTTGCATGCTCCCTTCTATAATGGCTAGCTACATTTGCTGTGGTCACACTGATGGGTGAGGCTAGCCTTTAATCCAGTTACCTGCTTTACCTACTGTGGGCACACTGGCCATGGTTTTCTGCCCATGTTATTGAGAGGCCAGGCTGCAACTGCTATTATCCCTTTGGTGGGTGGAACTGGCATTCAGGAAAGCTGCCTGTAATTGGCCTCTGCCTCAGCTGCAGGTACACTGAATGGCAATGTGTGCTGCCTTTGCAAGCAACAAATAAGTCTATCTGCAGGAACCGTGGGTTGCTAGTGTTTGAGGTTATCTTTCCCATTTCCCAGGGCAGGAGTCCCTTTAGAGTGGTACCAGTCCTGGCCAGGTTGCTTGTCTGATGTGGTGAGGCAGGAGCTGTTTGTGAGGGGCTCCTGCTAAGGTAGGCAGGTTGGGTACGGTGGGTCTGCCCAGGAACACCAGTGTAGTACGTGCAAGGTAGAGGGAGAGTTTAAGAACTGGCTTTTGCAAACATCCAGCTACCCAGTCTGAGGAGGGACAAGAAAATTGTGTCTGTCGGCACTTGTGTTCCTGAAGAAAGCTCCTACAAATCCCTGATCCTCATGTTCTAAGATTAGTCAATAAACCTCCTCAAGGAGGAGGTGCTTTCAAATTGCTGCTTTGGTGCTGTATCTCAGACCAATCCATTCAGGCATGCTTGCTCTTTAAGGGTGGGGATTCAGTTGTCTATCACCCTAAAGGTCTCCTGGAGTTAAGCCTACTGATTTTTAAAACTCCCAGAGTTAAGCCCTGGTGATTTTCCAAACCAGATGTTATGGGGATTCGCCATCTCAGTGAAGGTCCCCAAGGCTGGGGGTGCCCAGCATGGGCTTAATCCCTTTGCTCCTCCATGCTTGCATTGTCCTTTAGTTTGTGGTTAATCACACTGGGAGTTTGGCTCCTGGCCATGTCTCTGCCCCTCCTACTCTTTTCAATGCAGCCTTTTTCTAGGACTAGCTGTGAAAGATCTGTTCTGCAGTCTTCAGGTCATTTTCAGAGTTAGTTCTAATCAAGGTAGTTGTTGCCCCAGTGTGTCCCTGGGAAGAGGTAAGCTCAGGATTCTCCCATTCCACCATCTTCCCCCTTTCTCAATTTTTTTTTTTTCTATTTTAATCTGTATGTAAGATTTATGATTTTGAGGTTTTTCTTTTATGCTTAGGAGATCTCTCCCTTTTTAACATAACAGTAAAGGAATTCTTATTTTTTTAATACTTATCTAAATTATCTTCCTTTTTTATAGATATATACATATATAAAACATATTTGATATATTCTAAATAAATGGTGTGATTAAAGGATCAATTTTAACATTACCATATCCCAATGCTTTTTTTTTTTTTTTTTTTTTTTAAGGGAGAGCAAAAGAGCAAGAAGGGGAAGAGCATAGAGAAAGAGAGAGAGAGAATCTTAAGCAGAAAGCCCAATGGGGGCCCAACTGAAGGCTTGATCTCATGACCCTGAGATCCTGACTGAAGCTGAAATCAAGAGTCAGAAGCCTAATTAACAGTCACCCACGTGCCCCTAATCTAAAGCCATTTTTAAATTGGATAGTCCTTTTCTCACTAATTTGAAATGCCATTGCTCTCATGGATTAAATACTTCTATATACTGGAATTTGTTTCTTGATCTTATTTTGTTCTTTCCTGATCCTGACTCAGTCCCTCACTGTCTTAACTGTTACAGAATTTTTGTGTGCTTTGGTATTCAGTAGTACAAACTCTTCTATTTTTTTCTTATTTTTTTTCAAAATTCCTTTGATGCTTATTGAGCATTTCATTAAAAAAAAAACCTTGATAGTCATTTAATTGGGACTGAATTGTACTTAAATATTTTGAGATTATGCTCTTTGGTATATGAATATTCTGAATATTTATGTCATCTGATTTATTTTTCCTTTTATTAAGAGAGAAATCATTTTTATTCCTAATAATATATTCTCATTTAAAGTTTACTATGTAGGCTAAATTATAAGCACACTAGCTCTTTATATATATATATATATTTTTTTTTAAGATTTTATTTATTTATTTGTCAGAGAGAGAGAGGGAGAGAGAGCGAGCACAGGCAGACAGAATGGCAGACAGAGGCAGAGGGAGAAGCAGGCTCCCCGCCGAGCAAGGGGCCCGATGTGGGACTCAACCCCAGGACGCTGGGACCATGACCTGAGCCGAAGGCAGCTGCTTACCAACTGAGTCACCCAGGCCTCCCCAAGCTCTTTATATTTTTATATCCTATTATTACATATTGGTACCTGTACCTTCTTTGTGACAGGGTATTTACAGATTTTGTTTTGCTATCCATCTCATAATTATTGACTTTTATTTGTCAATTGTTTCTGCACTTACATTTATTATTGTTATGCTTAATTTAATCTCATCGATGATATTTTGAATGAGTATGCTTCCAATTCAGTTTCATACTTGCTTTTTGCTAAGAAATCTAGTGATAGTGCTGGTCCCTTTTTTTTTTTTTTGGAGGAAGGATAACTTTTAGTTTAGGCATTTCCCTAAACACTTAGGTAACAGAAATTCTAAACTCTGATGTTATGAGATAAAATGAATTCCCAAGAAGATTTCTCTCCCTCCTTCCCTTCCTACTAATTAGGCAGAGACATACATGAATACTTATTATTGTTTGTTTGGTGCTTAAAGACACACTTTGCCTTTTTGGCATTTCTTCTGAAATAGTAATCCTTTCAGGGTGAAGCTTTGCATATGAAGTCTCAATTCCAGCTGCCACATCATTGTGTGTAAAGGCATCATTCCTTGTGTCACTGCGGGAATTTCTTCTTTCCAATCCCCAAATTGCTGAGACAAGCACCCTCTCACACCCTAAGCAACAATGGATTCTCATTCCATTTTTTGACACCTGAAGATTTCTCTTTCTTTTCAGTAAGCTCAGCTCCATGTATTATGATATTGTTTCAAGAGAGATTTAGAGTATCATGGTCTGTCATTTCTAGAATTCAAAGGGTTTTTTTTTAATTTTTTTAACTTTTTAAGTTAAAAAATTCATAATATATAATAATTAAGCTATCTTTCAAATGGATAGAGTTTTTTTTCTCCTATCTGTAATCTAAATATCTCTTTTCTTCCATTCAACTACAAACTCCCTGATTCTGTGGTACAATATTATTTATCAAAACTACAATTGCTGTTAGAGAAATACTTGAAGTGAGTGAATTTCTTTGGGTTTCAATTAGAGCACTTTTTCAGCGACACCAAAAACTTAATAAATAAATGACAAAATCATCATTTACTTTTCAGTTTAGAGGTATACCAAACAAAATCTCAGATACTTCATTGTACTGCTGGACAAGCCACTCTTCAGAGACTAGACATCTGCTCAGATACCTAGTGATATCCACTGTTCAAAAATCCCAAATGCTGTGCTTTCTTCAGCAGTATTTCTACTCAGAAGGAATTTGTCCCTCTTTACACTGTCAAATTTACATACAAAAGAAGAGAAACTTTAATCCACTCCTTAATCCTTCAAAACTGCCCAAGGAAGAAAAAGAAGCCTTTTAAACTAAGATATAATAATTTTCACTCACTCCTGCAATAGAAATAGAACACAAATTAGACATAAAAAATCCCTTTCAACTTTTGAGCACAAATTTAAAGTAAAGTTTTATTCTGAATTTGAAATTTGCCAAGGTCTGTGGCTGAGTTTCAGATACCCACTTCCCTTCTTGGCAGTAGATAATTTGGAAATCAGAAGTCTGCACATTTGAGATATTTCCAGGCTTGGAGTGTCAAAAAGACAAGATGGCATATGGTGAAGTAAAAGGGATTTCTCACATTCAGGAACACATTTCAACTTCCAAAACATAAAAATAAATAAGTGCTTTTTCAAATTCATAAAAGAAATAATGAGAATTTTGCCCAAATATTATAGACATACCAATGTTAAGCAGCAAGATGTTTAAGTCTGTCACTTCCTGCAAGCTTTCTACTAAATGGATAAGTTCAAATTTCAGGACTGTCATATTAACTTTGGCATAAAAATGCTTCCTTCTTTGGCAAAGATGACAGTATTCCCCCTCAAAGAAAAATTATAGTCTAATTAAAGTATACAATTTGATGTTTTTATACCAACGTTTTCCTGGGAAGTTTCTTCAATACTCCACTTGCTAATTTTAAGTTCAATGGATCAGAGTATGGAGGGAATTGATGTGGCGAACACAAGGTCTATGGTCTGCTCTGTTGTCCATTTACCTGCTCAGATCTTGATTCTCTTTGGCTGTTATAAGACAGAAGTTGGTATATTCTACAGTCTCACTATAGTTCATTTACTTATTAATCTTGTGAGTATGTTGATATATGTTAGCACTTCAAGTGTTATGGAAGAAAATAAGTACTTATAAATTATATCAATCAACTTTGTTATTTTTCTGATAAACTATTAGCAGAATAAAATAAAAATACTAACTAAAGAAACATTAATCATATCTATAGATTTCCACTATCTACAACATTACCATGTATTATCAGTTGTTTTATTAATGTGAATACTTAAAAAATATTTTTCTCTTAACTGCAGAATAACTTATTTGAAAATAGCCCAATAATCAGTTGGGCTGATTTAAGGGGATTATGTGGAGAAATCTTGCAACTTTAACAAGAAAGTCATGAAGTTGCCCATATGACTCTTTGTTCATTATTTAGATTTATACGAGGGGTATCTTTGTGCGACAGCTTCTTTAGAATATGAGTGCAAGGCTAAACACATTTGGAAAATGACATAAAGTTATCAAAGAAAGTAGCATATCGTAAAAAATTTTATAAAGCATTTTTCCAAACTGTCAGATTATAGAAAGCATTTGAATGTGGGTAGAGTAGGATTTTCTTCAACATTTATTTTAAAGTAATAAGAAATTAACTGTTAACTTTTTAAATGTCTCACTTTTCTAAACTATAAAATATGGAATTTGAGTCTCAAAGTGACTCCTGATCTTAAGCCTCCAAATTTGTGTGTAAGGGAGAAAAAAGTTGTTGAACAAATGTGTAGGTCTGGATAATAAAGTATTAGTTAGTTAATCTGTCTGAGCTTCACTTCTTATCCACAAAAATCACTTATTATTTCTCTCTTAAGTTAATTTATACAGAGAAAGCACCATGAGCTTTCTAAGAGAAGTGCAGTATCAAAGTAAGGTGCTTGCTGACACAAATGATAACTTCTTTTAAAATTAATATGGCATATGTGTTAGAGCCTTTCATTTGTAGAAATCACCTCAAGTCACCATTTCCCTCAGTTTCATCATAGAATAAATATGTCTGACTTACATCTGGGGTGATAATTTGGCCCATCCACTAGATGTAGAGAAAATCAAATCTACATTAATATGTGTAACATTAAGAGTTACAAAATACCCACTACTATTTATTCTCCAAGCTTACTGTGCCTCTTCTATGATGATTTTTATGCCTAGCTTTCCTAAGTTTTCACTAAGTTTTCAAGTAACAGATCAGATACATAGTATGCTTAACTTTTATACCCAGATTATATGTTATCAATAGACTCTTCCTCACATGAGCCCACTCTTCCCTGATGGTATCTCAAAAAATAGACTGAGGTGTTTGAAAAGTTGCCCATCCCTGTGAATACTGAAGGTGTCTCAGTTTCAAGATAACTCAGCATTATTTAAAACTCTGAGGTTTATACAATGAAAATTCCTGGTTCTCCCATGGACTGAGGTATTAACATTTCAGCAAAAAAAAGAGAGAGATAGGAGGTAAAAATTTAAGTCCTTCTGAGAACAGCTTTGAGGATACCTGTATCATGAATCAGCTTAATGTTAATGTAAAAGAACAAACTATTTTAAATATATAGTGTTTAAAACGCAATAATTCTGTGTGGTACTTTACCAATTTCTTCTTAGAAATGTGAGAATAATAATGCGTCTCTAATATAGTTGCATGTATGAATGTCATTAAGTACTATTTGTAAACAGGTTTTTCATTTATTTTTATAGCTTTGCAAGAAATTAATTCATAAAAACCATCTAAAATGTTTTCTTACTCTTTTAGGAAAATAGACATCTTGTGATGATATCCTCATAGAGGAAGCAGAGTTTTCTTGTGTGATTATAACATTAGGATAACTCCTCGAAAGTAGAATTTCTGATTCAAAGATCATGAACAGTTTTCAGACTCTCTCTAGCTGTATTCCTTAAGTAATTTCACCCTCCTTAAAGCTTTAAATACTATACAAGGAACACTCTCAACTGTAATTATAGGTCCAACTAAATAATATCTCCAGACATAAAAAGTATTTCAAACTTAAAATGTACAAAAAAGCAAAAAAAAATCCTCTTGATTTAACAAAAATTCTCCTCCAAATTTTATCATCATTTTGATCAGTGGCACCTCTGTTCTTCCAGTGGCTGAGTGAAATTAAAAAAAAAAAAACTTGAATCATTTTAGGGTTCTCATATTCCCTGAATATTTACATTCATTGTAGTGGAATATCCTATTTCTGTGAAATGTGTCAAAACACACCTAACTCTTCATATTTGTGCTAATGCAACCATATTTGAGGCCACATCATGTCTTACATGGATTATTCTACCCTTCTTCCTTCTACCTCTTGCATTATCTACATGGGAACTGAAGGATATGGTTCAAATTTATTTCTTTCATTGAATAAAAGTCCTTTCCATGCCTTCTAAAGCTCTACTTGATCTGGCTCTTCCACATCACTGATCTTCCTCTTTCTCCCAGCCCACTCACTGCCACCCACATTAGCCTCCTTTTTTACTTCAAACATGTCAGTATGTTCCTTCCCTAAGGCTTATAAAACACCATTCCATCTACCTGGATTGCTCTTCCCCCATATAGCAACATAGCCCTTATCCCCCCTTCTTTCAGGTCTCAGCTCCTGTGATACCCATCTGAGATAACCTCAGTAAACACCATTTGCACATTTGCAACATGACACTCTTTATCCTAATGCTCAATTTTGCTTAGTCCTGTTTTTTTTTTTTTTTCTGTATAGCTCTTATTGCCATCCAGACTATGAGGTTTTTAAGTCATTGTTTGTTTGTTTTTATTATTGGTTTTTCACCCACAATGCAATGTCACTTGGAAAAGTCCAGGGTTTTGTCACTTTTGTTTTTACCTATTTCACTACATCTAGGACATTTCTTGGTTGATGATAGGTATTCTTTAAATACTAATTGACCTAATTAATTAAGATTTTGTTGCATATTGGTAAATAGCCCTCTGCAAGTTCAAATCACTTAACTCCATCACCAATGATATTTGAAGGTATCTTTTCAATTGACCTTAACCAACATTTAGAAATATAGCTCTGTGCTCCAACACACACACACATTCATTTTCATTCTCTGTCTCTACAAGGCTAATAGGTATAGAGTTAAGGAATAATGTAAGATAAGGGCATTTTCATTGTGAGTAGAGTAGTCTGAATAAGTAGGGCCTTGGAAATTAGAAAGTGGCTGAGGACTCAAAGAGGAGAAAAACAGGAAGGGTGCAAAGACAAATAAAAAAGAGAAAGGTAGAGGGGAATGGTGTACAACAATAGAAAACAGATTCAGGGAAGCTATTTTAGCCGAGAACTGAGATGGACATTGGGTTTTCACATATGTCCAAATCGCTAATTACAATTTTTTACCTTTTCTGAGAATGTGCTCTGAGATCTAGCACACCAAAAGGAAACTTAGCTTTCACTGTCTATGTCTGGGAGCAGAGAAAACAGACGGCCACAAGTAATACACCATGATTAAGTCTGGGAGGTGAGATAATGGATTATGGTTTTAAGTGAATTGTCTCATTCAATTCTCCTAAGAACTATTTGAATTAGCTTCTATTATTACTTTGTAAGTATCTTGCCCTAGGTCCCAAAGCTAAAGCCTAAATTTCTCAGTTCTAAATTACTCAAATTCATATAACTTTTTTTTTAAATTTTCAGAATAAAAGTGTTCTCTATTCTCATCCCCTTTCTTTCTCTCCATCTCTTTCTATCTCTATTTATCTATCCATCTCCATACACATAACTAAATGATTCATGAACTAATAAACTGTGCCATAAACCAAGAGTTATGGTTAGTCTAATTCTGAGCATGTGAACTTCATTTAAATAAAATATGATTTGTTAATAATGGATTTTGTGATTGATACCCACTATTCATTGCCCCCTTATATGGTTAGCCTAAATTCATTATGGTAGCCTAAATTCACCATTTTTACCAGTAACTGGTTACCCGTTTGATAGGCCTCAAACTATTTGGGCCAATAAGAGACCAGGAAAAAGTTTCTCCAGGATTCTGGTAAAAATAAGGAAGTAGTTTTCATTCCTACTTGATGAAAATAAAGAAGAATCTTTCCATCTCTATTACTAAAAAATAACATTGGGTAAACGCAACACTTCTCTGGCAAAGGAAATATACAAGAGATAAAGATATACAGATAGAGGTAAAGAGGAGAGAAAGAAATGAGGGTGAGAGAGTGTACTAATAACTGACATTTAAAAATCACTAAAAAAAAATAGTAGTGTTTATTACTAAAGATTACACATAGTAAATAAATATCAGAATGATCTACTGGGTTAGAGGATATCTTTTACCCCTACTCAGAATGTTTAGTAAAAAGGACATGGATCCCTGTGGAAGCAACTTCAAACTGAGAACAAAAACCATTACCAACTTCAGCCTTTCATACTAGTTTTTAAACTAAAAGTGTTCAATGACTATTGGGTTAAACTGGGATAGTATTATTGCAAGATATTATTGGCAAGTTACCTACTGCTCAATATTTTTAAGACTCAATAAATAATGTTGGTAGCAATTACTATAATAAAATGAGATTAATGTCTCATACTCTATATAACTGAGTTGTGACTACTCAGCACATCTTGCAGCATTTAAAATATAAATCATTATTTGTCTTTCTAATGATATATACCCTCAATTAGTTATCAGTTGATTTTCCTATGTACAAAATTACTACATTGTCAAATAAATTTATACTAAAGGCTCTCAACCTTAGTGACATTTTAGGGCAAAGGTTATTTAGTACTGCATTTATAATGTGTAAATTATGCTTATTATTTATTGTTGAATATATTTTTTGTTGTTGTTGAATATGTTGTAATCAAAGGAAGAGTTATTATAAGTCATTTACCTGGTGTCACAATGGGAAAAAGATAGATGTAGGTGGTTTTTGGTCAAAGCAATCATAGTTTCATTCTTCAAAAGGATATGAAACAAAAAATTGAGTTTAACATGGCATACAAGGATCAGTGGATTCTCCCAATTATCTAATCTTATGTATTTGCCCTCATAAATTCCTTATTTTTAAAAAGCAAATTTTATTTGTTTATTTATTTATTTATTTACTTATGAGTGTGGGCAAGAGAGAGAAAAAGCATGAGTAGGGGGGAGGGGCAAAGTGAGAAGGAGAAGCAAACTCCCCACTAAACAGGAAGCTTGATGAGGGCTCTATCCCAGGACCCTGGGATCAGGACCTGAACCAAAGGAAGATGCTTAACCAACTGAGCCACCTAGGTGCTCTCAAAAAGCAAAATCTGAGAAATTTGTTCTTTCTTTGGGTTAATTTTTCTTTCTTCGTTTTCCTTGTTTTTTAAGATTTTGTTTATTTATTTATTTATTTATTTATTTATTTAAAAGAGCTGAGAGAGAGCGTGTATGTAAGCTGGGATGGCATGGTGGGGGAGCAGAGGGTGAGGGACAAGCAGATTCAGTACCGATCTTGGAGTCCAATGCAGGCCTCAAACTCATGACCTAGAAATCATGACCTGAACTGAAACAACGAGTCAGATGCTTAACCAACTCTGCCACTCAGGCACCCCTCTTATTCTTTTATTATATCTTCTTATAAGCTTTTTCTTTATTCCTAGGCTTACTGGATGCCACTTCTCTATGTTTCTATAGCATTCTGTACCTACTGTTACAATAGATTTTATTATGTTGTCACGTACTTCTGCAGTTTCTATCTCTCCCACTAAAACGGCAGCTCCTTAATAACAGAATTCTTTTTTGCTCTTCATCCCCTAATACATATCTCAGGGCCTATCATATGGGACAAACTCAATAAATATTTGCTGAATAAATATGTTAACAAAGTTAATGGGACACCAGCAAATTCTCTGAGCAACAATACTGTAAGAGAACTTAAGACATTATTTAAATTTTAGTTCCAGGGGGTGCCTGGCTGGCTCAGTCGTTAGAGCATGCCTCTCTAATCTCAGGGTTGTATGTTCAAGAGTGTGGAAGAGGGAGAGACAAGAGTGTGGAACCTGAGAAACCATAGCTTCATAACCACTACAAACAATGTTACATTTTGACACATTGTTATTTTTCCACATTAGCCCTTATCTTATTGGCACTTTAATTTGATTTCATTAATTATAAGTTATTTCCTATAATACTGATAGTATATAGAATACCAATAAAGTTTATGTGAATTTTATTTTTGTCTTGGTTAAAAAGTTACCCAACTTTGAACTAAGCAATTCTAGAATTCTAACTTTTGACAAGGTAAGAGTTTTATAATACATTTATGATTCTTTTGCTCCAGTAAATAAAGCCAACATTATTATCTTGTTGCCATTTTTTTTTTTTACCTCCTTTAAGGCAGAGGATAATATCTATAAGCCTGCTATGCCAGACATAGCCCATTAGTCACAGGAAAAACAGCAGCCTGTGGAATGGATCAGCCCAATTTCATCATGACCACTAAAAAACAACACAAAACAAATATCTTATTAGTGATGTGCCAAGAGCTTGATCATTTCGAGTGAAGGATGGCATGTTAATGAATACGTATAAAGGCAGTTCTCAAATGCACATATTTCAAATTAACAGCAATCAGTCAATTACACGCATGATATCGACTTGCTTCACATATTGCCCTTGAGTAGGCTGGAAACATACAAATGAACCTAAGTCAGATTTATGATGGATTTGGAGGAGATTCCTAATTTAAGTCATAGCAAATACTTTATCTTCCTGATACATAGAACCAAGCAGCTTTAATCAAAATAACCATCTTTAAAAAAGGCACAAATAATGGCTAAGCAGATATGGAGGGGAAACTAACAGCATCAACAACAAAAACCCTAAACTGAATAAATTGGGAAGGCATTGAACAGGAAACCTTGGTTTTGACCTGTTATTATTATAATGGATTTTCTAAAGTAAGGTAGTATATTTTTTGAAGTCCATTATAAAATAGTTTTCAAAAAATGCATGGATTATTACTAGCATTGCTGGAATAAGTACAGACATAGGGAGGGACTCATACAACTCAACTGAAAAAAAAAAAAAAAAACAAAAAAAAACCAAGAACAACTCAAAAAAGTAACAAAGGGCCTAATCAGGTAATTTTCCAAAAACATACCAATGTCCAATAGATACATGAAAAGGTACTCCACATCACTAATCATCAGAGTAATGCAAATCAAAACCACAATGAGATATCAATTCACAGCCATTAAGAAGTCTATTATTTAAAATTTTTAAAGATTTATTTATTTAGTTGATGGGGGAAGGGGCAGAAGGAGAAAGGGAGAGAGTCTCAAGCAGACTCCACTCTGAGTGTGGAGCCCAGTGGGATCCCACCACCCCAAGATCATGACCTGACCTGATACCAAGGGTCAGATGCTTAACTGACTGCACCACCCTCATGCCCCAAGAAGTCTATTATTACAAAGATAAGAGATAAAGGCTAGTGAGGACATTGAAAAAAGCAAACCCTTGGACACTGTTGGTGGGATTGCACCCTGCCACAGCCATTATGGAAAACAATATGAAGGTTCCTCAGGAACTACCATATAACCAAGAAATCCCAAATCTATACAGTTTCCATCCCAAGTTTCCATCCTGAGTTCTCAGCCTTAATTATGCCATTAAACTTGCCATGAATGAATTCAGACTGAAACATGTAGACCATGTTGTTGAGGTCAATCAAGTGATCATTGATGGCAATGATATCCACTTTGCCAGAGTTAAAAGTGGCCCTGGTGACCAGGCACCCAATACAGTCAAATCCATCTACTCTCACATTATCCATTGTGTCTTGGGGCTATGGCTGGCACTACACCAGAAGATGCAGCTGTTGGTCCAAAAAGGAGGAACAGAGAGCCTAAATAAATATGTTCTTAATACGATCATTTCAATAGAAAAGACCAGTTTCAAACTATGTTTTATTTGGTAATAATGATAGTATTTTAAATGTAGTCATGAGCTAATTATAAAAATCCTTTTAAATTCTTCAAAATTTTTGATAAAAGATAAAAACAATACTCCAGGGATCATTATGTTTACCTCATATCTGCTTTGGAAATGAGGTCAGGCATAATTAATTAAATAAATGGTGACTTTAACTGATATTGTCAAGTAAATTTTAGCAGTTGTGGTTTCACAGGGATGCACTGTGTAAATTTTGTTTTGTAAATCTATTCGGCAAATTAGACATTTAAATTCATCCACCATTACTTAAAATCTTTGAGATGTTTTGATTACGAAAAAAAAAAAAAAGTGAACATTCAGAATATGAAATATCCAGCTGAGCAAGGAAGTTGTATCTCCTCAGGTGACATATAATGTTTTATTGGGGACTTTTTTTTCAGCTGGGTTTATGTATATCTATCAGTAGGAGAGAGTGAGATTCCTTGATTCTTAGATTTTTTTACTTCTAATGAGACTACAGTGGTATCTTTTTAATAGTATTATTTTGTCAAAATTAACATTTTAATATTAAATAAATATTAATTATCTTTTCTGATTGGGTTCCCACATTTTGTGAGGATTGTGAATTTGGACTTGACCTCACCTCATGATATAGCTCTGTGATTTTGAATCCTCATCTCAATTCTCCCCTACAAGCATTGGGTCTGGGTAGACAGGAAGCCTCCTGGTAGCTTCTGTAGGTTGAAAGTTGGAGATTTTCCAGTCATCTTTTCATTTATTGGACAGTTTTTCAATGAGCTGTATTTTGTATAGAAGCTCAATGACAGTATGTCACCTGTAATTTGATCCAAAGCTCTGCCCTTTGACCCCATATACATTAAAGACCTGGCCCCAACCACTAGATTTGCATTTGGAATCCTTTACTTGTGATTCCTGATAGATGGCAATTTTTCTGCCTTGATGTCCCCTCTGTTTTGGTACTCGGTGGCTTAATTATTTTTTTCTTGTGTTTGTTTTTTGAAATTTTGGTTACATATTTATTTTATCTGACATGTATATTTGATATTGTGAGTGGTAACAGTTGAAAATGTGCCTTCTTACCAGCTTAGTCCACTGCACTGAGGAAAGACAGTATACATTGAAGGTGCATATAGAGCAGAGGCTCTTGCTGTTAATGAAATGAAAGCTCCCAAAGAGATGAGAAAGCTCTACTCATTCCAAAGGCCCAGAACAACCAGTACTATTCTTGCTAAAATTTGAACACATGCTACTGAATATTTTGCCACTCTAAAGGAAGGAAAAACAAAAGTAACCTAAACACACCTGTACTAACTTGCTATTAAAAAAAAAAAAAAAAAAAAGCTTCTGTAGTTCCACTTAAAAGCCATTTAATTCAGTACACACAGTATTTTGGATGTCAAAAAAAAAAAAATCTATCAAGTGCTATGCTACAGTTTAGAATATGCAAAAATACAACATATGTACATCTCATGAACTTTAAGCCATATCAAGGAAATAGATCCAAGCACACAAGCTATACTACTAGCCCTGATATGAAAGAAACTGAGCCACAAAGCTGAAACTATCAAGCTGACTGAGTAGTGGTCAAAACTTCTTTGAGAATAGGCTATCTTTGTCAACTCTCTATGTAATGAAATGTCTAAACTTTATAGTGACCCTCTGATTTTTGTGTCTCCTTAGCTCTCTTTTTTACAGTGATCACAGGAAATGAAGAAAATGAAAGTGAAGTTTATCCAGTGTAATTCCTTAGAAATTACTGCATTTGGAAAATTGACTTGTTGGGAACACTGACACATAATCAGAATAGTTAACATTTTGCTAAGTGTTCACCCTACAGGCAGTTCCCTAAAAATCATAGTTTTGAATTACTAGTGCCTTTTAAGTTAGCAATCTATTTCCTGTGCCATGTTATAGGGCACATGTAATTGTGTCTTCACTATTCACAGATTAAAAATATATCTTTCCAATCACCCTATCATAAATATGATTACCAGATTATTTAACCAAAGAAAGTTTCATTTAGTTTAAATAGATAAAAGGATCCTAGAAATACCATGGAGGTACACATTAATGGTTGCTGTTGTTTTTTAGTTTTTATTTTAATTCCAGCTAGTTAACAGAGTGTTATATTAGTTTCTGGTGTGCCATCTAGTGATTTAACACTTCCATACATACAGATTAACTTTCTCTTAACATGTGAGGATGCTAAAAGCAATAAAGAATTTAAAATATGAAATGGAAAGATTATCTACTTAATATTAATAGAAATAAAAATAGAAAAATTTCTAATCCTAATAAAACTTCAACCTTATTTGAACCCAACTTTTGAAATATAAAGCAGACCATGTATATATTAAGTTGCACTGAATTTGGCTAATAGCCATGAAATTGTCTAGTACTACTACCCTAACACAATTGGAAGGTACTTAGAGCTCTGACACAATGAATAAAACATTGTGCTTGGGTTCAAAGAAAGTACATGCTTATTTAAGTTACTGCTGTAGAAGACTTTAGTTTTGTTTTATTTTCCTTTTTAACTGAAGTTAAATATTTTCATTAGATGAGCAGTTCCCAGAGAAGGAAAAGGATAAATTAATGGTGATTGGTTGTCATCTTCTTTTTTATAACCCCTTAGCTGTGAGTCGATGGACTAAGTTGTGTTGATTTAATTAGTACAAAGGGGGTATAGTATTTGTAATGTTGACAAGCTTTCCCATAAAGGAATATATTATAATTACCTGACAAATAAAATACTGTGAATACTAAATGTTTCCCTTCATTTGTTGGGAGAAGCAGTCACAATAATAATCTAAAAAGAAAATTCTTCTGTGAGTCAGAAAACCTGGATTCCAGAGCTCGGACTAATACATAACCTCACTGAACACTGATGTTTTCTTTTATCTAAAATATGGTGAGTTCAATTATATGATCTTTAAAATATGATCTTTAAATATTGATGTTTATTGCTTTTACAAACGCACCATAGTATTGTTTTGGGAACAGAGACAATAGATTACCCTGATCTTGATTTTTTTTTCTCTTTTTATTCCCTTTATAGCTAAGGATGCATTTAAGACAGTCAGACTATTGGAGGAAAGAAATCAGTGAAACATGGAAATCATGAAACAAAACATGGTAATAAGTATTCTACCCTTGACTGAATATCCTACTATCAACAATTGGGTTTTTATTCAGAAATCATTTAATGTAATATTTTATTCTTCCTTAGAAACTCCCTATCCTTAAATTTAATATCTCCAGGGGAAAAAAGCAAAATTAACAAAAGATTTTATCTGTTTGACAGTAAATGCAAAGGAACTGATTAAATGATGTATATAGTAGATACAGAACTCCAACAAACTCTTCCAGTAGAAACCCCTATTGGTCATATAAATATGTGAGAAAATCCTTCCCCCTTTTTGCCACTATCAATATTTACCCAACATTTCAAACCATGCCTTCCTTTACCTCTCCATGACTAAAATGAGAGAACATGACTAATTTGTACAGGGAGATTTGAGAAATTATCTAGTCTAACTTTCTAATTTAATGGCAGAATAGAAAGTCTTGGGTTGTAAGTCAAAAGAACTTGGCATTAATTCTGTGTCATGGCTCTACCTATTGTTAGCTTAGCAACATTGGTCATCTACTCCTTCCAAATATATTTCCTCTTCTGTGTAATGGAATCAATAACTCGCTTCCTACCTGATTGGGCATTTCTCCCAGTCAAAGTGAATAAGAAATATAAAAGGACTCTAATTAGCCCACTTTTATGTTTATCTTCCTTTAAATTCTATAGTCCAAGTTCTCAACCATTGATGAGGGCCAGAATTTGGGAAGAAGTTTTAGGGGTAAAGTAACAGAAAGTGAAAATGTACATAAACATGCAGGCTGTCTTTCTCTTATATCAGCTTGATGTGAGCCACCATTAGTGGTGGGATTTGTTATACTTGTGACTGACAACCAATGACTGTGTCAGTCAGAAAGAAGCTAGAACTTCTTAGAACATTGATTTTCATATCTTTAGGCCCCTGCAGATGAGTTACAGATTGATTTCAACCACAATTCCTTATTTAGTTCTTACACTACAATGATACAATTCCATAGACTTTCATTTTATGAAAGATTAAGGCTACTTCCTAGTAAACAGTGAGCATAAATTTTAGTAAGAAAAACTAAAATTGGTGCATTGTTAGAATTTCCAAAGTTTCTAATTCTGTAGAAATTCCACTTGCCAAGTAGCATTATGCAATATTGTAAGCTATGCTTTGAAATCCCAAGTTTTCAAGAAAAAACTTTTAAGTATGTCATTAGTGTAGTCTTGAATAAGATAGGATTTTCAGCTGCTGCTCATTTCATTCTGTATCTCTGTGTATAAGCAACCTGAGTTCACTGTTCATTTTAAAATATTTTGTCAAAAAAAGCAAATATATTTATGGTAGTAAAAATACAGAGTTTAAAGTTGAAATAAAATACCATTTTTTGTGCATGGGTCATGCACATGGGCAGCAGTATACAATTCTAAGTGAAAAATTAGCTTGATATATAATGACATACTAGAATCATGCACCATTACCAAAAGGGTATTCCCACATTAGGAAATGTAATGATATGATTAATGGTATTAGATATCCAAATTTCTCCACTACTCTTTATGACACTGAGATGTGGAAGATATTTTTTTTAAAAGATTTTATTTATTTACCTGACAGAGAGAGACACAAGCAGAGAGAGTGAGAGAGGGAGAAGCAGGCTCCCCATAGAGCAGGGAGCCCAGGGCTGGGCTTGATCCCAGTACGCTGGGAACATGACCTCAACCAAAGGCAGACGCTTAAGGACTGAGCCACCCAAGTGCCCCAAGTTGTGGAAATTTTACAGTAAGTGGATTAGGAGAAATTTCAGCATGTGAAGGGCTCTCATATGATAGTCCTATCCTTTGGGTCAATTGAATCTGTACCTGGAGGCAAACTCACTTTTAGCTAAAAGGAAGAAACCTAGCTGGTCAGGATGCCCTATCTGGAGAATATGCTGATTGGTGAAAATAACTATCACTCCTCAGTAGCCCAACAGATTTCTTTATTTCCAGGAGCTTACATTCTAACAGGATATGGAAAATAGACACCAAAAATAAGAAGAAAAATGTCTTATATGTTAGAAGATAGATAATAAGAAAAACAGAGTAGAAGAGAACAGTGTCCTGCAGGTGGAAATGGAAGGAGAATGCATTATTGCATTGTGAGGTCATGACAGGCTTCCTGGAAAAGATGATAAAGAAGGATTTCAGGAGCAGGGGGCAGGGAGACAGCCTAGGGAATATTTGGGAGATTAGTGTTCTAGTTAAAGGAAACAGAGCAAAGGGGAACATTCTTCCTGGGTTTAAGAGAAATTAAGAATTCAGTGTGACTGATGTGGAGTGTGAGAATGCGAGGTAGAGGGAAAATGGTCACAGAAGAGTCAATTAAATTGGACTTTTATGACTTATTTGGGGTAAAATGTTGAGCTATCACAGGGCATGAAGTAGACATTATCTGGCTTACATTTCAAACAGATCATTCTGGTCCCTATACTGAATTTAGATTGTATTAGAAAGGCCAGGGGCTGAAAGAAATAAATCAATTATGAAATAATATGCAGTGCTGCAGGTGAAATATGAGTGTGGCCCAAACTAGAGTAGTATTAATGGATGTAATGAAAAATGGTTGGATTGTTTATATTTTTTCAAGATAGAGCTGGCATGACTTCCTCATAGACTGTGTCATGTAAGAAAAAGACACAAAGTGACATTAAAATGTTTATTTTTAAAAATCATTATTTTCATCATTTGCCATTAACTGGGATGCAAAAATCAGCAAGTGGCTCAGATTTGTTAGGGAAAATCGGGAGGTCATTTTTCGAGATTTTTAGTTTTTAAAGGTTTATTAGACACGCAAGTAGAGATATTCAGTAACTTGTGGAGTATATTAATACACTGGCATTTGGACAAAGCCAGTTCTACAATTTGAGGTTGTCAGCTTCTCGATGGTATTTGAAAGACCTGGGATTCAGTGAGATCACTCAGAGAACAAGGCAAGGGCCCAGAACAGAGCCGTGTAGCACTCCAACACTGAGAGTTTACTAGGTCAGGAGAGTTCCCAGGGTAGGTGACAGGGGATCAGAGAGAGAAAGGCAGAGTCTGATTTCTAGAACCTGGCACATGTTTTGCTAAAATAGCAGCAGTTTATTGTCATAGATCTATTTAACTACTGCCTGTTGGCCTCCTTGAAGGATATTTATAGATTCTAGTGTTCATTCTTTTTCATGTGTCTTCAACAGTGAATGTGACAGAGGGGCAGAAATAGGGAACCAGGCTGGTCAGAACACTAAGAATCAAAACACTTACTTTCTTTATCATTGGTGCAAATCTGATGGAAGCAAAGGAAGTGGTGGAAAGGGCAAGGACGCAGATGCCTAGAAGAGTTCTAATACCTAAAAAGCTGAAGAACAACTGGTTTTTAGGTCTATCAGCAAGAATAAACACCCAGTAATTTGGATTCTCTAATAATTTTAGGCATATGATTAGTAATAGAAGCAAAGTGAGGAAATGTGAACTTGTTGATTTTCATAGAAAAATCATTGTATTTATCATACATTCATTGTCAACATGAAAAGTAAAAACACTTTTCCCAATTTAGTATGAACACTCTTCATGAGGCATTTATGGAGTCCTTGAAATGTTGAGATAACATTTAATAAAAATCTAATTCATCTTGTCTAATGCCATTCAATAATATTGTTATTTGCTAAGGCCATCATTAATTACTTTACTGGCAGAAATAATTATTTTTAGAAATTCTCCTTTTGGCGGCTCAGCAAAAAAGAAAGGAAAAATTGCCTCTGCAGGATAAGCAACTGAAGGTTTCTTTGAAGTAGGCATTTAAAGGTGACTTCTGATCTGTTGTTAAGACATATTTCTCTGGAAAAAGAGCATATGGCACTTTCCCTCACCTTTTGCTTACTTTACAATTCATTCTTAGGAAAATTATAGGCTCAACAACAGCATAATTCCATTCTTGATGCCTTTTCTTTCTTCTATCCTTTCTCCCTCCCTTCTTCCCTTCCCCTTCCTTTCTTCCTTCCTTCTTTCCTTTTCCTTCCTTTCCTTTCCTTCTATTCTTCCTTCCTTTTTTCCTTTCTTCCTTCCTTCCTCTCTTTCTTTCATTTCTTTTCCTTTCTTTCCTTCCTTCTTAGAACTACATAAAAAATGACACTACGATGGGATTTCACCTTTCTCTTACTGAGCAAAGGTGTCACTCATTATACAGATCTGAAATGAAAACATTGAGATAACAAATTTAAAGGATCCAGGACTCTAAAAAAGAAAATATAACCATAAATTAAATAATTATAATAATTATAATTAAATAATTATAAAATGTTTTAGAATATTGGGGTGCCTGGGTGGCTCAGTGGGTTAAAGCCTCTGCCTTCGGCTCAGGTCATGATCCCAAGGTCCTTGGATCAAGCCCCACATCTGGCTCTCTGCTCAGCAGGGAGCCTGCTCCCTCCTCTCTCTCTGTCTGCTTCTCTGGCTACTTGAGATCTCTCTCTCTCTCTCTCTGTAAAATAAATAAATAAAATCTTTAAAAAAATGTTTTAGAATATTTTTAGAATATTAAAATCCCAAATTCTTATGTGGGGCTGAGTTTCAATTTATAGCTAACTTTCTTTTCTTTTTATCACCAGTACTTGACTTACATAGCACATACTTGCAAATGGAAGTTATGAAGACAATGCTGTATGCATCCCAATATGAACTATTGATCAACCTGCTTTCATAAACTGGCTTACATAGCTCTAGAGGTATATAGAATTAAAAAAAAAATGGCACTCACATTCTCTGAGGCATGTGAGAAGTCTATATAATTTTCAGTGTCATGTTTCCATTTCAATGAAATTAGAAAATAATTCCCTTAATTCTCATCTTAGACCACATTACAATAAATACTTCCAAGTGAGTTCAGTGTTCACAGTCTCTGTGACACCAAACTTATAAAATAATGAGTGAATAAAACAATAAAATTGTATAAAATAATGAGTGAATAGGACACTAATAAGGAAAGGGACTTGACACATATGTTCACAACAAAGAAAAGCCACAGTTTAAATAGAAAAAAAGGAGTGGGTGAATCAATCATCTCCTGGACCAAAACAGTATATACAGTATCCACGCATCAAAGTCAAAGAAGTTATGATGAAGTAGTCAGCAGAATACATTTTGAGCAGCAATGTTATTTTAGAAGAAGACATCACCCATAGCATTAAATTGTTATTCTAAAGTTTAATTTTGTTGAATTTGTAGATTAAAACATTAATTTATGGATTTTCAAGACTCACAGAAATTATTAATATAATAATTTTATACTCTTTAGAAAACATTACAATAATTTGTTAAAAGATGACAGAGTAAAACTGGATTCCCAAAGTCCTAAAAATAAATCCAGTAAAATCCATACACAAATGCAGATACACAAATAATTAGGATACACAAAACAAAATTCACCAACAGTAGCCAAACAAGGAATGAGTTCAAACTCATTCTATAACTCTAAAAACACGAAAGCCAAAGAAAATACTGAACTATTCTGGAAGGCCTTGATGGAGTATTTTTTTTCTTTTTTTAAAAGATTTTATTTATTCATTTGACAGAGTTCACAAGTAGCAGAGAGGGAGGTAGAGAGAGAAGAAGGGAAGCAGGCTCCCTGCTGAGCAGAGAGCCCGATGCAGGACTCCATCCCATGACCCTGAGATCATGACCCCAGCCGAAGGCAGCGGCTTAACCCACTGAGTCACCAGGCGCCCCTTGATGGAGTATTTAACCCTGTTATCCAAATCCCAAATATTAAAGGGAAACTTAATGCATTTTTTAAAAATCCAATAAATTATTACTGATGTGTGGCACTTTAGGGAGAATAAATATGTAGATAAGCAATAGGAAGATTGAGGGAGAGAAAGAGACAGAGACAGAGGGAATGAATACTGAAGTCTTTTAATATAAAATAGAATCTGAAGATCCAAACAGAGGTGGGGAAAAACCACAAGGTTTTGCAAGTTCAATAGATCCATGGCAAAATTGGAAGTGATGTGGTACTTGAATGTGTTGCTCTACCCCTTAGAAATAGGGCACCATCACCCACTAATGAACTGAAACCCTAATATAGTTTTCTTTGTTGTTTGTTTGCTTTGGTTTGATCTGGGTTTTTTGTTTGTTTGTTTGTTTGTTTGTTTTTTGCTTTAGAGAGGTATAGAGGAAGAGAGAGCTCACACACATGTACATATGTGCAAGGGGGGAGGGAATCCTTAGCAGGCTCTCCACCCAGAACAGAACCTGAGACGGGCTCAATCTCACCATGCTGAGATCATGACCTGAGCCAAAACTAAGAGTCAGATGCTTAACTGACTGAGCCTCCCAGCCACCCTCCCATACAGTTTTTAAAAAAATCTAGGTAGAAAATATTCCAAGTTCTCTAACATAAATTATTCCAAGTCCTAGTTGTATTCATAACTGCATGACAACTATAAAAACATATTATGAAAGAAAAGGAAGAGAGGAAGAAAGGAAGGAAGGAACAATCAAGCAGGCAAAAGACAAAGAAATAAAAAATCACATTTGTTTGTAAACTCAAGTAAGGAAGAAAAAAAAATAAGTTTCTCCCACCTTAGAAGAATTTAGCAAAGGCTTAGTTCTGTAGAAAAAGAATTGAGAGGTACATTAATAAAGAATGAGATTTTTGAGCTATGGAAACAAATTGAGAAAATCAACACCATTAACTGAACAAATAAATTAATTAGGGAAAAAACAGGATCAGAATCTGAGAATGAAACTCAACTGCCACAGAAGAGAGTCATGAGATTATTATTTTGAATGCAAAAGGAAAAAAAAAAAGTTACTGATATTGAAGCAGTAGAAGATGGAAAGGACAGAAAGAATGTATCAAATCATAAGTATAAGTGTTATTCTTGCAGTCAAATATTCCACAAATTGAATATAAAAGTACACCTCTAGGTATAGTAGGAAAAGTCTTGCTATGGAATAAAGAATTGATCTTGAAAATGCAAAAGGTCACATCATGTTCTATAAAAAATTGATACAAAGTAGCATACATTGAGACATGTTCTAGTTTAGTTATTGAATTTCAAAATGTCTAAACAAACTTTCAAGCACACAGGCAAAGAAACACGTGGCTGAAAGAGGAAAAATCAAGTCTGCCTCAGACTTTCCACAGTGTGAATTAGTATCAGAAGAAAATGAAGCAATATCTACAAAATTTCAAGAAAATATTCAAAGAAAGACTAATTTATAAATCAAGTTCAAAGGTCATTTATGTGTATAAAGGCAGTAGACATTTATTACCAGACACAGGGAAAACCCCTAAGTCCCTCCTGAAAACCTACTTTCTGTCTCAGTCTAGCAAGCCAGGAGAAGAGTAAAAATGTAAAAATCAGGAATAGAATTTGCAGTTGGAAAAATTAATAGTAAGTATTGAACTTTTACCAGGTAGAAAACTGGGCTAAACAACTGAGAGCTTTATGCCTACAGAAAAGAATGCAAGTGTTATGGACTTTGATAAATAAAAAAAATAAAAATAAACCATTTTAAAACAGAAAGGTAGAAAGAAATAAAAATCTGAGCACTGATTTCTCATCCTTTCTAATAAAGAAGGATTTTGAGAACATAAGATTGAAATTTAGAGAGGAAAAAAAAATGGCTTCAGCTTTATATTGTCCATTACAATCTTTCCATCTTAACTTAAAAGGAATATTTTAGAGTTAGAGTTTGTTTGTTTTTTAAATAAGGAAGCATTTATCTTCAAAGAAACTTCAGATTTTTTGACTCCTTTTTATCATAAAAATTCAAGAAATACTGAAAGTAATATTTTTAATAAAATACATATATATGACCTCATTTTAAGAAAATAAATTTTATTGGTCTATACATTATTTTTCACTATAGAAGCATAAAAGGAAGCTAGAATGATGTTGTCTTATTTTCTCTCTTGATGAAATTCTAGTGGAATTTTAAAAAATTATTCTTTTGCACTTTGAATTGCTTGACTTAAAAAAATAAGCCCGTGTGATTTCATATAAATCCTATAACATCATTACCCATAATGAAAAGAGGTTTATGTAATACTTATCTTTGTGTAACATGGATTTATTCTATTACTCTGGATGGTTAAACTGGTAGGCATTGGCCTGGATAATAAGAGACACAGGACTTTTTTCACAAAATTTTAGGCTTAGAAATCATGGGGTTTGCTATCCTACTTTAGTCTTACCTGGGAAAATGCCTAGTAAGGGGCTTTTTTCAGATTTTTAATATAGGGCAAAAACAGTCAATCCCTGTGTTTGGAAGCCAGGGCCAGAAGAAACCTTTTGATACTGTCAAGATGTACAGTCCTCGCATCTTATTTCCTAAAATTCTTCTATATTTATTAAAAATCCACATAGTGGATCAGTAGCAAAGGAAATCTTGGTATATCTCCTGGCTTTATCTCGCTAGTACCAGTACAGAAAGGAGTTACTAATAACCTGATAGAAATCAAGTGGAAAAGGAAGGAAAGCAATATTCATCTTTAAAAATATATATGTATATGGTAAAATAATGATTTTGAGATTGAAAACCTGCAAAGCAGGAAAAATATTCAAATCCCCTTCATCCTAATGGAAAAATTCACTGACTGACAGTGAGATGTTGTATCTTGTCAGTGACAGCAGTGACCTTTAGACTTGAGGCTGACATCAATATACCACAACAAGCTATCTCTTAGAAGGCAAACACAGACCCATGTGAATTTCAAGAATCTTCAATGAAAATTGTACAAAGTCATTTACTCTATGTTCCTTATATTTTGGAATGCCTAGAAATTGCACTTCTAAATACTTCAAACAACTGGTCTCTAATATTTAAACACATTTATTTAATTTTTACTTTTTGTTTAGGGTGGAGGGGTGATTTCTAGAGTGATGTGAGGCCAGTTGCATTCCTAGAACTTTACTGAACCTTTTTTAAATGCCTGCGTTATTGTTTCTATTTAAAGTAGCATCTTCCAAAATAAATGGATGAAAAAGGATAGCAGAATTCCTCCTTGTGTGACACTGGCATATTTGAAATTCAATTCCCACCCTTCATTCCTTAAAAATATAAATGAATGTATCAGTTAAAATAATAGTTTAATTTTAGAACTCCTATGATATTCTCTTGCCTTGAAGAATTATTTCTCCTTCCCTTCTACCCTCCCTCCCTTTCTTCTCTTTTTATAATTTGTTCTGCAGACCCTTACTGAACCCTGTGCCCAGACCTTGCACTCAGCATTGGGAGTACAAAGAGAACAGACACAGTCTATACATCCTTGATGGTCTCAAACCCAGTTCTGGGTAAGTATTGGTAAGTCAAAGATTATAAGGCTTGGAAGTCTGTGACTGTGTTTTTGAAGTAAAGCAACATCTTTTACAAATGATTGAAAAGAAGTGTTGACATTATATACATATATACATGCACATATATTTTTTCAGATTTTAGTTTAAACACCTTTAGCTAATATAAATTGTTCCCATTTTGAGCACCTGCAATGTGTCATGAACATATTGTATTCATTCTCTCCTCCAAGCTTTCAACCTTCTTCCTCTTCTCCAGAATGTACCTTCATTTCCTTCAAAGTGCTTCTCAATCATGAAAACTTCTTTAAATTCAGGTAGTCTCCTTAATTTTTTCATTTACAAACATATCTTGTATAGATGGTTGACACAGTTTAGCAGTTAACCTACACTGTACTCCTCACATGTTAGTCTGATGTTCCCCTTACTGGAAGGTAGTTAGCTGGAGAGATCTTTGGGTTCTTACAATACCAAAGAGAGTGGGACCACATAGGAGGAGCATGATAACTACTTTTTATTGGGCTATGTTCTTCCCTAACTATATTCATTAAGAGGTGTTGAATGTAGAATTTTCGCATCAGAATGAAAAACAAGATATTCAGTTAAATTTGAATTTTAGATAAAGATGAATTTTTTGTATATAAGCATGTCCCAAATATTGCATGAGACATACTTACACTTAAAGAAATTATTTTCTGTTTATCTGAAATTCAAATTCAACTGTGCATCCTGCATTTTATCTGGCAACCCTTATTGGAAGGGAACATTTTTAAAAATTGAGTTAGCTGCTTCTGTCAGTACTAGAAGCATACTGCGTATATATATAATCATAATATCCAAAAGAACAAATACAGAGAATCATTTTTATTTATTGGAGGGAGGGACTTTTTTCCATTTTTAGTGCATATATATATATATGTTTGTGTGAATGTGTTCACATACACATGCACATGTGTATGTGTTCACACACACATATGCATGTCTGCACATAGGAAGGGCACATAGCACTATTTTCAGGTTCCACAGCACAATCATAGAATGATAATAGGACGAAACACCTGATTCACAAAGGCATATGAAAGCCACTCAGATATAATCAGATGCTGGAAGATTGTTCCTGGAAGTTTAAGATCCATTATTGTAGAAAAAGATATATAATACTGTTCATAAGCTACATTTCCTTTGAAAAGATACCTATTTCAAATTTATTTCAGTATACTTTCTTTTTTTTAATTATGATTTGACTATTTTGCCAATTCAGGACTAAAGATGTGGGCAACTTTTTTTTTTTTTTTTTTTTTTTTATTGCATTTGGACTTAGTCAAAAGTGTTGGGCTCAGGGAAATGTTTTCTGCCAAGTTCCTCTAGGTTCATGCCAAGTAATTTTCAATTGGTTTATAAGCCCATGTGTATTTTAAATAAAATGAATACATACATTTTAGATTCTTTTACCCTTAACTCACCCAGATGGCTCAGAAGACACTGAATAAACCTTTGATTCAAGCTATAAGAAATAGATTGCTTGAAGGTTTGGAAGTCAAGAAGCAAGGCACCTCATTTGCAAAGAATAAGTGGACCCAAATGTTGCAACTCCATGTGTATGATGATACTGAGAGTTCTACTTTCAAGATTTAGTGCTTGGTTAAGTGTTCAAACTCAATAATACTATACTTTACATTTAATATCTACATGTCTTGGATCATACTAACTTCATTAACCTCATATATATTGCCTACTACCAACCTCAAGCCCTTACCACCAAGACATGAAGAATATTGAAAATGGTATTATATTTCTGTTTAATACTATTTTTGTATGTGAATTAGCTTCTACGGTACATTGGAAGCCAGTGATGCAAATGTAACTATAAAACAGAAATAACTACTTACCCCTACTGTGCACATCTGAGTTGGGTTTTTCACAGAGCTTTTCGTATCTAGAATATGACTTACAATATGTAATAATAAAACATTTTGACTTTATTAATTATATTCTAGATATAAAACTTTTTAAAAACTCAGGTGTGCTTAAACTCATCCTTAGTCAAGACAACCTGTCTATTCCTAGGGTTAGACTAAATATTTTGGGAATGAAGGAGCTTCCATAGTGCCAAGGTTTTGTGGGAGGGGCTAATACTCTTCTGCATCTGGGGAGATGTCTACTATCTGCTGTTTGGTCTTCAGTCCACACAGGTGTCTACTCAAATATTTCTTTTCCTTTTTTTTTGTTTTGTTTTATTTATTTTACAGAGACAGAGAGAAAGGGGGAGGGAGAATGTAAAAGTGGGAGGAAGACAAGTGGAAAGGGAGAGAGAGAGAATTCTCAGGCAGACTCCCCACTAAGCATGAAGCCTGATGTGGGGCTTATCTCAGAAACCTGAGATTACCACCTGAGCAGAAACAAGAGTCACTCAATTGACTGAGCCACCCAGGTGTCCCTGAGATATTTCTTGTTTCTGTCCTCATGCCTCTTTAGTCCTAGTGGAGTTCTATGTTATGTCTACCACACCGCTAACTTTTCCCCTTTTACTTTCTTTCTTGTTTCTCCCTAGACTGGGGAAGGTGTGTGGATGTGTGAGTGTGTGTGTTTCCCATTCATGATAATCTTTGTCAGAAGGTACAATCTAGTGCTCTCTTGATGTGTTATGAAATGCTTTGTCTATGCCAGCAGATTTCTCTTCCTCTAAAGTCCAGGGTTTTTATAAATCAAAGCCAGGAAAACATTTGAATTAGTCTGAGGATTGCACTAGAGAAAAGAAGTATTACTCTATTTTTTAAAAGACTTTATTTATTTGAGAGGATACATGCATGAGTGGGGGCAGGAGCAGAGAGAAAGGAAAAAGCAGACTCCACACGGAGTACAGAGCCAACTAGGGGCTTGATCCTAGGACCCCAGAATCATGACTTGAACCAAAGGTATATTCTTAACCAACTAAACCCCTCTGAAACCCCAAAAACTATTGTTCTAAGAAAAAAAAAATCTCAGTAACTTTGCCATTTGTAGAAGGAATTTATTCCCATTATTTAGTAATCTATACAACCTATGTAGAGGACACTTCAGCAGTAAAACGGTACTGCAACCATGGATTTAAAACCTATAAACTCCAGGTCACAGAAGATAAGATTTGAATCACTGTTACTCCAAAAGTGTAAAATAATAATAATAATAATAATAATAATTAAAAGGCATTACCATAAAATAGAGATGCTTTTAAATTTGGCTAAGACCCAAGGAATGCTGTGGTGTGAGAGGCTGAACTCATGGTGGTGAGTGGGGAGAGCTGAGCTAGTCATGCTCAAATTTACTTCCTAGGAAGACTTCTAATTTGAGAAGGAAAATAAGTTACCCTAATGCCTGTTAGATACACTGGAAATAATAAACTGGAGAGTAAAATAGAAGTTGTGACACATTCAAGATTAAGAAAAATAGGAAAGTACCTGTTCAAAATATATTACGTGGATTTAATGGGCTAAATGACTTGGGGTTCTTTCAGTTAATACGGATTTAGGACTATTTGTTTTTAGATTCCAGTTGCACCCATTGGTGCAAACTCAAGTACCTTCAGAATCCAGGCAGGTGATTCAAGTGTACATAGGGCTGAATTTTAATCCCACTGGATTAATTGGAACCAGAAATGTACCTTTTTTTTCCTATGAAAAGATTCACCATCCAGGATGAACATAGAACAACTGTAGGCAAACGTGGGTAACTTTCAGGTCACTGCCAAAGCAACCATACATCTTGAAAATGATTTGGAAAGGGGTACCTGGGTGGCTCAGTCGATAAGTGTCTGCCTTCTGCTCAGGTCATGATCCTAGAGTCCCAGAATCCAGCCCCACAATCAGGCTCCCTGCTCAGCGGGGAGCTTCCTTCTCCCTTTCCCAGTCCCAGTGCTTGTGTTCGCTCTCTCACTATCTCTCTCTTTGTCAAATAATAAAATAAAAAATTTTTTTTTAAAAAGGAAAATTATTTAGAAGATTGGCAAGTAATTATGAAGTAAATGGATTACTTGTAAATTATAAAATCGAGGGATGAAATGTTAAGAAGGAAATTCCAAAAGTATTAATTTCATTATTATTCAGAAAACTTGTGCCTTATCTCCCTTTGAGAGTCTGCATCTCTTTCCTTACAGTACTCCTTTTATCTCGTCAAAATAGGATAGTAGTGGTAGCCTTGTTGTGAAGCAGGAGGAATCAATAATTTAAAAAATGTGATTCTTACTTTATGAAACTGGGGATGCTGTTAAGTTGGAAAGCTGACTTGAGTAGGTAGAGAACTGTGTTTAAAAATATTTTAATAGGGGGGCGCCTGGGTGGCTCAGTGGGTTAAGCCGCTGCCTTCGGCTCAGGTCATGATCTCAGGGTCCTGGGATCGAGGCCCGCATCGGGCTCTCTGCTCAGCAGGAAGCCTGCTTCTCTCTCTCTGCCTGCCTCTCCATCTACTTGTGATTTCTCTCTGTCAAATAAATAAATAAAATCTTAAAAAAAAAAATATTTTAATAGGGGCGCCAGGGTAGCTCTTGGGTTAAGCCTCTGCCTTCGGCTCAGGTCATGATCTCAGGGTCCTGGGATCGAGCCCTGCATCGGGCTCTCTGCTCAGCAGAGAGCCTGCTTCCCCCCTCTCTCTGCCTGCCCCTATGCCTACTTGTGATCTCTCTCTCTGTCAAATAAATAAACAAAATCTTTAAAAAATATATTTTAATAGATGGTGAGATACTGAGACATTGACCACTGCAGACATACTCGGTTTTCTGACAAATTTGGAAATAAGGGTTTCCACAGTCCTCCTCCTCCCATAGTTGTTTCCACCATACAGTAGAAATATCATTGTACTATATTGTCTTTCTACCAAATATATTTTCAACTATTTTATTTTGCTGGTCTTTTCCACATATCTGTGAAGGAGATATTTGTCTCATCTTACATGTGTAGAAAAGTGATATTTAGGAAGTTTAGTTCTTACTAGAAATCAAGGAGTCAGGCCAGACTTGACAGAAAATGGTTTCCTGGCTCCTGTTGGGAAGTTTCCTTATCTGTTCGAGTCTGAGTTTTGCAAGAAAGCAAGAGCTCTTCATTTAGCTTGATATAATTATTCTGAGTTCTTTCACCCATAGATTAAATGGATCTGTAGTTTACATGCTCTTTTACTCATAGTTTATGGTTTTAATTACAGCTTTCCTCACTTCCTTTGACTTTTAACCACTTGTCATTCCTTTGCACGATTGTTTCTTTCCCATTGGTCATGATGGCAATGTCGCAGATATTTAACTTCAGGCCTATGCTTTTGCTCCTTTTATGCTAATAATAAATCCCACACTTCTAACATGATACTTAGGGTAAAATTCAGTGGAGTTAATTATATTCCCTTGCATAATGTAATTCTGAACTCCCTGTGATGAAAATAGCATTAGAATTTTCTATAATTTTATGTTTGCTCTTTCATTACTTCTGAGATTTAAACAGATTTAGTTTAGGTGACCTAAAGTTCAAGGTTTTCCTAAGTGAACTGAATGAATTATCTCTGCTTTCCACTTAGCAATGATGTTTATAAACTGACAATGAAATGGGATGACAGTCTCCTAAGGGTAGGGAACCAGGCAAGATGCTTGTCAGCACCGTTACACATTCGTTGGTTTGTTTTGTATTTTTTCACCAGCTCTTTGTTCATGAAAGTCAAATCACAAAATAATCCTAAAGGATCTTAAGGCCAACCAAGATTGTATTAGCTATTCTCACATTTCAACTTTTTGATGAGAATACATAAAAAGAAGGAAACACAATTATTTCTTAAGCAAAAATAGCTTTTTTCTTTATATACTACCTGTGCATTCATGTGGAATCGTAAATATTGATTTTTGCAAACAGTGATAGAACTTTCTTCTAGGCTTCTCCATCGTTCCATGGTGTAACAGAACAAAGACATCAGAATCAGCTATAGATTTGCATAGCAGATATTCCCCAGACAAACTATCCAAACCCTCTTAGCTTCGTGTGAGAAACTGGGACATCAACATCTATCTTACAAGTGTTGTTATGAAGATCAAATGCAATAATGTGCATTGAAGTCCTTCAATAAAATTAGTAGTTATTTTTGATAAGCTTTGTGTTTATATATTGGTGGTAGTTATTTAGACTAATTTAACCAAAATTTGCACAGCCCCAGAATATTCAAGAAGGGAAGTACTTTCAAAGAGTCTAACTTATCTCACATCATTCTCACTCCTGGCCACACTAGGCTGAAGATAGAGTGAGGTTGTGATAGCAACAGACCCCCTCTCTCAATCTCTGAAACCCGTGCCAGGTAAGTCTTTCCATTCAGGTTCAGGTGGGTCAGCAGAGTTTTGCATGGCCTCCCCAAAGGTCACAATTTACATTTTCTTCTATCACAGCCCTGTCTTGTCTGCCACTACTGGGTGACCTTTCATCACCACTGTGATATCCTCTGTCACTCCTGAGGGTGATCTCCAGACTTTCAAACAATCTGGCTGTTCAGGTGAATTTCTCTTGTTTTTAATGTTGAAGAGGGTGCTTTTATATAGATAGATTCTGAGGTGACGTAAAATACATCCTCCCCATAGATTCTACCCCACAGAATTATGTTGCTGTCAATTAGTTGGCCGTAAAATAGAACTGAATTTTTCTCTTATTTCAATATATTCATTTTTTCTTATTTTCTTAAACTGACATATGGTAATGGAGTTCTTTCATTTCACCTATTTTTATTACAGCTCTTTTTCTCTCCAGGAACCCAGGGACAGGCCAAAAATACAATCTGACATGCATCATTACTTAAATAAATATTCCCCTTTGTGCCAGCCCTCATAGTCTGTCCATACTTGTGAACCCCAACTGTATTTGTCTTCTAACTTTCTTCTTTATGGGTTATAATGTCTTAAAAATAAGCAGCCATTAGTCTCCAATCAAAATGCCATCAATGATCTCATGAATAGAAGAATGTTGAGTGGCCTCTTTCATAATCTAACCCACACCTTAACACCCCCCCCCCAAAAAAAAAACACAGTTTCAGATTTGGATGAATTCTCCAAGGTACAAGGAGTTCTCTTTATGCTGCTGTGGCTACTTAAGATATGTAAAGATGGCAGTCTTTGTCATATAATTGTGGTCAAAATTTATCAAAAGTACCAGAGCCCGATTTCGGTTTGCATTGTTGACTAAAGTGATAAGCAAACATTATGAGAGACCTATTATTAGTTCCAGTCAGGTTTTTGCAATTCTTTTTGTGTTGTTAGTTTTATGTTATACTCATCTGGTCTTGAATTACAAGTGAATCACATTTCCCAGACTACTAGATTCTTATTCAAAATATTTATCAGCTATCATCAGAAGAGATGGCAGATTAAGCTAATTTTAAATGTACCCTTTTATGTAGGCTGAAAGTATTTTCTACCTTCTGAGGCTCTAATTGGAGAAGTTATTATATTTTGGTGTTCATAGTACACCCTTGTAAGGATAGCTGTAGAATTTTAATGGTTGGGTCAGACCTACCTGCAATCGAAAGGACTTTGCATGGACTCATCATTTGTTATAGAACACCGAAGGGTTTCTGGGGAAGCAAAAGCATTTTCTACCTAAATAGAGTGGAATTGCTAATCTATTCAGGGAAATCTCTTTGCATTAAAGTAGTTATGTTACTTCCTAATCACCCATGTATTACTGAAAACATCTTTCAAAGATTTGAAATGTGGGGTTCTTTACTATCATCTGGTGCACTAATGTTGAAATTAAAGATGAGCTTAGATAAGAGATCTTATTTTCTTTTTAAATAAATGTGCCTTTTCCATTAGATTATTGTCTCCATGGTTGTCCCACTGAGCTGTAAATTATTCCCATTATTTTATCATGTGCTTCATTTCTGTCGTCCTGGTAACAAAGCATAATTGCCTTTTTAATATTTATGTATTTTATTCAAATGATTCTTTTTAACTAAAGGAAAAATGAACTCTAGCAGTTGAAGGGCATGCCAATTCTAATCTCAATAAAACTTCCTTTTCTCTTTTTTTTCTTTTGCCTTTTTCTTATATTAGTTCTATAATATGACCTTCAGTGCAGACATTAACATAATTCTTAAATATCTGTATAAAAATTTTATGTCCAACAGTAAAACTATCCATATTTATTTACTAAATCTAAATGTGATAATCGAATGTTGCAAATTATATTAAATGTCATTGTTAGTAAGTTGGCCATTCTCATTAAGGCATACAAATTATGATGAAGAAAGCTAATTCCAACCCCTTATTATTATCTATTATCTTGCTGCAGTGTTCAAATAATTATCACATTTTTTATAATGGATAGCTCATTTAAGATTGGCTGTTTTAAAGAGGTTTGTCAGTCATTTAACCGGGGCAAAAAAAAAATTTATCAGTTTGCACAAATTTAAAACCAATTACATTAAAACATCACTTTTTCTTCAATAACATTTTATTTCCAATATCTAAACACAATTTGGGGAATTATATGTAAATATCCTGGGAATATTATAGTAAGTGGTGATATGGCACATTTTCATCTCATTCTACTGCCGTCATAATTAAAAAAAAAAAACTGCAAGAAATCTTGTACTTAAATTAGAGATAAACAGATTGTGAAAACAGATTTTAGTTTTCAAGAAGGACACTTAATATGAGCTAAGACATAAAAAACTTTCTAAAATGTTATAAGGCAGCAAAATCCTAACTTTTGATTACAAACTCAGTATCTATCAATTATAAATGTTTTTTGAGTCAAATAATATTTTTTGAAAAATACTTGCAAATTAAAGCTGCATACAGAAAAAGAAAAAGTAAAATTCTGAAAAATCCTGTCAAGTAAAAAAAATTAAATAAATTGATATTTACAGTTTCTCCTAAGTTTGGAAATGGTCACCTTTTATGGCTTACACATCAATTTTAGGGGAAACAGTGATAGAGTTATTCCTGTCTTTGATTTGAACTTACCACATTGTACAGAAAGCTTATAAACATTATCCAATACATTATAAAATTTATGTAATAAAATTTAAGTTTGGCAGTTATTTTTCAGGTGATTTTTGCAAGACTAAATTATTATTTCTTTAAATTACACATTGAATCTTTTACTCTAATCAGGTTATTTATAAATGACTAGAATTTTTAATAGTTTTAAACTAATATGAATTACAAATTCTGTATCAACCCACAAAGTTATGTAGTGTCACTTAAAACCTAAGACTAAAATTTTTTTCCCTAATAGATTATTTTTTTAGAGTACTTTAGATTCATAGAAAAAATTGAGAGAAATGTATAGAGATTTCCCATGTACGCCCAACCCTATACTCTTGTACTATCCCTCATTATCAACACCCCCCACCAGAAAGGTACGTTTCTTATAGTTGATAAAACACGTTGGCACATCATTATCACCCAGAATCCATAGTTTACAGTAGGGTTTGCTCCTGGTGTTGCACATTCTATGGGTTTGGACATATATATCATGACATGTAGCCACCATTATAGTATCATACAGAGTATTTTGGCTGCCCTCAAAATCCTCTGTGCTCTGCCTATCCATCCTGTCTTCCTAATCCCTGGTAACCACTAATCTTTTCACTGTCTCTATGGTTTTACCTTTTCCAGAATATCATATAGTTGGAATCAAATAGTATGAAGTCTTTTCAGATTGCCCTCTTTCATTAGGAATATGCATTTGAATTTCATCCATGTCTTTTCAAGGATTTGTAACTCATTTCTTTTTAGCACTGATAATATTCTATTCCCTGGATGTATCAGTTTGTTATCCATTCACTACTGAAGGACATCTTGGTTGCTTCCAAGTTTTGGCAATCATTAATAAAGCTGCCTCAAATACTTGTGTGCAGGTTTTATGTTTCAATATAAATTTTCAGCTCCTCTGAGAAAACACTGAGGAGTGCAATTTGTGGATTGTATTGTAAGAGTATGGGTAATTTTATAAGAAACTACCAAACTTTTTTTCAAAGGGGTTGTACCATTTTGCATTATAACCAGCAATGAATGAGGTCTCTTGCTCCATATCCAGCATTTGGTGTTGTCAGTGCCCTAGATTTTAGCCACTCTAATAGTTATATAGTAGTGTCTCATGGCTTTGATTTGCATCTCACTGAGGATATATACTAGCAACATCTTTATAAATGCTTATTTGTCATGTCTGTATCTTCCTTGGTTAAGTGTCCGTTAGGTATTTGGCCAATTTTTTTAATTGGATTGTTTATTATTTTATTATTGAGTTTTAAGAGACTTTTTTGGTATATTTTGAATAACTCCTTTATCAGATTTATGTTTTGCAAGTACTTTTTTTCAGTCTATAACTTGCCATTTTATTCTTTTGACATTGTCTTTGGCAGAACACAGAATTTCAATTTTAATGAAGTCCAGCTTATCAATTCTTTCTTTCATGGAATCTGCAGTTTGAAAAATGCCTAGGATATAGAAAAGAGATTTGTTTACAAATCTCAGAGCCTATACTGGATGCAGGAGGGATCTTAAAAAGCCTTCTGCAAGAACAAAAGAGTTGGCAAGTGCTATTTCCCTCCCCTACCCCCCAGCTTAGATACATGAACACTTGCAAGAATAAGTGGAGTGCAAATACTATCCACCTAGCTTCTTAACAGTCCACCCCACCCCTGTGGTCTCTTGAAGACCTTCCCTCCTCCAGCCTGGATGTAGCAGGAGTTTTCTAGGAATGTTGAAGCTCCCCTCTCAAAGCATACCCATGCAAATTGCTAACAGTGCTACTGCATGTACTACCCTCTGCAATTGCCTCAGCAGGAGTACATCCAAAGAGGTGCCAAAAGCATGGCATTGTGAAGGCATCCCTAACAAAGAAGGTACCACTACCAAAGTGACTGCTGTCCCAGGGAGAGGGGAAAGATAGCAACATATATTAGTTTAACTGCAGCCCCAGCAGTGGGCTAAGAGAAGACATCTGGTCTGACTGCAGGCCCCAACCACCAATTAAACTCCCAGGAAATAAAACATGGAGTGCACCCTGCTGTTTGTGGGAAATGCAGCTCTGACAGATGCCTCGTATGACTCAGCTCAAGTTTAACATGGCCACAGACTGGCTCACTAACAACATAGGGACCAAACCCCTGCCTGCAACAGGCAAAGAGAACCACTGAAGATGATTGAATTGAAAGTGAATGCAGCTTAGTCACAACAGTAGGATGCATGCAACACACATATGAGATATCCCCTAAAGCACCCAGTTCTGATAAACAGGGGACATTGCACTGTAAGGCGATATAGTACCTCTTCTTCATAAGGCCACTATTTACAAGAACAGGAAATGTAGCTGATTTTCCTAACACAGAAAAACAGACACAGAGACTTGGACAAAATGAGGAGACAGAGGAATATATCCCAAATGAAAAAAAGATGACAAAATCAAAGCAAGAGAGCTAAATGAAATAAAGATAAGTAATATGTCTATCAGAGAATATAAATTAATGGTCATACAGATGGATACTCCCTGAACTTGAGTGGTACTTGAACTTGAGTGGAGGATCACAGTGAGACCCTCAACAAACAGATTATACAAATAATTTAACAGATAAAAATAATAATAATAACAGAGATGAAGAACTCAATAGCTGAAATTTAAAATATGCTAGAGAGAATAAATAGTACATTAAGGGAAGCAGAATAACAGGTCAGTGGCCTGGGGGACAGAGTATTGGAAAGCAATCAAGCTTAACAGGAAAAAGAAAAAAAAAGACTAATAAAGAATGAAAATAGACTCAAGGAACTCAGGAAACCATCAGGCATAAAAATAGGGATTGCATTTGCGTTATAGGGATTGCAGAAAAGAGAAACAAAAGGGGGCAGAACATTTATTTGAAGATATAATGTGTGAAAACTTCCCTAATCTGGTGAAGAAAATAGAAATCTGATCCAAGAGATACAGAGAACACCCAACAAATTCAATCCAGCATCCACACCAAGACACAAGGTAATCAAAATGACAAAACAGAGTGATAAAGAGAATTTTTAAAGCAGCAAGATAAAAGAAAACAGTGACAAACAAGGGAAAATCCATAAAACTCTCAGGTAATTTTTCAACAGAAACTTTGAAGGCCAGAAGAAAGAGGCATGGTATATTTATAGCCCTGAAAGAAAAAAAACCTGCAGCCAAGAATATTCTATTCAACAAGTTTGTCATTCACAATAGAAGGAGAGAGAAGTTTTCTAGATAAACAAAAACTAAAGGAACTCATGACCACTAAACCAGCTCTACAAGAAATGTTAAAGGGGATTCTTTCAGTGGAAAGGAAAGATCATAAGCAGGGGTAAGAAAAGTAGGAAGCACAAAAGTAGTAAATTTAAGTATATATAAAAATCAGTCAAAGGATTCACAAAATAAAAGGATACAAAATATGACACAATTCACCTAAAAACTGGGGAGTGGGGGAAATAATAATCTGGTACTTTACAAATGAGTTCAAACCTAAGTGACCATCAACTTAATATAGACTACTATATGAATAAGATGTTATCTATGAATATAATAATAACCACAAATCAAAAATCTGGAATAGATATGTAAAAAAAATAAAGAGAAAGGAATCCAATTATATCACAAAAGAAAATTGGCAAACTATGTCAGAATGGAGTGAAAGAAGAAAGGAGCAGAGAACTACAAATATAACCATAAATAAGTGAAAAAATGGCAATAAGCACATACTTACAAATAATTACATGGAATGTAAATAGAATAAATGCTCCAATCAAAAACTTGGGTGATAATCTAAAATAAATAAATAAATCTCTTTGAAAAAAATGTGGCACTTGGATGACTCAATGATTTAAACATCCAACTCTTGGTTTTGGTTCATGTCCCATTGGTCTCTTGGGTCATGATATTTAGCCCCACATTAAGCTCCATACTCATCAGGGAGTCTGCTTGAAGATTCTCTCCTTCTGCTCCCCTCTGTGTCTCAAATAAATAAATAAATCTTAAAAAAAAAATAAAAAAAGACTTGCGTGACAGAACAGATACAAAAGCAAAGGCCATCTATAAGTTGTCTATAAAAGACTAATTTCAGAACTAAAGAAACATGCAGGTTGAAGGGGTGGACAAAACATATATCATGCAAATGGAAGTGGGAAAAAAGAAAGCCAGGGTGATAATACTTATATCACACAAACAGACTTTAAAACAGATAATTACAAGAGACAAATGAGGACACTATACAGTCAAAAAGGAAACAATCCAACAAGAAGATATAACAATTGTAAATATTTATGCAATCAACATGGAGGCACCCAAATACATAAAGCACCTATCAACAAACATAAAGGAAACAATCAATATTAATATAATAAAAGGGAACTATAATACCCTACTTATATCAATAGGTAGATCATCCAAAGAGAAAAATCAAGGGAACAGTAGCACTGAATGATATATTGGACCTAATATATCTAACACATATATTCAGAACATTCCATCCTAAAATAGCAGAATACACATTCTTTTCAAGTGCATGTGGAAGATTCTCTGGACTAGATCACATTTTAGGCCACAAAACAAGGCTTAACAAATTAAAAAGGATTGGTCATAACATGCATCTTTTCTGACTATAACACTATGAAACTAGACGTCAACCACAAGGAAAAAATCTGGAAAAAAAAATACATGGAGGTTAAATAACAGGCTACCAAAAAATGAATTAGTCAACCAAAAAATTAAAGAGGAAATCAAAAAATACATGGAGACAATTAAAAATGATAACACAATGGTCCAAAATCTTTGGAATGTAGCAGAAGAAAATTTAAGCAATAAGGGCCTACCTCAAGAAGAAAGAAAAATTCAAATAACAACCTGACTTTATGGAGTGAGAAAAAGAACAAACAAAACTCAAACCCAGGAAAGGGAAGGAAATAATAAAGATTAGAACAGAAAGAAATGAAATGGAAACTAAAAAAACAAAACAAACAAAAAGAGAACACATCAATGAAACCAGGAACTGGTTCTTTGAAAAGACTGACAAAATTGACAAATTATTAGCTGAAGTCATCAAGAGGAAAAAGAAAAAAAGAGTACTCAAATAAAATCAGAAATGAAAGAGGAAAAATAACAACTAATGTTTCCAAAATACAAAAGATTATAAGAGAATATTATGAAAAATTCTATGCCAACAAATTAGACCATGTAAAAGAAATAGATAAATTCCTAGATACAAAACACCCTCCACAAGAAAATCAGAAAGAAATAGAAAATCTGAACAGACTGATTACCAGCAATGAAATTGAATCAATAATCAAAAAACTCCCATAAAAAAAAAAGTCTAGGAGAGATGGCTCCACAGGCAAATAGTACCAAACATTTAAAGATTTAATACCTATCCTTCTCAAACTATTCTAAAAAAGAAAAAACAAAACAAAACAAAAAAAACTTCCAGGTCTATTCTACAATGTCAGCATAACCCTGATAGTAAAACCAGATAAAAATACTATAAAACAAGAGAAATAGGCCAATATATCTGATGAGCATAGATGCAAAAATTCTCAAAAACAAAAAAGAGCAAATGGAACCAACAATATATTAAAAATCATTCAGCATGATCAAGTTGGATTTATTTTCAGGATATAAGTGTGGTTCGACATTTGCAAATAGATCAATGCAATACATCACTTCAGCAAGAGGAAGGATAAAACACCACATAACCATTTTAATAGACTTTCCAGAAAAGCAGTTGACAAACTACAATACCCATTCATAACCAAAACCCTCAAAAAAGTAGGTTTAGAGAACATACTTCAACATAATAAAGGCTATATAAGAAAAACCCACAGCTAACAAACTCAGTGGTAAAAAACCTAAAGTTTTTCCCCTAAGATCAGAAACAAGACAGAGATGTCTACTGTCACCATTTTTATTCAACATAGTATTGGAATTCCTAGCCACAACCATGAGACAAGAAAAAGAAATAAAAGGCACAAAAATTGGTAAGTGAGAAGTAAGATTTTCACTGTTTGCTGATAACATGACACTATATATAAAATACCCTAAAAACCCCATCAAAAAACTACTAGATCTCATAAATGAATTCAGTAAAGTCACAGGATACAAAATCAATGTGCAGAAATAAATTGTATTTCTTACAACCAGAAATGTGTTTCTGGGCGCCTGGGTGGCTCAGTGGGTTAAAGCTACTCTGCCTTCCACTCAGGTCATGATCCCAGGGTCCTGGGATTGAGACCCGCATTAGGCTTTCTGCTCAACAAGGAGCCTGCCTCCTCCTCTCTCTCTCTGCCTGTCTCTCTGCCTACTTGTGATCTCTGTCTGTCAAATAAATAAATAAAATCTTAAAAAAAAAAAAAAGAAGGTGTGTGTGTGTGTGTGTGTGTGTGTGTGTGTGTGTCTATGTGTGTAATACTACTCAGCCTTAAAAAAAGAATGAAATCTTGCCTTTTGCAACACCATGCATTGACCTAGAGGGTAAAATGCTAAGTGATAAGTCAGTCACAAAAAGCAAAATACTATATGATCTCACTCATATGTGGAGTTTAAGAAACAAAACTATCAAAGGAAAAAAGAAACAAACTGAAAACCCAGACTCTTAAATATAGAGAACTGATGGTTCCCCGAGGGGAGGTAGGTTGGGGTGGATGGGTAAAATAGTTGAAGAGGGTTAAGAGTACACTTATCATAATGAGCACTGAATCATAATATATAGAATTGTTGAGTTGCTCTATTGTACACTTGAAACTAAATAACACTGTTTGTGAGCTGTAATGGAATTTTATTTATATATATATTTATATATATATATATATATATATATATATATGTATGTATATATAAAATATATGTAATCACCAAACCCAAGGTCATCTAGATGTTCTCCTATATTATCTTCTAGGAGTTCTATAAATTTTTTATAATTTTTGTTTTTATGTTTTATTTATTCATTTCAAGTTAATTTCCATGAAGAATATAAGATACATGACTAGATTTATTTTTTGCATGTGAATGTCCAGTTCCAGCACCATTTGTTGAAGAGCCTCTTGTCTCCATTGTATTGCCTTTGTTTCTCTATAAATTACAATACTTCAGAAAAATTTTCTAATATATTCATGTGGCAGAGGTAATGCTATATGTTCACCAAACTCAAACACAGAACATGTATTTGAGTTCTATTTGAAAGAATGTGGGCAGAAGTTGTGTCTGCTGCTTATAATCTCCCAAAATCTTCCATTACCTGTCTTTGCCAGTTCATGTATTTTAGCAGCCAACCCACTAGACAGACAGAATCCAGATCCCTGGTTAACATTGGGGAGGGTTTTCTAGGACACCTACCTGACCTGCCTTAGAATATGGTTAAGAATGAGACATGTTTCTACCGTGTTGAATCACTGAAATCATCAAACATGACAACAAGTAGTACTTACACTTAATAGTATGGTGCAATGTAATAATTTTTTAAGAATCTCCAAAAACCAAAAATTGTTTTTAGAAAACCATTGTCTCATTGAACTTAAAATGTATTAAAATTTTTAACATTTTAAAATTATAATTTATTTTTCTTATACAAAAAATAGTGCTATTTTTAATAGTATTAAGCGTATATCTATAAAACCTAAATGTCAGTGAGACTATCTAGCACTGATTACTTCTAGATTTTTTAACAATATTCCACTCTATTTTTGACATATAACCTTCAGCTCTATCATTAAGACAGTTTCTTACAGACTCTTATCCCCTGTAAAAACCACTGTCTTGGTAATCAAAGCAAGAATAAAATAGCTCTTTTGCATGGTTAAAATATCTTTCACTCTAGTTACTTAAACTTTTATATTAAATTCATGTAGTTATAGGACAAATGATGGTGGAAATATGTGTACAATTATTAAATATAGGGACGCCTGGGTGGCTCAGTTGGTTGGACGACTGCCTTCGGCTCAGGGCGTGATCCTGGAGTCCCGGGATCGAGTCCCGCATCAGGCTCCCAGCTCCATGGGGAGTCTGCTTCCCTCTCTGACCTTCTCCTCGCTCGTGCTCTCTCTCACTGTCTCTCTCTCTCTCAAATAAATAAATAAAAAAATCTTTAAAAAAAAAAAAAATTATTAAATATAGAGAATATATTTTTCAGGTTAAGCGCACCTTTATTGATTTTCTGCCTCATTGAACTATCAATTACTGGAAGAATGGTGTTGAAGTATCTAATCATAATAGTGGATTTGTCTACTTACCTTCACGGTGTTATCAGTATTTGCCACACATATTTTGACACTCCGTTTTGATGTAAACATGTGTAGGATTGTTAGATCTTAAAGAATTGATTCTTTCATCATCATATAACATTCTTTCTTAAGACTGATTGTTTTCTTATTCTGAAGTCTTCTTTGTCTGAGATTAATATACTTACTCCAGTTTTCTTTTGATAAATATTAGTATCACATATACTTTTCTATCCCTTTACTTTTTTTTTTTTTTTAACATCAATAGGAGAGAGAGAGAGAGAGCTCTCACGAGCAGGAGGGTGTGGGAAGCAGAGGGAATGAGAATCCCAAGCAGTATCTACACCCAGTTCAGAGCCTACACCCCCAGGGCTTGCTTCACAGACCTGAGCTGAAATCAAGAGTCAGATGCTTAACTAATTGAGCTACTTGGGTGTCCCTTTACTTTTAATCTATCTCAGTCCTTATATTTAAAAGGGTGTCCCTTTACTTTTAATCTATCTCAGTCCTTATATTTAAAACTTTTAATCTATCTCAGTCCTTATATTTAAAATGGCTTTCTTGAATGCCTGAGTGACTCACTTAGTTAAATTCTGCCTTTGGCTCAGGTCATGATCTCAGGGTCCAGCTCAGTAGGGAATATGCTTCTCCTTCTCCCTCTGCCCCTTTCCATACTCATTTCTTGCACACCTTTTTCTCTCTCTCTCTCTCAAATAAACTTAAAAAATTACAAAAGAAACACAGAACAAATACAACAAATAGAAACTGTTATAAAAACATAGATATTAATCCAACTATATAAATAATTACTTAAAATATGAATGTATACGTTAACTAAATGACAGATTGTCAGAGCGGATAACAAAATAAGAGCCAACTATGTTGTCTACAAGAAAGTCATTTAATTTTTTAAATTTTTTGATACTTTCTTAGGGTTTACATCTTTTTGCTTACATTAAACATCTGTTCTTGCATGTTGTCTACCTTTTTCCATGACAGCCCTTAACATATTAGTAATAGTTATTTTAATTGCCCTCTTAATTCCAGTATTAGTATCAGATGTTAGTCTGGTTCTAATGTTTTCCTTTTCTCTTCAGTGTTTCCTCTTGCCTTTTGGCATGCTTTGTAAATTTTATTGAAAGACATATCATATTGGGTGATAGGTTTTATATTAATATTGTTATAAATTGGGCTGTTTCTAATATTTTCTGTAATTCTATGTTCTAGAGGCTTCAGTACCTCTATTGACCCTACTTTTGACACTCAGCTGAGTCCTTCTTAAGTAGAGTCTGTGTCTTGCCACCCTTTCTGTTTTAATTCAGTTTTGTTATACTACAGAGCTCTTGATATGATGGTAAGATTTGAGAGAGGGTAAATTTCCTATAATCTTAGGATTTAAACCGACTTTTAGTGACCCTGGCCTATGAAATTCACAATGTTGCTCCAGTGGTATCACCTTTTATTCACTTAAGTGGTACAGAAAGTGTAGAGGGGGCTGGACTGGGAAGAATAATCTTCTTCAAGTTGAGATAAGGCCCTGGTAAGTCTTTACCCTTGCAGACTAGGCTTTTATAGGAAATGTTCAGGGCACATTACACAATGATTTCTCTCCCGCTTCACCTGCTAGATATAGAACTTTATTGTGCAAAAGGACAAGACACATATGAGCCTCTCAATAGATGCACAAAAAGCATTTGACAAAGTATAACATCTGTTCTTAATTAAACTCTTCAGAGTGTAGGGATAGAGGGAACATAACTCAGTATTATTAAAGCCATATATGGAAAGCCCACATGAATATCATTCCCACTGGGGAAAAACTGAGAGCTTTCCCCTTAAGGTCAGGAACAGGACAGAGATGTCCACCATTGCCACTACTATTCAACATAGGACTAGAAGTCCTAACCTCAGCAACCAGACAAAAATATAAATAAAAGGCATCCAAACTGGCAAAGAAGAAGTCAAATTCTCTCTCTTCACAGATGACATAATACTTTATGTGGACAACCCAAAAGACTCCATCCCAAAATTGCTAGAACCCATACAGGAATTCAGCTAAGTGGCAGGATATAAAATCAATGCACAGAAACCAGTTCCACTTCTATGCACTAACAATGAGACAAAAGAAATAGAAATTAAGGAGTCAATCTCATTTACAACTACACCGAAAGCCATCAGATACCTAAGAATAAACCTAACCAAAAAGGCAAAGGATCTGTACTCAGAAAACTATAGAACACCCATGTAAGAAATTGAGGAAGACAGAAAGAAATGGAAAAACATCCCATGCTCATGGATTGGAAGAATAAATATAGTTAAAATACCTATGCTGCCTAGAGCAACCTGCACATTCAATGCAATTCCTATGCGCTGGAACAAATAATCCTAAAATTTTTATGGAACCAGACAACTGCAATGAGATACCACCTTACACCAATCAGAATGGTTAAAATTAAAAGTCAGGAAATGACCGATGGTGTCAAGGATGTGAAGAAAGGGGAACCCTCCTACACCGTTGGTAGGAATGCAAGCTGGTGCAGGCACTCTGGAAAACAGTATAGATTTCCTCAAAAAGTTGAAAGTAGAGCTACCCTACTACCCAACAATTGCACTACTGGGTATTTACCCCAAAGATACAAATGTAGTGATCCGAAGGGACACCTGCCACTCTAAAATGTTTATAGCAGCAATGTCCACAATAGTCAGACTATGGAAAGAGCCCAGATGTGCATCAACAGAATAATGGATAAAGAAAATATAGATAGATAGATAGATAGATAGACACATATACATACAACATAATACTGCTCAGGAATCAAAAAAATGAAATCCCACCATTTGCAATGACAAGGATGGAAATAGAGGGTGTTATGCGAAGTGAAATAAGTCAGAGAAAGGCAATTATCATACCATCTGATCTCACTGATATGTGGAATTTAAGAAATGAAACAGAGGATCATAGGGGAAGAAAGGAAAATGTTTTTAGACTGAGGATACACTTTATTATAGAAGACTTATACTCAGCCAGTTTTGATTTCTTTGGCCCAATAGTTATATTTTAATTACTCGACATTTTTTTAAAAGATTTTTATTTATTTATTTGTCAGAGAGAGTGAGCACAGGCAGACAGAGTGGCAGGCAGAGGCAGAGGGAAAAGCAGGCTCCCCACAGAGCAAGGAGCCTGATGCGGGACTCTATCCCAAGATTCTGGGATCATGACCTGAGCCGAAGGCAGCCGCTTAACCAACTGAGCCACCCAGTCGTCCCTCGACAACATGTTTTAAAAACTGAGATTTCACAAAGAAATACAGTTTTGCTCTTTCTCTTCAAAATTGGAAGTGCTAGTAATGCTGAATTCACAATTATATATGGAAATTATAATTTAAATGCAGTTGTAAATGCTTCCTTTAGACCAGGTATATCCTATTGTATTTATCACATTGAATAAAAACATTTATTTTATTTATGTAAAATTTTCCCAGCGACCCATTTTGGTTTTCCACTGCAATGCAATTCTGACCCAAACTCCTTGGAATGAAGTCAGATTTCACAGGTTAATAACATAACTCCCCACAAGACTACTCTTGTATCAGACACCAGCCATGAGCTCTGGATTCCAAGGTAACCTGTATTCTAACAGGTTACAAATGAGCAGTTTTCCACTAACCTTTCAGGTTGAAAATTTTGCTAGAATGACTCATAGAACTCAGGTAAGTGCTGTAGTTATGATTATGATTTTACCATAAAGGAGGCAAATAATAGCCAGCCAAAAGACACCCAAACAGATAACTCTGGGAGGAAATGAGAAGCTTCAATGTCCTCAGAACATGTTACTTTCACACCTGTGTGTATCACCAACCATGAAGCTCACCTGACATTCATTGGGTGACCAGAGTTTATATGGGGATTTCATTATGTAGGCACGATTTAATAAATCTCTGTGGTTGAACTCCTTCTCTAGCACCCCTTCACTCCCAAAAGGGCAGGCTGATGTCACATGGCTCAAAGCTCCAATCCACTAATCACATGATTGGTATTTCTGTGGTGGTCTGTCCCCAACATGAGTATTCTCATTAACATCAACTATCTTGGAGCCAACCATAAGTCACCTAATTAGCATAAATTCAGGTATGGTCCTAGGGTCCTGCCATGAATAACAAAGACTCTTTTCACAGGAAATTCCAAGGGTTTAGATGGTTTTTAGAGCCAATTTCCTTACTATACAACAGTTACACATACTTTGAGGCAAAATTTTGAGAACACATAACACTATAAGCAAAAAAATGTAGTAATTGAGTAAAGACAGAGGTTAGTCTGTCAATAAAGAAGAGTAGAGTCTACTTTACAAGCACTGATAATTATCAGAAGCTAAGTAACCAGTTTAGTTGAGTTGTAAATTTAGCAGTTTCATTAAATTTTGTACTCAACTAAATAACTTAATTCATGGTACTGAAAATCGTAATAGCTAACATTTACAGATTTTTCCAGTGTGTAAACTACTATACATTTTAAATATTTTACGTCAGATTCTCAGAGTAGTTCTACAAGATGGGCATTCTTTTTCCAATTTCATAGTTAATGTATTTTTCCCCATGAGGTAAAATAATATTCAAAGACACCTGCGAATAAGTGGCAGAACAAGGACTGAATCCACCTATAAGACAATTTTATATATCTGAATATATTTTACAGATATAAATTAATACAACTGCCTAACTTACTCTAAAGTTATAGAATTTCAGCTGAATCTTATTTATAAGGAAAGCTCCCTAATTTATACAAAGTAATAGAAATAATAGTATTAATTAAACATTTTTTAATTCTATGGAAGAGAATTTTTAAATCTCTCATTTGTTTTTGTAGGTGAAGAAAAAAATGGGTAACTTCCCCTATGGCCTACCAAATTCTCAACTGGGAGCTTTGGACTCAGATTTAAAAATCACCTCAGCTAAAGACAAAAGAAAGGTGTGACCGAGGGAGGGCGGTTATGCAGAGGTGACCAGGAAAAGCATAGTAAACAAGGGTAAGTTTTGTTCTGGAGACTAAGTCACTGCTTTCTCCAGGGGTAAGAATCTTTTGTGATTTAAAGTCATTCATCCGTTTCTGGTACAAACAGAGACACACCCTTACAAATATTTTCTTTATAAATGGAAATTTTCTGTACAAAAGGGTAATTTCTACTGAGATTTCAGAGCTTCTCCTATGTTTCTTGCTGTTTCTCAAAAACAATCACCTCAAAATAATTCTTATTCTTAGGAGAAATATTTTGGGGTGGCCTCTTCTTCCATCCTTTACTTTGTACTTTTATTTGAATTAAGTGTTTAAAATCTGCATACAAGCAAGCCTAGACTAATTATATTGTAATATATTGTTGAAAATTTTGATTAAGAAGCCCAAGGCAAGCTGAGAACAAAACACATGCTGATACTCCTGCCTGACCTGAAGCTAAGAGAAAGAAAACCAAATGGTTATCTCACAGAGATTACAGTCCTGCAAGATGAAGTCTTCCTTAGTTTACAAATGCCTTAGTGATTTACAAGAACAAAAGCATTCTTATCAATAGCCTAATTTCCAGAGACCCATAGATTGTATTTCCTGGAGCCCTAAAATCACCCACCCATCCATACTGATGTGTGAAACAAAGGCAGAAGGGAACGTAAATAAATAGAATTTCCCTATAACTTATATAACTTATAGCCCACTGACAAGTCCTTGAAACAGGCAGAGTGACACTGCCCGAGAGACTTAACTTAGTACTTGGCTAAGAGTAAAAGGCCGACCCAAAGGATCCTGTAAGTCTACTTCAACATATAAAAATTCCTTTTTAAAACGTCTTTTTTCTTTCTTTTCCTTTTTAAACTTCTTTTATCTCTATCTCCCACCCCATCCTCGCCAGATACATGTTGGCAGTCATCCTCCAAGTATATGACCCACTGATAAACATTTGAAGGGTCTCAGTGAGTAAAGGACAGGTAGGACGAGGTAGGGAGAGATCGGTAGGTGGCTAAAGGATCAGCTCACAGAAATCCCCAGAATGTTTGACCAACAAATTACCAGACTCTAAAAAGGAAGTGAGCCATTAAAGACATTATCACCAGCCCTCATTCAAACCAAGAGGTCCATCAAAAGAACTTAAGGCCACAAGCTCCCTGGTCAGTTCTAAATAAAAGACTGTCAGTGGAGGCCCACTTTGGCAATGCTGTTGGGACCCATTGCACTCCAGAGAACTTTTTTTCTGTATCCTTGCTTTATAAAACTCTGTTGCTTTACTCACTCTCCTTTGTCCATAAGATTCATTCGTTAACTCAGTGAAACATGAACTCGCTCTGCCACTTCAATTTCATGAACTTATATTTATATTTTCAGTTATGGATGTTGCAAAGGAGAGAATGCTTAACTACCTCCTATAGTCAAAGTAGACTACATTGGAGTAATATGAAAAAGAAATCTTCAATAATGAAGACAAATTAATAAAAATAAAATAATATAAGAAAATTGGTTTAATGTGGCCAAGACATGTAAGAGTTGAGTATAGATCTTGGCAGATGATGGATTATGAGGGTTTTTATTTCATGCTTTGATATTTGGGTTTTCAATCTAAAGTCAATAGGGAACATTGAAGGGTTTTATGCAGGACAACATCATGATTTTATATATATATATAAAGTAGAGTAGAGTCTACTTTACAAGCACTGATAATTATCAGAAGCTAAGTAACCAGTTAAGTTGACTTTATATATATATATATTTATATATATATATAAAAATATATATGACATAGAGAGACACAGCGAGAGAAGAACATAAGCAGGGGGAGTAAAAGAGGGAGAAGCAAGCCTCCCTCAGAGCAGGGAGCCCAATGTGGGGCTTGATCCCAGAACTGTGGGATCATGTCCTGAGCCAAAGACAGACGCTTAACCACCAAGTCACCCAGGTGCCCTGTTAGATATATTTTTAAAGTTATTCTTGTAAAATGACAGTTTTAAATAACTTACAGAATATAACTGATATAGAGAAGAGTGCACAATCCCTAACTGTACAACTTGATTCAATTTTCACCAAGTGGCCATACATCTAACCAGCACCCAGATCAAGATAGGACATGGACTGCAATTAGCCCCACCAGAAGTTATTTGTAGTGACTCATATTCCTCCTCAAAGAGAAATAATATCTTGTCTTCTAAAATTAAGGATGATTTTTCCTATTTTTGAACTGTCTATAAATAAAATCATATATTATACAAATTTTTCTTTGGCTTTTTTCACTCAGGATTATGTTTATAAGATTGACACTATCATGCCAAGCAGTGGTTCCTTTGTACAGTATTCCAATTACTCTAATGTATGTATCTATTATTTGGTTTTTTTTTTAAGTTGGGACAATTATAAATAATGATACTATTAATTAACATTCCTATATATCTTTTGATGTCCATTTGCATACATTTTTGTAGATTCTAGATCAAGTTATGGAATTCTGGATCTGAGAGTGTGCTTTTGTTTAGGTTTACTATATACTACCAAACATTTCCAAAACTAAGTTTCAGATGTCTGCTCATGATTAGGTAAAGAAATTAAATAAGAAGTAAAGATATATCTTGGGCTCCTAGGAGAACAATATAGGAAGAGTATATATGTGTGAGTTATCAGCATTCAGGTGATGATAAAGGCACAGGAGGCAATGAGACTACTAGGGGGATAAAATGAATGTCGAGAAGAGAAAGCTACAAGGGAGAAAACTAGGAAATCCTTAACTTCCCAAGTTGGCAGAGAAAGAGGAACCTACAGAATCTAGAAAGAAAAATCACAATTAAAAGAGAGTGACCAAAAAGTAGTAATAGACAAATATACATATATTTCAGGCATAACATGGTAAAAAAAAAAAATTTATACACATTTTGGGGAAGTTCAAGGAAAGTGATTGGAATGTCTTCATTTGAATTTAGTACCTAGAAGATCATTGGTTAACTAATAAAGACTATGTAGTGGAGGTAGGAGTCTTGGACCAGATGGACACTAAAGAGGGAATTCCAGGTGAAGTAGAGAATACATTTAGATTAGCTTTCTTTTGTGGAATACATGGGCATATGAAAGAGAGCACTCTAAGGGAAGATTGTAAAAATAGCTTGGGAAGGTGCATTTGTTGTCTCTTGTCACAGGTTTAGTGGTGCATGATTTCTGGTGGAATTTTATTCCACAAATAGAAAAAATAAGCTGTCTCTGTGTTTTTTTGTTTTTTTGTTGTTGTTGTTTTTTTAATCACACCTGCTGGCCATTGATAACATATGCAGTCATGAACTATATCACAGTGAAGTAGCTTATTAGACCAAACCAAAAAAAAAAAAAAAAAAAAAGGAAAGAAAAGAAAAAAGGAGAAAAAAAATGCTGGCATTTTTCTTTTAATTAGCAATATCCACAAGTTTCTTTAAGATTATCCCCAAGTCGTGCCAAGGCTCCTATAAAATGTGGCACACTGGTCCTGCCACAGCAGCACTATTCAATAGAGCTTGAAATTAGTGCAAGAGACAGGGATCTTTGACAGCCAGTCTGCTCATGGTCGCCAATTCTGAGCAAAGAGCAGCAGTTATTTTGCTCACAGGAGAAATAAGGTTAGTGGATATGTTAAAGAAACGTGAAAGCCACTGCTTTGTAGTAATTGGTTCTTTGTGATTCATGCTGGCCTGTTTCAAAAACCTACAAATTGAAGGCTTAAAAGCCATATTTCAGAAAATCCTTTTTTTCTTAAATAATGAAAAGAAAGTAAATGTCTATTAAAATAACCAACTAGCTTTTAGTTTCAGTTATTGTGTGGTTGTATGTAAGGTATTTACAAGTTTGTCTTGTAAAATAGTACACTCAAGCCATTGCTTTCTATAGAGTTTTATTTTATAAGTTAATTTATATTTAGGCAAATATGTGTATATATATGGTAAATGTATGTGTACTTTTGTACACATGTATGTATAAGTATATAATAGTGTATATTGTCATATACATTATTACAATGTTATATACCTTATTACAATGTTATATACATTACATATACACAATAAATGTATGAGCACTTTTTCATGTGTATACATATTTTAAAAGTCTTTTTGTCTGCCTTTTTTTTTTTTCCCCCTGAGGTATTGGCATTTAAGTTATGGGATAAACTTTCTTCTTTGAATTTATTCTTTTTTACTTAAGAGTGTATTATTTATTTATAAGGGAATTGTTATCATGTCCTTATGACTGACCAAATGTATATACACAGGATTAGCTTTGTGAATCAAAGGAGATTCTTTTGCTAAACATCACAGAATTAGCTTCTGTGTGGTTAAGGAGCAACTGAAATTAAGCATATTGGTGTTAAACTGAAAAAGCAATCTTGAGGTACCATTATATTTACTCCATTATCATATTAAAAGACAGTCACAACAAAGCTTCTAAATTTAATGTGCAATTTATGCTCTAGTATTGTTGATATGTGTAGTATAATGATATAATAATTTGGGGAAACGATGTGGCAAAATGTTTTTAAAAGCTATAAATATGTTTGGTCCTTGAACTTACTAAATCTCTCCCTGGGAATTTACCATAAAAAAAAGTAATTCTGAGATCTTAGTGTATCATTACTCTGGCACAGTCAATGTAGCATTAGCTACATTTAAAAAATCCTAGAACAGTGTGGGTTAGTTCACTCAGACTGCCATAACAAAATACCACAGAGTAGGAGGCTTAAACAACAAACATTAATTTTCCACAGTTCTCAAGACTAGGAAGTTCAAGATTAAGATGCCAGCCAATTCAGGTCCTGATGAGAGCTTGCTCTTCCTCGTAGTTGGTTGTCTTCTTGCTGTGTCCTCACATGGCAGAGAGCTAATAAACTCTCATGATTTACAAATACATAATCCTATTGGATTAGAGCTGTCCCTTACAACCTCATTTAACATTACTTCCTTAGAGACCCCATCTCCAAATACTGCCACAACTAGGGTTAGGAATTCAATATATGAATTTGGGAGAGAGGGGGAAGCACAAACATTCATTTCCACCGAAGAATCTAATGATTTCACTCAAATAATGAAAGATTTCTAGGTAATCTTTAGGAAGATTAGGTAGAAGTGTGGGAAAATGTTTAGAATACATATGAATGAAAGAAACAAAGATTCTATGTAGTACGATATAAGATTTATTCTAGGAGTATCCATCTGAAAAAGTTTTGAAGGCTAGAATAAAAAAAATGAATATAACTCTTCAAGTGTCTTCTTCAGATATTTTGAAAATAAAAGCAGAGGTATCCTGACATATGATGAACTATCATTTTAGATAAAAGAGTAATGGATATTTTTTTCTACAAGGAAATATAGACATATATATTTAATCTTCCTGCCTTATACTATGCACATCAATTCCAATGTAAAAGACAAACTGATAAACTGTTAGGAGAAAATATTGAAAATTATCTTTATGGCCTTGAGAGTAGGAAATATTTAATTTTTTTGAAAGATAACCAAATTGTTTGGGTCAGTTTTAAGCAAATGATTTTAAACAGTCTTTTCTGATAATAGTTAGCAAGCAGAGCCAATTTCCCTTGAGAACTGTGGTAGTTTGTGACATAGTCATGTCATAACCATACACAAGGGACATTCTATTCTCAATATTGGACATATTTGTGCTGATCAAACAAATCAATGAAATATGTAAAAGCAAATGGGTGAAAGAGAACACAGAAAGCTTTTATGTTCTTTAAAATTATTTGATTTGTTACTAGGCAGAGGAAAGGATTTTTAAAGCAAGACATAACAAAGTATAAAAGGAAAGGAAGAATAAATTTTACTACATTGAACATAAGAATATAACTAATAAGCCATTCTTCCCTAGAGGGACTTAAAAGACAGTCATACTTGGAACACACAGTGGGAAAAGATACTTGCCATTGTCATATTGTTGACGGTGGATTGGTATTCACAATGTAAAAAGAACTACTTTAAAGTAATAAGAAAAAAAAACAAGCAATTTAATGGAACAAGGAATGGCCAGTAAGTATATGTCCAGCCTCATTAGTAATAATGAAAATACAAATTAAAGCCAGATTAGCAAGAAAAAGTCTGATAATATTACTTATCAGTTAGATATGAAGCAACCAAATTCTCATGAACAATTACTCCATTAATTTGAAAATGGCTTGACATATAATAGAGTTGAAAATTATTAGATCCTCACCTTGGTGATCCATTTCTTAGCATATACCCTAGAGACACTGTTGCTCAAGGGCTTTTGGAGACTCGGTTATGAGATTGTGAATAGTATAGAGGGGAAACACAGAAATTATATAAATATTCATCATCAATAGAAATAATGAATAATCAGTAGATTATCATATAAAAATTAAAGCTATGCCACAGTGGAAAAAACCCTATTTCAATCAAGATGAATGAATCTCAAAAGACATAATGCTTAGTGTTAAAAGCAAGTGATGATAAAATACATAAATTATAATTCTATTTATATAAAGTTCAAGAATAGACAGACCTAAACAATATGCTAATAAATTTCAGATATAGTAAAATGATAATAAAAAGCTGGCATTTTTAACCAACACATTTGAATGAAGTAGGGGGAAAGATTTATATAGTCATTTGGGGGTACACAGGGCTTGAATATAATATTCAATTTCTTTTTTTTATAATACTCAATTTCTTACACTGTGATAGATACTGCTATTTGCATTATTTTCTGTTTCAAAATGTACATATATAATGTATGTTGTACAAATGCTCTTTCAAATAAAATCATTTTTTAAAAAAATAGTTTAACATGCAAAGTAGTATATTGAAGACATTTCTTTCCTAGATGGTTCTCTAAACACATGGTCTTCCCAAAGCATGCAGATTATTTCAGGTGGGCCATTTTGATCCTATTCTTTTGACCTCACTGAATTTATAAGCATTTAATCAGAATTATACAAATGTTATTTTTATATATGTTATAAATGTCTTCAATAATAATTGTCTGGACTATCTTCAAGCCAATGTATTATTTGGATAAATATAATGAAGATAAATTAATTTATATTTTTTCTATTTTTATTTTTTATTTTTCTAAGTTTTTTAATCAAAACAAATTGTTTTTTATTTAAATTTTCTGATGAAATTTCAGATTCTGAGCCAGCTTTTATATCAAATTGTACCAATTATTGATTGGGAGAACATGCCAGAGATGGGTTTTTTTGGCATTTTTTTTTTATTTACTCTCGTTTCTCCACGTCCAACTTTACCTAGCTAAATTTGGCATTAATATTTCATTTTTCCCATTAATTTTACCCAGTAGAAAATTTCACCAGATTTACTTTTTCTACATTCATAATATCTATTACAAATTATACAAGACTAGTTTGTATACTTATCTCATTGATGAGAAAATTGGATGGGTTTGCAGACAGAGACAGAGAAAGAAATATTCAGAAATTAACTCAAAACCAAGATTCAGGTGAAGAGAAACAGCAACAGAGAGTAAGAGTTTACTGTTGTTAAGAAACATTGACAGCTAACTCTTAAAAACAGTGTCAAAATGCCCCAAGGGTCATCCTGGATTAGGTTAAATATTCTATTTGACATCCAAATACCACCTCTTAGGTAATTGTTAATTAACTATAATGTCCTTTCTTTTGGAAAAAAAGATATAATTTAATGTTTTAACTTTTTTTATATATTCATTTTTCCTGTAGAAGTTTTGTGGAATTCTGTAATATATTTGCGGGGTGGAGGGGTGGGGTGCCACAAGAATGGGTTGCCTCTTATCATCCCAACTCAGAAACTTAAGGTTCAATTTGACTTTCAGAGAATTTTTAACTTGGTCATAGTTTACTAAAAGAATTTTCCATATTATTAGTTCTGCAACAATGTATAACTAAATGAAGTCTCAAATTTCAAACAGAACTACTGACAGTTTTTCAGGGTCATATTTCTAGGTGACCACTGGTCTTTCTTGGGACAGATCTAAAGTCAAAACTGTTCTCCTAATGTATTAATGGTTTTGGTATTTGCCCAAATTGTTGATTTCTTGACACAGTAATATACCTAAGATAGAAAGAGATAGAAAGAAAGAGTTGCTTTGAAGGTCCATATGATCTCAGCAGCAGGTATGAGACACAGGTGGTTAATTTGAAAGACAGCCAGCTTATAACCAAAGTCTCTTTCCCCCACTCCTTCCAGTGACAACATAACTAACTGTCCCTTTTCAAGAACTTTTAAAAATGCCACGCTGGGCACTTGGTGATCAAACAAACTGCACTAGGACCCAAATTACTAGAGACAGCAAACTCCTTTTGTTCAAGGTTTGGGCTGCTGTCGCCCCACGTGTTGCTCATTTTATTAGCTAGTCTGAGTAGTAGGCTCCAAAAGACCATGCCACAGGCAGAGAGAAGACTTGACGATTAAGGGATGTGAATATGTGCCCCAAATTGTTATTTTACTTGTTCTTTCTAAATCAATATAAATTTTAGAGACTATTTTAATGTATATGATTATACATTAATAATTTATCTTGAAAATATTTTAATGGAACTATTTTATAGGTCCACCAAAAAGTGATGTCTGTTTTTTGAATATAATGACTTGTTCATCAGTATATAAATATTTTAAAATTACATAATTATGTTAGCACCTCTTTTATACTCCCCAAAGTAACTGCATTTGTACAATAAATGATTACCTCACTTACTTTCATCTTTACTAGCACATTTGTCCAATTTATATAATTGTGAAACAACATTTCCACACCAACTATATGCCAGATTTATTTATTTACTTCCTTATTTAATGTTCACCTCAATCTCATTAAGAACTATTATTATTCCTTTTTTATAGATTAGGAAACTGAGGCCTAAAGAGATTTAATAACAATTCTGCATTTGTTTTAATAGCAAAGAAGTGAGAGTGTTAGAATTTGAGTTCAAGAGGTTTACATCTCATGCTCTCAACCACTCTGTTCTCACATATGCTTCTGTGCTCTTTAAGCACCAAGAAATCTCGGAAAATGTAAAAATAACAGGGTTTTCCAAAAGGCATTATTAGTTCTGCAACAATGTATGTCTAAATGAAGTCCCAAATTTCAAACAGAACTACTGACAGTTTTTCAGTGTCATATTTCTAGGTGACCACTGGAATGAAATAAAATGCAATGCAAAATGTGTAAGTTACTTTAATGTTGATCAGATCATGGGAGCCAGGGAGGACTGTATACCTATTACACAAAGTATTCCTCTTTCTCTTATGTTTAAAGAAGGGTCTATGTAGTGTGTGTGCATGTGTGTGTGTAGGCATGTGCAGCAGTTAGGAGGTTGTAATGAATGCAAAATTAACAAAACATATTTAGGTATAGAGTAATTCAAATAACGATGTAAATGTGGAGACATACATTAAAGTACATCCATTTAAAAATGTAAAAAGTGGATTTTTTTCAGCTGGGGAGACCACAGAAGAACAACTACAGCCACCATCTTATATATAAAGCTATGGTCCCATATCAGATGGTGATTCTGATCACAAATTTTTAGTGAGGCGATGATATTGGTCAAAAGAATCCAGAACTGGTCTTTTACTACTCTGTCTGCTTGCCAGAAGAAGCAAAGAAATAAATTATTCAAGAAGAATAAATGATGTTTGATATAGCACGAAGGAAATAAAATTAATTCTCAGTAATAATGGTTTAAAAAAATAGTATGAATTTAAGTTCAGATCCACCTTTTGGAGCTTAGATATTATACAAGAATGCAACACAAGGCAGACAGGCCATACGATTGGGATGGGATAACATGAGCAGCCCAACCAAGCTGCTTCCAAAATCATCCCTCTGGTGCTTAAGATGCCCATTTGTACTCTGTCCACATTTTGAATTGGAGACTGATCCTTTCTCTTGTACTATGCAACAGCTCTGCTGGCTCCAGAAACATCCCTCCATCTCCTACCCACCCAAAGCAAGGCAGTTGAGGTCTTTCTCCTGGGGCCAGAGCCTCACTGGGAACCTGTGGGCCACTATCTGGTCTGTCAGGTTGTTCTGGTTATTAGAAGGCTAACACAGAGTACAGACTGGGTCACATCAAGGCCAGTAATTTTTTTATATACATGTCCTTTTAAGTAGTTTCTGGGATGAAAATAGTTTCAAAGAATAACAATATTTGACCTCAACTTAAAAATCATTACACTTTTATTGAAAGGAAATAACAAGCTTAAAAAAATCCACGAGTAAAAGCACTTATTTTATTATTTTATTTATCTGATTTCTATTTCTATGGAAACAGAAATAGAAATTGCAGCTAGAAGTCAGAAGCAGATTAGAAACCCTTCTTTTTAACTTTGTTAGCTCTCCATCAGAGGTCAAAGATGTTGCTAGTGTGTTATGGGTAAAAAACAAACAAAACAAAAACAAAAGCAAATGAACAGAAAACAAAGGGAAGACTTTCACAATTCAGTGAACTAAAGTTGGGGTTGTCAAAAACCTAAGGAACACTCTTCTGTAAATGACCATGCACAAAAATATACTTGTTTCTAGTAAAAGTCACTGAATATTTTTGAATAGGTTTTTACCAGAAACAAAAGCATAACATACAAAGCAGATTTTTAGTTTATGTAACTGTCAGTAACCAGAAAAATCATTTATTTTTTAATTGAAGCCAAATATGTAGAAATTCAGGAAAACATATGAAATAACAAAGAAGATAGGAAAGTTAATCCCAGAGCTGTCTTTGAGTCTACCTAATGCCTAACCCCAGTTTACGCACACACGTAAACTGAATCTTACCTCACTAGGCACATACCTCCTAAGATTAATCCACTGTTCCAGAGTGAGATGGTTTTGATTGTGCTGGAATTCTTTGAGTTGAGATTCCATGTAACCAACTGACAAAAGAAAGAATATTTCATTCACAGTCAGAAAAGATAATAGGTTTCTAGAAATATCTGGTAATGCAGTTTTATTTTTTCTGTTTGACAATCATCCATTATACCACTGAAAGGCACCCAAATTCATAACTTTTAACAAATAATGAGCATGAGTCTATTGGTGAAAGACGATGTTTTGGTAACTAAGGGAAGTATATAAAAACCTTAAGGGTCATATATATTTTGTAAAATTTTGTTTAAAAATATGTCTCTCAATTAGTTAAGATTTAAATACGTCGTAAATCTGCCTCTTAGGAGCTTCAGTAAGAAGGCCAGGAGAAAACCTTCATGAAAATTAATTTTAAATAAAAATTTGGCAAACTGTGTTGTAGTATCTAGAATGAAAAAATAACAATTTTCAAATTAAAGTTATGGTTTGCAAGAATTGTGTTCTCTTCGGCAACACATATACTAAAAACGGTTTGTAAGAATTTTTATATTTCTCTAATTGAGTGGTTGGATTTTCAAAGCATTAACTTGGTCAGTTATGTTTGGAATATAAACATATTTATGTAATTTTGTTAAATAAAACAAAGTGTGCTTTTTTCTCATGAGTATTTTTTTTTCTTATTCATCATCCATCATTTTTGGGTTATTCAGACAACTCAGTTTAATCACTAATGGAATAATTATTTTTAAAAGTCAAAATAATGATGAAATTTTTAAAATTTTTTACACTTCTTTAATTTTCTTCTTTTCTCCTCTGACCTGAGGGTATCATGTGTCTGTTTATGTATTTAATTATTTAAGAGTTTTATTCTGCAGCTGGTATGTCTTTTCCATACTTAATTTCATTTCTGTGTTTATCTTAAGGTGTGAAGTTCCAAAGACAGAGAATGTGCCAAAAGAATTCTTTCTCATAACCCTTAGCAGGGGGTCATGTGAATTTATATCCTGAAAATATAGTATTTATTATTATACTTTAATGTATGAGGATATCAGATTTTCTAGTGCTTTTTAGTCTTATGCCTTCATTTATCTCTCCCTGGATTAGAAAATCTCTCATTTATTTTTTAACGAGATTTTTTAAAATCTCAGAATCCCAAAGCGGAAAGAGAGAGTTACAATAACTAAAATTAAAGAAATTGAGACTCAATCAGATCTATTGACATAGCAAGGGCACTACTAATCCTAGGATATTTTTAAATTGTTAATTAATTGAATGCAGATGATTCTTTCCTTTATATTTCAGTATGCACATATAATGGACTATAATCACCTGTGCAATTAGAGTGATTGAGTATAAAAGTTAGCATTTGATTACTTCTTTACTAGTGATCTTAAAATGAGACCAAACTGTGGATTATTTGAGCTTCAGCTCACAAACACTGCCTTTATAATTCAGTCAAAAAAACACAAGTGGATTTAGCCTCAGGAATGACCATACCTGTTACCTACATTATGCTATCATCATTTCTATTATAAGTATTAGGAAAATACAGCCAAGGATAACCTTTTCAATATTCCAATTTTTTTTTACATTAAGTGGAATTAGACATAATGCACACATTGCTGCTAACAAGATTTGTTAGTTATTTTTACTCTGTAGGTTAGCAGTTCTAAAATTGAGTGCTTCAGACCACAATAAATTTATGTTGTGTGTTTGGGGTGTCTGTGTCACGTTCGCTTGAATTTATTTTACTATTCTAGATATCTGACTATCCAACAGTGTATTTTTTCTTGTTTAAGGTTGCTGATACAAATTGGTATTAGCCATCTGATTCCTTTCAGGTGGCATTCCAGGAATATTCCTAGAGATATATATGTAAGTGATGCTCTGGAATGGTATTGGAATTTGTATGGATCAATTTAACTTTATTTTTTCTTTTAACCCCAAAAAGCATTCTGAGGGGGATAGAAGATTCATTTATAAAGCAGAAGCTTCTAAAGTTTTCAGCACTGAAGTTTTATACTCCGATCTGGTAAACTGGGAAATGTTATGAAAATAATAAACCATAGAAATGTGTTTGGAGGAGTCCACCAGGCCTGGAAATCTCTAACATTTATCTCTATTCCAGGGCTCTATTCCCATGTGCCCATCCCTTAAAACACATAAACACAAAAGCCTGGTCTTACCATGATAAATCATTGCAATGGTACATCAACCTGTACTTTACCTTAATGAATGGCTCATATTCCCCGTCAAAAGAGATGATGGAAAAAGTGAAAAGAGAGTAAGAAAGAGACAGGAAAAAAATTTCCATAGGTCTCATGGTCCTTAGATATTATATGCAGATTTAACTTCTTGGTTTCTCCCTGGTTGTCTTTGTTAAAGTGGCTTTGTCCTTATACAGCCAAATTAAATTGGGAAAGAATTTACTAAATTTTTCATATGTTCAGTTTTGAAAACAGGATTGTGATTCATGTACAAATTCTAACATAAAGTTATAGTTCCTTGTATCAGAAAAAAACTGGATTATTAGAGTGCAAATGTGTGTGAATTATCATATCCATTCTTTCATTCATTCCATAAATATTTATTGATAGGCTATGTGCTACAAACTGTTCTAAAAAGTGAACCAGACAGGGGCACCTGGGTGGCTCAACAGGTTAAAGCCTCTGCTTTCAGCTCCAGTCATGATCCCAGCATCCTGGGATCAAGCCCTGCATGGGACTCTCTGCTCAGTGGGGAGCCTGCTTCCCCACCCGATCCCACCCCCCCACCCCCACCTACTTGTGATCTCTGTCTGGCAAATTAATAAATAAAATATTTTTTTTAAAAAAGTGAACCAGACAGACCAGATCATTACCTTCAAAGTACTTATATATTAGTGGAGAAGACTGAAAATAAACAAACTCATTCCATAAAATTTCACGTTCTTTTATAATAAGTGCCAACAACAATTAAAAGAATAACGAGAAAGAAGGGAAGGGGAATGGCAAAAGGAAGCAAGTCTAAAAACACACCACGTGGCAGAGACCTTTAAAAAGTGACAGCAGAAACCATGTAAATATCTGAAGGCAGAATATTCCACACAAATGAAAGAGCACATTGAAAAACTTTGGGAAAAACAAACTTCTGTCTGAGGAACCCAGGAGTGGGACTGCTGGATCATCTGGTATTTCTATTTTTAATTCTTTTGAGGAAACTCCATACTGTTTCCCATCAAGGCTATACTATTTGGTATTTTCATCCACAGTATACAAGTGTTCCAGTGTCTCTATATTCTCACCAACTCTTGTTATCTCTTGTGGCTTTTTGTTTTTATAATAGCCAGTCTACAGGTTTGAGGTGATCTCTCATTAGGGTTTTGATTTACATTTATCTTATAATTAGTGATACTGATCCCCTTCCATATACCTGTTCTTCATTTGAATGTCTTCTTTGGAGAAATGTCTATTCAAGTCCTTCAAACCATTTTTAATTGGTTTATTTATCTTCTGTAGAGTTGTAGGAGTCCTCTATATATTTTCAAAATTAACTATCAGATATGTGGTTTGCAAATATTTATCCCATTATATAGGTTGTCTTTTTGACTCTTTCCTTTGCTGTGCAAAAGGTTTCAGTTTAATATAGTCTTGTCTATTTTCACCTCTGTTGTCTGTGCTTTTGCTGTTACTACCAGAGTCCAAAAAAAAAAAAAACCAGCACAGAAATCTTTTGGAGTTGATGGATAAATTTATTATGTTAATGAGGTCATAGGCATATGCATAAGTCAGAAAACTCATCTAAATATATACATTAAATGTGGAATTTTGTATGTTAAACATACTTCAATAAAGCTAGAAAAAGAGTCTTAGTATTTCCTATGAGCAAGTCTTTATAAATATTTATAAATATTATATTTATAATTATATGTTAATTATATATTTATAATCATAATTCTTATATTTATATATTAATACATATATTATATCATATAAATATTATAAATATAAAATATAAATATAAAAACATTATAAATATAAAAATATAAATAAATATAAAAATATAAAATGTTTTAAAATGTTTTAAATTATAAAAATATAAATATAAAAATTATATTATAAATATAAAAAATATAAAAATATAATAATGATAATTTGGGGAATGTTTCTTAAATTTGCTTGTGGATAAAATGGTAGCTATAAGTAGAAGACAATATTAGCATATGTGACAAGTCCCATAATAGTAATTAAAAAAAAAAAAACAGCAAGTGATAAGAGTTTGAAGAGACACCTTTTGAGATTTTCAAGAGCAAATTTTACAAAGTTTGCATTTGAGTCACAGAAAAAGGGTAGGATTTTCATTGATTTAGCTATTCAGGGAAGGCATTAGATGGAAATCATTGCTTCAGAAAAATTAGAAAAGGAAAGCAAAAACAGCAGTAAACCAGTGTGGCTGGAGCAGAAGGAGTGCATGTACTGACTGGCAGCTGAGGTTAAGAGAGATGGGTTGGGTCATAATTTAAATAGCCTAAAATAGCCATTGAAATTATTAAATAATATTAAAAAATGGTTTTGAAAAGTAAGTAGCAGCATGGAAAATGTTTATTTTATAATATTGCATAAGAAAAATAGCATTCAAAACTGTATCCATATCATGAACTCAACTATTCAAATATATAAAGTAAATGGAGGACTGTTTTTAGAAATAACAAGTTGTTTTAGAGGGATTAAGAATTTATCATTTTCTTTTCTTTTTTTTAATTTTATAACCTTTCCATGTCACTAACATCAACTAAAATAATAACATATTACTTACATGATTCTAAGAATGGGATTGAAAAAGAAATGGAATTAAAGAAGAGTAATTAAGAAGACTAAGAATACCCACTAAACTCCAAGGATTGTGTTTGACACTAGCAATACAGAAAGCACTTACATATAGTCTCTACTGTCAAATGACTTAGCTTTCAGTGAGAGTGGCAAGCATATAAGCCAGAGTAACTTCTCCTTGTGATAATAGCTAGGTTTATAGGAAACCCAGTTTGTTCTGAGAGCACACAGGAGTGGTCACAATTATCTTGTTTTTCTAAATCATTTCTAAATCATTCTGATTTAGTACCTCCACGTATGTTCTCCGTTTCCTCAGGTCTACTAAGCTCTCAGATGGTGCCATCTATGAAAGCACCAGGGCACTGGAAGCAGTTCTGGAGACTGTAACACTTTTGATGAGATTTGAAAAGCTGAAATAGAATTAGTCAAATAAAAAAGAGGGTCAATTTTGTGTTCTACTATCGCATTTTAGAACTTAAAGTTGTTTTTAAATATAAAAATCCGGGCATAATGAATGCTATCTGTCTCCACAGTAGAAACATCTAGAGGTTATCAATAAATGTATGACTGAAGAATTTAAGAAGTCCCAATTCTATGATCAAGGTAATCCTATTGCCCAGGAATGGCAGGAAGGGTAGGTGATTCTAATTTGGTAAATGAGAATCTTATCAATTTTATTTTACATCTTTAAAGAATACTATGTGATAGAAAAAAGTCTTATTCTCTGGAAAAGTACTTCTCAGTCTTGTCAATTACTATAGTTTGGGGTAATTTTAAACAAAAGCAATATCCCAGTGCCACCTTGGATCAATTAAATCTGGCTCTATGATTGGACCCAGTCATCAATAGTCTTAAATACTCCTCAAATGATTCAAACAACCAGGGCTGAGAAGTACTGATGGGGCGGGGGAGGAATCAGAGGTTAGCAGTAGTGAATAAAAACATGAACCAAGGGAAGGAGGAAGGGCCCCAACATGTGAAGCTGTATAGATCAAACTCTCAGCTCTGTAAAAGACAGATTTTACTGTATAGGTTAAATAAGCAAGGAAGGCTTTATTCAAAACTCTCACAATAGAGATCATAAAAATCAAGACTGTTGCAAGAGAGACTGAATTCAATTTTGTTGAAATAAAATATGGGAGGGAGAAGGGCAAATGGCAGAGGACTAGGAGACCCTGTTTCAACCAGTCCCCTAAAGTGAGATAATTATCTACCAGAACACTTGGAACACCCATGAAATCACCCTTAGATGTAGGATTATACACTTCTAGATTTCTATGAGGGCAGAAGACACCAGTGGAGAGATAAAGCAGAGTGGAAGTGCTTGCTTGGACTGACATGGGAGGATAAACCAAAGGGGGAGAGAGCCACCAAAAAGCAATGCCCCAATACAAAAGTGCCCTGTGATTGGGGACCAGCATTAAATTGGAGTCTTGATAAAAATACTCAAAAAGAGCAAAAGATCTTAAGGGGCAGCTGGTGGAATTGGGCAGTCATGGACACGGTTCTAAGCCCAAAGACCCAGGACAGCCACTGCCAGCGACCACCTATGCTAGAGAGAGTGTGGCGATGGAGCCTCCAGTTTCTGGTCCCAGAGCCCCCCCTTCCCCCAGATTGTGCAGCTTGCACCACCACTGGGCTGGGCGCATTCCCGTCCCCACATGAGGGAGTCTGGTGTGGGTGCCAGCCTGCGCTCTCTAGAAACACAGCCTTTTGAATTCTGCTCACTGTACAACTGGGGTCTGAATTGCTCTCCCCACCCACACCTGACAGCTCCGTGCAGGTGCTAGCCAGGGGTCTCTAGGCCCAGCCAAGGGTCTGAACACTCCCAGGCCCGGCTTAAAGGAATTCAGTTCACAATCTCTGGTCAGGATCTCTTGGCAGGTGGCGACCTGTGAAACCATGAGTTCTGGACCCCAGACAGCAGTCCCGGCAAAGACAGCCACCAGAAGCAGGCTCCCTGAACCAATATCAATTGAAGTTTTAGTGACACAGGGGCTGCAGAGACAAGTGGGCTCTTTGGGCGACCCCTGAGACAGTGGCTGGGGACATGCCCTGCCTATGGGAGGTTGCACAGCTCAGTGGAGTTTGCAGAGAGGAGTCTGTGTGTTCTAGACCACCCAGAGGAGAGCAGACTGAGGCTTCTCTCTGGGACAGAGTACTGGGTGCAGTTTGCTTTCCACTACACCTCCAAAAGCTGCAAAAAGCCACTAAAGAACAAATATCTCCAGAGAACAAAAGCTAAAAAAAAAACATTTTCCACAGAACCCAGCCCCTTGATAGGGAGCAGGAGGATTCAACCCAAGCAGGACTGCCTGAAAAACAATGCAGCAGGCCCCTCCCCCAGATAGCCAGCCAAAAGACCAAGAGGACAACCACCACAGGGTCCCCATAAACCTGTAAAACCTCAGTATCAGGGGGAAAAATATATTAAGCTCCCAGTATTACCTTTAAACCTGAATATTTCATAGATACACCTTTTATTTTTAATTCATTCTCACTATTCTTGTTCTATTTTTTTTTAACCTTCTTACCATTACAGCTAGAGGTTCAATATAACATATTCCATAAGAACCCTTTAACTTGAACTTTTTTTCATATATATACCTGTATTTTTTTTCTTTTCTATTTTTTTAATGCACATATAGATATAAGCTTCAAGGAAATCCCTTTTCCCTAATCAATACTACCTCATATATAAATAAATTTTAATCTCCTTTATGTATGGAAAGTTGAATCCTTTAACAAAGATATCAAGATAAACCCAGGAAGAAGCAAAATAACCTTCCTTGCCAACATCAAGGATTTATAACCACCCTCCTATCTTTATCTTCTGTCAATGTTTCTGTGTATTTGTTTGTATTCTGGTATTACATACATCTTATTCTTGGGGTTCATTTTGGCTGGGTTCTTTTTTTTTTTTTTTTCTTGTCATTTACTTTTGCCCATCTTTTTGGTTATCCGTTTTTGTTTGTATACCTTATGAAGCTTATCTTTGGGGCCCATTTTGGCTGGGTCTTCTCTCTTTCTCTTTCTCTCTCTCTTTTCTCTCTCTCTCTCTCTTTCTCTTTCTCTTTCTCTCTTTTCTTTTCTTTTTTCTTTTTAGTGGTGATTTTCAATTGCTCAGAAGCATTTCAGGGTGCACCTTGCCTGGATTGCAGTTGATATATTCAGCTACACATCCTGTCAACCACCTCTCACCAAAATGACTAGGATGAGGAATACCCAACAGAGGAAAAATTCAGAGACTGTGCCCTCTCCATAAGAACTACTGGATATAGACATAAACAGTATGTCAGAAAGGGAATTCAGGGTAACAATTACCCAGGCAATGACTAGGTTGGAGAAAACCATTAGTGACAACATGGAATCTCTAAGGGCAGAAATGAAAGCTGCCCAGGAAGAAGTTAAAAATGCTATCAATGAGATCCAATCTAATCTAAATACTCTAATAGCTAGGGTAACTGAGGCAGAAGATAGAATTAGTGATCTAGAGGACAAACTGATAGAGAAAAAGGATCAGGAAGAGGCGTGGAAGATAGAGCTTAAAAACCATGAAAGCAGAGTAAGGGAAATAAACAATGCCATGAAACATTCCAACATCAGAATTATTGGGATCCCTAAGGGGGAGAAGAAAGAAAGAAGAACTAGAAGATATAGTTGTACAAATTCTTGATGAAAGTTTTCCCAATCTGGGGAATGGAACCAGTGTTCGTGTCCTAGAGACAGAAAGATCACCACCCCCAAGATCAGTTAATCTAAAAAGACCTTGAGATACCTGATTGTTAAACTGATGAATCATAATTTTAGACAGGAGATCTTGAGAACAGCTAGGGGGAAGAAATTCCTTACATACAAAGGAAGGGCCATCAGAATAACGTCAGACCTGTCCACAAAAACCTGGCAAACCAGAAAGGGCTGGCAAGACATATTAAGGGCACTAAATGAGAAGAACATGCAGCCAAAAATACTTTATCCAGCAAGGTTGACATTCAAAATAGCTGGTGAGATAAAGAGGTTCCAAGACCAGCAAGGTTTAAAAGAGTATGTTACCACCAAGCTGGCACTACAAGAAATATTAAGGGGGGTTCCATAAAAGAAGAAAGAACCCAAGAGTGACATAGAACAGAAATTTACAGAGAAAATCTATAGAAACAAGGACTTCACAGGCAACATGATGTCAATAAAAACATATCTTTCAATAATTGTTCTCAACATGAATGGCCTAAGTGCTACCATAAAATGACACAGGGTTGCAGACTGGATAAAATGACAAAAACTGTCCATATACTGTCTACAAGAGACCCATTTGGAACCTAAAGATACACCCAGACTGAAAGTGAAGGGATGGAGAAGCATCTTTCATGCCAATGGGCCTCAAAAGAAAGCTAGGGTAGTGATTCTCATATCAAATAAATTAGATTTTAAACTAAAGACTATAGTCAGAGATAAAGAAGGACACTATATCATCTTAAAGGATCTATCCATCAGGAATATCTAATGATTGTAAATATTTATGCCTCCAATATGGGAGCAACCAACTACATAAGCCAACTCTTAATCAAGATGAAGAGTCATATTGGTATGAATACATTAATAGTAGGAGATCTTAACATGCCATTCTCAGTAATAGACAAATTATCCAAGCAGAAAATCAATAAAGAAACAAGAGCATTGGGGCACCTGGATGGCTCAGTGGGTCAAGCTTCTGCCTTCAGGTAGGGTCATGGTCTCAGGATCCTGGGATTGAGCCCCACATTGGGCTCTCTGCTCAGCAGGGGGTCTGTTTCCCCCTCCCCCCACCCCTGGCCTGCTTCTCTGCTTACTTGTAATCTGTCTCTCTGTCAAATAAATAAATAAATCTAAAAAAAAAAAAAAAAGAAAGAAAGAAAGGCATTGAATGACACATTGGACCCCATGGACCTCATAGATATCTACAGAACATTCTACCCTAAAACAACAGAATACTCATTCTTCCCAGTGCACATGGAACTTTCTCCAGAATAGACCACATACTGGGTCACATATCAGGGCTCAACTGATACCAAAAGATTGAGATTATTCCCTACATATTCTCAGACCACAATGTTTTGAAACTGAAACTCAACCACATGAAAAAATATGGAAGGAAAAAAGCATTTGACAAGATACAGCAAATGTTCCTGATTAAAACAATTCAAAGTATAGTAATAGAAGGAACGTTCCTCAGCTTCATAAAATCTATCTGTGAAAAACCCACAGTGAATATCATCCTCAATGGGGAAAAACTCACAGCCTTCCCTTTAAGATCAGGAAGACGACAAGGATGTCCACTCTCACCACTGTTGATCAACATAATACTAGAAGTCCTAGCAACAGCAATCAGAAACCAAAAAGAAATATACGGTATTTAAATTGGCAAAGAAGTCAAACTCTCTCTCTTCACAGATGACATGATATCTTATATGGATAACCTAAAAGACTTCACCCCCAAACTACTAGAACTCATACAGCAATTCAGTGTACAGATACAAAATCAATGTACAGAAATCAGTGGCTTTCTTATAGACTAACAATGAAAATACAGAAAGGGAAATTAGAGAATCGATTCCAGTTACTATAGCACCAAGAACCATAAGATACCTGGGAATAAACCTAACCAAAGAGGTAAAGGATCTGTACTCGAGGAACTACAGAACACTCATGAAAGAAATTGAAGAAGACACAAAAAGATGGAAGACCATTCTATGCTCATGGATCAGAAAGATAAACATTATTAAAATGTCTATATTGTCTAGAGCAATCTATACTTTCAATGTCATCCCAATCAAAATTTCACTGGTATTTTTCAAAGAACTGGAACAAACAATCCTAAAATTTGTATGGAACCAGAAAAGAGCCTGAATTGCTAAGGAAATGTTGAAAAAGAAAAATAAAACTGGGGGCATCATGTTACCTGATTTCAAGCTTTACTTCAAAGCTGTGATCACCAAGACAGCATTGTACTGGCACAAAAACAGACACATAGACCAATGGAACAGAGTAGAAAGCCCAGATATGGAGCCTCAACTTCATGGTCAAATAATCTTCGACAAAACAGGAAAAAATATCCAGTGGAAAAGAGACAGTCTTTTCAATAAATGGTGCTGGGAAAATTGGACAGCTATGTATAGAAGAGTGAAACTTGACCATTCTCTTACACAGTCCAAAAAGATAAACTCGAAATGGATAAAAGACCTCAATGTCAGGCAGGAATCTATCAAAATCATAGAGGAGAACATAGGCAGTAAACTCTTCAACATCAGCCACAGCAGTTTCTTTCGAGACATGGCCCCAAGGGCAAAGGAAACAATCAGAAATAAACTTTTGGGGCTTCATCAAGATCAAAAACTTCTGCACACAAAGGAAATAGTCAACAAAACAAAGAGGCAACCCACAGAATGGGAGAAGATATTCGCAAATGACACTACAGACAAAGGGCTGATATCCAAGATCTGTAAAGAACTCTTCCAACTCAAAACACACAAGACAATCATGTCAAAGAATGAGCAGAAGACATGAACAAACACTTCTCTAAAGAAGACATACAAATGGCTAACAGACACATGAAAAAATGTTCAACATCATAAACCATCAGGGAGATTCAAATCAAACCATATTGAGATACCACCTTACACCAGTTAGAATGGCCATAATTAACAAGACAGTAAATAACAAGTGTTGGAGAAGGTGTGGAGAAAGGGGAACCCTCTTACACTGTGGTGGGAATGCAAGTTGGTGCAACCACTTTGGAAAACTGAGTGGAGATTCCTTAAGAAACTAAAAATGGAGCTACCATATGACCCTGTAATTGCACTTCTAAGTATTTACCCCAAAGATACAGATGTAGTGAAAATAAGGGCCGTCTGTATCACAATGTTCATAGCAGCAGTGACCACAGTTGCCAAACTGTGGAAAGAACCAAGATGCCCTTCAAAAGACGAATGGATAAAGAAGATATTATTGTGCCTCGATCAGAAAGGATGAATATCCAGCTTTTGTATCAACATGGACAGGACTGAAGGATATTATACTGAGTGAAATAAGTCAAGCAGAAAGAGTCAATTATCATATGGCTTCACTTACTTGTGGAGCATAAGGAATAACACAGAGGACATTGGGAGATGGAGAGGAGAAGTGAGTTGGGGGAAATCAGAGGGGGAGACAAACCATGAGAGACTGTGTACTCTGAGAAGCAAACTGAGGGTTTTGGAGGGGAGGGGGTTCAGGGGTTGGGTGAGCCTGGCGATGGATATTAAGGAGGGCATGTATTGCATGGAACACTGGGTGTGGTGCATAAACAATGAATTTTGGAACACTGAAAAAAATTAAATTAAATTTTAAAAAAAGAAAGAAACAAAATGTGGAAGTGTTTTTAAGCACTGGGTGAGGTAGTGGAAAAGTACTGGAGGCAGTGTAGAGGTTGGTCAATGTGGTTAGGTCATCTGATTTTCTAGTTGCCATTTATCAAAGTTAGGCTTCTATCCTTCCACATAGGCTGAGAGATAGGGGCACTAACTTTCAAGGTGCTTACAGTCAAAGAAATGGCTCCTGGGTTCTTGAGAAAGTCATTCCTCGGTTGTAGAAGATTTACAAATCCTGGAGTAGAGAAAGATTTTACATTGGCAACTTTTTTCAAAAGTAAGTACTCCAAGAAAAGGAAGGGGCCTATAATCAGGAAAAGGTCTGTTAAAAGTTTAGTCAGGCTGAAGGGAATGTTAAGGGCATCCTGGTTACTCCTCATGTACTGTAATCAGACAGTTCTTGCCCTTGTCCAGTTCTAAGATCACTAAACTTTTGGTTGAAATTTGGCTTCTTGTGGATACCTGCTTAGATGGAAAGCACTGTCAGGTCAACTGGAACATTCTAGAATTCCATGCAGCAGGTCAGTGTTATTTTCTCAAGGTAAATTATAAATTCTTAACAAAAACAGAAATAGTCTAACCAGATTCTCTAGTATCATGACATTTATTGGTTACTCAATGTCCAGCATTCTATTCATCTTAGTTAACTTTGGCTGGTCTTTTTTTACATGCATTATAAAATGTAATTCAACTAACACTGAAAAAACACAAACATTTGAGATTGTCACCAGTATCATCTTTATTTTATAAGTGAGAGAAATGCAGTCAAATGTTCTACCACTGAGCTATATCCCCTAAGTGAGAGAAATAAAACACATTATATTAAAACTTGCCCAAGTCATTGAGATTAGGTTAAAATTGCTCACTTTAAAGCCCCAAGTATTCTACGCTGCTTGCTAATCTTTTTTTTTTTTCCAAAGGCACATTCTATTTTTTTCCATCTGCTTCTCCCCTTCAAGCAGCCTTAAAAGATTTTCTTTTTGTCCTACAGAACCAATGTAGCCTGTGTACCTCCAGACTACCTTTCAAATTTCTGTGTTGTTCCTTTATTATTTATAGCATGTTCCCAAGGGACATGCTATATTTTTATTTATCCACTATGCATTGTTATTAATAAGTCCATCCTTATTGTTATTTTGCCTCATATTTTTGTTACTGTTGATTTTGGCCCCACACTTTTCTACCTTCCCCTTTCTGTTAATCAATTTCTGCTATTTCTTGCAACATTATTATCATTTTAACTCTTTATCACTTTATTTTGAAGGCTGGATTTCTATATGTAGTGTACCTATTAGATGTAGGTAGCCAATTCTTCTTTCCTAATAAAAGAAGGGTACTATTTGCAACCATACATTTACTACATGCATATGGAGCTTTAATTCTTATAGACATCTCCTCTTTGGTACCCAGTATGCAATTTCCCTACCTTCACTTTCATTATGTGCAATCACCAATATAGCTTTACTTTCCAGATGACTTGAGCAACTAGTTTAATTTTCCTCTTCACATTCTCATTTTCACACTTCCTGTTCTAAATTAGATTTTTGATTGGACTAGGGAAGGATTTTCATTGCAAAAGGTAAAAGGGGATTTTCAAGGCATTTTCTTGCTTGCTTCCTGAAATTCTGGACTGTGGATTCAGGAAGAGAAGTGGTTCAGCTATTAGAATCGAACAAATTTAAACAAACATGCAGTGATGTTTTGACCTTCTGGTTCCTGGTCTGAAGTGGGTATTACGTTCAAAGGACTATATTTACCATCTCTCTAAGACTAAGTTCTTGTTCCTGTTGATATTAGGATAGGATGCAGTGGTTACACTTCAAGAGAATTATGTTCCCAATTGCAAAGCCTTGGGGAAATGTAACTAAACAAAGAGATTTTTTTGTTGTTGTTAGTAGGACAGATTTATACGGAAACTGTTCAAATAAAAATCTAGAACTTAAGATATTATAAAAACAAAACTGTATTTTATTTTTATTTATTTATTTATTTATTTATTTATTTGGCAGACAGAGATCAGAAGTAGGCAGAGAGGCAGGCAGAGAGAGATGAAGAAGCAGGCTCCCTGCTGAACAGAGAGCCCAATGCGGGGCTCGATCCCAGGAACCTGGGATCATGACCTCAGCCGAAGGCAGAGGCTCTAACCTGCTGAGCCACCCAGGCACCCCCAAAACTGTATTTTAGAATTAAAGCAAATGAACTAAGTCACCTAGAAATCCTTATGACAATCTGTATTTATAAATTTACCACACTATCATTTTTATATTGCAGTTATATGACCAAATTGCTTTCAACAAACCATGACATTTGAGTTTTTTAAGAGTGAGAATGAACTCATTAAACTATCCATATTCTAACCAGACCCTCTTTTAACCCACATGAAACTAAGTAGACAGGGATGGCTCAGGTTATTGTCACTGGGGGTAATGTTGGTGGTGAATATATATAAAGTTAAAGGAGAAAGAAAATTGAATTAATGAGAGGTAGACCTTTAGAAGGAATTAAAATAAGAAGCTGTCCTTTACTTGTTGAAATCAATAATTAGTTCAATAGAGAGCAAAATATGTAAAATCATTTTCCCAGAGTATCCAGTGCAGCTGCTTTGTAAATTAACTGTTAGCAAAGCACTCTTGAGGCATCCACTGAGAGGAAGGCATGTTACCACCCATGGATGATACACAATAAAGTGATTTTGTTTGGTTTCTTTGCAAAAGTGGGAGGTTTGTTCAGCACTACTATATAAGCTGCAAATTTACAGTGTTAAATACATATTGCACCCCCTCTTTTTTTTAGCTATTCAGTAGAATGGAGACTCGTCTTTGAAATCAGATATCACCAGGGTTTCAATGATAGTTTCCTTTAATCATTATCGAGCATCATGTTTATTATGTGAACTAAAAGCTTTAGAGCATGCTGGATGATGAACCACCCTGATGGTGGCAGACAAAGTCAGAAGTTCTGAGGAAGGGGAGTATGTCACCAAGAGCAGTGTTACTGAGCTAGTTACAAAAGACATCATGAGAAAGAAGTATCTGGTTTGAGAGTGACGGTAGGGATGACATTACCTGTGAACCAGATCAGCATGAACATTGAATCTTGTTCTCATAACACACTGTACCTGAGTTTCAACATGAACCATTGATTTTATTCATACATTGTCAGTGGTTTCTGATGGATATATAAGGACCCCTGGGTGACTTGGTTGGTTAAGCATCTGCCTTCGACTCGGGTCATAATCCCATGGTCCTGGGATTGAGCCCCACATTGGGCTCCTTGCTCAGCCAGGAGCCTGCTTCTCCCTCTGCCTGCCACTCGCCTGCTTGTGAGCCCATTTTTTTTTCTCTCTCTATCAAATAAGTAAATAAAAAATCTTAAAAAAAAAATCTTATAAAATGGCTATATAACATTCAAAAGATTTACACCTGTGGGTGTTGCTGTATTTGTACATCAATATGATTTGGCTGTTAGGAAAATATTTAGCAGAATAAATGAAATAATTTGTAACTCACTTCAATCATTTTCTTCATGGCCAACACTTTGAATGGAGGAGCAAGGGAGATGAATCTGAATTCCAAACTGAAAATTTTCTGGAAGAAGCAAAAAGTCCCCAGGAGCCTGGAGCAAAAGGGATTAAGATCAGTGGCAGCTGAAAGAATACTAGTGGCCCAGCAGTGTGCACTGCTTCAGGGAAGAGCAAAAGCCTGAAATTGCCAGAGGGCCAGACAGCTAATGACTTAGAGAACACGACAGTAAAGCCACATGGATAATCAAAGGGCCCCTTCCCCAAGCTCTTGATTTCAACAACAAATTCAGATGCAGCTAACATGTTTGTGAGCAAGAGTGTGTATGTACCATAAGCTAGAAAACGGGCTGCTTATTGAGGTATTTTAATCTGCTTTGTGTCAAACTTCAAGTTAATAAATAAGCAGTTAAAAATTGCAGGTCTCAGTCTCAGTTGATTGTCTGACTCTTGGTTTTGGCTTAAGTCATGATCTCAGGATTGTGGAATTGAGCCCCACATCGGGCTCTGAGCTTAGCTCAATCTGCTTCTGTCTCTTTCTCTCTGCTCCTCCACTTAGTCACATGCAGTTTCCCTACCTTCACTTTCATTATGTGCAATCACACTTGTGCGCTTAATCTCTCTTTCTTAAAAAAAAAAAAAAATATATATATATATATATATATGTGCATGTGTGTGTGTATATATATATGTATTCAGCACTACTATATATATAGATATATATATGTATATATATACATTATATATATATCTTTATAAAACAAAACAAAACAGTATTTCTACAGATACAAGTAAGATGCTTAAAAATGATTTATCAATGACCAAGTATTTCTTAGGGAGGCTTGAATAAAAGTAAGATTCAAATGGAACATAATAATAAAAAAAATTTTAAAAATTGATTAAAACTACAAGAACAACAAACAAATCAGACATAAGAGCATGACCTTTAATCTGCTGGGACCATTGAGAGAGATTGTCCTGGTTGAGAAAGGTAGCCTGCGGCACTTTTGACTGCTCTTTACTGAAGTCATCTATGTAAACCTCCATCTCATCAGAAGGAAATTTCCAGAAGCATGGATGTTTGTTAGAGAAAGAAGAGGTACATGTGTCTGGGGTATGATAGAAAATGTGACTATACCTATCTATCTGTCTGAATTTGGCTTTTGCTTCATGTAGATATGGAGTGAAGAAAAAATGAAAAAAATGTTACTTTTATGTAAAGTTTCTCACCATAGCTCAGTAATAAATGCGGAGAAAAGATAAAATTAGAAGTAACTATTAAAAATTGAAAAGTTGAGATAGATCCAAAAAGAAAAAAAGAAAAAAAATGGTCATGTGAGCCATGAACAAGCAGAAAGCAGGCATTGGTTTTGAAGCCACCTCCAATATTAGATTTAACAAAGGCTTTAAAACATATTGAAGGTAGAATATATTGATAATTTCAAAAAATATGAATTTGATGAGTTAACAGAGCAATTCAAAGTGATTGGGGGAAAATAGGAGGAGGAGACAAACCATGAGAGACTGTGCTCTATGAGAAACAAACTGAGGGTTTCAAAGGGGAAGGGACTTGGGGGTTGGGTGAGCCTGGTGGTGGGTATTATTGAGGGCATGTATTACATGGAGCACTGGGTGTGGTGCATAAACAATGAATTTTGGAACACTAAAAAAAAAATAAAATAAATTAAAAAAAGTAAAAAGTGTGTGTATACCATAAGCTAGAAAATAGGCTGCTTATTGGGTCATTTTAATCTGCTTTGTGTCACACTACAGGTTAATAAATAAGCAGTTTATTTTATCTAAAAATAAATAAAATACTTAGAAAAAAAAGAAATGAGGTCTATAGACAAGAGTCAAGTGAAAATAACTAAAAAGTAAAATAACTGAAATGAAAAATTCACTGTATGGGCTTAGCACTGGCATAGTGAGAGAAGAAGGAAAGGTCAATAAGTTTAAAGACAACCTAGTAGGAAAATAAATCCAATTTGAAAAATAGAGAGAAACAATTTAATAGAAAGTGAAAGAGTTGGAGGGACCTATAGAACAACATTAAAAATTTGAAAATATGTATAATTTAGGTCTCAGAATGGGAAGTTAAAAAATGGGACAGAAAATGTTTAAAGAAATAACAACCCAAGTTTTCCAATTATGATGAAGATCATCAAATTAGAGACTCAAAATCCTCAATGAACAAAGCCTCTCAATACTGAATTATAGGTCCAATGAAAATAAGGACTTTTTCAGATAAATGAACACTGAAAGGATTTGCTACTCTAAGGTCTCTACTATTTCATATAATAAAGGTTTTCTTGGGGCATCTGGGTGGCTCTGTGGGTTAAAGCCTCTGCCTTCAGCTCAGGTCATGATCCCAGGGTCCTGGGATCGAGCCCCTTAGCAGGCTTCTGCTCAGCAGGGAGCCTGCTTCTTCCTCTCTCTCTCTCTGCCAGCTTCTCTGCCTACTTGTGATCTCTGTCTGTCAAATAAATAAATAAAATCTTTAAAAATAAATTAAAAAAAGAAATAAAGGTTTTCTTCAGACTGAAAAAAATAATATGAGGTGGAAACTCAGATCTATAGGATTAGAAATGGCAAATAAGTTTGTAAATACAAGTTTATAATTCTATCAAAAATAAGAAATAACAAGTGTTGTCAAAATGTATGTAAAAGGGAGGATAGTGGAGCTGGGTTTGGAGACTTCAAACAGGGCTGTGTACCAGAAAAAGAAATGCTTGGTCACAGGCAGGGTGACCTCGGAGCAAGGTTGGAGACCAGGGAGACGGGAGTGATTGAGCGCTTTTCTCTGAGGGCTCATTGAGGAGTGGGGCACCCGAGCTCTCGGCTCCTCTGTGCCAGAGATTGGGAGGCTGCCATTTTCATTCCCCTCCTCCAGAGCTCTACAGAAAGGAAAGTGTCCAGAGAATAAAAGCTCCCAAAAGTGAACCTGAGCAGAATACTTAGCCCAGCTCCTGGCAAGGGCAGTGCAATTCTGCCTTGGGCAAAGACACTTGAGAATCACTACAACAGTCCCTTCCTCCAGAAGGTCAGCAAGAACATCCAGCCAAGACCAAGCTCACAGATCAAGGAGAACAGCAGAATTCCAGAGGAGGGGAAAGCAAACCATGGAATTCAAGCTTTCTCCCCATGATTCTTTAGCTTTGCAAAGTTAATTAAATTATTTTAATTTTATTTTTTCTTATTCTGATTTTTTTTTAAAGATTTTATTTTTTTATTTGACAGACAGAGATCACAAGCAGGCAGAGAGGCAGGCAGAGAGAGAGGAGAAAGCAGGCTCCCAGCCGAGCAGGGAGACGATTTGGGGCTCAATCCTAGGATCCTGAGATCATGAACTGAGCTGAAGGCAGAGAATTTAACTCACTGAGCCCCTGATTCTAATTTTTTAACACTTACTCTTTTCTCCATTAACGTTTTTTAACTGGTTTATCTTAACAATACTTTTCTTTAAAAAAAAAAACCTCTTTTCAACCTTCATTATTATAGTCATATTTTATCTTCATTGTATTTAACTTTATTTTTGTATACATACAAGGTTTTTTTCTTCTAAAAATATATGGGATACAACTTCTTCTAATAGATCAAAATATACCCTAAATCTAGCACAAGGCTTTGTTCTAGTCTCCAACCTGAGCAAATTTTCTCCATTTTCTTGTTCTTTCTTTTCCCAATGAATTTATCTTACCAACTCCATTTTCTAGAATTTTTTTTTAAATTTTCATCTTTACAGTCATATTCCATCCCTTCATTGCGTTTCCCCTAATTTTTGTATATATATGTAAGTTTCTCTTTCTTTAAAATTTTAGGAGGTAGTTTCTTCTAAGAGACCAAAATAAACCCAAAATCAAGTGGGTGGCTCTGTTCTATTCACCAGTCTAGTGTATATATATAATACATATACGTATATACGTATATGTATATAATTACATGTATATATACATGTATATGTATATATACATTTATACATTATTGTATATTTATAATATACATTATAAATTTGAAAGTATTATATGTATGTGTATATATGTGTATATTATATGTATGTGTATAAATTTGAAAGTATTATATGTATGTGTATATACATATATGTATATAATTTATATATATGTATATATGTATGTATATATATACACATATGTATATATACATATATATGTGTGTGTATATATATATATACACACACGTAATTATTTTTAAAAAATTTTTCAACTTCTTTTTATCCCCTTTATTCTCCCCATGATTTGGGTTCTCTTCTGATTTGATTAATGTACATTTTTCTGGGGTCTCTGCCACCCTTTTAGTATTTTATTCTCTCATTCATATATTCTCATCTGGTTAAAATGACAAGGCAGGAAAAACTCACAAAAAAAAAAAAAAAAAAAAGAGAGAGAAACAGTAATGAAGTCTAGGTACCTGACCAATACAGACATTGGTAATATGGCAGATCTAGAGTTCAGACTGATGATTCCCAAAATGCTAGCTGGGCTGAAAGAGGCATGGAAGATATTAGAGAAACCCTGTCTGGAGAAATAAAAGCCCTTTCTGGAGAAATAAAAGAACTAAAATCTAACCAAGCTGAAATCAAAAAAGGTATTAATGAGGTATAATAAAAAATGGAGGCTCTTACTGCTAGGATAAATGAGGAAGAAGAGAGAATTGTGATATAGGAGACCAAATGATGGAGAATAAAGAAACTGAGCAAAAGAGAGACAAACAACTACTGGACCATGAGGGCAGAATTTGAGAGATAAATGATACCATAAGATGAATCAATATTAGGATAATTGGGATTCCAGAAGAAGAAGAAAGAAAGAGGGGGCAGAAGGTATATTGGAGCAAATTATTGTAGAGAATTTCCCTCACAAGGCAAAGGAAACAAATGTCAAAATCCAGGAGGCACAGAGAACCACCCTCACATCAATAAGAATAGGTCCACACCCCATCATCTAATAGGAAAACTTAAAAGTCTTAGTGACAAAGAGAAAATCCTGAAAGCAGCCCCGGACAAAAAGAATATAACATTCAATGGTAAAAACATTAGATTGGCCACAGACTTATCTGCAGTGACCTGGCAGCCCAGAAAGAAGTGGCATGATATATTCAGAGCACTAAATGAGAAAAACAAGCAGCCAAGAATACTATATCCAGCTAGGCTATCAGAAGGAGAAATAAAAAGCTTCCAGGACAAACAAAAACTAAAAGAGTTTATACAAACCAGACCGGCTCTACAGGAAAAATTTAAAGGGGTCCTCTAACCAAAGAGAAAGCCTAAAAGTAGTAGACTGGGAAGGAACAGAGACAATATACAGTAGCAGTTACCTTACAGGCAATACAATGGCACTAAATTCATATCTCTCAATAGTTACCCTGAATGTAAATGGACCAAATGCCCCAATCAAAAGACACAGGGTATCAGAATGGATAAAACAAAACAAAACAAAACAAACAAACAAACAAAACCCATCAATGTGCTGTCTACAAGAAACTCATTTTAGACCCAAAGACACCTCGAGATTTAAAGTGAAGAGGTGGAAAATAATTTGCCATGCTAATGGACATCAAAAGAAAGCTGGGGTGGCAAACCTTATATCAGATCAACTAGATTTTAAGCCAAAGGCTATAATAAGAGACGAGTAAGGACATTATATCCTACTCAAAGTGTCTGTCCAACAAGAAGATCTAACAATTTTTTTAATATATATGCCCCTAACATGGGAGCAGCCAACTATATAAACCCATTAATAACAAAATCAAAGAAACACATCTACAATAGCACAATAATAGTAGGGAACTTTAACACACTCCTCACAAAAATGGACAGATCATCAAGCAAAAGATCAACAAGGAATTAAAGGTCTTAAATGACACATTGGACCAGATGGACATCACAGATATATTCAGAACATTCCACCCCAAAGCAACAGAATACACATTCTTCTCTAGTGCACATGGAACATTCCCCAGAATAGATCACATCCTCGGTCCTAAATCAGGACTCAACCGGTATCAAAAGATTGGGATCATTCCCTACATATTTTCAGACCACAATGCTCTGAAGCTAGAACTCAATCACAAGAGGAAATTTGGAAAGAACCCAAATACATGGAGGGTAAAGAGCATCCCACTAAAGAATGAATAGGTCAACCAGGAAATTAAAGAAGAATTGAAAAATTTCATGGAAACAAATGATAATGAAAACACAACTGTTCAAAATCTGTGGGACACAGCAAAGGCAGTCCTGAGAGGAAAATATATAGTGGTACAAGCCTTTCTCAAGAAACAAGAGAAGTCTCAAATATACAACCTAACCCTACACCTAAAGGAGCCTGGAGAAAGAACAGCAAAGAAAGCCTAAACCCAGAAGAAGAGAAATAATAAAGCTCAGAGTAGAAATCAATGAAATAGAAACCAAAAGAATAGTAGAACAAATCAACGAAAATAGGAGCTGGTTATTTGAAAGAATTAATAAAATTGATAAACCCCTGGCCAGACTTATTAAAAAGAAAAGAGAAAGGACCCAAATAAATAAAATCATGAATGTAAGAGGAGAAATCACAACCAACACCAAAAAAATACAAACAATTATAAAAACATATTATGAACAAATATACACCAGCAAATTTGACAATCTGGAAGAAATGGATGCATTCCTAGAGACATATAAACTACCACAACTGAACCAGGAAGAAAGAAAACCTGAACAGACCCATATCCAGTAAGGAGATTGAAGCATTTATCAAAAACCTCCCAACAAACAAGAGCCAGGGCCAGATGGCTTCCCAAAGGAACTCTACCAAACATTTAAAGAAGAATTAATTCCCATTTTCCTGAAACTCCTCCAAAAAATCAAAATGGAAGGAAAATTTCCAAACTCATTTTATGAGACCAGCATTACCTTGATCCCAAAACCACACAAAGACCCCATCAAAAGGACAATTACAGACCAATATCCTTGATGATCTCAGATGCAAAAATTCTCACCAAAATACTAGCCAATAGGATCCAACGGTACATTAAAAGGATTATTCACCACGACCAAGTGGGATTTATTCCAGGGT